>NC_140959.1:119131796-119731796 GCF_014529385.1 Adiantum capillus-veneris | reverse complement strand
TGCGTTACTGTCGAGGGCCACTACCACCCTAAAAAAACACACTTACCTCTTTTGTACAAACCGTTTAGCCAAATCGATGTACCCTTTGATGCAAATAATACACTACTGATTGATGATACTCCTGAAAAGGAAGACCTAAATCCACCAGGAAAAACTATCTCACCACCCTCTTTTGAGGGGCATACCTTTGATTTTTACCTTGAATACATTTTGATTCCATACTTACAGAAATCGTATGTCAGTCCATTGTTCACGGACGAGTTTGTACTTTCTAATGAATTAAGATGACTCTTCTATCATGTCTTTGTCTTGCCTAGCATTGAGAGAGAGAGAGAGAGAGAGAGAGAGAGAGAGAGAGAGAGAGAGAGAGAGAGAGAGAGAGATGTGGCAATGGCTAAAGAAATGTATTTCAAGAACACTCATATTCACAGACCACAATTGACAAATGAGCTCAAAAAAACTTCATGTATTGAAAGTCATTCGTATACACTTGGGTTCACAAGAATCTTTGTTACATTGACACTATTTCAACCCGACCATCCAACTCTTTGCACAAAATATCTTTTTCCCTATGCCGCATCAGCTTACGGCCAGTTAGGAAAAAGGAAAATTATGAAAGGTCCCTGTCCATTGACTCTTCAATTATGTCTTGCCGCAACTGCAGAAGACTGCATAGCCCCCTTATTGTAACCACCAACATTAGGCCATGCTCTTTATCAAACACTTCCGCATCCATAGAAGGATTATCTTCCAAACCTGCAGAAACCTGGTCCATAGGAATGTACTTACCTCTGAGCATTTGTGATCGCATATACCAAAAGGAGACTAACATTGATTGGCTTGCAATCATGTACTTGACAACTAGAGTGTCAAGCGCGACCTCGCACCGTATGCCAATCTCTTCCTTTACATACCATCCTCTGTCAAGAAGTTTGTCACAGGATGACTGCTAAAATGACTTGCACATGAACATAGTTTTCGTAACACATATATTGTAGTTATGAAACAACTCTATGAACAGTGCAACATGACAAAAGTTTGCAATTCTAACCAGTTTGGTGGGAATAGAGCTACATAGAGACCTCTATATATCCTTGTAGAGCTTACCTCGCATTGCCTCCACCATTGTTTCCTCAGGAACTGGCCAGTCCACAGTGTTCCAGTTGGTTGGTAGAGGCACTTTCACCAACATGGCATTCTTATTCCCTGGGCAGAGTTGGTAGAAGTGGTCACAGAAAAATATTCCTTCATCAACTAGGCTTTTGTTGCTTCTCCCTGAATATTGTACAGAACCAATGTGGGCATGAATGACAAGAAAGAGGCCTATTATGCACTCCACAGGCTCCCATTGCTCATAAGAAGAGGGATAAACATTTGCAAAATATGTAACAAGAGTTAAACTAAGAGTATCAATAAGTGAAAATGACAAATCTAATGTAGTTGAGATGTGAAGAATGGAGCCATTGCTCATAAGAAGAGGGATAAACGTTGCAAAATATATAAGAAAAGTTAAAATGAGAGTATCAATAAGTGAAATGACAAATCAAATGCAGTTGAGATGTGAAGAATACTCATAATTGCAACGTGGTTGATGTATATCTGACACATTTCCACCGTTTGCTATCACGTCTGGATGGGTAAACACATGCTGAACAAGAACTTCCTTTACAGATCTTTTTTCGATTTCAAATTTGAAATCCAACACTCTGGCCTTCCATGCTGAGCGGTAAACATTGATAGCACTAGACCTCTTGGCTCTTCTTAGTTGCATGAGGACCCATGAACCTTTGTTTATCCTTTGTCAAATAAGAAAAGTTAAAATGAGAGTATCAATAAGTGAAATGACAAATCAAATGTAGTTGAGATGTGAAGAATACTCATAATTGCAACGTGGTTGATGTATATCTGACACATTTTCACCGTTTGCTATCACGTCTGGATGGGTAAACACATGCTGAACAAGAACTTCCTTTACAGATCTTTTTCCGATTTCAACTTTGAAATCCAACACTCTGGCCTTCCATGCTGAGCAGTAAACATTGATAGCACTAGACCTCTTGGCTCTTCTTGGTTGCATGAGGACCCATGAACCTTTGTTTATCCTTTGTCCAACCCATTGGTTCTCTGCACTTATTGAAGTTGATATTGTAATTGAGGATATGCTACTACTTGGCCTTCTAGGCAAAGTGTAGGTGTTGGTAGTTGGTGTGAGAGACCATAAACACCTAGAGCTTCTTGGGCGGGAAGACGTGGAATCCATAGCTCTGAGAGAAAAGCTTTAGTGGAGGGAGATTCACTTTGAAAGCATTCTAATGGAGGGAAAGTGTTTTAGAATTCCAATATCTTGTGCGGGCTTAATGGTCACCCTCTAGTACGTTAATGACCATAAGAGAATATCAGCAGTGGGACCAGACATGCACCTAACAGCTCGATAAAAGCAAAGAAGTTACGATGCCACAATACTAGATTCGTGAAAGTTTTTAAAATATTTTCCTATTTCTTGAGTCTTTCCACGTATTTTCCTACGTAACATAGCCCTCTTGCTCATTGGACGCGCTCTATTTTCTCTCTCTTTCATATGGCCCTCCAAATGACCTCCTAAATTTCCTAATGATTCACTAAGAGTCATCCTAGTTTTAAGCCCCCAACTATGTGTAGCATTATTCTCTAACAACATTTTGATTCTTTCATCACCCATATAGATCCTGTGAGTCCTTTGGTCCTGGGTTTGATTATCATCCTCTTCTTCCTCATCTTCGTGGTCTTCATCTGGGTTCTTTTGCCTTTCCAGATCCTCCATGATTGCTTGATTGGTCAAAGTAGTAATGTACTGAGCTGCCCTTCCTTGGAGATTAGAGTGATCCGTTTCAATAAAATTCTACAAATCCCTAACATTGAGAGTCAAATCACCATTCTTATCCACAATTTGTACCAATTCATGGTATATGTACTTTTGCATGATTACATCCTTTATAAGGTTATGCTTTTGGTACAATTCCCTATAGTTTGATCCTTTGGCCACAAACAAGGTTTCAAAGCGATCAGCTTTTCTCTGAGCTTCAACCTTCATTTTAGACACCACCCTATTTTCCTCAGTGAGTTTGCTAATTTTCTTTTGCATTCCATCTTTCTCTCTTTCATATTGTAGTTGTTGCATTTGTAATTTCAAAATTTGGATTGGCCATCCTGC
Source organism: Adiantum capillus-veneris (assembly GCF_014529385.1). Taxonomy (NCBI): domain Eukaryota; kingdom Viridiplantae; phylum Streptophyta; class Polypodiopsida; order Polypodiales; family Pteridaceae; genus Adiantum; species Adiantum capillus-veneris. Next base: position 119,728,606 of record NC_140959.1, on the reverse strand, counting down.
ATTTCCTTTGTGCAAATCTTTCCAACTCAGCATTGGCCTGATGTAGTTCTTCCTTAAGTCTTGATGTATCCAAGCTTGAATTGGAAGCCTGAACTTCCACCATCTAGCCAATGGCATTGACAATAGTATTCCAGTGAGATTGGATGTCTACAGTGCATCCTTTGGCAATGACATCCAGATCGGTCTGGTCTGTCTACAGTCATAAGGAAAGGGTAGGGTAAGACATACTGACTTGGTTTCCTTATGACTAGCCTTCCTTTGATACGGTCTCTTTGTAGCCTTTGAAACCTATTCAGCTTTACAATGGGCAAGTTGTTGGTCTCAGACACTGGGCCACTGCCAGATGTCTGGTGTCCCTCTCCTCCAGCACTACCACTGGTTTGTTGCTCTATGGTAGTTGTTTTCTTAGCACGCTTTTCCTGTTTTTCTGATGTTCAATAGTGGTTTGTGCTATCTATGTTGTGGTGTCCATGTTTGCTGGTTTTTGTGTTCAAGCCTTGAATTATTTTAGCAACTTAGTGATCTTCTGATTTTTGTTGGTTGAGCCAGATCCTATATCTTTTCTCTCTGATCTGCTCTTTCCCTTTGCTTTGATTGTCAGAGGGCTTGGTTGCATTGTCTTTGGTCTACGAGCCAGTCTTATCTTACTTGTCATTATTAGTGTTGTCAGAAGACTTCAAATTGATTTTGGGCACCCTAGATTTATTGACCCGATCCTAGGTTATTTGAACATTTGGATGTGCTGGAATCAAATCTGCCCAATGTCCTACACCCAACCAACCTAAAGCATAATTATTATGTGTAAGGACACGTACTAGATTAATTATTCATGTTATCTAAACGTCCGTCAATTTGAGGACATTATGGGAGTGAGCAAAATGATCAATCTAATTAACAAGGTTCAAGAGTCAGAGTCCTGAGATACAAATTACCCATGGGCTTAAAAGCGTGTCTCTTTAAATTACTAATATAAAAAATAAAATAAAATAACATTTGCATCTGTTCAATAGACACATACTCTTGAAATGATAAATGTTGTCCATATTATCTTATGAGGTTTTCACAAAAATCAAGGACACATGTATAATTTATCTAATTCAACATAGTGTAAGTGTCACAAAGATGAAATTTTATCAATCTTTAGTCTTGACTTCAATAGCAAACAATTGTAAAAAACAAGAAAATGGGATTTCTCATGCGTGCATCCATGCAAAAAATAAATAAAAATTGTTGGACTTGGATGGGTTTTACACGGGTCAATAGATCCAACCAAATGTTATAGATGTCAGTCAAGTTGATCAATATAGCTGCCAATATCTATTTCTTGAGATGCTCATTTTGTGGTCTTATTTACAAGCATTAATGCAACCTTGGGTGGATCTCAAGCTTCCATCCTCAACTACTAGGGTAGACCATCTACAACTATTAATCATAGGCTTGATGAAGTTTAGCGGCATGGCCCCTTGTTAACAACACAATGCATACAATTATAGTTCTCAAGTAGCTAGTAAAGGTACCGTTTCTTGATTTGAAACTTCCCCAGGCTATGTTGCCACATGAGCCAATCTCCCTTGCCATCTATTACAACCCAAAATTTTGATAGGCTTATAGACACCATAACTTGTGATTGTTGGCTTGATATTTCAAGATGCCCTCCATTCCCTCTTAAGGTTTGATACTGCCAGATACACAATCTTATTGTTGAGATGTATCTCGAGCACCAACACAATTGTATCAACAAGCAAAGAGTGCATATTAAGGAGTTCTAACCCACTATGTTTTAAAATGCAATGGGTTTGAGTGCATGGGCAAGGGTTGTTCCTATTGTCCTGTCAATTAAGGAGCGCATATTAAGGAGATATAACCCACTGCATTTTAAAATGAAATGGTTTTGAGTGCACAGGAAAGGGTTGTTCCTTTGGTCCTCTCAATTGTTGCGCTCCTACCACACTACATTCAATCATATCCTTGTGCTACCTACTATGTACTTTGATTGAATTAGCCATATGCTGCCTTATCAAACACATCAAAGGTGATTTTCAATGAAACTATCAAGAAATGTACCCGATACACATGAATATTTGGGGGTCAGGGCTTTAGAGATCTGTTTCAAAGGAAGACCTTTTTTGAGTACAATATAGAACCTGTGAGCAGAAGTATTCCCATAATAATCTCCAAAGTGCTAGGAAAAAGCCAAGTATAATACCAATGCCATCTTACTCTCTTTTTTCCCTTTTTAAAAAAAACTCAGTACAACCAAGTCGACAATAGCAAGTTGTTTATAATGTTGCAAAGAACATTGTAAAAACCCCAATGCCCAAAACCTAAAGCATATCAGCTTATCTTGTATGGTAAAAGGCAAACGACAGAAAGAAACCCAAGTCTAAGTGAAGGGAGAAGAGCCCCTCACCTTAATATAGGGGTAGAGGATGGGTATGTGTCAGCAATCGAAACCCAAAAGAGTAAGCCAGGTAAGGCCACACCATGTAAGCTCCTAGCATAGGACCTTCTCTATGGATGTGCCACAGCTGCCTAGCCTCGAACTTGAAGCTAGTTTTTTTGCTAAGAATCGTGTTCAATTGTTTCATATGGGTTCATAAGCATAACTTCAATATTAAAAGTGTAAGAATTTTGTACATATTGCTTGATGAGATGAAAGCAGATTGCCTCTACACCCCTATGCAGAAAGAACATAATTTTGAGAGCTTTCTGTACTTGAGTATGCCATGTTTCTTGGAGTATGGCGAGTAGTACATCCCTCCAAAAGAAGAAAAGGCACACAATGATGACGTGAAGAATAGGGAGGATTGAGCCCGTCAAGCTACATAACATACCCTTGAGATGCCAATAGCTACGAAGTCTAGTATGCAGGTGTCACAAAAGAAGAGATAGTTGCTACGTCCTAGGTGTTTCATTAGTGTGTACTATATAAAAATTACATTTCCATTTTGATTATGAAAATTGCCTTGAAAGCAATTCAATTTTTGTTATGCAGGTGGAGCATTCTAGAGAGGCTGGAGGCTCAAAGAAACATGTTCGCACCAAGGAAAAAGGTAGATTGTAAAACTTGTATTGTTGTGTAGATATTCATAGAAGAGTTGACATGCATTTTCAATATGTATAATTGCTATCATTCTAATGTTTCCAAGAAAAAGGTTTGGGATGTCTGCAAAGGACATAATTGACTTTGCTACAAGTCTCAAAACAGAAATATTGGATGTGTCGAGCTTGCCAATATCTACGTACTCATCATCCGGTGGATGTCTCCCTTAAAATGGTCTTTGTCTTTTGTGTTGAATAGATTGAGGCTTAAATTGCATGATATGTTCTAACATTTAACTTTTGAAAATTCTCAAAATACTAACAAAGTGTGGTATTGGAGATTATTTTAGATAATAATGGTGGGCATATTCAGATTGCACATTTCAATTCACATAAGATAGAGGAAGAAACAAAAGATGCCTTGTTAAGAATTGTAAAGCCACACATTGTCGAGAAATGCCTTTGGCCATTGAGTCTGCAATGGATGCATCAATTTTATTTTTGCCTCCCAATACTCCTATGCATGAACTTTTAGAATCTGAGGTATTTGTGTGCGTCTGTCGCACGTGTCAAAGCAAGGGACTTGCCGGACACTGTGTGCAAGCCACAAATGGCTGCAAGCACACAACCAAATTAATTTAGCAAGCTCAAGAGAGCAAGGGTGTGTCAGTCACCACCCTACACTCGCCTTCGTGGAGGATTCCTCACCACAAAGAAGAGGGAGCTATAGCCTTGCCGTGCTTAACCGCCTCACCGTTGCCATGCTGCTGTAATGCTCTCTCTCTCTCTCTCTCATGCACACACACACACACACACACACACATGCACGCACGCACACAAGGAGATGAAGAAGAAGATGGAGATGGAGCAAGAGCACTCTTCAATTGCACAAATGAGAGAATAAGTGATTTGTAGGTTTAGGTGACTTTTAGATGAGCTCGCCCATTCATACTTGGGCATCCATGCTTAGAAAACTAACCTTTGGATGTTCCAGTTAGAGTGCACCTCTCATCGGCGATCACTCTTACCCTTTTCCTATTGGACCGACAAGCTCAGTCATGACTACTAAAAGTGGATGCCGGTGGTTAACATGCCCCCCTTCCTGATGTAGATTCCGTTCTCAAAATATAATAGTGCCGCATCAGAATCCGCGATAGGAGTACCTGTAGCAGAAGAAAAAAAATGTTGTGAAAGCTAAAAGGCCACATGTGCAGGCATGCAATAAGTGAGATGCATACATGATATTCTAGGAAATGCAAAAAAAATCATGAAGTGTAACATTGCCAACTAAATCAAGCGTATCTCCTGAATGAAATGCAATTGAGTTAAGGTCTATTAGGTTGACTCTAAGAGAAGTACACAAGATCTAGGGCTAAAATAAGTACTAGATTGATCAACGTAAATTAAAAATGTTGATTAAAGAGTAGTTAACCCTAGGAAATACTCGTCGGGGTCTAAAGACTAGTGATCTTGTCACTTATACCACTTAAGTGTGATCAACATAAAATACAAGGCAGTTTGTGCTATTTGCTTTCTCTTTTCTCTCTCTTTTTTTTTTCTTTTTTGTTGTTGTCATAGTTGCTACAAGTAGCTAGGGGACTCAAGGTCTCAAATACCAGCAGCTGGGAGACTCGAGGTCTCAAATACCAGCTTAACACATGGACTTCCACAACACAAGTCACACTTAGGTGGAATAAGCTAGAGAGAAATAATAAGTGTGATCAACATAAATTACAAGGAAGTTTGTGCTATTTGCTTTCTCTTTTCTCTCTCTTTTTTTCTCTTCTTTATTGTTGACATAGTTGCTACAAGTAGCTAGGGGACTCAAGGTCTCAAATACCAGCAACAACTGGGAGACTCGAGGTCTCAAACACCAGCTTAACACATGGACTTCCACAACACAAGTCACACTTAGATGGAATAAGCTAGAGAGAATCTATATCCTCATAGCCTAAAACATTACTAAAGTTACTACAATTAATAGACTATTTACGAATTAAAGTCAACAATCAAGTGGCCTAGTTTAGCCTAAGGTCCTGATACCTACTTAAAGCCAATTAATAGACCAAACTCAAAGAGAAGAACAAGGTACTAGAATTGGCAATGTCACAACTTCGTAAATTTTATGCATTGTTAGAACTCAAATGACAAGATGGATCGATAAAAGGAAGTAGTACAGCTGATATAATGGAGAACATTCATTGTAACATATAAACATCAATAATTCAATAGGTTGAGGTGAATGAAAACTCCCCCCTTCCTTGGGTAGATCATGCTTTAAAAGGATGTCATCTCGCCTTTTGGAACCAGTTATTCCAATTGGTAATAGGTAAGGATTTTAGCCAATAGTTCTCTATTACCTTGGGTGCGTCATTGAGCTGCAAGGGTGGTAAGGTAATCTCCCATCAATGAACTTGAAGTAGTGCATCAAGTAATAATTGAACAATGGAGGTGTCAAATCTTTTGTAGCTTCATGGAAGTTGCTGCCTATGGTAGGTGGAGGCTGTGTAGAAGATTTAACCTCTATGGATGCATTACATGAGGAGATAGAAGCGTCATGGAACTCCCCCTTTCTTGAGCTAAGCTGAATAGAGTGGTTTTGCCTTGGAACCCAAACTAGCTCTGGAATAGGTGTGTAGCATTCTGTGATCTTTTCCTTTCCACGGTCTTCCATCAGATTTGGAATCACAAGGTTTGACTCACATGGTTTTGTAGTGGATAGGGAAGGACACGATTTACGTTTAGATACCCAAATTCAATCATTTCCATCATAGTAGCTTCTAATAGTTGTTTGGGAATCCAACATGGTTTGGTTTTCACCTTCTTAACCTAAGTGGATGCCTTCCTTCAAGGTTTCCTTTGTGAATTAACTTGAACCATAGGGGGGTCCGATAACGATACCTTGGGGACCCATTGATATGTACCCTTGGTCAATCACGTGGAGCCTTTGATGTAGCACTGTCTGTCGTAGCCATGGAAGTTGAAGCTTTAGAGGGTTGTGCTACTGGCAAGGATGTTGTGACTTTTTGGATTGATAATATTTTGTTTTTTTTTTTGTTATAAGGAGGTGAGATTTCAGGTGTTATTCCTTGAGCCGTAGGGCCATGAGTTGGGTTTTGCATCGTGATACTCCCGGTCTCCCAATCGATATTACATTTGACTGCAGAGATCCATTTGCACCCTTTACATCCCAACGAGATTGTTCTACCGTAGGCAAAACAACTCTAATAGCAGCAATCCTTGCAGCAAGACCTACAACATCCTCAACATCGCCTATATCCTAGGAACCAGGACGTACATCAATGCCCTACACAATATTTTAGACGCCCTTTGACACAATAATGTGTTGCATCATATAAGCCGACATAGGGTAATTATCCCCATCCAACCTTTCCTCAGCAGCAAACATCTTGAAGACATCTGTGTTGTTGTGAGCCATGGTAAATGTTGCACCTGATGTGAAAACTGCCCAAAAATAGGAGAACAGAGCAGGAACAACACGTGCTATATAACACAAACCGTAGAAGACTGTAAGGCACATGTTATGCAGAAATCGGCACTGACAAAAATTTTGCACAAAATGACAAAATAGCTTGTGCAGTACTGCTTGTAGTGGAAATGGAGGCCGAAATGAGCTCAAATCAAAAATCTGAGCCCAAAATGAGCTCGAATCCGAAATGAGCCCTAACTTTTTGTTGACCTGCAAACACTTGCCAAAGCTCACTGAAATCGCAGAAAGTGAGCAGGCGTGTGCTGGAGCAGCTGGCGACTAAGCCCAGGAGGATGCAACCTGCTCTAATACCAGTTATTGGAATTAGGGTTGCAAAAAAACGCACACAGCTTGGAGAAGACGAAGGAAGCTCAAGGCACACAATAGAGAGTGTGTTACTTAGTGTGCAATGGAAAGATAGATAGCCCTAGAGTGATGGGCGTATATACAATGCTCGGGGGAAAAAACCTCCTAAAGAGGGAAAAAATGCCCCGACGGTCCTAGTGTGCTCACACATCACTACCACATGTATATGGTAACAGTGAGTACGTTTACTGGTACCACATGTGTACTTTATGATGGCTCCTTGATAACCTCAATCAAGTTTAATGGCATGATCTTCGGTGCATTTGGATTATTTGGACATTGGGCAATCAAAATGATCTATGCCACATCAATTACACATGAGTATTGGCATTGTAGACATGCTTGCTTGATTGGTTTGCATTAGTGTGGCGTTTTTTTGTAGCCTAACAGGACACTCGGCCACACGATGTGGATCTCCACACTCATAGCATTGAAGAGGTGGTCTCTTTGCATTGTAATTGATATTTTGGCCTCTTGCAGCAAGAGCAGCTACTTGATAGACAGGTTTGACTTGTCCCAAATAGTCCTCCATGTAGTATTGTGGACTTTCTTCAAGCGCATCAATCCCATAGGCAATATTAGGGTCTATATCTTCCTCACAGCCTTCCAAACAAGCAATAAATGACTCACAACCCACTTGATTCACAAAAATGATTCTCGGATGTGGTGGTTACGGTCCTAGCACCGGAGTGGTAAGGGTGTTTTTTCAACAACATTTTGGGCCCTAGGGACCATCTGTTGTGACGTTTGTTCAAGAGGTGGGGCCAGCATCAATGCAGGCACTCGAGGTGTGTTTGTCCATACTAAGGTTGTTCTATTGGCCATCACATGCTTAAATACTATGCAATCCTTAGCTTGATGACTATACCTCCCACAGGCATTGGAATTCCCATTCAATTTTACTCTAAAAGTAGGGCATTCACAGGTACTATGCACACTATAGCATACTGAGCACCATTGTTGCTCCCTTCTTGGATACATGTGATTGTTTTGTGGAGCACGATTGTCTCTAAGACTCTCTTGAATGGCCTTGGTGAGATCTGCTAAAGTCATCTCAAATATCTTTGGCTCCTTAGCAATAGGCTTTAGGGTCATTGGTTGATGCCCCGATGCTTGCGAGCTAGTAGATTTAGGCTCAATAGACACTCTTTCTCCTTGAATCAGTAAATTATCCTCCAATTGGATTGCATTGGTGGTGACTGCTTCCCAAGTGGTGATACCTCTAATGACTAGGCCATTGTAGATATCCTCATGTCGTAATCCCCTAATGAATCTATCAAGCAATTGATTATTATTGAAGCGCTCATTTGGATTACAACAAGAATACAAATGCTTCAAGCGACTAATAAAGTTTCTCACCAACTCTCCTTCCTCTCGTTGGGCTTTCTGGAGCTGAGAGACTGTGACCCCAAAGCATTCTCTCTCGTATGTATTCGTTTAAGAACAATCTCCTAAGAGTAGGGTAAATCGTTTTTTCTTCCACCCTTAGGGTTCTATACCAATCGCCAACCTTCCCACTTAAGGTTAGGCTTAAAGCATTACTCTTATGCATGTCATTGTGTTCTCCTATAGAATTGCATATTTATTCAAACACTTTGATATGCTTTCTCACATCCCCATCTCCACTGAATTTTTGTGTGAGCTTGGCTATTTGTACTGCCTTACTTCTAGGCTCTCTATCAGGCGTGTTACACATATTCTCAGCAATAGATCGACCGATAGTTTGAGCAAATGCTGCCAAATCTCCTAAATAAGTAGGTATAGCCCTAGGCATAGCCGGGTGCCGGATATGACATGTTATTTCTAAATGGTATGGTCCCACTTAAAAATGAGCTCGGATAATGCCATTGTGGAATGTGATCCCTTGGCATAATTGGGGGTGTGGGAGCTACATGGGCATGAGGTGCGACATGTACATAGGCTTGATGCACACTTGTAGGTATTTTTGGGGGCACTGTGCTACTAGGTAAAGGTGCAGTGCTAACAAACGAGGTCCAAGGTGTACTTTTTGTACTCATTACTGTAGTAGGTATCGTAGCCGTAGTCTCCGATAGACAGATGAGCTAGATATGGAAAAGTAAAACTACTACTTGTGGGTTCAGACTGCACCGAAACTCCATGCGACACAATATATGAAGGGTCCATTGGACTCACTGAAGGAGTGATTTATTGGACGTCGATTGAGAGCTGCATTTTTGCTACAAGTTGTAATCAATCTTTCTCCTTGTTTGGTAATCAAAATTTGATTCCGAATAACACATTGTGGCCTTTGTCTCTTGCTCTTTAATCTAAGTGTAATCATTCTCAATTCTGTTGTGGTTTGCAACATCTTGTTTGTGAGCTAAATGCACTAATTTGAGGTCTTAAATGGTTATTTTTTGATGTTTTGACCTTGGAAGAGTGTTTCTAAGCTTGAAGGGAACCTTTTCGTGTAGTTCTATTTCAGTTTTCTATACATTTTTTGGGATGGATTGTGATTTATGTACCTTTCTAGATGAATGCAGAACTTGATAGGAATATTCCCTTAGGAGTTGTAGCACCTCTCCTTAAGTTTTGTTGCATTCCAAAAAAAATTGGATGCCGAAAAGGCGTGATGACTTAGAGTGGTGAGATTGGACGTAGGCTGATTTCCTGACTAGTAGGAAGTGGTTGATATGCTCTTGTGGATGTATGAACAGTCCTTTAGGTTCACTTCTTTGAGATTAACGATATCATTGGGTCTCCATGTCCCATCTCAAGTCACTTCCTTGCTTATTGACATTATGTTAGTACCAGATAGCTATGTTGCAGATGTCCATCACGACGATCCGCTAACACTATTATTAATTAAAATTTATAAAATATATAATTTGTTGCTACATGATTTGTCTCTTATTAGCTAATATTTTTTTGTAGAAGTATTAGACATGGGGTTGTTGGAATGGATTGTCTGTTTCTCTTGATTTTATTGCAAGACATCTAGGTAACAGTTGAATCCTAAAATTTGAAAGCTGAATGATGTTCATGTAGAGGAAAGCAAGAACATAAGGTAAACATAATATGATATCGAGAAAAAAATTGCAGAACATAACCTGAACACAACACAGCATAAAGAAAGTCCCACAGATAATAGAGAAGCATAACATAAAAATTATCACAGATACTAGAGGAAAAGACTCTTGAGAAGTGATTGAATACAGAAGAGAAAACTGAATGGGAGTTGCTAACTCAGAACAAAAATTAAGTTTCATTGCACGCTATATTTTTCTATGGTGTTTTAAATAATAGTATTTCCTACAGTTTGGAGGATGTCTCTTCAAATTATTGAATCCTTTTGTGGAAGTTGCATCTTGAGTAATTATCTCTTGTGCTTCCAGTGCAATAGCAGTTCTCCTATCGTGTGTATTGTGCAGTACATGAAACTCAAAGTTTTGACAAAATGGGGGAAAGGACGACACATCATGTTTCATCTGTTTTGGTGGATTTGTCATGTGTGCTCTTTTCCTAGCTTCAAAATCGGATGTCATGCCTATGTAAACACGGTTATTGATTTTGCACCTAATAGAGTAAACTATGTACTTCTCTTCATCTGTCGTTGTCTTTTGGGAGCTGGAACAGCGTCGGAACATGCTGCTTCCTCTTGTGAAGTTGTTATGTTGTTGGGGATCTCCTTGTTGGTTTCGTTGTCGATGTCCTGCAGTGAAGTGATGTGCTGAATTAGTATGTAATCAGATAATAATCAGAAAATTATATTCTATAAGGGGTGCATATGGTTACCATGTAGTGGTTCAAGATTTCGAAATGGATCAGTTGTCTGACCGAACCGGGCATGAAAAAGGTCTCTATTAAAATGCCATGTGAATTTCTCATCAGTTAAGATTGCTCTCTCGTTCCCTGTGAATTCGTTCCCAAACTCTTTGACCATGTTGGAAAGTGCCTGGCTTGCTGTAGTCTTGTCGAGAACGACCAATTTGTCGAGGGTAATTTTGTAACCGTAGTGTAGCATCTCGATTGCATAGGTGGTGATACCAGCAGTCTTTGTGTTCAGTATTTCTTGGGCTTCTGTGTCTAGCAGTAGTTTGTTTGACTCATCGAAGTCAATGCCCAACGATAGCAGTATCTCTTTTTGTAACCCTGTAGAAAAAGAAGGATAGATGTTGTAGAAGCAACCAAATTTGTTAACTATTAGTGTTTGCAATACAAGAATATGAAGAGCTTGAAGTACCTGTTGCCATCTTTAGCTCGTTATTTATATATTCTTTGTTTCGATTGCTGCATTTATTGATGTATGAGTGGAGGAGTTGAGTCGTGCGGAACCCTTCGATGAATGCACTCGGAGCCTCGCCAACCATATTTTCTAGGCGCATTTGATTTGAAGATGGGTATGCAGAATAATTGTTTTTTGGTTTTGAGGTAGCTGCGATGTTGATGAATTTATCGAATATCTGAATGATAGAGAAAGAGAAATATGATGGTTGAGTTTTGTACATATTGAATGGCATAAAATCTAGCTACAAAATAGAGTAATTTAAGGAATGGTTACCTGATCGGTGTCCATGAGGAGATGTTGGAGGTTGTTACTTGCTATGAAGAAAATCTGCAGTCAAGAAAACTGTAGTCAAATAATTGTTTGTGTAGTCCATGCACCTTACGAGATGAAAGACTGAAAGAGTTGGAGGACTTGTTTGTGGAAAAAAGCGAGGAAATGTTTAAAAATAAGCGATGAAATGTCTAAAGACAAGCGAGGAAATGTCTTACCATTGGGGGAGTGTTCTACTGGCCGGCCAGAACATCCTTGGGGTTGGGATGTTCAATATTTTGAGATGGCGTCTTTTTGTCACTCGAGAGAACATGACGTATGCCAATCCTGGGGCGAAAGCTTGTTTTATAATGAGGATGGCTTTCTTTGATATCGTAGCTCCTTGAGATTTGTGTCCAGTGATTGCGTACGCGAGTGACAAAGGGAATGTGCTTTTGTGGAACCATTTGCAATTGATTGCTCTTGTAGCATGTTTAGTCCTTCGTATTGTCATGGGGGTATCAGTGGAAAGTAGCATTACTTCTATAGCAGCAATTTGACAGGTACAGTCGTATGAATAGGAAAGTATACGGCAGGTGGATCCATTCGCAGCGCCGATAGCCAAGTTAATATTTTCTGTAATCATACATCTAGCCCCAATTGCAGTATTGTCCATCTCATGGAATGCCTTGTCTTGGAGCCATCCCTGCAGCAATGGTTCGTCAAGAGCATTGGTCTTCAGTGGAATGGCAACAATATCAGATGCCAAGAAAAACTTTTGCAGAATCAAGTTGTTGTACTTATATACGTCTTCCCTATGAGTACATATCAGTGTAGTAGTGTCATTGATTACTCGCAGGAGTTCAATTTCATTAATTACACACTGTGACAGCGTTTCTGCTATTTGTTGTTTTGTCGGTTGCTTGACACGGATAGTATCCAAGAATTGGACGTAAGTGGGGTCTGCAGCATGGCGAACTGAGAAGGTCATGTTGTGGGTAGTGATTGCAGCAATGTAAGCTGAGTTTTGTATACTGCAAACATGGCATAATGGCTCCTGGTGATGGCAGACTGGAGGAAGTTGCGTCAAATCCCCAAAAAGCAATATGAGCTTCTGACTGAATGGATCAAGGAGTGTTCCGTTGGTGATGTTAACTATCTAGCGAACGACCATATTGAAGATTGTACTCGTTAGCATTGATATCTCATCTATGATAATGACGTTGGCACCATGTATAGCGACAAATCTTTCATCTGTGGGATGAATTGCTTGTGGGAAATGTTGCTTAGAATAAGGGATCCTGAATTGATAGTGGACTGTGGTTGCAAGGCTGCTAAGGCGAGTGGCCGCTGCTCCAGTTGATGCAGTCAGGATAACGGTCTTATTATTTTTTATGAAGCTTGAGGTGAAGAATTTTATGAGGAATGTTTTTCCACATCCTGGAACACCTGTAATGACATGGAGGCCATTACTCAGGCCTGATATACGGTCAAAGATTTCTTGCTGTTGAGAAGTCAAAGCTGCATTGTTGGTCTCAACGAACTCTTGCAGTAACTTCAGCATTGTAGCACGACTTTGAGATACTCCTGGTTCAGCTGTGTCATTCACTACACAAGTGAGTGGATCTTCACGATTGAGGATGAACTTTTGTTTTATGAGGTTTAAAGTGTGTCCTGTATTTTCAGAGACGAGCATATTGCGTTGGGTGTGCTCATTTATGTACATCTCTAAGTCTTCATCATGAAGAATGATCCGATGGATTTTGCACTCCAGGAAGTAAGAAGAGATTGTGTTGATTGGTGATAGAAGCTCCATCTCGTTCCTAAAGGGAAGTTTTTGCAACAAGACATTGAAGAAGAATCCCTCTGTTTAATGGCCAGGACCGTACTCTATAAATCTGACGAGGCGTTGTTTCTCTATGATGCTGTTGTTGTACGCATCACAGCAACTCAGTATAGGAGTATGTTCGTGTGGCTTCAGAATTTTGTACCTTCTGTGGTAGTCATAGAATGTCATCTTTTCAAAATGAAGGGGCCTTGCACATTATAAATCAATTGGATGCATGACTATAGTCTGGCTACGAGATAGCAACCTTTGCCGTAGTGATGGTGGAGAGGAGTCGATGTATTCAACCCATTCACTCCTTGTGATGATTGGAATCTTCAAACAGTTGATTACTGCCTCTGTCGCAGATATTGGCTTTGATAATACAGAGGCTGTAATTAGTTGAAGCTTTACTTTGTCCAAGCCGTGAAGTCCAAGCCTTGCTGCATCGTCTGTGGAGAGGTTCAGTTTTCCAAGGGGTTCTGGTTTCATTGCATATTTGAGAAGGTAATGCGATATAGATGAATTTGTGACTCTTTGAATATTCATGTGTGCCTTCCATAGGAGCAAGATTGTGGGATGGTACGGGACAGCATTTCGATGGTCATACCCAGGGCGGTAGTAAAGCCATCTAGAAGTACAGGCATCCATAGTTGAAGTCGTGTTGTACTGTGGTTCAAACGGAAATTCATATTTGCACACTCTAGCTGATACCATACTCTGCAAGAGTCTCTGCATCTGTGTATTTGTTTCATGGTAATGAGGGTTCGCAGCTCGGTGGTGAAGGTGTCTTGTGATTCTGCTGGTATGTATGCAGCAATCTCATTTGTAACTCGGCACAAATCTTCGTTAGAGATCCACAGTATGACATGCGCATGCAGTGAGCCTCGATTTTGCACTTCATAGCGCACAATGTGATGGTCTACATGGCCAAGTATGCTGCTTCCATTGATGATGTGTTTATTCAGAAAAGCGTGCAAGCGAAGGTGTAAAAGTGTTGCACACTCTACAGGGCAATCGTTCCACTTGAAGTCTTGGTTGTAGCCTTGAGAAAGTTTTTCAATTGTGATGACTTCTTGCCATCTTGTTTGAGAAACCTCATCAGCAGTGAATGTTAAGAACAGATGTGGTAGTCCCCATGTGTCCACCATTGTTATGAGGTCTCTCAAGTTTCGTCGATGCCATGGTGGAGTACCTGGCATTGTGGTTGGGAGATTGTATAGAATAATATGCTTCACTGCATCATGTGTAGATGCCGTGGTGTGTGCTCGTTTGTAGTTATCAATATCCCTTTGTAAATATGTACTGTTTGTGGAGTTTGCAATCATGATAGCTTGTTTCAATTGGTACATCATGAGCAAATATGGCTTGTACAATGTGTATACAGAGAAGGAAGTTCCGATTCTCATTCTAATGTATTCACTGAAGTTGAATTCTCCTTGGCAGTTTCCTTTTCCTGTGGGAAAGAGAAAAGGGAATATCCCTGATTCTAATGTAATATCCTGCACTTCAGATTCATGAGACGGAAGTCCATTGTATTGAAAACTGACTATCAGCTCGCTTAGATAAGCGGTATCACGTATTTGTATGGAACCAAACTCGTGTTTGTCTTTAGCAGTAAATGCAATTCTCTTTGTTGTGCTGAACAAATTTTGCAATATGCTAATTTCACATTGTGCTTCTGCTTGTTGCATAGGTTCAAATGGATTTTGCTCTGAGTGGTCCCTTACGATATTCTGTATAGCCGATGCTGATAGAATACAAATAGATGTCCTTTTGTTTGGCTGCTCAGCGATGCACCGGTACTTCTTGAGAATTGGATTATTCTTTATGTTGTATGTTATCACTGCTGCTAGTGGCGTGTTTGCAAGTAACGAAGTTGGCCGAGCCATGTTTTGCTTTGTCGACCAGCAGATCAATGGATTGTCAAGTAGCGATCTTCTATCAAGCAAGCCTTTTGCAACCGCAGTTGCTGTTTTTGTGACGCTGATTGTGACATCGATGACGCTAAGGAGTTGCACAATTAGTTGATTTGTGTTTAGGATGGCTTGTATGTAGTCGGGTTGCAAGATGACAACACTGCTTGCTCGTGAACTTTTCAGGCAAGCAGAACAGCAAGTCCAATTCACTTTGAGATTATGCATTGCAGTTGTTTGCAATAAGGTTGCACTTGCTAGCTTCGTGCGTGTGGTATTAAGACCATCGTTGTGGGTATCTTTTTTTGATAGGTTGCAAATGCCACAACTTCCGCAAATGGAAATGTTGCGAGCTGTGATGTTGCATTCTTCTTGCCAAGCCTCATAAATATGCTGCACATTAAACCATGAAGAAGCAACAGGACAGAGTAGAACTTTTCCTCTATTCATAGTTTGAAAAGCGGCGTATTCACGGCGCCTTTTGCGGGTAGCACGTAGCGTAGTAGCGATTGCCATTGAGAAGACCTACACTTAAATGAAACTGTGAACACAATAGATACAAGTTAGTCTGATTCAAATTAGAAGGGACTAATATAATGAAATTGGACGACGAAAAAAGAAGTAGAAGGGATGAATATAATGGAAGTAGGCAACAAATTAATGTTCAAAGAACTATTGCAAACCATAATGGAACTTTCAGCTCAATAAATAAAAAGAGCTTGGTAGTTGCAATAAATTTTCTAGGATCAGTGGAAAAAAGAAATACACATTTCAGAGATGGGACGCAAGCATTGTTCGGGGTGCATGTGCAAATGTTCCAGATCTTTATCTAAATCAGCGAGCGTCTTTCTTTCAGACGGATTCCCCAGAAGGTAGGCATTGTTGATTATATTCTGTATGGCTTCAACCTCTACAGCAATACTTGTTTGCATCAAGTCAAGTTTGTAATACACGCAAAATTCGTTGCAGAAAATACCAAGCTGATTGATGACCCATGCGAGTGCATATACATCGGTTGATTTGCTCCAAGGGCATGTAGATCTAGTATTCAGTAGTTCGGCTGCTCGCCAAGGCCTCTTGGCATGCTCTTTTGGCTTACGAATATTTGTTGGTCTTCTCTCATACGGTGGTTGAAGGGCAAGACCCCAATCTATAATGCCTACTCTTGGTATTCCCTCTCTAGTGAAGTCCAGCATAATGTTCCAAGGGTGAAGGTCATTGTGAATAACTCCATTCTCATGTGCAAATGCCAAAGCTTTTATTAGTGCATGAATCAAAGACAAAGCATGATTGATGATAAGCCTGCATTGCTGCAACTCCAATTCAGTTGGTTGTTTGTGTTTTTGATCGCCCATCGCAAGTATAATTTCACTAATGCTTCCAAAAGGTGTAGGCACACACTCCATCAAATCGCCAAGGGAAGATTCATTGAAATAAGGAAATATAAGTATCCATGGTGATTGAATTGTATGTGAAAGAGCGCGCACAATACCTCGGTGATTGAGGTCAACACTGCTCTCAATTGCGAATGATTTGAATTGTTGTTTTGCTTGACCTTTGAATTCCTTACAGCAATACACATTGTTGGACGGAAGGAAAGAAATCCCTTCGATCTTGCATTCATAAGTGTCTCCATATGACCCAGATCCTAGTTTCCTTCCTCGTTGTATAGCCTCAAATGGAATGCCCAAGGTGACAGAGCAAAATGAGTTCAGTACAGTTTTCTAAATGTGCAGACTAGACATCGATTCTCTGCTATCTTGAAGGGTCTCCTTCCGCAATTTCTTATTGAAGATGTTCTGTGTGTCAATATTCCTTGCGCGAGTGGATTTTTCCTTTTCAATCTTCCAACAGTTATACCAATGTTGTAATTTCTCCATTTGTATGCCCTCTGGTAAGTCAGCTCGCAGGTCGCGCGATAGCGCATTTTGGCATGTCTCCAACAATACTAAAGAGAAGATGCTACACGTCACTAATATCTGCGCCCTCAAACTTTGAGGCTGTTGAGCAGACCACTTCAGAGAGCAAGGCCTGCAAGCGCCGCTCATCTCGCAAGGTTGTTTTTATCTCGTCTAATGTGAGGGCATCCACTACACTCACTAATTGTGTGCGTAATCTCTTTTTCAATTGCACTGCTTGATCGGGAAGCATTTTACCTACAACCATTCAAACGACATTATGATGTGTTGGCGAGAGAATTTATCACTTCACAGCTCAAAAGGGGAGCGACATTTGTTGCATCAATGACCAGTATTGTATTGAATAAATTAGTGTGTATAAAGGAATTTTGTAAATGACATCAAATAGTTGATAAAGCAGTGCAATATGTTTGGGCAAGATCGATGCTCGTAGCCTAGGACGGGCCCTCTACGTACAAACTAATAGGAAGTGCAATTGTTTCACATTGGATGGTGTGTTAAGGGTAACAACTAATGGGAATTGTGCTCCTACAATGGGAACTAACAAAAAGTAGCTCGGTTAGGCGCAACGACATGTGGGGGGTCAAAATGATAGCCAATGTTGTAGAACGGGATCGAATCTTTGTAGTCACCAAGTTAAACAATGGATTTCTATAACTAATTAACTTTACAGTTTAGAATGGGGGGTGTGTAAAAAGGACGCGATCACCATAGTGTGTTTGGATGGGAGAGAACGACATTTGCAATCGAGAGGATGATTGGTGTCGAAGTAATCATGCTTTTGGTGTGCGGTAAATTTTACAGTTGAAGACAGGGATGTACACAAATGAGGGATGCCGCCATCTGCAATCGATAAGATAGTTGATGTCGAAGTGATCAGGCTTTTCGAGTGTCATATAGGTCCCTATATTTACGCCACAGCAGAACTAAGCTTAATTTTATAGTTTAAGACGGGGAGGTGCACAAATGAGATGGTGACTATAGTGTGTGAATGGGAGAGCACGACATTTGCAACCGAGAGGACGATTGATGTCGAAGTGATCAGGCTTTTGGAGAGTCATACAGTCCTTCACACTTACCCAACAACAGAAGTAAAATTCAGTTTTCTTCTTAATACCTTAAATTGATATGTACAAGAAAAAACCCTAAATTGATATGTACAGAGAAACGATCTCTGAACTTGGAATGATAAATTGATAACACTAAAAAATATACTAGCAATCAATTGATCCCTGGATTTTCAGCAACAACATCATAGTATTGCATAATAGATGAACAACCTTGGTCACTAAATCACCAACCAATGGCAGAGTGTTAAGGAAATATGATTTTTTCTCAATAAAAAAAAGGCAATGCAGAAGGTTTGCATTAGTTGACAGCATGGAATTATTTGTTGCAGTAAACCGTACAATACATCAACATGCACGTGGACGTACACAAATGGGAGATGACGACATTTTCAATCAATAAGAAAATTGATGTCGACAAGATCAGGCTTTTGGAGTGTCAAATAGGAATGGCAGAGTACGACATTTGCAATCGAGAGGACGATTGATGTCGAAGTGATTAGGCTTTTGGAGAGTCATACAATCCTTCACATCTACTCAACAACAGAAATAAAATTCGGTTTTCTTCTTAAGGCGCTAAATTGATATGCACACAAAAAAAAATGTTCACTTTTCTTCTTCATACCCTAAATTGATATGCAGACAAAAAGAACGACCTCTAAACTTGGAACGATAAGTTGATGATAGTAAACAATATACTAGAAATCAATTGATCCCTAGATTTTCGTCAACAACATCATAGTACTGCAAAATAGATGAGAAACCTTCATCACTGAAGGAAATATGGTTTCTCAATTAAAAAGGCAATGCAGAAGTTTTACGTTAATTGACAACATGGAATTATTTGTTGCAGTAAACCGTACAATTCAGCAACATGCACGTGCAAAATGCTAGTGTTTTTTGGTGCAAATTAACATCGTGCACAGAATGTTGTTGTGTTGTGGAAAAAAAAAACCATACATAAGTATGGTGTGGAGTTGGCACAATTCTCCACATTTTTTTATAATACCGTAAGGAATGTGCCCTTCCCCCGCCACTTTTATCCCCTCCAGTGTTGAAGGGGGGCTTATGCTTTTCCTCTAGTGTTAGAGGGGCTAGTTCTTTTAGTAAAATCTCTTTTTTTTTAAATGACGATAGTTTGTTAGCTTTGCTTTCTTACATTTGATTCAAGGAACAAGCATGCACGCAGTATTTTTTAAGAAAGGACTAGCATGGCCACTAACAATATCATCGTGAAGCACTTCAAAAAAGTAATTGGCAATAGTATAATTGAAAAGCCTTAGACTAACAATATGATCATGAATTACGCAAGATGCACGCAGACTCCCTCCTCTCTCTCTCTCTCTCTCTCTCTCTCTCTCTCTCTCTCTCTCTCTCTCTCTCTCGTTCAATAGCTCCTCAGCGGCTAGATGTTTAAGGTCTCTTGGGATAGTTTCTTATGACATTAACAGTCTCTTAGACTTACAATATCATCTAGATACATGTATGTTGGAAGTTATTCTCATAGCTTCGACCACCTCGCAAGACCATTGAAATTTGTAGTTAGCAGACGTATCGATCAAAAGATATTGCAAAACATAACGTTTAAAGATGCATACGTGCTAGGGGATGCTTGTGCCCATAAAAAAAGAAAAATCATATGCATGCATGGCGTGGAGTTGGCACAGTCCTCCACAAATTCAATAATCCCGTTGGGAACGTTCGTACACCAAGAAAATGTCGACCCGTGGACAAGCTCATTGCAGGTGTATGGCAGCAGGCAGTGTTGCGACAATGTGCTTGAGCTTGTGCCGGGCGCCAAGTGTGACAGGTATCATTGGATGTGTATGCTAAATGTGGCTCAAAGTTGGTCGAAGGCCGTTCCGAAGCTTTGACAAGTTGAGAGGCATCA
Organism: Adiantum capillus-veneris; assembly: GCF_014529385.1. Classification (NCBI taxonomy): domain Eukaryota; kingdom Viridiplantae; phylum Streptophyta; class Polypodiopsida; order Polypodiales; family Pteridaceae; genus Adiantum; species Adiantum capillus-veneris. The sequence continues at coordinate 119,708,592 of NC_140959.1, read as the reverse complement.
AAGTGTTGAAGCTTGATGGAAATCGTCGCAAAGTGTTGTTGTGATATGTGCGCCAAAGGTACCTTGTGCTTGAAGACCCTTGTCAAGCAGGACCCTAATTATGGTGGCTTAGTGGTTTAGATGTTCGGTTTGCAGCCGTGATGCCTTCTCAATGGAGGCACTGTTCGAATTGACAGGGCAATTTCTCAACAAGTGAAGGGAAATTATGTGAACTTCTTTGATCATCGGCATTGAAGCTTTGCCGTGGGTGTTGGCAGAATGATCGGCCGCGGGTTGCGTTCGGTGGGAATGGCCACTAAGTTGGAGTTTTTTTTTTTTTTTAAGATGCCATAATAAATTAAAAAACGAGCTGCAGTCTGCAGTCGACTGAAGGCGAGAGCACCATTTGTTGGAGTGCCACCATGTGCAGGTCACAGAGGGAAGGAGGGAAGAGGAAGCGGCCATATGTGGGGAGGGGGCCAGCTCGTGGAGCAAGGGCAGCCAAGTAGTCGGCAGTCAAGGAGGGCGCCATCTCTGGTGGGAAGGAGCACGGAGGCTCTAAGGAAGCAGGAGGCGGCCTTGCTGTGCAGGGGAGGCCCAGAGGTGGGCGTTGCTTTCAGGTTGGAGGTCGTCAGAGGGTCGCCATGATATGGAGATGGCACTACATGCAGGGCCATAGAGAAGGAGGAGAAGAGCAGGTGAAGTCGGCACTGAGGGACGGGCCTTGGGGATGCAGAGTCGGGAAAGAAAAGGTAGTGCGACAGGGGAGTTGTATGTGACAGCTTCTCTCTCTCTCTCTCTCTCTCTCTCTCTCTCTCTCTCTCTCTCTCTCTCTCTCTCTCTCTCTCTCTCTCTCTCTCTCTCTCTCTCTCTCTCTCTCTCTCTCCCCCCCCCCGGCAGTCCGTCTCTGGGCAGCAAGGAATAATCAGTGCAGCAGTTCGTTTTTGCAGCAAGGTGCACGCCCTGCACGACTCTCTCTCTCTTTCTCTCTCCCCAAAAAGCAAGACTACAGAAAATATGATGAAGGTAACGAATTACCTCTCCAAGCTCTGCTCTGCACTTGCTCCGCGTCAGTTGCCTCTCTCTCTCTCTCTCTCTCTCTCTCTCTCTCTCTCTCTCTCTCTCTGCGCTAGGGAATTGCTTGATCTCTCTCTGCTGGGTGCTATATAAATTGGGTGGCTGCGGCCATGCTTTGCTTTTCTCTCTAAAAACAGAAGGCCATGCTTTGCTATGCTCTCTAAAAACAGAAGGATGCTTTTCTCTCTAATAAAAACGGCACGCCTCTCTCTATATATATATATGTTCGTTAATTCTTCAAACAAATCAATGGATGCCAAGTGGCATGCCTCTTCTTGCTCCGTTCGAGAAATCGGTATTACGTAATCAAGGTAAAAAACGTATTGAAGCAGTCTGTGCCGGCGTGCACTGTTTTAGGACGTTTTTTATTGTTTTGAACCACCTGCAGATGCCACACACACACACACACACACACACAGAGCTTTCTTGTCTAACAAGATAGTTGCAGATGATCAGAGATAGTCAGAGTAACTGTTATTTTGAAACACCTATAGATGCCACACACACACACACGAGTCACGAGACGCTTGTAGATGATCAGAGGCAATGAGAGTAAGGGCATGGTCATGAGAGGCTTAGTTATCAGTTATTGATAACTATGCCAACTATGCACAGACAAAGCATTTATTGAATAACTAAGCCTCTTGCATGATCACGCGAGGCTTTGTTATTCATTCATCCTCCCAACTATGCCTTCAACTTCACAACTATGCCAAATTCAGCATAGTTACAAAGGGTAGGCTTAGTAAGTCATTTAATGCTCTTTTTTGCGTGTGACTAAGAATGAGGCTCGAGTGACCATTGCCTAATAGACTTCCAAAAAATTAAAAAAAATGCCTTGAAGGAGTCTGCGTCGACGTAGACTGTTTGAGGACGTGCTTTTTTTTATTTTACACCTCTTGACACAAGAGAGAGAGAGAGAGAGAGAGAGAGAGAGAGAGAGAGAGAGAGAGAGAGAGAGAGAGAGAGAGAGAGAGAGAGATTTCTTGGCTCACGAGTCACCTGGAGATGAAAGACAAATGCAATAGACCTCCAATTTTTTTAAAATAAAAAGTCTCGAAATAGTCTGTGCCGACGAACTATTTCAAGACAATTTTTTTAAATTTTTACACTTGTAAACGTGCACGTGAGAGAGAGAGAGAGAGAGAGAGAGAGAGAGAGAGAGAGAGAGAGAGAGAGAGAGTCAATATGGTATATTGGTAGTGTTTTCAAAAATGAAAACAAAAACACCTATAACAGTCCGTGCCGACGCGGACTCTTTCAGGAGTTATTTTTTCATGTTCGAAAACAAAGGGTTGCCAATGTATGGCTGGCAATTTTTCCATTCCTTGGATGTTTTGGAGTCCATGAGAGAGAGTCCCCGTGAGAGAGAGAGAGAGAGAGAGAGAGAGAGAGAGAGAGAGAGAGAGAGAGAGAGAGAGAGAGAGAGAGAGAGAGAGAGAGAGAGAGAGAGAGAGAGAGAGAGAGAGAGAGAGAGGGGGGGGGGGGGGGGGGGGGGGGGAGAAGAAGAAGAGAATTCAAGATCATAAGAAACTATCTCAAGAGACCTTAAAGATCTATCCGAGAACTCAAGACCTGTTAGTTAAGAGAGAAATGGCACAACCAATTTTATCACCTCACCTACATATGTGAGAGAGAAAAAGAGAGGAAGCTTGGCTCACACACAGAGCCAGCATGGTACATTGTAGTGACCTCCAAAACTTTTCCTCAAATAGTCCGCGCCGGCACGGACTGTTTAAGGAGTTTTTTTTTCATTTTTGAAAACAAATGGTTGCAAGTGTAAGGTAAGCAATTTTTTCATTCCTTGAGATCTTTTGGCATCCACACACGAGAGAGAGAGAGAGAGAGAGAGAGAGAGAGAGAGAGAGAGAGAGAGAGAGAGAGAGAGAGAGAGAGAGAGAGAGAGAGAGAGAGAGAGAGAGAGAGAGAGAGAGAGAAGAAGAAGAAGAAGAAGAGAATTTAAGATCATAAGAAACTATCTCAAGAGACCTTAAAGATCTATCCGAGAACTCAAGACATGTTAGTTAAGAGAGAAATGGCACAACCAATTTATCACCTCACCTACATATGTGAGAGAGAGAAAGAGAGGAAGCCTGGCTCACACACAGAGTCGTCATGGTACATTGTAGTGACGTCCAAAACTTTTCCTCAAATAGTCCACGCCGGCACGGATTATTTGAGGAGGTTTTTTTTCATTTTTGAAAACAAATGATTGCCAGTGTATGGTAAGCAATTTTTTCATTCCTTGAGATCTTTTGGCATCCCCACACGAGAGAGAGAGAGAGAGAGAGAGAGAGAGAGAGAGAGAGAGAGAGAGAGAGAGAGAGAGAGAGAGAGAGAGAGAGAGAGAGAGAGAGAGAGAGAGAGAGAGAGAGAAGTATGAAGAAGAAGAAGAAGAAGAAGAGAATTTTAATGTCATTAAAAAACTATCCTCAGAGACTAAAGAATTATTCCAAGAGACCCTAAAGATCTATCCAACAAAGATAATTGAACTTAAGACCTCTTAATGAAGAGGGAAATGACATAACCAATTTATCAGCTCACCTGAAGACATGAGAGAGAGAGAGAGAGAAAAGAAAAAGAAGAAGAAGAAGGAGAGAATTTTAACGTTGTAGGAAACTATCACAAGGGTCCATCAAGATCATTCCGGTGAGGAGAATTGAACTCGAGATTTGTTATTCAAGAGGGAGGTCAAAAATGGCATAACCAATTTCTCAGCTCATATGCAGACACGAGAGAGAGAAAGAGAGGGATCTTGGATCAACTGCAAAAGAGAGAGAGAGAGAGAGACCTCCAAAAAAAAAAATCCTAAAACAATACGCACCAGGTGGACTGTTTTAGGAGGTCTTTTTTTTTTTTTAAAACAAAGGGCCTATAATTTTTTTCGAGAGATGTTTTGGTGTGCAATTTTTTCGGTCCTTGCATGCTTATTTTGAATCTACATATGATACATAGGGGACTTAGAACGTAAGACTCTAAGCCTTTCTTCCATCATTATCATTGCCAATTGTTGTCTTCTCATGTGGTTGTTGATGCTCCACTTCCCATAAGTGGAGCAAGCTTGCAACAGCTAGTTTGCAAATGGTGCACAATAAATTATTAGAAATTCCCTAGGAGAACTTCAGAAGTTTAGAACGACTAGCCAATATGTTGGCAATCGACACCCCATGTGAACTATCTCAAAGATGATTGGAATTTCTTTACGTGCTTGACCAACTTGGCATGCGCATGCATGCATGTTGTCAACACTCTTCCTTCATTGCACATTGTTAACGCTCCACCATCATCCCACACTATGCCTTCCATGCCCACCTGCAATGTTTTCCTCCTCTAATTGAATCTACTTGTTGGCCCTACGCTATGGGGCCACCCTGGAGAAGCCAAAGAAACACACACACCCCTTTCAAACTATCATCAAAGGGTCTCTATTGTAGTGGGTTTTCAATGACTTTGTGCAAATCAACAGCCTACCGCCACACACCCTACTCAAACTATTTACAAGGGTCTTTTCTAGGGCGGTTTCCAAAGGCTTTGTGCAACTCAGCCAACACATGAAAAGATAGCTTTGCCATTACATTAAAAGACAGAAAGAGCGATTTATCTATCTATACTCAAATTTCCAACTACATAAGCACTCAGTTGGTAGCAAGCAAAGCTCTCGGAGGCAACCATGCACAACTCTGCCAACGATCTGAATGGCAACAACCATTGTGCATTGCACGACAATTCAACCACCTTGAATTTCATTGCTGGCTTGTAGCACCACCCCAACACAATTGGATGCCACTATTACATTAGAAAATTTCTGAGGTCATTTGGCGGGCCTTGTAAGAAATTGTATTTCTCTCTCTAGAAAATTTTTTAAAAATGCACTTGCACCTTGTGAGTACGTCCAAAAGGACAACCAGACACTCTAAAAAGTAGATTTATATTCCCAATCGTCCTTGAAAGCGGTCACTTTTTTATTTAATGTGAGCGTCTTTTTCAGGAGGCAGGTGCGGCGCATTCAATGCAGCTTACGTCATCACTGGAACTTGAAAAGTCACAAAATGTCAAATAGCGATAGATTTTGAGGCTTTTGACACCACCAATGCGTCCGAAATGCCAAAATACCCTATAAACGAATGTCTACTTGTCTCGTTTCGACATCCAGAGAGGCAAAAAATGTCAAAAAATCCCAAAAAAAAGGGCTGTTTACTTAAGGCGCGCGAGGAGGCATTCTAAAATTCTAGAATGCCCCCCTGCGCGCCGTTAGTACAAAGCTTCTTTTAGTGGTTTCTGGACACTTATCTTTCAAGAAAACCCCTTTTTAGAGGTTTTTTGATATTTTCCTCTCAAAAAGCTCCCTAAAAAGAGGAAAAAATAGGCTTTTTACTAACGGCGCGCAAGGAGGCATTCCAAAATTTTGGAATGCCCCCTCGCGCGCCGTTAGTAAAATGTTCTTTTAGGGGTTTTTGACATTTTTTGCCTCTTTGGATGTCTGAGCGAGGCAATTCGACATTCATTTTTAGGATATTAGGGCGTTTCGAACGGATTGACATTATCAAAAGTTTCAAAATCTTCCACCACTTGATAGTTTTGTGACTTTTTGAGTTCCAGTGATGACGTAAGCCATATTAAATGCACCGCATCTACCTTCTGAAAAAGGTGCTCGCATTAAATGAAAGAGAGTGATCGTCTTCAAGGACCACTAGATTATTAAATGAGGAGAGGGACACCTTTTATATTTTTGTTAATATCAATCTATTTTTCTACGTAACGTAGGCTCTTCTCTCATTGGAGGAGCTTATTTTCCTCTCTCTTCCAAAAGGCCCTCCAAAAGACCTCCGAAATCTCCTAATGATGTCAAGCTTCTGAGACACAAGGAAGGGAAGCTCTTCTACAAAGATGTCCAAGGCAGAGTGCATACCACAAAGCTGCAAATGACATCCCAAGATTGACTACAATACAATAAGGCTTCAAAATGGAGCTCCTTGCTTGTCCTAAGAAAGTATCAAAAGAGCTGATATAGGTATACATCCTACGTAGATCTTGATTAAGGGTGGGTGCTTTAGATTTGAATCTCTAGCTATGAACAACTTGACACCCATGATGCTTGCTTGGACACCCTTTGCTTTCCTCTCTTAATAGGTGCTTGACCTACCACCTTTTAAAAAAAGGACTAGGATGCTGGTTGGGTAGAGAGATAAGGGGGGACAAAGGTGTTTAGGGATAGCTAAACTATTGTATGTTTTCTTCTATGAAAAATCCTTTTCTAAATTGCCATTATATCCATCATGTTTGGCTCTGCTCAGTTTTATGATTGCTCGGAGTTTGAAATTCCTCTTTATGGAACAACCAAGAATGTGGTGATCATAGGGAAATGGATGACAATTGTCAGGTATTCATATACCTATATTCATGTTAAAACAAAACTAATAATGATTTTTTGTTTGCATGATGGTTGTAGGTAAGGATTCCGACTTTTATCATCTCTGGATTCAAAAGCTGTTCAACTTATCTAAGCATAGGACATCTACTATAGCTAAACTTTTTTTTATCTTTTAGATGTAGCAAAAACATCAAAATTCATTTCCTTATGTACATATATTTATTTAAAAATATATGTACCCATTTTTACTTGCCTCTATCAATTCTCTTTTTGAATGTTGTGAATAACATATATAGATTCACACACACACACACACACCTTCTTGACCATTTATATTGCATAGCTTTGTGCTTATTTTTCCAATAAGCCTATAGGGATGCATTGGACAAATTTAGTGAGAACCTACACTATGAAGGGTCATGCAATAAGTGATTGGTATCACCCATGGACTAAAGTGTAAAGAGAGTATATGTGAGAGAGCCCCTTATTCTACTATCTAGTAAAGAATAAGGGACAGTCGGACGCCTCTGCTGTGCTCGACTGGGGTAAGAGGCACACCGCCTTTAACCGAACACATGGCAATAAGAACAACTGCTCATGACAATTAAGAGACCCTATGCAACTACGTAAAATAGGAATCTCTTCTAGTTTTTTTGTAATTTCAAACCTCTAGGGGAGATTGTTTTGACCTACACTAAGGCTTATAAATAGAAATTCTACTTCTAAGACCATATTAGGTAAAGTGGGAAAATCCCAATTCCCAGGTTGGACAACTTTCAATATATCATGTACAAAATATAGAGATTTTGTCAAAAATTTGAGTTTTCTTAAGGTCTCATTCCACTTTATGCACATACAATACACAATGAAAACAACTAAAATACCATGGTTTCAATCAATTGGATTATTAGGAGACGAGTATATTGCATCCATTATCGTTGTCTATGTTCTACTGTCCTACCTACAACTTATCTCAACATGGAGAGCTTGGTTTCTAGGTCCACCACTTGTCCAAGTTAATGTAAAAGTGACTCAAGGTTCACAACTTGTGAAAGCAAGGATCCATTGAGGAATACAATCCACTTGGCTATTTTTCCTTAATTTATTGCATGTGACATTCAAGCAAGGTCCACTTCTAATCTATAACTTCTTAATTTGAGGCATGGGGCATACACAAAATATGTAGCATATGCTCTATTGCCTCATAGGAAGGTTGGTTTCAAGGTGCACTTATCCATGCTAGCCTATCTTGGAGAAATGATGGAGCTTGCTTCTCTCCTTGTTTCAATGGAGACTAGCTTGGACAAGTGGTGAACCTTTGCTTCTCTCTATGTTTCAATAGAGCTAGCTTGGACAAGTGGTGATCTTGGAACAATACCCCCATGTAAAACATATCATGGGTATTCCAAGTGATTAGAAAGATTACCATTTAAGATATAACCTTATAGGTTGGACAAATGGAGCTTGGCTTGGAGAAATGGTGGACCTTTGATTCTCTACATGTTTCAATGGAGCCTATCTTGGAGAAATGGTGGAGCTTGCTTTTGTCCATGTTTCGATGGAGCCTAGCTTGAACAGTTGGTGGACCTTTGCTTCTCTCTATGTTTCAATAGAGTTAGCTTAGACACGTGGTGGATCTTCAAACTAAGTCAACTACTATCAATGTTTCCTAGCTTGGACAAGTGGTGGAGTGTTTCTCTACTCCATGTTTCAATGGATCTTAGCTTGAACAAGTGTTGGACCTTAAAACAAAAACCCCATGTACAACATAGAATGGATTTTCTAGATTTCAATGAAGTCTAGATTTAACAAATGGTGGAGCTTGTCTTCATCCATGTTTCAATGAAACTAGCTTGGACAAGTGGTGGACCTTGTAACAAACCCCCCCCCCCATGTACAACATATCATTTGTTTTCTAAGTGATGGGAAGGAATACCATTCAAGATATAAACTTATAGCCTGGATAAGTAGTTGACTTTAAAACCAAATTCATCATAATACAATGAAATACAGGTTAGCCAATTCCTAAATCTTGAGACCAAACCTTCCATGCTATTAGAGATAATATATTGGATAAGTGGTGGACCTTCTATTATTTTCCCATGCCTAGTTTAGACTACCGGTACACTTTGCAGCTATAAAGGTTGGACGAGTTGTGGAGCCTTGTTTCTATCCATGTTTTAATGGATCCTAGCTTGGACAAGTGGTGGACCTTGGAAAAAAGCTTCCATGTACAACACATATGAGTTTTTCCATGTTTTAATGGAACCTATCTTGGACAAATGGTGAAGCTTGCTTCTCTCCATGTTGATTTTGGAACTACCTTAGACAAGTGGTGGAGCTTTGCTTTTCTACTCTTCATAATACAATGAAGTATAGGTTGGTTACATGGTGAATCTTAAGGCCAAACCTCCCATTTTACTAGAGATGATAGGTTGGACAAGTGGATCAACCTTCTATCATATATCCATGACTATATTGGACAATTAGTAGACCTAACATCTCTCTATGTTGTCTAGAGATAAGCTTGGACAAGTGATGGACCCTGCTTCTCTCTTCCCTTGGTTTACTAGTTTGAAGACTCAGTATATATACTTTCTTAGATCTAGCTTGAACAAGTGGTGGACCTTGTATCCACAATATTAATTCATTACAAAAAAGTATATGAGAAAATAACATAGGAATCTTGGTTTGAAGGTCAAGCAATTAGGTTCCAAATGCACATAATAATATATTTTCCACCCATAATAAAAGAAAGTTAAATATGTTATTACCAAATTGAAAAGGTAACGTCCAAGTATTTAGCTTTGAATTTGTCAGATCTAAATCTTCATCAAGGCGACATGCATGTATTACATCAACTTTCAAGCCATTCAAGAATACAATGCACTTAGATTCCATAGTTTTGTTTTCAAAGTCTTTTAGGTTCTAAAACTCTTTCACGTAAAGTATGTAATGACAAAATTCTTGAAGCAAACATTTGTGCCAAGAAAAAGATCCCTCTCACATATTTAAAGTCCATGAATTCTCTGATCCATATTACAAGTTTTATTTTGACATCAAACATCAATTCTCTCATAGTTACAAATAAATGCAACCTCGATATGAATTGACAAAAATGAATTTCTTTTACTATATGACCCAACATAGGCCCCAATCAAATAAAAAATGAGTCCCAAAAATTTGGGTTGCACTCTAGCAATACATCAGAGTCCCCTTACAATAGGATGCACTCCAATAGTACATTGAAGTCCCCTTAGAGTAGGGTGCACTCCATTCAAGTGTTCATAAAATTGACACACCTTTGTTTTTTTATAAAAAAGACTATATCAAATTATACAAATGTTGAAAGATACACACTAGAATAAAAAAAGCATCTTATGGCCATATTTATTCAATTCTTTCGTGTTGACAAGTACACACCAAGGACATAATTTGTCTCAGAATCACTATACTGATTTACAATTGTGTTGTATGTATAGATCTTATCTCTTGCATACAACCATCCTACCAACCATGGAATTATGGTTCTCTGCAAGAAGTTTTGAAGTTGCTCGGAAGTTTGCCTCCACATCTTTGGAAATATAAGATATGTCCCTGGCATGTTCCACATCACCCTATATGGAGTGTCATAAAAAATTAAGGTATTGTTTGCATCCAAATCCTCAAATATCTTCCAAATATCACTCAAATTTTTGTGATAAACCTTGTAAATCCTAACATAATATTTGGATTTTGGCAATTTTTGTTACTCATAAACACCTTGAACTTGGTATACTGCTCAGGAAAACATTTTTGTGTGATGCGTTGCACCCTTGTTAAGTTATAGCAACTCCATATCCATAGCTCAAAGTATTCAGCACAAAAATCCAAAAAACTTTGTGCGTCTGGTCGCACCACATGATAAACTTCATCTTTGTCCTCCACAAGTCGCATGTGTTGAGCCCAAGATGGCATAGAATCTCCATGTTTCATTTCAATTGTCTTGAGAAGTAACCCCTCTAGATCCAAGATAAGTACTCTTTTGATGTCCTTGAAAGCAAGTGGTAGGTGATAAGGAGGTGATTCATTCCTTGGACAAGGTCTTGGAGGAGGTTGGATGGGTAATTCAATAGTTTTCTTCAATTTATGCCAGCATATAGCCAATCCATTTTTTCTGTAATGGTTCTGAAATTAAAGAACAAGAACACTTAATGCAAACACAACAATAGACATGAGTTTTACATTGTCTACCCTAAGGTTTTATTAGATACCAAAATCCATCTATGATCTACTCATTAATAGAAAGAAAGTCAAATTAAAATCCTGACTCTTTTTTATGCTACACTCTCTCTTAGTCTCAATACCATGGAGTTCAACTAGACTTAAGTCAACTAATAACTACTACTTGTTGTTAAAGGTATGCTTGAAGTGCATAAGGCTTAACCAATGCTCTAGTGTAGAATGGGTATTTAGGTCTCAAGGTCTACCACTTATCCAAGCAAAGATCCATTTAGATATGGAAACCCAATTTTTCTTAATATAATGATATAGAGTGGACAAGTGGTGAATCCTGAGACCAACCACTCATGCTACTAGGGATAATAGGTTGGACAAGTGGTGGACCTTGAATGTAAAACCCCCATGTACAAAGTATCAGGGGTTTTGGGTATTTCAATCGACTCTAGCATCTTGGAGACATGGTGGAGCTTACTTCTCTCCATGTTTCAATGGAGTCTATCTTGGATAAATGGTGGAGCATCATTTCTCCATGTTTCAATGGAGCCTAGCTTGGACAAGTGGTGGACGTTTGTTTCTCTCTATGTTTGAACAGATTTAGCTTGGACAAGTGGTGGACCTTGGAAACAAAATCCCCATGTAAAACATATCATGGACATTACAAGTGGTGAGAAAAAAATACCATTCAATATATAACCTTATAGGTTGGACAAGTGGTGGACCTTAACACCCAATTATTATTAATATAATGACATAGAGTGGACAAGTGGTGAATCTTGCGACCAAACTACTAGGAAAAGTAGTTGGACAAGTGGTGAACCTTGAATGCAAACCCCCCATGTACAAAATTCACTCATGCTACTAGGAATAATTTGGTATTAAGGTCCATGTTTCAATGGAGCCTAGCTTGGAAAAGTGGTGGACCTTTGTTTCTCTCTATGTTTCAATAGAATTTAGCTTGGACAAGTGGTGAACCTTGGAACAAAACCCCCATGTAAAGCATGTCATGGGCATTACAAGTGGTGAGAAAAAATACCATTCAAGGTATAACCTTATAGGCTGGACAAGTGGTGGACCTAGCACCCAATTCCTCTTATTATAATGACATAGAGTGGAAAAGTGGTGAATTGTGAGACCAAACCTACTAGGGATAATAGGGTGGACAAATGGTTGACCTTGAATGTAAATCACCCATGTACAAAATATCATGGGTTTTGCGTATTTCAATGGAGCCTAGCATCTAGGAGACATGGTGGAACTTACTTATCTCCATGTTTTAATGGAGCCTATCTAGGAGAAATGGTGGAGGTTCCTTCTCTCCATGTTTCAATGGAGCCTAGCTTGGACAAGTCGTGGACCTTTGTTTCTCTCTATGTTTGAATATGGTTAGCTTGGACAAGTGGTGGATCTTGGAATGAAACTCCCATGTAAAACATATCATGGGCATTTCAAGTGGCGAGAAAGGATACCATTTAAGATATAACCTTATAGGTTGGACAAGTGGTGGACCTTAACACAATATAATGACATAGAGTGTACAAGTGGTGAATCTTGAAACCAAACCACTCATGCTACTAGGGATAATAGGTTAAACAAGTGGTGGGCCTTGAAATAAAACCCCCTAGAGTGTTTCAATGGAGCCTAGCTTGGAAACATGGTAAAGCTTGCTTCTCTCCATGTTTCAATGCAGCCTATCTTGGATAAATGGTGGAGCATCATTCTCTCCATGTTTCAATGGAGCCTAGCTTGGACAAGTGGTGGACCTTTATTCTCTCTATGTTTGAATAGAGTTATCTTGGAAAAGTGGTGGACCTTGGAACAAAACCCCCATGTAAAACATATCATGGGCATTACAAGTGGTGAGAAAAAATACCATTTAATATATAACCTTATAGGTTGGACAAGTGGTGGACCTTAACACCCAATTATTCTTAATATAATGACATAGAGTGGATAAGTGGTGAACTTGGGACCAAACCTACTAGGAAATAGGTTCGACAAGTGGTGGACCTTGAATGTAAACCCCCATGTACAAAATATCACTCATGCTACTAGAAATAATTTGGTATTAAGGTCCATGTTTCAATGCAGCCTAGCTTGGAAAAGTGGTGGACCTTTGTTTCTCTCTATGTTTCAATAGATTTAGCTTGGACAAGTGGTGGACCTTGGAACAAAACCCCCATGTAAATCATGTCATGGGCATTACAAGTGGTGAGAAAAAATACCATTCAAGCTATAACATTATAGGTTGGACAAGTGGTGGACCTTAACACCAATTCCTCTTAATATAATGACATAGAGTGGACAAGTGGTGAATCATGAGACCAAACCTACTAGGGATAATAGGTTGGACAAGTGGTGAACCTTGAATGTAAACCCCCATGTACAAAAATATTATGGGTATTGGGTATTTCAATGGAGCCTAGCAACTTGGAGACATGGTGGAGCTTATTTCTCTCCATGTTTCAATGGAGCCTATCTAGGAGAAACAGTGGAGGTTCCTTCTCTCCATGTTTCAATGAGCCTAGCTTGGACAAGTGGTGGACCTTTCTTTCTCTATATGTTTTAATAGAGTTAGCTTGGACAAGTGGTGGACCTTGGAATGAAACCCCCATGTAAAACATATCATGGGCATTTCAAGTGGTGAGAAAGGATACCATTTAAAATATAACCTTATAGGTTGGACAAGTGGTGGACCTTAACACATAGTTCTTCTTAATATAATGACATAGAGTGTACAAGTGGTGAATCTTGAGACCAAACCACTCTTGCTACTAGGGATAATAGGTTGGACAAGTGGTGGACCTTGAATGTAAACCCCTCATGTACAAAATTATGGGTTTAGGGTATTTCAATGGAGCCTAGCTTGGAGACATGGTGGAGATTGCTTCTCTCAATGTTTCAATGGAACCTATCTTGGAGAAATGGTGGATCATCCTTCTCTCCATGTTTCAATGGAGCCTACCTTGGACAAGTGGTGGACCTTTGCTTCTCTCTATGTTTCAATAGAGTTAGCTTGGACAAGTGGTGGGTCTTGGAACAAAACCCCTTTGTAAAACATAGCATGGACATTACAAGTGATGAGGAAAAATATCATTCAAGATATAACCTTATAGGTTGGAAAAGTGGTGATGGACCTTGACAAGTGGTGAAGGATACCATTTAAGATATACCCTTATAGGTTGGACAAGTGGTGGACCTTAACACCCAGTTATTCTTAATATAATGACATAGAGTGGATAAGTGGTGAATCTTAAGACCAAACACTCATGCTACTAGGTATAATACGTTAGAGAAGTGGTAGACCTTGAATGTAAACACCCCATGTACAAAATATCATGGTTTTGGGTGTTTCAATGGAGCCTAGAATCTTGGAGACATGGTAGATCTTGATTCTTCCATGTTTGAATGGCACCTATCTTGGAAAAATGTGGAGGTTACTTCTCTCCATGCTCAATGGAGCTAGCTTTGACAAGTGGTGAACCTTTGCTTCTCTCTATGTTTGAATAGAGTTAGCTTGGACAAGTGGTGGACCTTTGCTTCTCTCTATGTTTGAATAGAGTTAGCTTGGACAAGTGGTGGACCTTGGAATGAAACCCCATGTAAAACATATCATGGGCATTTCAAGTGGTGAGAAAGGATACATTTAAGATATAACCTTATAGGTTGGACAAGTGGTGGACCTTAATACATAGTTCTTCTTATATAATGACATAGAGTGTAAAGTGGTGTATCTTGAGACCAAACCACTCGTGCTACTAGGGATAATAGGTTAGACAAGTGGTGGGCCTTGAAATAAAACCCATGTACAAATAAAATGGGTTTAGGGCATTTAAATGGATCCTAGCTTGGAGACATGGTGGAGCTTTCTTCTCTCCATGTTTCAATGAAGCCTATCTTGGAGAAATGGTGGAGCATCCTTCTCTCATGTTTCAATATAGCTTAGCTTGGACAAGTGGTGGATCTTTGGTTCTCTCTATGTTTCATAGAGTTAGCTTGGACAAGTGGTGGACATTGAAACAAAACTCCCATGTAAACATATCATGGGTAGTTCAAGTTGTGAGAAAAAAACCATTTAAATATAACCTTATAGGTTGGACAAGTGGTGGACCTTAACACCCAATCCTTTTTAATACAATGACATAGAGTGGACAAGTGGTGAATCTTGGACCAAAGCTATCAAGCTACTAGGGATACTAGGTTGGACAAGTGGTGGATCTTGAATGTAATCCCCTATGTACAAATATATGGGTTTAGGGTGTTTCAATGGAGTCTAGCATAATGGAGACATGGTGGAGCTTGCTTCGCTCCATGTTTCAAGTGGTGGACTTCAATTATTTTCCATACCTAGTTTAGACAACCCATACACTTTGCAACTCTAAAGGTTGGACGAGTGGTGGAGCTTTGTTTATTTCCATGTTTTAATGGATCCTAGCTTGGACAAGTGGTGGACCTTGGAAAAAAGTCCCCCTGTACAACATAGCTGAGTTTTTTCATGTTTTAATGGAAGAGAGATTGACAAATGGTGGAGCTTGCTTATCTCCATGTGGATTTTAGAACTAGCTTGGACAAGTGGTGGAGCTTTGCTTTTTACTCTTCATAATACAATGATGTATAGGTTGGTTACATGGTGAATCTTAAGGCCAAACCTCCCATCTTACTAGAGATGATAGGTTGGACAAGTGGTCAACCTTCTATCATTTCTCCATGCCTATAATTAGACAATTAGTAGAACTAGCATCTTTCTATGTTGTCTAGAGCTGAGCTTGGACAAGTAGTGGACCTTGCTACTCTCTTCCCTTGGTTTATTAGTTTGAAGACTCATTATATATACTTGCTTAGATCTATATAATTACTCATTAGTTAGGTTACAAGTAGGTATGTAATTTGTTAGCCTCAAGGGACTTTGAATATTGAATAGTAAGAAAGTCAAGTGCTGGTTTGAAGATCTTTTGCTTATCTAAACTAGACTCTAACTCAATAATAAGTCTCTTAAGTTCCACGAATTGTCCTATCTAGGCTCCAAAAGAGTCTTAATTGGTTTGTGCTAGATTCTAACTTCCTTGATGGGGTAGAATCCTAGAAAAAATGAGGCACTATAAGTTTTACCTTAGCTCAAATGGATTTTCACTTAAACTAGACTGCAATTTGGCACTCTAGTATCTTTGTCTTGATGGAGTTTAACACTAGATACATAGTAGTGATATTTAAGCTTCATGTCTCTTCACTTGATCGAGATATGAGACCATACTTTCAAGGTCACCACTTGTCTTACCTAAAGACCAATGTGAGACATGGGAGCAAGAAAGCCATCCGATATTGTTTTAAGGACTATTACATAGACAATCAATAACTTAAGTAAAGCAAAAAGACTTGGATCTTTCACAATTAATAACTTAAGTAAAGCCAAAAAGACTTGGATCTTTGACATTTTTTCAAACTAAAAAAGCACAATCTCATGCTAACAAAACTATAAATCACAATTGAAAGTTTTGAACGAGAAAAAGATCAGCAATCTTATAAGAAGGATACTTTTCATTTCATTTGATGATTACAAACTAAAAGAAAGTCTCTCAAGAAATTGATAAACAAAAAATGTAGGTGACTGCTTCATTATTTTGAGCAAAAATATCAAAATCTCTATTGATTGAGCTCCATCTAGTAGTATCCTTTGTAAGATCCTGCAAGAAGGAATAAAAAGAAAGATTTGTTAGATACCATGCACATGAGTGTTCAAGTATGTGTATCAAGAATATATGACATGTCACTAGTACCTTAGGGTTGCTTTCTATCCAGCCTTAGAAGATTGTTCTCAGCTTTCACCTTATTTATATAAGCCTTTGCTGTGGTTGCCTTCAAAACTCCTTTTGTGTTACAACCCAATTGCCTAGCTAAAGTGGTCAATTGTGACGCCTTCATGCTTTCAATGGGTGTACGCTCCTTTGCTAAGATCTCTTGTATTTGGGCTCTTCTCATTTCATTGCGGTGGCTTGTGTCACTTGCATTTTCAATGATAGTTTCATCTCTGTCACCTTTTGCAGGTGGTATTCTTCTTGTAAAGAACACCTTAGCTGACCAAACATCATTTTTCTGCTTCCAATACTCCATGATTTGTTTGTATTCACTATCATTTGTCACTATAGGTTGTCCATAACGATTAGAAGCAATTAAATCACGCACATCCCTTCTCTCATCAAGCTGAATCAAGTATGGCAGTAGCTCCTCCAAGAGCATATTGTCAACCATCTTCTCAGCATCAAATTGTGGTGGAAAAATGCAATTGTTTGCTGGTGAAATACATCCCTTGTAAGGAGAGTCATCAATAAGCACTGTTCTTTGTGGATCACATTCAAACCCCATGGCAATTTTGGCTAGAGGCTTGAACATTGCCTCAACGTTTGGATTGTCGGGTCTAAACAATTTTTGAGTTTGAGCGGTGTAGCAAACATCTTGCGACCAAATTGCAAAGAAAGGCAATGTATCCTCAGCTAAGTTGTTTAGTGCTGCAAGGATTTGATACACATTATTCCTAGTAGCTGTCGACCAAATTGCAACATTAAACCTCTGTAAAATAGTCTTCAAGAATTGGATGCAACCTGGCCTGAGTATAATATATCTTTTTGAATCCATTTGCACTGAGTTGTGGTGTGAGGATGGTTGAGGGGAACGTTTCAACAATAGACCATTTAAATCCAATATAATTGTAAGCATGGATTTCTCAACATCTACGCTACATGACGTAGTACCAATTGGCAATAGCTCGTGAGTGGACTTTTCAGTCTCTTTTGATGTATGTTGCATTTTTGAAGCATCGATTTCTTGGTTCTCATTATTGGAAGCTTGCTCAAGTTGCACAACACTAGACTCTAGTATAGAAATATCATCCATCTTGGGCACTTTAGAAACCATAGAATCTATGGATTCTATAGTTGTTGACTGAACCATAGGAGCATTATCCATCCCAGTTTGTGAATCTAAGAAAACACACACACAAATGGTATCTCAAAACCACTAGAATTTTATTCACCATATTTATATGTAGAACTCCTAGTAAGAAATTTATTTAAGGTAAAGTCGTTGTTAGAATCCTTGCAACCATTTTCAGCATTCGTACACCAAACACCACTTGTCTAAAATACAATCTACTAACTCAACATTTTCCATCCTACACTTTATTAAAGATGAGTACTTAAAGTGAAAACTAAAAGCCACCCTTGTTGAGGAAACATGGATACAAGGTCCACCAAATGTCCAACCTAGACTACAAGAAAATAATTAGAGATTTGGCTTAGATTTGGATTCAAAGGCCACCACTTATTCAAGTAAGATAACTCCACTTGTTTAAGACAGTAATGTTTGAAGCCCCACCACTTGTCCAACCTAGACATTGATTAAATTTTGGTAAGATTTATCACAAATCTAGAGTAGAATCAAGATTCTATGGCCAAGGTAGTCAAATATGTTAGACAACACACAAAGCATAAGAGCACTCTAGATTCTCGTTGAGCATAAACTAAACAATAATCAAATGTTATATTCACTTGAGATTTCATCCATGAAAAATGAAAATGATGCATGTACTTGAGATTTCCATCCATGTACAATACTTTACAATGTCAAGTAAAGTTATAGTCAGCAAACAACTCTTCTCCTGCTTCAACTTGACAAATAGTCTCAATGCATACATGGCCATATTCTTCTGACTTGATGTGTGAAGAGGTGCATTTATGCCAAGGTGGAAAATTTGGATCAAATGTATAGCGTACGTTGGGACAGACATTTGTACTGTGAGAACTATTTATATAGCCCGACACGTTTCCTTCTTCTACACAACCAATAATGTATGATTGATCTTCCTCTTCTTCTATGTTTGGATCCTCTAGAAGAGAATATTTATAAGCTCTTGGAAATATTTTGCATATCTTTTTCCAGTCTTGAAATCTATACTTATGCCCTCCATAGTTTAGAATAGTCAAACCACTTTCCAGGGTAGTATGCACAAATAGCCCATAACCAGCTCCTTCAATACATGAAAGTCGCACTTCAAAATCCACACCGTTAATATGGAAAATTACATCTTTGGGAATAGGAAAAGTTGGTGTCCCAAAAGGATCTTCATGCCAATCATAGTGTGAAATACATCTAGTTTTTATATCACTTAACTCCTTTGTGTCTGCAAAAAGAAGAAAATATTATGCATAAAATAATGACAATATCAAAGAAAGATATCATTATTTTATAGTCCAATAGGTCCATTGTATGGAAGACTTAGAGTGCCTCTTACATGGTGCCTCCAAGGTTTCCAAAAAATAAAATCATTGGAAAAAAAAGGCCACTGTGTCTCCAATCTATTGCCCATTTGAAGCATAGAGAGAACCAAGGTCCACCACTTGTCCAAGCTAGACATGGAGCATTGACACAAGATCCAACACTTATCCAAGAACCCTATAGTATATGTGGTAACATGGGATGCATTGATGCAACAAAGTAGTCTAGCCTCCTCATCCATCTCTTTTTTCTTGTAGCCTAGAGGGATTAGTTTCAAGGTCTATCACTAGTCAAAAACTACACATAGAACATTGATACAAGGTTCCACCACATGTGAAACCTATCATCTCTAGTAGCATGGATGGTTTGATATCAAGGTTCACTGCGTGTCCTACCTATACTCTATTGTAGCATAGAGATTCTGGTTTGGTGGTACTACACTTGTCCAAACTTGGCTTGTTGTTGATATCTGGAGGTAATCAAGGGTCCTCCACTTGTCCAAGTTAGGCATATAAAACAATTGCAAGGTCCACCATGTGTACAACATATGATTGATTATAGCATGCATGGTCTTATTTCATGGGCAACCATCTTCTCTCCAACATGTGTCCAACCTCGGCTCCATTGAAGCATGGAGAGAAGCAAGGTCCACCACTTATCAAAGCTATTATTTTTCCCAGTGCTTTCAAAACCCATAATACGTTGTACATGGGGGGGGGGGGGATTCTTGTTTCAAGGTCCACCACTTGGCTAAGATTGGATCCATTGAAACATAAAGAGAAGCAAGCTCTACCATTTGTCCAAGCTAGGAGCCATTGAAACATGAAAACCCCATAATATGTTGTATACGGGGGGTTTTTTCAAGGTCTACCACTTGTCTAAGCTATGGTCCATTGGAACATGGAGAGAAGCAAAGCTCCACCACTTTTCTAAGCTAGGATCCATTGAAACATGGAGAGAAGCAAGCTCCATTGTTTGTCTAAGCTAGGCTCCATTGGAACATGAGAGAAAACAAGCTCCACCACTTGCCTATTATTGCATAGAGATTCTGGTTTGAAGGTCCACCACTTGTCCAACCTTGCCTTCATGTATGGAGATAATCAAGAGTGCAATGCTTCTCTAAGCTAGGGACATAAAAGAGTTTCAAGGTCCACTACATATACGATCTATGATGGGTTGTAGCATGGGAGGTTTCATTTTAAGGTTGACCACTTCTCCAGCTCCGCTTGTCCAACCTCAGATCCATTGAAGAATGGAGAATAAAGGTGTACCAACTCTCCAAAATAGGCAAGACAATCTCTATAAAACCCATGAATTGTTAATATATGCTATGCTGTGGAGTTTTGTTTGAAGTTCCACTCCTTATCCAAGCTACAATCCATTGAAGCATGGAACTAAGTAAGATATATCTCTAGTCCAAGATAGGATCCATTGAAACATAGAGAGAATCAAGGTCCACCACTTGTCCAAGCTATGCATGGGTAATTGATATAAGGACCACTACGTTTTCACCTATACTATGCTCTATCATGGATGGTTTCATATCCACCAATTTTCCAACCTATTTAGTAGGTTGTATTATGGGGGTTTGGTTTCAAGGTACTTCACTTGTCTAAGGTGGGTTCCATTGAACCATGGAGAGAAACAATGTCTACCACTTGTCCGAAATATGCTCCTTTAAAACATAAAAACAAGGTCCACCACTTGTCCAAGCTAAAGTTTCTCTCCATTGAAGCATGGAGAGAAACAAGGTCTACCACCTGTCCAAAATATGCTCCATTGAAACATAAAAGCAAGGTCCACCACTTGTCCAAGCTAATATAACAAATGGGTGTTGGTTACAAGGTGTACCACACTTGTCTAAACTAGTCTTCATGCAAGGTCTACCACATGTCCAAGCTATATGAGCTTGTTTTGAAGGTCTACCACACCTCTTGAAATTAGGATCCATGTAAGGTCCACCTTTTGTCAAGCTATGCCTTTAATGAGTACTAAAACTAAGTAAATTGCAGTACTTAAATACCTTTCCAAGCTCATTAAGATTTTGGTCTCTACGGCCACCACCACATGTCTAATCTATGCTCTAATTGATTACTTATGCTAGTTCTCAAAGTCCAAACATAAGCTCCCTTCTAGCAAGGTTAGTTTAAATTTAGGCTCCAGCACCTGTCTAAGCTAGGTTCAATTTATGAAGCATCACCATTTAACCATGCTACGATCTAATGTATCATATCAAGGGGGTATTGATAAAAGGTCCAAAACTTATTGAGTTCAAGCTCTTAAGTAATTAAGTCTTTGTGAGTATTAAATGTTATAGTTTTAGTCTACAGATCCACCATTCAAAAACTCAAGTAATTTACTATTTACATTCAAACCTTGAATGCTTGAGATAAAAAATACAAACTCAATCAATACTATATAAAGCAAAATCTAACATTAAGAGTATCAAATCAGTAACAAGAAACACTAACATGCACAAGAAACTCAAAACATACGTGTCTCCATTTCCAAAAAGTCCTCCATTGACAGAGGATGTTGTTGTTGTTGTTCTTCTTCTCTTTGCTTTGGAGAGCACTCCTCTGTAACAGGCACAATGTCGCCTGATTGCGAAGTGGATTGTTGAAGTCCAGCCCATTTTTCTATATCTTCATGAGACTTAACAAAGTCTAGCAGCATGGTCTCCACGCTTTTTGCCTCCTCCACACTATCAATTAAGCAGATAACTTCTTTTTTCTGTTGTATTCCTTCTTGTGCAACCAAGGAGCCATCACCAAAAACATCAACAAGCTTGCGGTCTTCAAAACAATATGTACGAATGTAGTGCTTGACCAAAGCTCTTTTTTTGGCCTCCAAATATTGCAAATCTGACATATCGTTATCTGCTACTTGAAGAAGAGAACAATCAATTGGCATGGGATGTTCCTCTGATCTTCTTCTCAGGTCTTCAAATGCATTGCCTTGTCCCAAGAAGGCAATAACTGTTAGGAATTGAATTGCTCCTTTGCAAGGAGCTGATGGAAAGTGATGCAATGCACCACAACAATGGTAGCTCAGATTATCTCCCATGGCGTGAAAGGCACATTGCAATTTTGTGAAGTTAGTGAAATCCACAAATGCAAGAAAGACAAATCCAGGATCTGTTGACCCTCCAGCAATAGCCAAGATCCCATCCAAAGCATTGTTAAATGTCTCCTCACTCCACTTCAAATTGCCTCCAACGTTTTTTGTCATATCTAAAACACATAAGCCAATAGGCACTTTATTATTGAAGTGGCGCATCAAGTAGAGATTGCCTTCCATTTGTAGGCTCACCACATAGATTGACCATGGCAAATCTCTAGGCTCAGTTTTCTCCTTTTGAAGGTGAATTGCCCATTGCATGTATTTTATTGCTCCATCTGGAAAAGCCATTTTCTTTGTTCCACGCGTCAAACTAGATCTGATCCATTCCTCGCATAGCATTAAAATTGTTTTATAAACAACATCATTGATGTTATACATTTTGACCACCTCCTCCCAGTCTTTACATGGTGAAGACTCATTCAAATTGTTGAAGCCTTCAAGAAGTGCATCTTGAATCAATTTGTCTTGCTTCAACTGCTTGATTCGATCATACATGTCAGTTGCATCACCATCCTTTGCACTCTTTGACAGTAAAATCTTCTCATCTCTAATCTCTTCTTGAATAGTCTTTACCTCTGATTCCTCAAGGCCACAAAGGTATCTAAATACAGTTGTTGGGGGTTTCTTATTCTCCTCTTCTAGATTTTCAATGATTTCTATCCAGCAATCATAAACTAAATCAGAGTACGTGACCATGTGTGCCTGTTTAGCAATCCAACTTGCTGCTGCACTCATTCTTGCCAATCGAAGAAAAGCCTAAAAAGAAATAGAGAAATAATTAAACTATTGAGCAAGATTTGTTAATTAAACACTATCAAAAAGACAAAGAAAATAACTTACATCCCATCCGGCACGAGATGCATGTCCCTCTGCAATTCCACTTGCTGCCTTTGGTGGTCGTCCTGAGAAGATCCATTGACTCCGTAAATGTCTCAATATTTGGCTGTAAGGTTGCTTGACATACAATGCCTGAGCCTCCTCATTTGCAATGGCAGATATAGCAGTTGCAACAAATGGAGGAGCATTCACAACAATGCGAGCCTTTCTAAATTTATACACGCTAATCAGTCTTTCAAAGATCTCTTTGTTGTTTTGTTCATTGTGAAGCAAAACTTTTGCAGCATAGATTGAATGCTGCCCATCAAGAATCCAATAATGATAATCTTTAATTTTTTGCTCCTCTACCTCTTCTACTGCCAAAGGAGTCCCCTTCTTTGATTTTGCATTTCGAACAGGCATCAAATATGCACATGCTGCAGGCTTGGTCGTACTCCGTGAAAATCCAAATAACACACTTTCAGCGTGTTTTTTTCCATAATACGTGCATTATAGTGATCAGGAGCAAGCCAACAATTTTGAATAGGGATATCAAATTCCCTATATTGGAAAGGAAAATAATTTATGTACTTATTCATTCCACCTGTATCTTTTTCTTGTCCTTTCATGGCCTCAGCTTCTAAAACATCTGGATCCACAATTCTCATCTTTGACATTGAACCCTCTGTTGATGAGGATGCCAAAGATGCCTTGTCTACATCCAAAATGGAACTAGTTCGCTTAGCTTCTACTTTCTGCACTTTTGCTTGCTTCTTTGTGGATGGTGGTCGTGAAGCTTTCACCTTTTTTCGTTGTAGTGTGGCAATGATGGAGCTTTGAAGTTGATCTGTTGTGATATTTGGATTTGATTCTGCAAACTTCCATCCTCGAGAAAACATTGTCTCTTCTTTGTTTCTAGACATGCGCTCCAATGCATATGCTCCTGGAGATAGTTGAAATTCTAGATTCATTGGAACTAGAATGTCAATGCATTCCACCTCCGGATGACTATCAACTACAGAGACAGATGCTTCCACAACTTGTCCAACATCTTCAAACAAGCTGTCATTCTCCTTTTTGGCAATAAATAGATGCACCTTATGAAATTGTGCACCCTCTATACCATGTATGTCCAAATACCATTTCCTAAGATCATTGCAAGTATAGTCAACTGAGACAGCAACCCTTGCAACCTGTTTTTTTGGAGCCATCTTTCCTGAAACAAAAAAAACCAAATGTTATTTTAACATATACTTTTTTGTAATGGATTAAGTTTGTGTGAATACAAGTTCCACCACTTGTTCAAGCTAGATCTAAGCAAGTATACATAGTGATCATTTAAGCTAGTAAACTAAGGGAAGGGAGAAGTAAGGTCCACCACTTGTCCAAGCTCAGCTCTAGACAACATGGAGAGATTCGAGGTCTACTAATTGTCTAATATAGGCTAACTATATTGAAACATAGAGAGAAGCAAAGGTCCACCACTTGTCCAATCTAGGGTCCATTGAAACATGGAGAGAAGGATGCTCCACCATTTGTCCAAAATAGGCTCCATTGAAACATGAAGAGAAGCAAGATGCACCATGTCTTTGAGATGCTAGGCTCCATTGAAATACCTTAAACCCATGATATTTTGTATATGTGGGGTTTAAATTCAAGGTCCACCACTTGTCCAACCTATTATCCCTAGTAGCATGAGTGGTTTGGTCTCAAGATTCACCACTTTTCCACTCTATGTCATTATATTAAGAAGATCTGGGTGTTAAGGTCCACCACTTGTCCAACCTATAAGGCTATATCTAAATGGTATTATTTACCACCACTTGGAATGCACATGATGGGTTTTACATAGGGGTCTGGTTCCAAGGTCCACCACTTGTCCAAGCTAACTCTATTGAAACATAGAGAGAATCAAAGGTCCACCACTTGTCCAAGCTAGGCTCCATTGAAACATGGAGAGAAGGATGCTCCACCATTTGTCCAAGCCAGGGTTGATTGAAACATGAAGAGAAGCAAGCTGCACCATGTCTCCAAAATGCTAGGCTCCATTGAAATATCTTAAACCCATGATATTTCGTACATGGGGGGTTTACATTCAAGGTCCACCACTTGTCCAACCTATTATCACTAGTAGCATGAGTGGTTTGGTCTCAAGATTCACCACTTTTCCACTCTATGTCATTATATTAAGAAGATCTGGGTGTTAAGGTCCACCACTTGTCCAACCTATAAGGCTATATCTTAAAGGGTATTCTTTCTGACCACTTGGAATGACCATGATAGGTTTTACATGGGGGTTTGGTTCCAAGTTCCACCACTTGTCCAAGCTAACTCTATTGAAACATAGAGAGAAGCAAAGGTCCACCACTTGTCTAAGCTAGGGTCCATTGAAACATGGAGAGAAGGATGCTCCACCATTTGTCCAAGATAGGCTCCATTGAAACATGAAGAGAAGCAAGCTGCACCATGTCTCCAAGATGCTAAGATCCATTGAAATACCTTAAACCACGATATTTTGTACATGGGGAGTTTACATTCAAGGTCCACCACTTGTCCAACCTATTATCTCTAGTAGCATGAGTGGTTTGGTCTCAAGATTCACCACTTTTCCACTCTATGTCATTACGTTAAGAAGATCTGGTGTGTTAAGGTCGACCACTTGTCCAACCTATAAGGGTATATCTTAAAGGGTATTCTTTCTCACCACTTGGAAATGTCCATGATATGTTTTACATGGGGGTTTGGCTCCAAGGTCCACCACTTGTCCAAGCTAACTCTATTGAAACATAGAGAGAAACAAAGGTCCACCACTTGTCCAAGCTAGGCTCCATTGAAACATGGAGAGAAGGATGCTCTACCATTTGTCGAAGCTAACTCTATTGAAACATGGGGGGTTTACATTCAAGGTCCACCACTTGTCCAACCTATTAACGCTAGTAGCATGAGTGGTTTGGTCTCAAGATTCACCACTTTTTCACTCTATGTCATTATATTAAGAATATTTGGGTGTTAAGGTCCACCACTTGTCCAACCTATAAGGCTATATCTTAAGGGTTATTCTTTCTCACCACTTGGAGTGACCAGCATAGGTTTTACATGGGGGTTTGGTTTCCAAGGTCCACCACTTGTCCAAGCTAACTCTATTGAAACATAGAGAGAATCAAAGGTCCACCACTTGTCCAAGCTAGGGTCCATTGAAACATGGAGAGAAGGATGCTCCACCATTTGTCCAAGATACGCTCCATTGAAACATGAAGAGAAGCAAGCTACACCATGTCTCCAAGATGCTAGGCTCCATTGAAATACCTTAAACCCATGATTTTGTACATGGGGGGTTTACATTCAAGGTCCACCACTTGTCCAACCTATTATCTCTAGTAGCATGAGTGGTTTGGTCTCAAGATTCACCATTTTTCCACTCTATGTCATTCTATTAAGAATATCGGGTGCTAAGGTCCACCACTTGTCCAACCTATAAGGCTATATCTTAAACTTTATTCTTTCTCACCACTTGGAGTTACCATGATAGGTTTTACATGGGGTTTGGTTCCAAGGCCACCACTTGTCCAAGCTAACTCTATTGAAACATAGAGAGAAGCAAAGGTCCACCACTTGTCCAAGCTAGGCTCCATTGAAACATGGAGAGAAGGATGCTCCACCATTTGTCCAAGATAGGCTCCATTGAAACATGAAGAGAAGCAAGCTGCACCATGTCTCCAAGATGCTAGGATCCATTGAAATACTTAAACCCATGATATTTCGTAATGGGGGGTTTACATTCAAGTCCCCACTTGTCCAACCTATTATCTTAGTAGCATGAGTGGTTGGTCTCAAGATTCACCACTTTTCCACTCTATGTCATTATATTATGAAGATCTAGGTTTTAAGGTCGACCACTTGTCCAACCTATAAGGCTAGATCTTAAAGGGTATTATTTCTCACCACTTGGAATGACCATGATATGTTTTACATGGGGGTTTGGTTTCAAGGTCCACCACTTGTCCAAGCTAACTCTATGGAAACATAGAGAGAAGCAAAGGTCCACCACTTGTCCAAGCTAGGCTCCTTGAGACATTTAGAGAAGGATGATCCCCATTTGGTGAAGATAGGCTTCATTGAAACATGAAAAGAAGCAAGTTGCACCATGTCTCCAAGATTCTAGGCTCCATTGAAATACCTTAAACCCACGATATTTGTACATGGGGGGTTTACGTCAAGGTCACCACTTTTCCAAGCTATTATCCCTAGTAGCATGAGTGGTTTGGTCTCAAGATTCACCACTTTTCCACTCTATGTCATTATATTAAGAAGATCTAGGTGTTAAGGTCCACCACTTGTCCAACCTATAAGGGTATATCTTAAAGGTTATTCTTTCTCACCACTTGAAATGACCATGATAGGTTTTACATGGGGGTTTGGTTCCAAGGTCCACCACTTGTCCAAGCTAACTCTATTGAAACATAGAGAGAAGCAAAGGTCCACCACTTGTCCAAGCTAGGCTCCATTGAAACATGGAGAGAAGGATGCTCCACATTTGTCGAAGCTAACTCTATTGAAACATGAGAGAAGCAAGTTGCACATGTCTCAAGGCTAGGTCAAACCAAGATTGTCAGTTGACTGTCATTCAACCTACTTGTCAAGCTATTAATGCTAGTAGCATGAGTGGTTTGGTCTCAAGATTCACCACTTTTCACTCTATGTCATTATATTAAGAATATTTGGGTATTAAGGTCCACCACTTGTCCAACCTATAAGGCTATATCTAAAGGTATTATTCTACTCTTGACACCATGAGTGACCATGATAGGTTTTACATGGGGTTTGGTTCCAAGGTCCACCACTTGTCCAAGCTAACTCTATTGAAACATAGAGAGAAGCAAGGTCCACCACTTGTCCAAGCTAGGCTCCATTGAAACATGAGAGAAGGATGCTCCACCATTTGTCCAAGATAACTCCATTGAAACATGGGGGGTTTACATTCAAGGCTCACTTTTCCAGCTATTATCCGTAGTTGCATGAGTGGTTTTGTCTCAAAGATTCAACACCTTTTTCCACCATGTCGTTATATTAAGATATTTGGGTGTTAAGGTCCACCACTTGTCCAACCTATAAGAATATCTTAAAGTTATTCTTTCTCACGCTTGGAGTGACCATGATAGGTTTTTATGGGGGTTTGGTCCAAGGTTCCACTTGTCCAGCTAACTCTATTGAAAATAGAGAGAAGCAAAGGTCCACCACTTGTCCAAGCTAGGGTCCATTGAAACATGGAGAGAAAGATGCTCCACCATTTGTCCAAGATAGGTCCATTGAAACATGAAGAGAAGCAAGGTGCCAGTTGTCTCCAGATGCTAGGTCCATCTAAATACCTTAAACCCACCATATTTCGTAGATAGGGGTTTTATTAAGGTCCACCACTTGTCCAACCTATAAGGCTACATCTTAAAGGTTATTCTTTCTTACCACTTGGAGTGACCATGATAGGTTTTACATGGGGGTTTGGTTCCAAGGTCCACCACTTGTCCAAGCTAACTCTATTGAAACATAGAGAGAAGCAAAGGTCCACCACTTGTCCAAGCTGGGGCTCCATTGAAAACATGTAGAGAAGGATGGTCCACCACTTGTCCAATTTGTCCAAGACTAGGCTCCACCATTGTCAAAACATTGACGCGTAAGCAAGCTGCCCCATGTCTCAAGATACTAGGCTCCATCGAAAAACATTTAAACCATGATATGATCGTAGATGAGGGGATTACATTCCAAGGTCCAAACACTTGTCCAAGCTATTATGGTAGTAGCCTGAGTGTTTGGTCTCAAGAATCACCACTTTTCACTCTATGTCATTATATTAAGAATATGTGGGTGTTAAGGTCCACCACTTGTCCAACCTATAAGGCTACATCTTAAGGTTATTCTTTCTTACAACTTGAGTGACCATGAAAGGTTTATATGGGGTTTGGTTTCAAGGTCCACCACTTGTCCAAGCTAACTCTATTGAAACATAGAGAGAAACAAGGTCCACACTTGTCCAAGCTAGGCTCCATTGAAACATGGAGAGAAGGATGCTCTATCATTTGTCGCAGCTAACTCTATTGTAACATGGGGGTTTATTTTCAAGGTCCACACTTGTCCAAGCTATTAATGTAGTAGCATGAGTGGTTTGGTCTCAAGATTCACCACTTTTTCACTCTATGTCATTATATTAAGAATATCTGGTGTTAGGTCCACCACTTGTCCAACCTATAAAGCTATATCTTAAAGGTTATTCTTTCTCACGACTTGGAGTGACCATGATAGGTTTTACATTGGGGTTTGGTTCCAAGGGCCACCACTTGTCAAGCTAACTCTATTGAAACATAGAGAGAATCAAAGGTCCACCACTTGTGGAAGCTAGGGTCCATTGAA
The DNA here is from genome assembly GCF_014529385.1 of Adiantum capillus-veneris. NCBI lineage: Eukaryota > Viridiplantae > Streptophyta > Polypodiopsida > Polypodiales > Pteridaceae > Adiantum > Adiantum capillus-veneris. The sequence continues at coordinate 119,679,338 of NC_140959.1, read as the reverse complement.
ACATGGAGAGAGGGATGCTCCACCATTTGTCCAAGATAGGCTCTATTGAACATGAAGAGAAGCAAGGTGCACCATGTCTCCAAGATGCTAGGCTCATCTAAATACCTTAAACCCACGATATTTTGTAGTAGGGGGGTTTACATTCAAGGTCCACCACTTGTCCAACCTTTATCGCTAGTAGCATGAGTAGTTTGCTCTCAAGATTCATACTTTTCCACTCTATGCCATTATATTAGGAATATCTGGGTGTTTAGGTCCACCACTTGTCAACCTATAAGGATATATCATTAAGGTTATTCTTTCTCACACTTGGAGTGATCATGATAGGTTTTACATGGGGGTTTGGTTCAAGGTCCACCACTTGTCCAAGCTACCTCTATTGAAACCTAGAGAGGAACAAAGGTCCACTACTTGTCCAAGCTAGGCTCCATTGAAAGATGGAGAGAGAACGATGCTCCACCATTTGTCGAAGCTAAGTCTATTGAAACATGGGGGTTTCCGTTCAAGTTCCTCCCCTTGTCCAAGCTATTATCGCTTGTAGCATGTGGTTTTGTCTCAAGATCATCACTTTTTCACTCTATGTCATTATATTAAGAATTATGGGGGGTTAAGGTCCACCACTTGTCCAACCTTTAAGGCTATATTTTAAAGGTTATTCTTTCTCACACTTGGAGTGACCATGATAGGTTTTATATGGAGGTTTGAGTTCCAAGGTCCACCACTTGTCCAAGCAAACTCTATTGAATCATAGAGAGAAGCAAAGGTCCACCACTTGTCCAAGCTAGGGTCCATTGAAACATGGAGAGAAGGATGCTCCACCATTTGTCCAAGATAGGCTCCATCGAAAAATGAAGAGAAGAAAGCTGCACCATGTCTCCAAGATGCTAGGCTTCATCGAAATACCTTAAACCCAAGATATTTTGTACATGGGGGGTTTACATTCAAGGGCCGATACTTGTCCAAGCCATTAGCGCTAGTAGCATGAGTGGCTTTGTCTCAAGATTCACCACTTTTCCACTCTATGTCATTGTATTAATAATTTGTGGGTGTTAAGGTCCACCACTTGTCCAACCTATAAGTCTATATCTTAAAGGTTATTCTTTCTTACCACTTGGAGTAACCATGATAGGTTTTACATGGGGGTTTGGTTCCAAGCTCTACCACTTGTCCAAGCTAGCTCTATTGAAACAGAGGGAGAAGCAAAGGTCCACCACTTGTCCAAGCTAGGCTCCATTGAAACATGGAGAGAAGGATGCTCCACCATTTGTCCAAGATAGGCTCCATTGAAACATGACGAGAAGCAAGCTGCACCATGTCTCCAAGATGCTAGGCTCCATCGAAAAACATTAATCTCACGATATGTCGTAGATGAGGGGTTTACATTCAAGGTCCAACACTTGTCCAAGCTATTATTGGTAGTAGCCTGAGTGGTTTGGTCTCAAGATTCACCACTTTTCCACTCTATGTCATTATATTAAGAATATGTGGGTGTTAAGGTCCACCACTTGTCCAACCTATAAGGCTACATCTTAAAAGTTATTCTTTCTTACCACTTGGAGTGACCATGATAGGTTTTACATGGGAGTTTGGTTCCAAGTTCCACCACTTGTCCAAGGTAAATCTATTGAAACATAGAGAGAAACAAAGGTCGACCTCTTGTCCAAGCTAGGCTCCATTGAAACATGGAGAGAACGATGCTCCACCATTTGTCGAAGCTAAGTCTATTGAAACATGGGGGGTTTACGTTCAAGGTCCACCAGTTTTCCAAGCTATTATCGCTAGTAGCATGAGTGGTTTTGTCTCAAGATTCACCACTTTTTCAATCTATGTCATTATATTAAGAATATTTGGGTGTTAAGGTCCACCACTTGTCCAACCTATAAGGCTATATCTTAAAGGTTATTCTTTCTCACCACTTGGAGTGACCATGATAGGTTTTACATGGGGGTTTGGTTCCAAGGTCCACCACTTGTCCAAGCTAACTCTATTGAATCATAGAGATCAGCAAAGGTCCACCACTTGTCCAAGCTAGGGTCCATTGAAACATGGAGAGAAGGATGCTCCACTATTTGTCCAAGATAGACTCCATTGAAACCTGAAGAGAAGAAAGCTGCACCATGTCTCCAAGATGCTAGGCTTCATCGAAATACCTTAAACCCACAATATTTTGTACATGGGGGGTTTACATTCAAGTACCACCACTTGTCCAAGCTATTATCGCTAGTAGCATGAGTGGTTTTGTCTCAAGATTCATCACTTTTCCACTCTATGTCATTATATTAAGAATATGTGGGTGTTAAGGTCCACCACTTGTCCAACCTATAAGTCTATATCTTAAAGGTTATTCTCTCTTACCACTTGGAGTGACCATGATAGGTTTTACATGGGGATTTGGTTCCAAGGTCCACCACTTGTCAAAGCTAACTCTATTGAAACAGAGAGAGAGAAGCAAAGGTCCACCACTTGTCCAAGCTAAACTCCATTGAAACATGGAGAGAAGGATGCTCCACCATTTGTCCAAGATAGGCTCCATTGAAACATGACGAGAAGCAAGCTGCACCATGTCTCCAAGATGCTAGGCTCCATCGAAAAACATTAAACCTACGATATGTCGTAGATGAGGGGTTTACATTCAAGTTCCAACACTTGTCCAAGCTATTATTGGTAGTAGCCTGAGTGGTTTGGTCTCAAGATTCACCACTTTTCCACTCTATGCCATTATATTAAGAATATCTGGGTGTTAAGGTCCACCACTTGTCCAACCTATAAGGATATATCATTAAGGTTATTCTTTCTCACCACTTGGAGTGACCATGATAGATTTTACATGGGGGTTTGGTTCCAAGGTCCACCACTTGTCCAACTAGGCTCCATTGAAACATGGAGAGAACGATGCTCCACCATTTGTCGAAGCTAAGTCTATTGAAACATGGGGGGTTTACGTTCAAGGTCCACCAGTTTTCCAAGCTATTATCGCTAGTAGCATGAGTGGTTTTGTCTCAAGATTCACCACTTTTTCACTCTATGTCATTATATTAAGAATATTTGGGTGTTAAGGTCCACCACTTGTCCAACCTATAAGGCTATATCTTAAAGGTTATTCTTTCTCACCACTTGGAGTGACCATGATAGGTTTTACATGGGGGTTTGGTTCCAAGGTCCACCACTTGTCCAAGCTAACTCTATTGAATCATAGAGATCAGCAAAGGTCCACCACTTGTCCAAGCTAGGGTCCATTGAAACATGGAGAGAAGGATGCTCCACCATTTGTCCAAGATAGGCTCCATCGAAAAATGAAGAGAAGAAAGCTGCACCATGTCTCCAAGATGCTAGGCTTCATCGAAATACCTTAAACCCAAGATATTTTGTACATGGGGGGTTTACATTCAAGGGCCGATACTTGTCCAAGCCATTAGCGCTAGTAGCATGAGTGGCTTTGTCTCAAGATTCACCACTTTTCCACTCTATGTCATTATATTAAGAATATGTGGGTGTTAAGGTCCACCACTTGTCCAACCTATAAGTCTATATCTTAAAGGTTATTCTCTCTTACCACTTGGAGTGACCATGATAGGTTTGACATGGGGATTTGGTTCCAAGGTCCACCACTTGTCAAAGCTAACTCTATTGAAACAGAGAGAGAAGCAAAGGTCCACCACTTGTCCAAGCTAGACTCCATTGAAACATGGAGAGAAGGATGCTCCACCATTTCTCCAAGATAGGCTCCATTGAAACATGACGAGAAGCAAGCTGCACCATGTCTCCAAGATGCTAGGCTCCATCGAAAAACATTAAACCCACGATATGTCGTAGATGAGGGGTTTACATTCAAGTTCCAACACTTGTCCAAGCTATTATTGGTAGTAGCCTGAGTGGTTTGGTCTCAAGATTCACCACTTTTCCACTCTATGCCATTATATTAAGAATATCTGGGTGTTAAGGTCCACCACTTGTCCAACCTATAAGTATATATCATTAAGGTTATTCTTTCTCACCACTTGGAGTGACCATGATAGGTTTTACATGGGGGTTTGGTTCCAAGGTCCACCACTTGTCGAAGCTAACTCTATTGAAACATAGAGAGAAACAAACGTCCACCACTTGTCCAAGCTAGGCTCCATTGAAACATGGAGAGAACGATGCTCCACCATTTGTCGAAGCTAAGTCTATTGAAACATGGGGGGTTTACGTTCAAGGTCCACCAGTTTTCCAAGCTATTATCGCTATTAGCATGAGTGGTTTTGTCTCAAGATTCACCACTTTTTCACTCTATGTCATTATATTAAGAATATTTGGGTGTTAAGGTCCACCACTTGTCCAACCTATAAGGCTATATCTTAAAGGTTATTCTTTCTCACCACTTGGAGTGACCATGATAGGTTTTACATGGGGGTTTGGTTCCAAGGTCCACCACTTGAATCATAGAGAGAAGCAAAGGTCCACCACTTGTCCAAGCTACGCTCCATTGAAACATGGAGAGAAGGATGCTCCACCATTTGTCCAAGATAGGCTCCATAGAAACATGAAGAGAAGCAAGCTGCACCATGTCTCCAAGATGCTAGGCTCCATCAAAATACCTTAAACCCACGATATTTCGTAGATGGGGGGATTACTTTCAAGGTCCACCACTTGTCCAAGCTATTATCGCTAGTAGCATGGTTTGGTCTCCAGATTCACCAGTTTTCCACTCTATGTCATTACATTAAGAATATCTTGGTGTTAAGGTCCACCACTTGTCCTATAAGGCTATATCTTAAATGATATTTTTTCTCACCACTTGGAATGTGCATGATATGTTTTACATGGGGTTTTGCTCCAAGGTCCACCACTTGTCCAAGCTAGATCTATTACATATATATTATACATACAATATTCAACTAGATTCCCTACCTATCATGTCCAGTAGCATGGATGCTGTAGCTTTAAGGTCCACCACTTGTCCAACCTATACTCTCTTATGTAAGGGAGATCTCGCTATAAATGCAAAACCTTCCCGCCTAAATTTAAAATTCAAAATCTGATTGCCTAAATTTTAAATTTCCCTCCCAAATTTTTAATATCCCGCCTAAATTTTAAAATATCCCGCCCAAATTTTAAAATTCAAACTTTTTTATAAAAATTTAAATTTTACCACTTAAATTTAAAATATTCCACGCGAAATTGATTTTAAATTCAAGTTTACCACAAAAAGATATCATTATACCACCTAAATTCAAATATGCAAACCTCAAATCATTATATTGTACATAAATTCAAACAAATTCAAATTAACAAGCCTAAACTGATATTAGTTTGCATAGATATGAATTTATCACACCTAAATTATGTCACCATGTTAGAGAGTGGTTAGAGAATTTGAACAAGGTCCACCACTTGTCCAACCTAGATACCAAGAAGGATTGAGTGTACAAGGTATTGTTTGGAGGTCCTTATAGTCCACTGGTCTCAAGGTCCACCACTTGTGGTAAGGGTCACCAAAAAGTGTATATATTCATCCAAAGAAATACACGTATTTTTGGTCTACACGTCCTAGTTTCAACCATTTATGTCCATTAGGTGTATCACTAAACAACACTACTATTTTTGAGAAACAGAAGTTACAATCATATCTACAAATGGATTAGAGGAAAATCAGCTCAGTATACATCCAGAACTCGCTACAAGAATCGACTTTAACAGATCACGCAAGTAAGTCTTCCATTCAAGTTTACTAGTATTACAATGTGTTAGTTATTTGTGATATTTATGTATGTATATATACTATGTGTGCATATCGTAATTAAGTGTAATTGTGTATCTGCATTATGTATGAGTATTACAATGAAATAACACAAATATACATACATACACATAGATAACACAGACGTACACATACATGAGCATGTATTTTCAAGAGAGAGATAGCAAGATACAGAGATAGATAGAGAGAGAGAGAGAGAGAGAGAAATACCTGTTTTCTAGAGAGAGGAGAGAGAGAAAGATAACAGATTTCACTGTGTTTATGTATGTGGAAGAGAGGAAGACGGTGTATGGGAATATGTGCACGTATTTTCAAGAGAGAGACAACAAGATAACAGATTTCACTGTGGTTATGTATGTGGAAGTGAGGAAGACGATGTGTGGGAATATGTGCATGTATTTTCAAGAGAGAGACAACAAGATAACAGATTTCACTGTGGTTATGTATGTGGAAGAGAGGAAGACAATGTGTAGGAATATGTGTATGTGTGCAGGGATATTTTTAAACTACGTATCTCTGTCTTTTGACGAGAGAGTGTGTGTGCAAGAAGAGTTACAGAGAACCATCTTCTCTATATGGAGAAAGACAGAGAGTGAGAGAGAGAGAAATACCTGTTTTTTCTCTATTCGTGAGGTGTGCAATGTCTCCTGAGAAGAAGCTATGCCCGATCCTTCCCTACTGGAAAGCATTGCGTACGCTTCTGTTTCTTTATCTTGTGCGCGAACTTTCAATCCTGTGCGCTCCACCTGTGTGTTGTGTACGATGCCGGGCTTGCTCCTCTATGTGCGCGTATACTCCAACTGTGTGCGATCCGTGTGCGCTTTCTGTGTGTTTGCTGCTCGCCTGCTTTCTCTATGTGCGTTGCTCGTGTGCTCTCTGTGTGCCTAATCTTGATAGGGTTTATTAGAATTCCACGTATGCTACAAGTCCATGTTTTATCATAGGATTAAAAAAAACAAAAGCAATATAAAACATTAACCAATTCACACAGCCAAAATTAAAGAAATCATGGTTGAAAATATGCAAAACATGCGTAACTCTATACTATGAATTCACTTTTTTTAAAAAAATCTTTGGGCGCTGCCCCTAGCCCCGCTGGGGCGCAAGCCCCTCGACCCCGCCCGGGGCGCTGCCCCGGACCCCGCCCGAACAATATCCCAAAATCAACCTCCCAAGCCCCGCCATCGAGAGCGCTATATTCCACATCCCCATCAAGAGCGCTACCCAAACCTCACGTGGAAGCGCTACCTTGTCACCCCATTGTGGCATTGCCCTAAGACCCCCGCATCTGGAGTGCTAAATGGGAACATTCTTCATTAGTGAAATTTTGAACATAAATTATATTTAGCATATACTTAAATATAATACAAATATTAACATATTAACTATACTACTAATTTACTATAGCAGTTCTAGATTATGTCCCATACTATATTTAAGGTGCCAAAGGTTTGGCCTTATGGTCCTAGATTTAGCCAAGTGGTCAACACATATAGGACCAAGTGCACACTGTGCCACAAAACTTGGCCACCACTTCACTTGCCAAAGTTTAGGCCACATGGTCAATCCTAAGTTTCCAATGTTCTTATTATGTCACCTTTTGCCTCGTGGAAAACCTAGGCTTGTTTTCACATACTCAGGCACTTCAAGCCATAATAAATTTTCATTACTCTTCGGCAACCCTTTTGTTAAAGTCTTTGAAAAAACGTTGCTTAAGGCCACCCTAAACCATTTTCATTTAGGGGTGTCTAAAACTAGCTTTTTGGCAATTCGAGAAGAAAATGGTCAAAGTTTTATACTTAGTTTTAACCACTTGACCAATTCAAATATTGGAAAGCAAGGTCTTGTAATACTTTTCTTTGGACATCACACATTAAAACTAGGTCCCTCACTTGTCCAAGCTATGCTCTAATACAATAAAGGGCTTTTGGTTTCAAGATGCACCACTTTCCCAGCCTTGATTCCATTAAAGAAGCTAGCTCTACTTAGACATTTAATAGCAAGGTCCTGTAGCAATTCACATTGAACATTTTCCATGGCAGCTAGGTCCACCACTTATCTAAGCTATGCTCTAATACAGTAAGGGGGTTTTGGTTTCAAGATCCACCACTTGTCCAAACTTGATTTGGGAAGCAAGGTCCTGTAATAGTTTGCTTTGGACATTCACCATTACAACTAAGTCCACGACTTCTCCAAGCTATGTTCTAATACACTAAGGACGTTTTGGTTTGAAGGAGAACCACTTGTACGACTTTGTTTTTGGAAGTAAGGTCTTTACATAGTTCACCTTGGACCTTGGACATTGGATACTACAACTAAGCCCACCACTTGTCCAAGCTATCCTCTATATATAGCCAAAGGGTTTGGGTTTCAAGATTCACCACTTTTCCAACCTTTCTTCCATTAAAGAAAGGAGGGGCATTATAACTAGGTCCACCAATTGTCCAAGATATGCTCTGATATAGAAAGGGGATTTTGGTTTCAATAATCCACCACCATGTGTTCAACCTTGCAAGACTCAAGGGATACTTGGACATTGGAAAGCATAGTCCTATAGTAGTTGATAGGTGGCAGTGGGTATAACAACTAGGTCCAACCTATGCTCTCATATAGCAAAGAGGCTTTGGTTTCAAGGTCCACCACTTGTCCAACCTTGCTTCCATTAAAGAAATGAGGGGCTATGTAAACATTGGCAAGCAAGGTAGAAAGGTCCTAAGGTATTTCACCTTGGATATTGGGCATTATAACTAGGTCCACCACTTGTCCAAGCTATGCTCTGATATAGAAAGGGGATTTTTGTTTCAAGGTCCACCACGTGTTCAACCTTGCAAGACTCAAGGGATACTTGGACATTGGAAAGCATAGTCCTATAGTAGTTGATAGGTGGCAGTGGGTATAACAACTAGGTCCAACCTATGCTCTCATATAGCAAAGAGGCTTTGGTTTCAAGGTCCACCACTTGTCCAACCTTGCTTCCATTAAAGAAATGAGGGGCTATGTAAACATTGGCAAGCAAGGTAGAAAGGTCCTAAGGTATTTCACCTTGAATATTGGGCATTATAACTAGGTCCACCACTTGTCCAAGCTATGCTCTGATATAGAAAGGGGATTTTCGTTTCAAGGTCCACCACGTGTTCAACCTTGAAAGACTCAAGGGATACTTGGACATTGGAAAGCATAGTCCTATAGTAGTTGATAGGTGGCAGTGGGTATAACAACTAGGTCCAACCTATGCTCTCATATAGCAAAGAGGCTTTGGTTTCAAGGTCCACCACTTGTCCAACCTTGCTTCCATTAAAGAAATGAGGGGCTATGTAAACATTGGCAAGCAAGGTAGAAAGGTCCTAAGGTATTTCACCTTGAATATTGGGCATTATAACTAGGTCCACCACTTGTCCAAGCTATGCTCTGATATAGAAAGGGGATTTTCGTTTTAAGGTCCACCACGTGTTCAACCTTGCAAGACTCAAGGGATACTTGGACATTGGAAAGCATAGTCCTATAGTACTTGATAGGTGGCAGTGGGTATTACAACTAGGTCCAACCTATGCTCTCATATAGCAAAGAGGCTTTAGTTTCAAGGTCCACCACTTGTCCAACCTTGCTTCCATTAAAGAAATGAGGGGCTACGTAAACATTGGCAAGCAAGGTAGCAAGGTCCTAAGGTGTTTCACCTTAGATATTGGGCATTATAACTAGGTCCACCACTTGTCCAAGCTATGGTCTGATATAGAAAGGGGATTTTCGTTTCAAGGTCCACCACGTGTTCAACCTTGAAAGACTCAAGGGATACTTGGACATTGGAAAGCATAGTCGTATAGTAGTTGATAGGTGGCAGTGGGTATTACAACTAGGTCCACCACTTGTCCAGCCTATGCTCTAATATAGCAAGGATGCTTTGGTTTCAAGATCCACCATAATTTCCAACCTTGCTTCCATTAATATAGCAAGGAGGATTTGGTCTCAAGGTTCACCACTTGTCCAACCTATGCAAACCTTTTCCATGTTGTAGCATGATTTTTTGTTTGAAGAGTATTTTTCTATAACTATGGATTTAACAATGTAATCTTTTTCACTTACAGGATGGACTCTGAATCTGGGGAGAAAGTACATATGATACTTGACAATGAAATTGTTGGTATTGGTTGTGTGTGTAGAACAGATCCAGATTCCACTTGTGGTGGTACAAAGATAGGGCAAGGAAATGTCTCCATACTAGTGGAGGAATGCTTGAAGGATGTGGTCCTACCTTTTCCTACAATGGATACTTCATCTCTCCAAGGCTCATTATGGAGTGCTGTTCGATGGTCAAAGCTTCTTTTGCAATCTTTTGTATTAAATGGGAACTTAATTGATCCAGAGGAAAGCTACAATGGTGATGAAGAACATGATCATTCTGATCCTCTAGTTACAGATGCAATACCTATGACAAGCCCAGAATTTGAAGCAATGAATCGAGAGTCTTGGAGAAATCAGAGGGTCCTTTTAAAAGATGACACAATGATGCAAACCATGAATGAAGGGACCATCTTATATGTATTTCCACATGATTATGTCAACTTTCAGGAACTTGGTCCTGATTGTGTGGGTGTGGGTATTGAAAGAGAAAATGCAAGCATTGATGATGTGGTTGAAGTGGGTAGCATCACTTTGCTAAAGTGGCCCATCAAGCAAACAACAATGTTGAATGGGAGCCCATTACAACGATTTGTTCATGTTGATGGCATGCATGCTACATATGAGGATGTATCCAACGATGACAATGTTGGAAAAAAACTTGATGGGAGTAATGTTGTCCAGTTGTCAAGGAAGAGACGATACACTTTCATGAACAGAACTCAAAAATCAAAAGCAACACGAGCTTCGACTTTTTACCTTTCAAACAAATCAATTCAAAGGGTATCATGCATTGATTGTTGTGCACAAAAATGTTGCCAGTTTGCAGATCGTGATATGGTGACAAGGTTACGACAACAGTTTTGGGGAGAGTCTCAAAAATCACGCACTAATTATGTTTATGATGTTCTTTCTATATGTTATCAGAAAGATGAGAAGTCACGATACCAATTCAGGCTAAATGGCTCTATTGTTTGTTGTAGAGCATGGTATGAGCTACATGGAATACCAAAGACATCATTTTATCGATACAAGGAGAACTTTGAAAATGGTGTGCGCCAATATGTACATGGGAACACATGTACATTGAGAAGGGGACTTCAACATACTAGTTTAGCAAGAGCACTACTAAATGAGTTTGTGGAAAACAACTCTGAGAAGATGCCACATAGAAGTAGAACACTGCTAGATGGCTCAAGAGAGACTCAATTGGTGATTCCATCAACATACAAACAAGTGGATATTTTATGTGAAATCAACACAACACTTGACCAAATGGGCTATGAGAAGAAGCTATCCCAATCTTCTTTTGGTAGAATTTGGAACAAAGAGTACCCACATGTCACTTTAACAAAGACGAGTGAGTTCTCTAAGTGCAATATTTGTAGCTCAATCAAGGCAAGGTTAGAAGCTAAACCTTCTCTTGAAGAGAGAGCTCTTCTCTTGAGGGAGAGAGAAGTTCACATGGCACAACAAAAGAGTTGCAGAAGCCTATATTATGCATGGCGCACGTATTCAGAAACTCAACCACAAAAATATGTATGCATAATCCATGATAAGATGGATCAAAAGAAGATTGCCATTCCTAGATTACGCATTGTTCCCAAGGGTGTGGATTCAGGATATAATCTGCAAGTGGCATTGATTGGCATGATCACTCATGGACATGGAGAAGGTCATGACGGACACTTTGTCTTGAATGGTTTGTGGCTAGCTGATCCAAATCTTACAATTGGCTCAATTGCTAATTGTTTACATAACCTAGAGAGGATAGATAAGCATCCTCTTGGTGATCTAGTAACAAATGGACTTCCAAGGAGCAATATTTCACTACTACATGCTTTGAACTCAAGGGATGCTTTGGACTACCATAACTTGAGTGATGGAAAAGAGCCCATTGTGCAGTCGTCAGAAATTGCAGAAGAGGAATTGGGGTCAACATTTCGCAGATTGCCAGAGAACTTGTTGCTACAATTGGATAATTGTGCAGGGGAAAACAAAAATCGATACTTATTTGCCTATTTGTCAATGCTTGTTGCAAGGGGTGTTTTCAAAACCATCCAGCTGGGATTTTTAATGGTTGGGCATACACATGAGGACATAGACGCCATGTTTAGTAGGTTTTCAGAGAAGCTGAGAGTTACACAAACCTATACTTTGCCACATTTGATGGATACATTACGAAACAGCTCATCTTCATCTCCAGCTCCATTTTTTCTCACAAAGATCCCCGATTTCAAGCAATATTGTGATGGCTATCTTTGTGATGGACAAGACATACTTGTTGGACATTCCAAACCGCTTCAGTTCAGGTTCTTTATGCACGATGAGACACCAATGATGCAATATAAGGCACATGTAGGTATATCAAGTTGGAGTGGAAGTATTCGCCTTTGGAAAACAGACACAGAAGGCAAGCCAATGTTACCACATGGAGATCCACCTCTAGTACAAATGGCGGAGTATGTCAAGGCCCACGAAGAAGTCATTTTGGGGCTAAAGAACTATATAAAATTTTGGAAAAATTTAGGGAATGGTTCAAGTATTCCGCGATATTATAGACCCGTGATAGATTATTGGAGTAAGGTAATTGAAGAGATTGGAAAAGCAATCATATCAGAGGGAGTCTTGTATGAAATGTTTTGGCCAAAAACTCAAGAATATTCTCACCTACAAAGCACTACAATGAATTTGCAACAAGGAGCAGAAAGATTCCTAGGCCTTGAAGAGTTGAACGATCATTTTTGTGGGCCTCAACGAGATAGGCCAAGGGAAGAGTTTGACCCTATGTCTGATGTGCACCAAGGTGACTTTCTTATGCTTGTTCCGAGTGACATAGAAATCTATCCAGTGTGGCTTGCAATGGCTTTATCTGACATTGATAATGAGCCTACATCACCAAACTACAGAAAACTCTTGATTCAATATTGGGCACCTTGCGCGAGAAAAAGTTGGATGACAGATACTCAAGCTTACAGCAATTGTTGGAAGGGTTATTGGGCTATCAACTATAAGGACCCACAAGTGTGGGAAACTGTAGATGCAATTGTTTGGTCCTGGAGACCCAACAAAGAAGGACCATTTTCTAGAATAAAGATTCCAGAAAGGCATGCTCTAAAAGCCAAAGAAGGCCTCACTCGTGCACATCAACCACACTTGGATCAAAGTTCAGATATGGTATCAAATGTGGAGTAGAATTATGTGGAGCTTCTATTGTGACTATACTAGTCAGTTTGTAAACAAAATCTTTTTTGTATTTTCCTTTGTTTTATGTAATTTATAGTTATTATTCAAATCCATGTGTTGTACATCCTCTTGACTTTTGGTGTTTATCAACACCACAATCCTATGAGATTTTCACTTTATTTACTAACCACACACCTCAATTTTTCCCACTTTAAGTGGAAAATTCCCAAATTACATGAATTTAGTCGATTTGGAGATTCCCATAATGTGAGATTTTTACCAAAATACCTAATATGGTCTTTTCTAGTGTTCACCAAACACAATGCCTTCTTATATACTTCTCCAAACGTGTTAGTGCCATGAATTTTTTGTGATATTTCTTCGCTAAATGGACAATATGAAATTATGCCCATTTAATGAAATTAATATGAAATGCCCTTCCATAGGGAACGAGACTACTTCCCATTGCCTATATTTTAAAATAATAGGGTGCACTTCAAATCATAATATTACCTTGAAGGCATGTGCGAGGATGCATGACGTTGGCTGGCTAAGCACATGCAATCATCAGCTTTAGGATGATGTCTCTTGGACTATACTTATTGCAAATAGTTGTTCAACATGGGAATAGAAAACGACGATTAGGCTATCTACATTGCTTGCACAATGAGGACATCTCTTATTGGCTATTATTGCATCCTTCAAGCATAAGGTGTTATGGAAGACGCTCACATGGGTGAGCACATGCAATCAAGGGCTCTTATATAAAGTGTCAATATTTGCAATCCTTTGGTCGACATGTATGTAGGCATGAAAATCTTTTGGAAGCACTTTTCTTTTTTGATGAGCGACTTGAGTAGAATGTGATCTCTCAAGAAAGGCAGACAAAATGAATTTTGTCCATCAAATAGAACATGCATTTGATGGAGACAATAAAATGAGCCAATGCTATCGCATGAGTGTATAAAAGGGCATCTATGTGCGGATGATATGGGATGTGTGTGTGCCCATGTACATATCTCTCACCCTTCCCATTTCTCTTTAACCACAACTTTAGCAACAGAGTGGAACATACCGGTTGATAGGTGTTACCATATACATGTGGATGTGATGTGTGTGAACACACTACGACCGTCGGGGCATTTTTTCCCTCTTTAGGAGGTTTTTTCCCCCGTGCATTGATATATACGCCCATCACTCTAGGGCTATCTATCTTTCCATTGCATACTAAGTAACACACTCTCTATTGTGTGCCTTGAGCTTCCTTCGTCTCCTCCAAGCTATGTGCATTTCTCTGCAACCCTTATTCCAACAATTGGTATTAGAGCAGGTTGCGTCCTCCCGGGCTCAGTCGCCAGCAGCTCCAGTACACGCCTACTCACTTTCTCCGATTTCAGTGAGCTCAGATTTTTTATTCGGGCTCATTTCGGCCTCCGTTTCCACTACAAGAAGGTCTGAATAGGCAATTTCGTCATTTTGTGCAGAATTTCTATCGGTGCTGATTTCTGCATAATAGGTGCCTTAAAGTCTTCTACGGTTTGTGCTATATAGCACGTGTTGTTCCCGCTCTATTTCTCCTATGTTCGGGCAGTTTTCACATCAGGTGCAACATTTACCATGGTTGACAACAACAACACAGATGTGTTCAAGATGTTTGCTGCTGAGGATAGGTTGGATGGGGACAATTACCCTATGTGGGCTTATATGATGCAACACGTTCTTGTGTCGAAGGGCATCTAGAATATTGTGCAAGGCATTGATGTACGTCCTGGTTCTGAGGATGTAGGCGATGTTGAGGATGTTGCAGGTCTTGCTGCAAGGATTGTTGTTGTTAGAGTTGTTTTGCCTATGGCAAAACAAGCTCGTTGGGATGTTAACACTAGGTTGGTAATTGGACACTTTTATGTCCTGGGACACTTTTATGTCCTATTAAGTGACCATTTTCCTTGAATTATATCAAGAGTTTCAAAATGGATTTTGAGGTTCTATCTATCTAGAAAGTTGTCTCATGAGCTGAAAAAAACTTGACATTTTTTTGGAATATCAATTCCATCTTTAACCTTGTCCTTGCACAACATTTCACAACCTAAACTGTGTGAAAAAACGGGTCCTGTTTTTGGCTTTTTTCAACTTTTTGTAACTATACCACTCTAGAATTCATGTTTGTGAGGTCTATAATGCTAGAGAACTATCTTTAGTAGTCCTCAACATGTCTTGATGCTTCTAGGGATAAATAAATGTTAAGTTGTAAGTTATGGCCAAATTACAAAAATTATCAAATCCTGTTTTTTAGCCAATTTGAGCTCTTCTATGATTTTTTTGGTGGCTTTCATGATATCCAAATGCAGTTTTGATTTTCTATGTCGCATATTGTAACATAAAGCTAATATTCCCTGAGTTTTGGGGCACCTAATACCCTATTTTGCATAGTACACAACGATGGTTGATTTTTTCAATTATAGAAGAAAACGAAACATTCTAGTATATCAAGTATAGCTTTTTCAATATTTCTAGTTTCTTGTGACAACTATATGCATTTTGTAGGTAGTAACCATATCTAGTCATAAGGATCAAATTTGGCTAGATATTGAATAGTTTCTATGGGATTCTACAACTCACAATGTTGAACCCAGTTTTTTCATGTTTGCTGTATTTAGCACTTCATCTTTGTCCCCAGGATTCCCCTTGGTAAGAGATGTATTATTCTTTTGACATGCTCCATGGATCCTTATGAACCTAAAGGACAACAGGGAACTAAGAAAACATGCATATACTATTTGTATTGAGCGTGGCTAAAGAAACTTTGATGATAGGTTTGCAGATTGGTAAAAATTCAACTTTTTTGTACCTATTTCTTTTGGAAAAACAAAAAATAGTGAGTGAGAAGCACTCATATGTTCTGATCACCAACCCATTGAAGTTAGATAGGGAATTTATCTCAAGTCCTACAAAAATTCCTAATCTTATTTTTATGCAACAAAACATAAGAAATGATTGTTTTGATGAAAATGTAGTGGTCCATCAACTTTGGAGGCTTGGTGTGACCAAAAGATGAGAAATTTTACAAGTTTCTTATTTTTTCCATGTGTAGTAGGCCTTGAACTATAACCTCATGAAAGGATTTTACAAAATGAGTGGATGTACTATGGTTTTGGAGTTTTTTTTCAAAACCCTGAAAGGACACTTTTATGTCCTGTTAGGTTACCAACCTAGTGTTAAGGATGCGCAGTCTCATGCATTGATTGCGTTGTCTGTGAAGCGCACCATTGTTCCTCACATCTATTCAGCAAAATCTGCAAAACAGGCTTGGGATATTTTGGCTGGTCTTTATGCAAGTCGCAATGAGGCTAAAATTGCTTTGCTGCATAAAGAGTTGGAGTCGAAGATTATGCATGGGAAGATGATATGGACACTTTTCTTGCTAGTGTCAAGGATATCAATGAGCAACTTATTTCTGAAGGTGAAGTCATTTCAGACAGTTCCCTTGTGCAGACTGTTCTTGATGCCTTACCAGATTCCTACCAGACTTTTGCTAGTACTTGGAGACTTATGACCCAAGGAAATCCAGAAGTTGTCAAGTTTGATGCATTATGCACATTGTTGTTGCAAGAGTCACTTTCCAAAAAAAACAGGACTAGATAGCGTGCAGTTGAACAGGCTTTAATTGCTTCTCAAAGAAAGGGTGGTAATAGCAATGCAGCCACTTCTTATGGTTCTGCTGCGAGTGGCAAAACTTATGTTCCCAATGCTTCTGCTGGCAACACTTCGTCTGGCAATTCTGGTGATAAGGGCAAAAAGAAGATGCGTTGCCATTATTGTAAAGCTAATGATCACTTGATCAAGTCGTGTCCTAAGTCGAAGACCAAAGAGGCTAAGAAGAAAGAGGGTGGTTCCACTGCAAATGCTGGTTCCACTACAAATGCAGCCATTGTTGAGTCTTCTGTGAAAGGAGATTGTGATGCTGATGTTGATGCAGAATGGTCTTTTAGTGTAGAGTGCACTTACAATCCTGCTGTCCATGATGCATGCTTGTCAGTTGCTGCAGATTCACATGTGTGGTATTTTTATAGTGGTGCTACAAAGCACATTACCTCACATCGTGAATTGTTTACCTCTATCGAGTCTATCCCTCATGGGAATTTAGTCACTTGTGCCAACAATGCCTCTTATCCGGTTCAGGGAGTTGGAAAGATTGTGCTTACTGCTGCAAATGGCAGTTCTTTCACACTTGTTGATGCACTTTATGTACCTACGATCAAGAAGAATCTCTTGTCTGTATCCGCACTTGCTAGACTTGGCCTTGTAGTCAAATTTGTGGATGACAGATGTACAGTTCATGATCTCAGTTTTGGTGATGAAATTGTTGCATCTGGCCTTTTGTGTCGTGGGCTGTATAAGCTCACTTTGTATGACAAGTGTGGACAAAATTTTGCAAATGCTGTTGCAGATTCAAGGGCTATTTCAGATGCAAAACTTTGGCATGCACGTTTTGGTCATCTGAATTTTGCCAGTTTACTGCGTTTGCAGAAATCTGATATGGTTGCTTCTTTGCCGCCTCTTGAAGCACCTGTCAAACATGTTTGTGAAGGTTGTATTTTAGGTAAGAGTAAGTTTCCAAAGGATGGTTCAGTTCGGGCCACATGCAGGTTGTAGCTTGTGCATAGTGATGTTTGTGGGCCCATGCAAACTCCATCCTTGGGCAATTACCTTTACTTCGTGACTTTCATTGATGATTACTCTAGGCATGCATGGGTATTTGCTCTTAAAGCAAAGTCCAAAGTCTTTATGTGCTTCAAACAATTTCTGGCTATGGCTGAAAATGTCTTGAAATGTACTATGAGCACCCTCCGTTCCGATCGAGGGTGGGAGTATATGTCTCATGAATTTAATGCATTTCTGGCTAGTCGTGGGATAAAACACCAATGTACAGTGCCTTATACACCTCAGCAAAATGGTGTTGCTAAGAGGAAAAACAGGTCACTGACGGAAATGGCACGATGTATGGTCAAAAGTCAAGCTTTGCCGCATTCTTTTTGGCTTGAGGCCATCATGTGTGCCACTTATGTACTTAGCAGGTGTCCTACGAAAGCTTTGCAGTCTATTACTCCATATGAAGCATGGCATGATAGAAAGCCTTCTATTGAGCACATACGTGTTTTTGGTTGTTTGGCATATGCTTTGGTGCCACAAACACGGCGCAGAAAATTGCATGATAAGGCTGTCAAATGTATTTTTGTTGGTTATAGTGTTGAAAGCAAAGGTTACAGGTTATATTATCTGCAAACAAAACGTATTCTGGTTTCACGGGATGTAGTGTTTGTGGAAGATTCTGTTCAGCCCTTGCTGGCATGTACTAGAGACAGTAATGTAAGCTCACAGGACATTTATGACACTTTGTTGCCTCTTTTCAGTGGCGGAAATACAAATGTAAGTTCCAATGAGGCAAATGTGCAGCCTATGGGGTTTCTAAAAATGTTATAGATCAGCCTATTACTGATGCAGATGTACATGATGTACTTGATGAGGAAAGGGCTGAAAATGAGCAGGCTAGAGGTATGCCAAAATGGTCGGTGCACACTTTGCGTGATAGTAAATTGGATTCACCTTTGTCTAGCTGTACTTGTTCAAGATCTTGCCATGCATTTTATGCATCAGATTGTTATGCTTTGGTTGTGTCTAGCTTACATGATGTTGAGGAGCCTCTTTCTTTTGATGAAGCACATAATTTAGAAAATTGGATGGCTGCCATGCAATCAGAATATGATGCACTTATAGAAAATGACACATGGACTTTATGTGATTTGCCTCCTGGCAAAAAGGCCATTGGTACGAAGTGGGTTTACAAGTTGAAACGCAAGCCGGATGGTGAGATCGATCGCCATAAGGCTCGACTTGTTGCAAAGGGTTATGCACAGCAAAAAGGCATAGATTATGAAGAGACTTTTGCTCCCACTTTTTGTATGACTACTGTGCGTTTTCTATGTGCATTGGCAACTCATTTTGGTTGGGATGTACATCAATCAGACATTGTTACTGCTTTCTTGAAGGACAAAGTGTGCAGATGTAAGAAGGCTTTGTATGGGTTGAAGCAATCTCCTCGTGCTTGGTATCAGAAAGCTGACACTCATTTGTTCAAACGAGGCTTTCGTAGCAATCCAACAGAAAGCACATTGTATGTAAAGCGTGAGGGTGATGTACTTCTCATTGTGGTTCTTTATGTCGATGATTTGCTGATCACTGGACCAAATGAGAGACATATTGCTGAATTTAAGGCTGATTTGAATGCTACTTTCAAGATGAAAGATTTGGGGTTGTTGCATCATTACTTGGGTATACAGTTTAAGCAGTGTGATGGTGGTATTGCCTTGTGTCAGAAAAGTTACATAGAGACATTGCTATGTAAGTTTGGACTTGAGGATTGCAACCTATTGCCACACCCATGGAAACAGGTTTGAAGTTGAGTCTACATGATGCCGGCGCTCCTACTGATGTCACTCTTTACCAAACTGTTGTTGGCTGCCTCATTTATGTATGCAACACGAGGCCAGATATTCAGTTTGCAGTCTCACAGGTCAGTAGATTCATGCATAGCCCAGGGTCTAAGCATTGGCAAGCTGTCAAGAGGATTTTCCGCTACCTTAATGACACTTTACATCTTGGCTTGTTTTATCCCAAGGGGGATCATTGCCGCCAGACTTACATGATTTTTCGGACTCAGATTGGGCTCGTTGTTTTGACACGCCAGTGTCCACAAGTGGTTTTTGTTTCATGCTTGGCAGTTCATGTATATCATGGTTGAGCAAGAAGCAACCTACTGTGGCCACTTTGAGTTGTGAGGCTGAGTACAGGGCATTCTTCACAGCTACGGTTGAGTGTGTATGGCTTAGACGCCTTATGGCTGATTTGGGTGTTGGACAGGACACTGCCAACATTATCTACACTGGCAGTCAGAGCGCATTGGCAGTTGCGAGAAACCCAGTTTTTCATGCTCGCACAAGAGAGGCTCTCAGCAGGAGAGATCAGCTTGGCTTATGTGCCAACACAGGACAACCTTGCAGATATTTTCACAAAGGCATTGTCTTGTGAGAAGCTTGAAGCTTTCCGCAAAGCTTTGGGCTTACTCCCCTTTGTGGACTGATCATGTCCTCAGGGCATGGCACTTCCCTTTACTCATGTGCCAGCTCTCGTCACCGCATCACTCCAGGGGGGATTTGTTAGCATATACATGTGGTAGTGATGTGTGTGAACACACTAGGACCGCCGGGGCTATCACTCTAGGGCTATCTATCTTTCCATTGTATACTAAGTAACACACTCTCTTCTGTGTGCCTTGAGCTTCCTTCGTCTCCTCCAAGCTGTGTGTGTTTCTCTACAACCCTTATTCCAACAATAGGCACGTCTATAATATGTATTCATCATCATTATACATTATTTTTGGAAAATACATTTGTTGAACATTGTAGTGACATAACCACAAGGGGAGAAACACATCTTAGATGAAGTGCAATAGAAAGGGAAAACCTTTGAATGGTTTTAGAAGATCAAGTAAACGGATTAATCCTTTGGAAGAGCAAAAGAACAATTTAGAATTTACTTGTGTGTTTTAGAGAAAGATGTTTTGGTTTTGCTTGGTCTTTTTTACTCTTTTTGGCTCAATCTCAATTAGATTAAACATTAGCTCCTATATAATTTTTTGTCATAATCCCTTGTCTACGTTAAAGAATCAAGCAGTCTGACTAAGCTAGTTTGACCAAGTTGTTAGGAGTTAGAGATCTTCTCTTAATACCATTGGGGAATGCCTTCCTAATAATCAATGGTTACTTTAGGCTCTTAATTTGATTTAGGCAGCATTGTGTGCAATGTACTAGGGCTTTCTACTGGGCTTAGTCCCTATTGACCTTTAGCTTAAGTATTATAAAGGGATTTTACTAGAGTGATGAGCCTGGGGAGGGTAACAGTGTTATATGACCCCCCAAAGTTACAAAATTAAAATGCTAAAAACGAACAAACAAAAAAATAAAAAAAGCCACAATGTAAAATCTTAAGCTGGAAGAGAAATCCCAGCTTGACTTGGTACTTCACTCACATGTATCGTCTATGGTACTAGAGCCCTAGAGGTTCCCAGTGTGGGCGCTTTTCCTTGAAAAGAAAAAAACCCAAGGCATACAAAATAAGCACACACATCAAACTTGAATCAATGTGAAAGAATTTGGGGGGTCAAAAGAAAAGGGAATAAGTCAGGCGATGATTTCATGAGCAATCCCTTTTAACGTGGTTTAATTACAAGGTCTTCTAGGTATAGCCTCTAGTCAGCCCTCGGACATGAAATACTTGGCTCTCGCGATTAAACAACTTAATTGACCAGAGAAAATTGAGAAGCTGTCCCATGGTATCAATAGTTGACCTCTAGTGCCTTTCGACCGTTAAATTAGCAACTCCAAACTTGTTTAGTTTTTTGACCTTTACAACTGTTTATGCGTTTGATTATATTACAGTTTAATGTTTACTGTTGACAAATTGTTTAATATTCTATTACCAATCAATTTATGTGTGTACAACTACATATGATTTTTAATTGTATATGAGAATACAGTTATTGTGCCAATTTTGGTTGATTTTGCAGTGATTGAAGAAGGCTAAGGACATTCAATCTCGGATGCTCTTCCACCTCGATGAACGGGCTTCATCTCCATAGCTTCCGGGCATGTTAACCCTCATAGACATCCTATCACCTTCGACGGACGCATATTATTTATTTGATTGAGTCATAGACCGGGCTTGTTGGTCCAATAGGTGTGTAGGTGATCGCCAATGAGAGGTGCACCTACTTATCTTATTTTGATAGTAGTTTTGCAATGACCGACCACTGTGGACGCCCATGTGTGAATGGGCTAAACTTTTTAAAAGGCCTGTTTGACCTAAAAATCCTCATTCTTGGAGGTGTAAGCTAAGAAGTGCTCTTGCTCCATCTCTGTTTCCTTCTCTTTCGTGTGCTCACACGTGTGTGTGTGTGTGTGTGTGTGTGTGTGTGTGTGTGTGTGTGTGTGTGTGTGTGTGTGTGTGTGTGTGTGTGTGTGTGTGCGCGCGCGCGTGTTTGAGAGAGAGAGAGAGAGAGAGAGAGAGATCGAGCACTGCGGCCGCATCAGCGGTTGAGCGTGGCATCAGCGGCGGCTCCTTCTTCTTTGCAGCACAGGATCCTTCACGACGAAAGCATTGAGCGGTGACTGACATACCCTTGCCCCTTTGAACTTGCTAGGATCTTCTAGTTGTGTGTTTGCATCCTTTCGAGGCTCACACACAGTGCACAGGCAAGTTCCCAGCTTTTGACACATACAACAAAGCGTACACACACACACAGAGGTGTTGTTGGACGAGAGGCTATTTCAAAGTTTTTTTGGTTTACTTGCCAGTCCTCTCTAGCCCTTTGCAATTTGGTGTCGCTAAGCGGAGAGACACTTGTGTACGGAATAATAAATTTAACCAACCTAGAAGGAAAAGATGACAGGTGTTGTCATCTATGTTGGTCACCTCAACCTCTTTAGGCAGGGTTCAGCAGCAGGCTTGACTGCTCAAAAAACGGACCCACCATCCTCCATGATTGTAGTCTTCGAAAACTTGAGCCGATTGAAAATCCATATAGTCGGTTGAAGAAAGGAGCAGAAGGAGAAAATCCGCTTGAAAATTTAAGAAAATATAGAGTTAAATTGCAAAAAAATACCAATTTATTCTGCAAAATTTTCTCTTTGAATCTATTCTAAAGGGAATTTTGTAAGTCCATGGAATTGATTTTTCTCGAACACTGCATGATTGTGTATCCATGAGATGTAACCCGAAGGAAAACACCCACTGGATGTCAAGAGTTGTGTCAGCTTTTGCACTATGAAGTTTTTCATAAATCATTTTCGCCTTGGGCAATCTAAACGAGACATTAAACTTCATATTTTTTATTTGTTCCAAGTATTTTTGGAGCCAAGTCCCATGATAAATTTATAGATTTAGTGGATTTTATTTTTGAATAAGAGTCCCACTACTCTTTTGAGTTCCACTTTGATTTTTCAGCTAGAAGAAAAAAGCCACATGTGCTTAGTAAAAATTACAAGCTTAGCTCTTACTATACTCAACAAACTTTCACATTTTAGCTCCTACTTAGCTTAGCTGACTTTAAATATGCACCCAATAATCGCGGGGGAGGGGGGGGGGGTGTCACACTTGTCATGCAAAGTGAGCTTATACAGCCCACGACACAAAATGCAGTGGCCAGATGCAACAATTTCATCACCAAAATTGAGATCATGAAATGTACATCTTTCATCCAAAAATTTCACAACAAGACCAAGTCTAGCTAGCGCAGATACAAACAAAAGTTTCTTCTTGATTCGAGGTACATAAAATGCATCAACAAGTGTGAAAGAACTGCCATTCGCAGCAGCAGTCAGCACAATCTTTCCAACCTTCTTGACCAGATAAGAGGCATTGTTTGCACATGACGGTATTCCCATGAGGGACATCCTCAAGAGAGGTAAACAAGTCACAATGAGAGGTAGTGTGCTTTGTAGCACCACTATCAAAGTACCACACATGAGAATCTGTAGCAACTGACATACATGTGTCATGGACAGAAGGATTATAAGCGCACTCTGTATTAAAAACCCATTTTGTATCTACATTAGTATCACAATCTCCTTTCACAAAAGATTCTACAACTTTGCACTTGTAGTGGAACTAGCCTCTTTCTTGTAGTGGAATCAGCCTCTTTTGCCTTCAATTTCGGACACTGCTTGATCAAGTGATCATTAGCTTTGCAATAATGACAATGCATCTTCTTTTCCACTTTTCACCAAAATTCCTAGACAAAGTGCTACTAGCAAAAGCATTCAGAACATGTGATTTACCACTTGCTGAAGAGCATACAAGGGCTTGGAGAGTGGGAAAAGTGGAAGCGATGAGGAAACCTCAAAGGAAAGGGAACTTATCCTTTGTTTCCCCTTCATGGAAGAGGAGGACGTTTTGAAGAAGAGACCAATTGTTAATACGACGGGCATCTTTCTTGGAGTGACCTCACGCTCTTGCAGATTGCTCATATGCAGGAAGTAATTCCGAATATTAGAGCGGCAAGGAAGAAAGGTAAGATTTCTTTTTACCGAGATGGAAGAGTGGTGATATTGGAGCGGTGCTCCGCATGACGGTGCGAGATCTATGGGACCACACTAAAGATGGCAGTATGGAATTGTAATGGATCACTTTGTCTGGATGTAGGGGCATTTGAGAACAGCTTTATGGGGAAAGACATCGTCTTTTTACTTAGAGACACACCGGACAAGTTATGTCGCATGTGACTAGATATAGGTGGGAGATAGCTTGTCGAGCAGAGACGAGATCAAAGCACAGGGGCACAGGGTCAAGAGGAGTAGGAGTCCTATTCAGAGAGGAGTTACAACTGCTTGTGCACATTGTCCGAAGAGATGATCAGGCCAGATACATGTGGGTAAGATTGAGGACTGAGATAGGCAGATTCTTGTACATTGCTATATGCTACTTTTCCCCGAGCACATCAATGTATTCCGCACCTAGAGGACAGTCCCCTTTCTTTACTTTAGACGAGGATATATGGGAGTTTTTTTAGAGATCATGACATTATTCTCTTGGAGGACTTTAATGCCCGCATGAGTAATCATTGGATAATTTTTTATGATACCTCAGATGAGATATTGAGAGAGCTAGATACCAATGATATGGGCCTTGACTGACGCTCACAAGATGAGGAATACACCGAGTACGGGAGATATCTAATGGAAATGGTGGCCTCACATGGATTGGCCATACTTAATGGCCTATAGCAATTTCTTATAGCAGTTGGGTTTACTTGCTTCCCACATAGGCATGGGGCGAGCACAATAGACTATGTCATGGCACAGCCGAGTTCCCTTGCATTCATGATTTCACAATAGGACCCAGACCAGTGTGTGTAGCACTAGATCATGCTCTTTTGACACTTTCAATCTCCTTTCAGTACAATACAGCTCAGATGTCACGAGGAGGACACATACCCACTATACATTTACACAAGGGACTGACTCCGATTATATAGAGGAGATCTATGGTCGTCTATGTACAGAAGCCATGCAAGGACTTTCAATGGAGGATCTCGCCACTTTACTAATGAGACATTGCATGAAGCAGCAGCAGAGGCATACCCACACACTCAGCCTGATTAGCGATGCCATCATGGAAGCATGCCTCAAAACAGCTGATATGACGTGTAATGTAGAGGGATCTTCTCCCAGGGGCCATTAATCACAGACAGTCTCAAATAGCCTTCCGATGCCTTGTGCGACGGAAGAAGTGAGCGTTCCGAGTTCAGATGGAGCGAGAATTATACCAACTATTCTTGAGCAAAGACTCAGGAGAGGCATGGCGTCTCTTTCAGGAGCACTCCCCTCCCCCAGTGATTACGTCCCCCGATGTATGGGTCATTATGCAACATCTTTATATACGGTCCCTAGACAGACACCCCTTCTAGATCCTCCTGAGCTATGCCCATCTACGAGTACCTTCCTTACCACTGAGATGGTAAAGACGTCCATTAACAGAATGAGGACCAAGAGGGCATATAATCATGATGGTCTAGTCGCAAAACACTTTATCCATGCTAGAGATATGCTGACAGAGGTTCTTGTAGTCCTGTTCCATCGTATCATGTGTTAGGGTGTACTTGAGACCTGGAGACTATCTACTATTGTGCCCATCTTCGAGGCAAGTGATCCTACACAACCTAGAAACTACCGTACCATTATGATTGGGCACACCTTGGCACGGTTGTATGCATCTATCCTAGAACAGGAGTTGAACAAATGTTTAGAGAGCAAGGGTGTACGGACAGTGGGACAAGCCAATTTCAAGAGAGGCTTCTCCACTCTTGACCATATTTTGACACAGAGCCATCATTGAGGAGGGTAGGGCACATGGGAGATGGATTTATTGTAGCTTTGTGGATTTTCGAAAAGCATTTGACATGGTATCCAAAGCCAAATTACAAGAGATGGAAGTGCCCAATGAGTTGATTTGGGAGATCATGGCTCTATACAGATCAGTAGTGGGACATGTA
The DNA here is from genome assembly GCF_014529385.1 of Adiantum capillus-veneris. NCBI lineage: Eukaryota > Viridiplantae > Streptophyta > Polypodiopsida > Polypodiales > Pteridaceae > Adiantum > Adiantum capillus-veneris. The sequence goes on along the minus strand of NC_140959.1, from coordinate 119,653,191 downwards.
CGAACTCTAAAGGGGATATCTGATTTAGTGCACTGCAGTATTGGATTGAAACATGGTTGTCCATTGTCCCTTACTCTATTTGGTATATATATAGATGAGGTTTTTGATAACATTGACAAAGAGGGTGACAGAGGTCCCCAACTGGCAGATACATGGATTCCATTATTGCTATATGCTGATCATATTGTGTTGATCTCTGACTCACCGGAGGGTATGCAACGACATTTGGATGCATCACATAGCTTTATGAATGATAGTGAATTATTTGTAAACCTTAGCAACACCAGGGTTATGGTGTTCCTTTCCGGAGATTGTGGAATAAATCTTGTGGAAGTTAAGGGTGGGCGTTGCTTAGGAGGCCTTTTAGGCCACTCCGTAGTGTATCAGGAGATCAGCACCTACATTCACTTATGGTCAGGAGACTGTGGAGTACATAGATGCATACACTTATCTTGGGGTAGTCTTCATTGGGCCAAGGTGTTCTTTGAAGAGAGCAACAAAGACGAGACTGCTGACTAGAGCGTATGCATCCCTAGGAGGATTAGAGAGGATGTGTTTGCAGGTTCAATTCGAGGAACCCCGAACAAAGCTCTAGATCTTCAATACCTTGGTAGCCTCAGCTATGCTCTACGGTGTTCACGTCTGGGGACCCTCTGTGGGTCAGGGATGGGTGGAGATGTATGGAGAGGTCCTTGCTATCTATGAGCTCTCAGCTAATTAGAGCCAAGGCCTTGGTGCCACATGAGATTATTAGAGCAGAGATAACAGCCCCCCCCCCCACCCCGACGCTTACCAAATCAATCTCCTTATGCACAACCTATGCACAAATGTCATCATGGTTACAAATTCATGGGTTAAGCATGAACAACTTACCCCCCTTCTAATACTCTCTTGATGCACCATCAATATCTCTTACATGGGTAAAGTTTACTAGACTCATTTTCCAAGACCCGATTCAGCTGGACACCAACAAGACATGGATAGAGCCGACATAGGAGTTGGGTACGAAGATGGCTTTCTATAAAGAGAATCTTCTCCAACTTACATGGGATCGGTTTGTGATTCAACCCAGCTATATGGATATACATCTATCTCACGGGTTACAGTGTGCCATTGGTCAGATCTGAACATCTTCCCACCAGCTTGAGATTGGTAGATTCAAAGGGATACCATCAACCAACAGGATATGCCACCTATGCCATACAGAGCCAGAGACGGAGATGCATTATATATGTCAGTGCACAATGCATTACGAGATATGGGGTCGCTTCCACTGTCTATTCAGAGAAGGCTTCGGACTCTTCCCAAGAGTCATGAGCTATCACAAACAGACATGCCTTGAATTGTATCTACTTGAGTTACACAGACATGAGAGTTTATTGAGGAGACTTGAAGAGAGACAATCCCAGAGAAAAATTACTGATTTCTTCACATCGGACACTGCACAGATGGAGCAACCACCACTGCAAAGCTCAGCTCACACTCGCACCCGCGGTACTCTCATTGACCGGGCATTGGAGCTAGGGAAATCAAGACACCCATGACTACGGTGAGGAACTTCACAACATCAAAAGAGAGCCATATTATCTCGACATCCAAAGTACATTTGAGGATAGATTCATGACCCATTACATCACCCTCTTGTATTGGGCACCCATTATATCAATGATCACACATACCCCACACAGTTCCAGTTAGTAACACCTCTAGATTCATTTTTAGCATTTCTTTTTTGTAACCAGACAGCATCAGATTCACCACTTTTGTAACGGTTTGGTCTCATAGGTTATTTTGGCCTTTGGAAGATGTTAATATATCATTTCATTTCACACACATAGAGGGTGCTTTTCCCACTCGAACGCAATCTATGCATAAAAAATCATAAACTCGGCAATAGAGTGCAAGACCAATAAACCACACTAAGAAAAGGTAGCTGGTGGATTGACAATATTTTGACAAAGACTGTTGCAGCCATCCTGGTTTACAACTGGTGAGTGAGTCAGCACGTTTGCACAAGATGAGTAAAACAAACCGACCAATCGTTTTGGTTGATATATAAATAATCTAGTGCCTGCAAATTATGAGCTTGAAATGTTTGGGTCTCACTTGGCAAACCTCGAAGTTGCCACCACACTTCACTAAGTCATCAACGGCTGCAAGGGTCTTTCTCTTGTTAAGTATAAATTACACTAATTTAGATGTAGAGTACCTCATTCTTTAGTAGCAAGAGTCACAAGCTCATGACTAAGCTTTCCAGTTCGTTAGACAAACGAAAATTGCCGCCAAACTAGGCTATACACTATACAGGTAAGCAAGCCTCCACTAAGCTTTTGGCAACAATTGTAAGTCCTTGGCTGAATTTGTAAGTTTCTATATACAAAAGATTCACAAAAGTGGTACATACAGAAAATGCCTTTAGCCTGCAGTGCAAAGCTGCTGTATGGCTCTGCATTGCAACAAAGAAGAACTATGCTCTAGCTGAAGTTCAGTGTCCCCCCAAAGCTTTGAATGAGCTTGTAGTAAGACTCGTAGGCCCGCCGCTTCCTTGACTTGATCCTTGCAAGATCCTCCACAGCAATCCAGGGGAAGCTCAATAAAAGAAAATCTGAATTGACCTCCCTCACCTTAGCCACGCTGTCAGGATGGTAGGTGACATAGTACCACGCGGAAGCCTTGCATTCCAACTTCTCCTCTAGAAGTTCGTGCTCTGCCTCCGACAAATCTGCACCATCCTCTTCTTTAAATATTTGCCTAAACTCATTCCTGAGGCAAGTGTACTCATTTATGAGCCGTTCTTTCAAATCGCCCCTCTTCCGACTGTTGTGCTTTGAGAGTACTGTCATAAAATGGCCAGTTACAACCTCCCCTTCTACCCTGACATCATACTGGTCCATCAAAGCTGCAAGCCGAACGTCGTACATTTGCTTCAGTTGCCATGCCTCTGTCAAATACTCCTCATATCCATCTACCTCCAAATCTCGATCGTAATTCTGTTCAAATGAAAAGTCTGGGTTGCCTAACAAAGAGCTCAATTTGATTTCTTTTTCAGCTGCCCCCCTGACTCTGCGATAGAGGATTCCAAGGATTTTCTCCGAACGATACGACGGCTTGTCATCTTTGTCCATGAAGTCTGGATATTTTTTGGGCCTCAAGTTTGGAGGTAAAATCACCAACTTCCCAGTCTTTGGTGAGTCTACTGCAGTTGCTGCTAACTCTGCCAGCTGCAAACATTTTGGATCAAGGGCCCCTTCTTTACTCTGGTCTGCATGGACAACATGGGCATTACAAATCTTTCCCAGATGATCGTTGACCATATACTTAACAAAAAACTCCACGACGTCCTGCAAGATACGAGCCTCACGGTATGAACAAATACTCATGTAAAAACATGTTTATGAGAAAATCCTACTCAGAGAAGAAAAGTACACCAATTGACTGATATTATTGAATGAAAGAGCAGCCTTCAAAGGGCTATACCTCCACTCGAGCACAATGCCTCTGACTAACAGCTTCATCCGCAGAATACTGCATGGGCTCCCAGCTTTTTCCACTTGGAGGAATCAGAGAAGAATCCCAGCATACAAAGTAGACATCGCCATCAAGATCGCTTCCAGATGCTTCATTAGAATGAGGCCTTTCACCCTTCTGAGGCATCACAAAGCAGTCAATTAAGTGATGCAAGGCAGCATGATCCACTGCTTCAAGAATGCGAACATCTCCAGGATGCAAACAGGGATTTTTTGCCATAATCACTTTCCCAGTGATAACCTTGACCTGATGCTTTGTGTTTGTAAGTCCCATCAGATTCTCTGGAAGGTAATCATCTTGATAAGGGGTTGACACTTGAACAAAGCACTCACCATACTCCAGAACACCAAGCTCATCCATGCAGCCCAATAGCCATCTACCATCTTTAACATATATCCTTGCTTTGCTCAGCAACTCTTCTAGATGGGAAGCCCTAATACAATGTAGCATGCTATATAGGTGGGGTTCACCTAAGGGATGAAAGCCTGCTTTAAGCATTTCCAGTGCTGAATTATGTAGATCCCCAGAGCAAAAGGATGAAAGAACCTCGAAAGCAACCTCAGAATTCTGCAAAACCTGGTCAAGCTTTGACACCATTGCATCTTGCAAGTCAAGGAAAACGCTATTCGGTACTTGCAGTGCAGAAAGCAATGTAATGATTTGCCTGTTCAAAAAGCAAGGTTGAAACCTTGACCACGTAACAACCTCAATGAAATCATGTCTGGAGATAAATTTTTTCATACTTTTACGGAGAGTCAGTGTGCGGTCGCTTTCTTTCTCTGAAGGCCAAGTCACAACTACACCTTTGCATCCACCATATCGAATTTGATAAGCAGATGGAGGGTTATGCTCCAGCTTTAACATCCTGGCGCACTCTTGTGCAAGAATAGGAGATATTTTCCCAACACCATCAGAAAATTTGTGTCCATTTCTAATAATATCATGAGCATATTTTGAATTCGGTAACTGAACAGTTTGAATTGTCGAGGAAAAACACTGTCCCATTCTAGCAGCATATTTTGCAACATTTGTCTTTTTGAAACCTCCCATCCAGGTCCTGATGGTCTCTGCATTGACTCCTTTGGTTGCAGCAAAAAACCACGCTGAGCTATCTCTTAACTGATTTGAAGAGAACGCAAGAAATTCATAATGCCTCCCACACAATGAGAAACCCTCAAGAAGAACTAACCTGACTCTCTGGTAAAGAGCACTCCTTGATACCTGCCCACTTGTTCGGGCAATTGGAGCCACAATAGCATTCATCATGGTATTTGACAACATATGGAAATTCTCATCAAGAAAAGAGACACGAAGAAACCTGTCTGCAAGGTGCTCAAAGTTTCGCAGAACTCGATTGGAGAGCTCTGACTCAGAAGGCAAGCAGTAGGCTTTTGTTGGAGTGACAATGAAACGACCCACTTCCATTGTGATACTTTTCTCACCTGTTGTTTTGACTGGCACTCTCTTAGCTTGCTGCCACTCAATCACTCTTCTGAGACGCCTCTCAGCATCAAAAACAGGAATTTTGTAGCTGTACATATGTTTTAAAGAAAAAACAGCTACTTTAGTGTCAGTAACTGAAGGGTCCAGAAGTTCATAGAAACCTGTAGTCAAGCTTGGAGCTTTCACAGTCCCTTTGTGAACAAGAGCATTCACTAAAAACATGACTTCAAAAGGTAGGTTTCTGACATTCTCCACGAGGAAAAATTTTGACCTTTGATGTACTGATTGTACTTCACGCGGAAGCTTCACCCTTGGTTGTTCTCCTAACCTCAACAACTGTTGCTGATTAAAATAGTCAACAATTTTCTGAAACGTGCTTCTTTGTCTTGGAGACACGCTTACCCGATAGGCTTGACAACGCCCAATGCTTTTGCTGGGAGTAAAATCTAAAGTGCGAATCCACGGGTCTTCATCATCAGGAAGATCAAAATAGGTTTTGTGATAGACATCATCATCGGCTGTTCGATAAAAAATAAGTGGAGGGATCCGAAAATGTAAAATCATAGTCAAGGCACCTTCACCCTCCCACTCATTCTCCCTCCTAAGCTCCCATAGATCCCCAACAAAGAACTCCAGCTTATACTTACACCTCATCCACATTTTCTCACTACGCTCTTGAGAGCTGAATAAAGTCCACTGTGTCAAATGTAAATTGCATTTCTTTTTAATTTGCTCCAGCTCAAAGATGACACCTGCAGATGGCCCCTTCCAACTGACAAGCAGTTCATTTGGACTCATTAAGGTTCCCAACTCTACACAGACGTTTGAAAGCTTCCAGCAGACACTTTTCTTAGCTGCGATCTTCCCCTCAATACTGGGCTGAATCTTCAGCAAATACTGCCCAACTGCTAGTTTTTGTTGTTCTGCAAGTGAGCATGCCTCTCTTGCCACCGCAGCAGATGCAAAGTGGACAAAGGCATGAGGAGCACACCGAATGCCCTGGGGAAAGGCATTCTCCTCCAACTCAGTACAGGAAAACTCTGGGTAGGCATTGTAAGGTGGGCAAGATGTTTTTAATCGACACCTCCATACAATACCTAACTTCTTCTCAAAGTAGGAAGCAAGATCTTTTGCTTCCATACCATCAGGAACATTTCCTACGATCACTTGTGTGCTCACTTCCATAATCAGGAGTTGACCAGTTTGTAGAGTACTAATTTTTTACTTGCAACTTTCCTTGCATCATCAGCAGCTTGATGACCTGAAGGAAAAACAACAATCATGAGATAAAACTTTCAGAAAATTCAATCTCTAAAGCTGTGAAATCATAAAGAGTCCCCCAAATAAGCCAAAAGAAACTACAAGTAATGCAGCAGAAACCAACGGTGGCAAATCACGGTAGCTGAACTCTTTTTGTATCCCGACTATTCATAAAACTGGCAGGAAATCCTCTTTTCAACCCTCTGGTCGTTACATCTCACAGAAAGAGGTCATAAATTGCAATTGTCCTTGCATCATCAGCAGCTTGATGACCTGAGAGAAAACACTAATCATGAGATAAAACTTTCAGAAAATTCAACCTCTAAAGCTGTGAAATGCATAAGAGTCCCCCAACTAAACCAGAAGAAACTACAAGCAATGCAGCCGAGACTAACTGTGGCAAATTATGGTAGCCAAACAGTTTTTGCATCCCAACTATTCATACAACTGGCAGGAAATCCTCTTTGCAACCCTCTTGTCAGAACATCTCAAAGAAAGAGGTTTAATGGCTATGCAAACTAGAAAATTTTTGTGATGCAATTTTTTTAACATGCTAAAAGCTGAAGATTGAAGTGGCCCAATGCATCTTGCCTCTCTGTGTGTTTTGCATGTGGTGTGTTGGGGTGCTTTTTTTGTGTGTGTGTGTGTGTGTGTGTGTGTGTGAGTGAGAGAGAGAGAGAGAGAGAGAGAGAGGAAATGAAATGTTATATTAACGTCTTCAAAAGGCCAAAGTGACCTATGAGACCAGAAAGTTACAATGTGGTGGATCTGATACAAAGTCAAAGTAACAAGATGACAAAATGACAAAATAAAATACTACGGAATCCTAGACTGCTGGGTGTGGACTAAGCAGCTAAAACAGCTAGCTGGGATAGCTAGATCACAGGAGATCCAGCATCGGTCGCTGGCAGATCTCATCAATCTCCTCCATGGTCAGTAGTCTGACCGGGCGTCGTGCATGTCAAGCCAACGTGACCCGGATCCTCTGATGCAGCCTCTATCGATGTTGTGTAGTCCTCCGCAGTCGTGGGCGTCTGGATCTCCCCAGCTCAGTCGCTCGGTCGATCAGTATGCCTCTGGTGTAAAGCGACGAGCTCCGCTGTGGTAGTAACTCCTCCAGGTGTCCCGTGGCAGCTCTAAAGAAGTCTGTGATCTGTCTCTGAGACTGGCTAGTCTTTCCTCTCATCAAGCTCTCTCTGTGTCTACGCAGCTCAAGCAAAAACAAGCCCAGGCATCTCTGATCCTCGTACCGCATGACTCTAGAGAATGGTCCAAAGCCCTCTTTGAACAAGCAATGGAAGCGGCCTCGTATCTCGTAGTAGACGGGGCAGTGGCATGTGTAGTGCGACTCTGTCTCAGGCTCGATGTCACACAGGGGGCATGCCCTGGCCTCTGCTGGTACTCCGCTGTATCTCCCAGTCTCGATCCACAGCCGGTGTGAAGATCTGCGTATCTTGCCAATAGCACATCGTATCCCACGAGACAGGTGAGTGTCCATGTGTCTGGGCCTCGTCACAAAACCATCCTCCGTAAGCTGGAGGAGATGCTCTCTGTAGAAATCCATCTTCGTGCCTAGCTCCTGTACTGGCTGTATCCATGTCCTCTTGGTGTCTAGCTGAGTCAAGTCCTGGCGAATGGGCCTGGTGATCTCGGACTGTGTAAGAGTCAGAGAGGGCGCATCCAGTGAGTACTAGAAAGGAGGCAATCTGTCTATGCTGAACCCATGCGCTTGAAACCCTGACGTCATCTCCCCATACCAGCATGTTGTATCTCCCTGCATGGCTAATTGTAGAGAGGACTCAAGTGCAAGGCGTGCATATCTGTCTCTGGGAAGTTCCCACATGCGGTGTATGAAGGAGACAGATCTGGTGAGCGCCTCAACCACCAGTGGGGAGGCAGCTAGCTCTGCTCGTATAATAGCACGTGGTACTGAAGTCTTGGCCCTAATGAGCCGCGAGATCATAGAGACCAGAGGGCTTCTCCATGTCCCCCCATCCATCACTGCGGCCTGTCCTCCCGTGATGGTCCAGTGAAGGTTCCCAAATCTCAGCTCCATAGAGCAATACAGAAGCCACCAGAGTGTCAAAGAGCCAAAGCTTCGTCCGAGGCTCCTGAAACAACCTGTGAACACATCCTTTCCAATTTACCCAATGCTGCATGGGCTCTGGTCAATCTAGTCTTTGTTGCCCTCCTCAATGAAAATGCTGGCCCACTAAAAACCACTCCAAGGTAAGTGTAAGCATATGTATACTCCACCTTCTCCTGGCCGTATGTGAAGGCGGGCGCTGACCTCCTGATCCACTGTGGGGTGGTATTAAATACCATGACCTTGGTTTTACCAAGGTTGACGGACAAACCACTTTCTTGGGCAAACCTATGCAAAGCATCCAGGTGACGTTGCATCCCCTCCGGAGAGTCAGAGATCAAAACAATATCATCAGCATATAACAATAGTGGAATCCATGTCCCCGCCAGCTGTGCACCTCTATCACCATCTCTCTCAATGTATTCAGGAACCTCATCTACATACATACCAAATAGAGTAGGAGAGAGCGGGCAGCCCTGCTTCACCCCAATAGTGGAGTAAACTGGTGTGGATAGACCCTCTGGGGTGCGTACATGCCCCACTATTGACCTGTATAATGCCATGATCCCCCAAATGAGCTCTGTGGGTACTCCCATCTGATGTAATCTGCACATCAATCTCGCTCTGGGCACTGTGTCAAATGCTTTACGGAAATCCACAAAGCTGCAATAGATCCGTCTCCCACGCGATCTGCCCTCCTCAATGATGGCTCTGAGTGTCAAGATATGGTCAAGAGTAGAAAAAAACCCCTCCTGAAACCTACCTGCCCGGCTGCGCTCATCCCCTCCCTCTCTGCCCATCTACTCAGTTGCTACTCAAGAATAGATGCGTACAACCGTGCAAATGTATGTCCAATCATGATAGTGCGATAGTTCCCAGGCTCCATAGGGTCTCCCGACTTGAAGATAGGTACAATAGTAGATAGGCTCCAGGTATCAGGCAAGCCCTCACACATGGCACGGTTAAACATAACTGCTAGAAGCTCTGCTAGTAAATCTCTGGCATACATGAAATGCTCAGCCACTAAGCCATCATGATCATATGCTCTCCCAGTCCTCATTCTGTCAATGGCCTTCCTCACCATCTCAGCGGTGAAAAAACACGTGTGTGGGCATGGATCGGGGGGGTCGGGAAGGGGGGCCTGCTCAGGAACTGTGTACAAAGATGATGCATACTAGCCCCAGGCCTCTGTAGAAGTGATGGTAGGGGGGAGGGAGTGCTCATGAAAGAGCCTCCACGCCTCACGTGAGTCCTGACTCAAGAATAGCTGGTATAGATCCTGCTCTAGGCGAGCCAAAAATGCCCTCTTCTTCTACCGCACTAGGCGTCGGAAGTCAATTTGTGATTGCCTATGAGTGATATCCCCCAAAAGCACCTCCCTCTGAAGTCTAGCTCTAGTGTCCCGGCATTCCTCATCATACCAACTGTTCTGGGGCATGTTCCCCAAACGGCGTCTCTGCTCAGGCTGGGTATGTGGGTATGTGTAGCGCGGATAATGTGGCGTGCTCTCTACAGTGGGTGGTCCTCAGTGCAATGTGCGTGACAATCTCACTCAAACAGACTGAATCTCACTCAAACAGACTGAACAAAAAGGAAACAATAGACGTCAACAGAGCTCACAAAGACACAACAGCAGACCAGAACATATGACTCGACTATCTCAAAGACTGATACAGACTCTGGCGTGGCAGCACACTCAGCTCCAGCCCAGGACTCACAGGTACAATGGGGGTGTCGAGGCTCGGATGTGCCGGGATGGTGAAGACGTGCTCTGTGTATAGACTCACTCTAGACGACTACGCACTGGACTTGTCCAAGATGATGATGTGAAGCATATGATGATAATGACCCAACAGCCCATAAATGTCGGCCACCTAAGCCAATCTCCGAAGTGAGTGGTGGTGGTGACCTCGCCACGATGTCCACTAGACCACCGTCCGTATCCTGCCATGTGTCACTGCCCAGCCCAGCCCAGAGAGTCCGTCCAGTGTGAACCAGACCAGATGGTTCACACCAGACCAACTGTACTAACTGAGTGTCCTGTGAAAGTGACACTGTAGCCTGCTACAGGTTGCCCGCCACAAGACCGCTCACCGTCTTGGTGAGAGGAAATATGGTGAGAGGAAATATTGAAAAACTAGGAAATACTGAAAAACTGCGAAATAAAACCAGTAGATACCGCATGTACATCTTTCTTGAAGCGCATATACATCTTTCTTGAAGCAGGTGCTTGGCCCAACCATGCAAGAAATGATTGTAGCTGGCAAGAGAATTCAACACTTGGAGGAGGAGGTTTCTCGTTCGAACACAGGATGGCGTATTCTTATGCAGAGATGATGACAGTTCAGGAGAATTCTAGGAATTTCCAAGTAGAGTGCGAAGAGCTGCGGCAAACTCTTGGCACTTCTCGAGCTGAAAACCAATGAAGTGTAGTTGCTATGAAGGAGGCAAATGAGAGGCTCCTGAAGGAGTTGCAGAGGCCAGTCGTAGTTGTTGAGGAAGAGCATGAAGGGTTCACAAAGCAATTGGAATGCAGACTCTTTGAAGAGATTCCTTAGGTTACAAAGGGAGCTTGAGGCTACTGCAGATACAATGTAGAGCAGCGGGGTGGGGGAGATGAGGCTAAGGCTGAGAGGGTTGGGGAAGTTTAGATAGGGCGAGTGGTGGAGGGGGGTGGATAGGGCGAGAGGGGGTGGGGTGGGTAGGGGCGAGGGGAAGGGAGGGGGTGGGTAGGGGCGAGAGAGGGTAGGGGCGAGGGGAAGGTGAGGGGGAGGGTAGGGGCGAGAGGGGTTGGGTAGGGGCGAGGGGAAGGTGAGGGGAAGGATAGGAGCGAGAGGGGGTGGGAGGGGGTGGGTAGGGGCGAGGGGACGGTGAGGGGGAGGGTAGGGGCGAGAGGGGGTGGGTAGGGGCGACGGAGAGATAGGGTAGGGGGAGGGACTAGGCGAGGGCGAGTGGGTAGGGGCGAGGGGGAGGGTAGGGCGAGGGCAAGGGGGTGAGGGTAGGGTAAGAGCGAGTGGGTAGGGGCGAGGGGAGGGGTAGGGGCGAGGGCGAGGAGGTGAAGGGGAGGGACTAGGGGCGAGGGCGAGGGGGTGAGGGTAGGGCGAGGGCGAGTGGGTAGAGGCGAGGGGAGGGGGAGGGACTAGGGCGAGGGGGTGAGGGGGAGGGACTAGGGGCGAGGGGGTGAGGGGGAGAGGGGGAGGGTAGGGCGAGGGGAGGGGGAGGGATTAGCTCAAGGGCGAGGGGGAGATGGGGAGGGTAGGGCGATGGGTAGGGGGCAAATAAAGAGCACACAGCTATCATGATCAAGAGAGATATCATGATCTTGGAATTCATCTTGCAGAACGGGTTCTGTGAAGGGAGTTTGCTAGACACAGAAGAGAGCTTTGTTCTGGTCTGAGAAGCAGACACCAAACGGGTTGATGTTTGAAGGGGGGTGAACTCCTGTAGAGGAGATTTCTTACTGCTTTTATGCTTCTTCATAAGCTCAGGTGGCACATTAGCTTTAGTTACTGTGGAACCATTTGAAGAGGGTGTACCTTCAGGCAAAGAGTGAATAGAGACTCCATAACAAGGCATAGATTTGGTAGCCTCCAACCACTCCAGTAGATCTTCGTCTGACCCTTCAGGTGTAGTAGGCTGTTCTTGTTCAGGGTTGGTTTCCATTGACAAAGAAACTTGCTGCACCACTGGATCCATACCTCCTTCTAAGAGGATGGGTTGCATCGGGGAGCCAGAAGTTTGTATCCACATTGCGTCGTTTCCCCAATCATGAAGTGCTTTAGTGTGTCGCAACCATGGTCTTCCAATGAGCAAGGGAAATCAACCTGGGGAAGACGAACCACAACAAAATCCAAGTTAAAAGTAAAAGTCTTGTACCTGTAGAGGCGCATTGTCCACTATGCTCACCGGGTAGACTGTCTGCTGGTCGGCCAATGTAACTGTGAAGGGGGCAGGGCGAGTAGGCTGTAGACCTAGAGCTAACATAGTGAACTCGGGCATCAGGTTGATGTCAGATCCACCATCCACTATCACTCCTGAGAATTGTCGACCCAAAACAGACACTCTCAGGCGAGGTATAACCGGCCTGTACAACGTAGAGGGCGGTACTATTTCAATTACCTACTAACTTTACACAGAGCACTGAGAAGGGAAGAGAACACAGTTGCGTCCAGCGACTAGAATGTCACTGCGCACACAAGACCGACACCCTGTAGGCCCCAAAGACTGGCGCCCCTTTCGGTATTTCTTTATTCAAATTAAGGTAGACGATCCGACCACTTCGCACAAGCTTTCACAAAGCTGTCCAAACCTGGCGAGGGCTGAAAACGCAGGTTTTCGACCTGATTTTGGCAGCATAACGGCGCAAAAACCCCTGTAGGTCAAAAGCACCTGTCTAGGACGGATTCCCTCGCTATCTGGAAGCTTTCTGGTGAGCTGTCACAGAAATTCAGCAGGCTGTAATTCCCTGTTTTTCACTGCCGGGTGCCCAAAAGCCTATACACGCATCCCAAGGCTCTCGCGAGGCTCCCCCAGTGTTCCCTTGCAGATTAGGTGCGAAACCCTAAACCTGCAGAAAAACACAGCAGGCTGTAATTTGCTGTTTCGGATCGTTTTTAGCGGAGCAAACACGCCTACGCGTGTCCCAAGGGCTCCTGCACACGATGGGACAGTTCCCCTGTGAATTGGACGAGTTTTCACGTGAGAAAACTCTCCGAATTCGCAATCTTTCGCGATGGAACTGTGCGTACCTGTGGGGGATTAGCAATTAGCTAATCCGGTTCCTGTTCAAAAGGCTCTTGCCTTGGCAAACGCACATAAACCCCCAGAACTGTACATGTTCATCTGAGTAGCCCAACTAGTGGGGCATTACCGTATGTGCCAAAGGGGAGAGAGAGATGCACGAGAGCAAATCATCGCGCTACATGAGACAGAGGAGAAGGCAAGCTTTCCATTAAAGCTGTAGACCTGCACCCACTACTCACACACACACTGTAGCTCACTTAGAGTAAAATTCAGCCTCCTCTCTCAAATTGGGCGCCCCCTCTTCATGCTGGAAGTGGCAAAACTGCCTGGAGCCGCCATGTGTCCAATTTGCCCCTTTTGAGTTAATTCTCTAGTTCCCACTGACTTATAAAGTTATAAGTGACTTTCCGAGTGGCCCAGACTTCATTTGGCGCGCACAGGCTTCCATACTCATCAGAATTCAGTGCTAACTGGCCCGACCAGTCCCAGACTGACCGACCCAGACTCCTGATGTGAGAAACCTATTCGGCCACAGCCGTTTCACACTGGCCATGCAATGTCCACTTGCACCTTTTCAAGGGTTCCGGGGAAAACAAGTAAAAATAAAAATAAATAAAAATATCTAGTACTTATTTACGAAAGGCAACAAGAAAAATACACCTCCTGGTGACACACCCCACCCTTGAAATACTGCAAGCGACCTCGCTTGCATGCCAATAATACATGCGGTATCTGTTGATATCACACATATTCTATGATGGGAATCCAAGATATACATGCTTCCGGAAATGTAGCGTTGGACGATTAAACAATCCCACCAACCTGGCTACGACACATATATCAAGCATAGAAGTCTTCTAGTGTACTCTCAAGCAAAAACTTCTCTAGCTAAATTCTGTATGGAAAGAGTAGATACAATTGCTTAACTACTCTCTTGAGCATCATGAACCATGCTCTTGCCTTGCTCCAGAGAGAGGTACATCAAGTCACTGTGGGTTCCATCTGAAAGGCTTCAAGATACAATTGCAATAGCTGAAGTGAATCGACCAATTCAGACTCTTCCATCCATTTGGCATCCAACGATGGATAGTTCTTGAACTTCACCAAATAGCGTCTTGCAACCTTTCCTCTAACCTTTCTTTCTTTATGTGCCAATATCTGTTTAAGAACAAGGATTTCATCCAATTCTTCCACTTCGGGTTGTTCCTCATCAAGCATATTCTCTGGCACATCACCAACAAAGGGTCTTAGAAGGCTGACATGAAAAGCATTATGTATTTTCCAGCCTCGGGTAGCTTCAACCTGTAAGCTACATCGCTGATCTTTTCTGAAATCTGAAAAGGACCATAATATCGCATACTGAGCTTAGGAAACAAGCGTTCCTTGCCTTTCCTTTTCCTTAACCTGGCCTTTTCAAAGCGCAAAAGCACCCAATCACCAAGTGAAAATACAAGTTCACGACGGTGACGATCAGCAGCTTTCTTTTGTTTAGCTTGAGTCTTCTCAAGAGCCATCTTTATCTTCCTGTATGTTTCATCCATATCTTGCACATACTTGTCTGCCTCAAAAATCTTGTCCTTAGTCTGCAAAATGGGCGGGACTTTCTTCCCTCCTTCCACTATCTCAAATGGTGCCTTACCTGTTGACGTATGCACAGTGTTATTGTAAGCATATTCAACCAATGGAAGATGGTGTTCCTAAGTTGCCTTGTGCTCTGACACATAACATTTGAGCAGGTCCAAAACAGTAGAATTTGCCTCTTCTGACTGTCCATCAGTTTGCGGATGAAATGAAGAAGAGAACTTTAGCGTAGTGCCCATGTTCTCAAACAATGCCTTCCAGAAAAGACTCGTCATACGTGGATCCCTGTCACTGACAATTGACTGAGGCATCCCGTGATATTTAAAGATATTGCTCATGAATATCTTGACCATGTGTTCTGGCTTTATCTTCTTCCTCGCAGGAATGAAATGGGCCTGCTTACTGAACCTACAAATGATAGTCCAAATCCCATCATTGCTTGTTTGCGTCCTTGGAAGATCAAAGATAAAGTCCATTGCTATGCTTTCCCATGGTCTATCAGGGATCGGCAATGGCTGCAACAATCCCGGTTGCTTTTGTCTGTCAAATTTGACTTTTTGGCATACTAAGCATGATCTTACAAATGTGTCAACATCTTGACGCAAAGCTGGCCAATAGAAGAATGCCTCAACCCCTTTCACTGTCGCATCAATTCCACGATGCCCAGCATAAGGTGGAGCATGACTTTCCATCAAAATCTTTGGCCGTAACTGTTTAGTAACGCATAACTTTCCATGCATCATGAGAAAGTCATTCTTAAGCATATAGTGCTCATGATGTTGCCCATCAAGAAGCTGGTCATAGATCCTTGCAAAATCTGAATCTTCAGCATATTGTGTCTTCATTTCGTCTAGTTCACAATGGTACGGAATTGACACTGCTGAAATTTGCGGCTTTCGTGACAACGCATCAGCCACCACGTTCTTTTTCCCTTGCACATGCACAATCTGAAAATGGAACATTGACAAGATGTTTGCCCATCGCATGTGCTTCTCAGACAGCTTCGTCTGTGTGAGAAAATATCGCAAGGTTTGATGATCCGTTTGGACAACAAAATCAGCCCCTAGCAGATAGTGTTTCCAACTAGTGAAAGCATGAATTACTGCCAGCAATTCTTTCTCATAGACTTGCAAGTTCCTTTCAGTCTTCAAAAGAATTCTGCTCTCATATGCGACTACTCGGCCATTCTGCATTAGAACTGCACCAAGACTATGGCCACACGCATCACACTGAACCACAAAAGGTTTCGAAAGATCTAGCAAAATGATTACCGGATCTGAAGTCAGCTTCTCTTTCAAGTGTTTGAACGCTAAAATTTCCTTGGCTGTCCACTTGAAAGTAACTCCTTTTCCTTGTAGTGCATGGAGTGGAGAAGCAATCTCAGCAAAATTTCAGATGAACCTCCTGTAGTAGGAACATAAGCCTAGAAAGCTTCGAATGTCATGTACGGACTTCAAGTTTGGCCATGACCTAATTGCTTCCACTTTAGCAGGATCCATGCGTACCCCATCCTTTGAAACAATGTGCCCAAGGAAGTGAATTTCTTGCAAAAAGAATTCACTCTTCTTCGCATTAATGAGTAGCCTGTTCTTACGTAACTCATTGAAAACTGCAGTCAAGTGATCCCTATGCTCCTCTTCAGACTCCGAATAGACAATCATGTCATCAAAGAAGGTACCCACGAAGTTTCTATGTGGTCTAAAAATTATGTCCATCATTCTATTAAACGTGGCAGTAGCATTTGTGAGACCAAATGGCATGACAAGAAACTCATAGAGACCAAATGTTGTCCTGAACGCAGTCTTATGGACATCTTCTGGCCTAATGCGTATCTGATGGTAGCCACTCTTTAGGTCTATCCTTGTAAACAATGACGCTCCCTCAAGCCGATCAAGAATGTCATCTATCCTCGGTATGGGGAACCTGTTCTTGATGGTATTCTTATTCAAGGCGCGATAGTCAATGCACATGCGCCATGAACCATCCTTCTTCTGCACTAAGAGTACAAGCGAACAAAAAGGGGATGAACTGGGCTGAATCAGCCCCTTCTCTAAAAGCTCGTTGACCTAACTCATAATCTCTTTCTGCTGGGCTGCACTAACCCTGTATGGTGGTCTATTCGGTGGACTAGAACCTGGCACAAGATCTATAATATGATCCTCAGGTCTCTCAGGAGGTAACTCCCCTGGCAAAGAGTCCGAAAAACAATCACTGAAACCACTCAAAGAAGTTGACCTGTCTTTATCTAAGGTAGACAAATTAGATACAACTTGAGGTACTTCTTTTGCAAAGATCAAGTACGCAGAAAGATGATTCTTTATTACAGATGAAATAGCAGAAGGAGAAACAACTGGAACAGACTCGCCTTTAAGCTTTACATCAAGGACATGAGTCTTTCCTCTATGTACAAGGGTAATTTTTTTGTTGTAAGTATCCACCATAGCATGCAACCTGTAACACCATGGGATACCCAGTAACACATCACAGCCCTCAAGTAGCATAATATGAAATTCTTCCGCATCCACATAGCTCTGAATGTGCAGACGAAGCTTTCCCAAAATGGGAGTAACAGGCTCTGAATGACCTGGGCATGCCAAACCAGCATCCCCTGTCATACCCATCTCCTCTGCACGAATGCCCAACTTTGATGCCAATTCTGGTGATATGAAATTTGCACGGGCTCCTGGATCAAAGAAAGCCAACACTGTCTGGTCTCTAACCTTGCCCCAAGCTCTGCACAGCTCCGTGGCATCTGTGCTTGGCTGGTCTCCAACCAAATCTGGAACAAGTCCTGCACTTGGCTTTGGCTTCTTCCCTTTATGGTCTGATTTGTCATCCTTATCCTATGACTTCTTCTGTGGGCATTCATTTGCAAATGTCCTTCCTGTTCACAAATGTAGCATTTCTTGGCCTCCCTAAGAGCTTTCCGTTCTTCAAAAGTTTTGCCAGAAAAATGCCTCTTTTGTCCTTGTCCTCGTCCCGAAGAAGAGTTACACTGCTTCTTGAACGTATCACCTTCTTCAGTGGAGGGCTTCTTTGTGGAAGGCTCAGAAGGCTTTGCTGCAACATTGCCCTTGGCTGAAAATTGTTTGCCCTGGGACCCTTTCTTGTGGCTATTAAATCCATCGGAATCTCCCTTCGACAGATTGCTGGCCACCCTTGCATTCTCTATCAATTGAAACATATTCAGGACAGTAGTCTTTGTGCAGTAGTCCCTGATTTTCTTGGCAATCCGCAACAGTACTTCTCAATTTGTTCTAACAATGGCACAAACCTGTAAGAGGTGACTGGCAGCAGTGCGGCCCAAAACTGTTTATTGTACTCTTCCAAGTTCGCACACTGTTTAGCATTCAACTCGTGCCATTCTGTCATCACATCCACTTCAAAAGTGTTTGTCAACCATGCAGGCGCAAAAAGCTGTTTGAATTGGACCCACGTTGTTGGGGCTTGACCCTGGTTCAACAATGCGGTCCACCATTGAAGCGCATTTCCTTTCAAGAAAGTGGCAGCCTTGCGTATCTTTGAAGATTCCGTGAAGTTTCCTCCAACATAAGCTGCATCGAACTGTTGTATGAAGATCAAAGCCTTCAATTGATCCTTAGTTCCTCTGAAAGTTTCAAACTTCACTCCCTGCCCACCTTCCTTGTAATCCTTGAGCTGAGTCAAAGGAGCCACATTATCATAAACAGGTGCCTATAACAGTGGTGCTCCATGAGTGTTCATTCCAGCACTCGCATCAACTGTTTTCCTTGTCATATCTGCATTTTGTACGTATGGCTGTGAAAAACCAGCCATACCAAATTGTGTTCCAGGCACTCGAAACTGGCCATAGGCACCCTGAAAACCTGATTGGACACCCATGTTCGCATACATAGGGTTACCCATGCCTGTCGGCATTGTCCCGAACACATTCCCTGGCATATAACCTGTGGAAGGTCTAGCCATAGCTTGAAACACTGAACCACCTCCAAAATAACCAGGATAAGTATTAGGTAATGGAAGGGTCCGACGCATAGCGTGTTCATTACTCCCTTGACCATTCACAAACGGTTCCTGTCCAGCTAAAACAAGCTGCTTTGGATCATTGGACACCGCTAGTTGCTCAACCACATGGGCTTTCCCTCGAGCATCATGAGTCCTCTGCACATTGGAAATCTCCTTTTCTTGCAACGACTCAGTCATGCCCTGTGTAGGAGTCTGAAAACCCTGTGAACTCCTGCATTCTTGGGTTGTTAGCCAACTGCTGAAACATGTCCATGCAACAACGCAGTTGAGTTCTAAACAACCTGTCCTCTTCTTGAAGAGTTGAAGGAATTTTCTCTGTTCCATGTGAGGAAGATCCCTCTTCAGGTACTTGGTCTCTCTTCTCTGCCATATCGATAAGCTCTGTGTTGCTTTCACCCACAACAATCCACGCTGCACTTTTTGAAGAAAAAGTGACTATCCCGTCGATGGAACCATATAACCGGCCTTACAACATAGAGGGCGGTACTATTTCAATTACCTGTTAACTTTACACAGAGCACTGAGAAGGGAAGAGAACACAGTTGCGTCCAGCGACTAGAATGTCACTGCGCACACGAGACCGACACCCTGTAGGCCCCAAAGACTGGCGCCCCTTTCGGTATTTCTTTATTCAAATTAAGGTAGACGATCCGACCACTTCGCACAAGCTTTCACAAAGCTGTCCAAACCTGGCGAGGGCTGAAAACGCAAGTTTTCGACCTGATTTTGGCAGCATAACGACGCAAAAACCCCTGTAGGTCAAAAGCACCTGTCTAGGACGGATTCCCTCGCTATCTGGAAGCTTTCTCGTGAGCTGTCACAGAAATTCAGCAGGCTGTAATTCCCTGTTTTTCACTGCCGGGTGCCCAAAAGCCTATACACGCATCCCAAGGCTCTCGCGAGGCTCCCCCGGTGTTCCCTTGCAGATTAGGTGCGAAACCCTAAACCTGCAGAAAAACACAGCAGGCTGTAATTTGCTGTTTCGGATCGTTTTTAGCAGAGCGAACACACCTACGCGTGTCCCAAGGGCTCCCGCACACGATGGGACAGTTCCCCTGTGAATTGGACGAGTTTTCACGCGAGAAAACTCTCCGAATTCGCAATCTTTCGCGATGGAACTGTGCGTACCTGTGGGGGATTAGCAATTAGCTAATCCGGTTCCTGTTCAGAAGGCTCTTGCCTTGGCAAACGCGCATAAACCCCCAGACCTGTACATGTTCATCTGAGTAGCCCAACTAGTGGGGCATTACCATATGTGCCAAAGGGGAGAGAGAGATGCACGAGAGCAAATCATCGCGCTACATGAGACAGAGGAGAAGGCAAGCTTTCCATTAAAGCTGTAGACCTGCACCCACTACTCACACACACACTGTAGCTCACTTAGAGTAAAATTCAGCCTCCTCTCTCAAATTGGGCGCCCCGGGGCCTCTTCATGCTGGAAGTGGCAAAACTGTCTGGAGCCGCCATGTGTCCAGTTTGCCCCTTTTGAGTTAATTCTCTAGTTCCCACTGACTTATAAAGTTATAAGTGACTTTCTGAGTGGCCCAGACTTTATTTGGCGCGCACAGGCTTCCATACTCATCAGAATTTAGTGCTAACTGGCCCGACCAGTCCCAGACTGACCGACCCAGACTCCCGATGTGAGAAACCTATTCGGCCACAACCATTTCACACTGGCCATGCAATATCCACTTGCACCTTTTCAAGGGTTCCGGGGAAAACAAGTAAAAATAAAAATAAATAAAAATATCTAGTACTTATTTACGGAAGGCAACAGGAAAAATACACCTCCTGGTGACACGAGGGCTTCTTTCTATAATCAATGAGTGGAGCAGCGGGATTGGATATCATATAGGACTCTGATGGTCGCACTGGGAGGTGCCCGCCACTAGGACCTGCTCCAGGATAAAGTGATTGAATAACAGCAAGGGTGTCACTTCTAAACTTTGCATCTAGTCGCAGCATGTCATAGAGGGACACTTGTTGGAAGGTGTTCTTCAAGACTGACTCTGCTGTAAGCTTTTCGTGTTCTACCAGTGGTTTCTCGGGTACTTTGATCTTTTGTAGATCGGAAACTGCTTCCAAGAAAGCTTCATCAATATCAGAGAGCAAAGATTTGGATTCTTTCATGGCACTGGGGGATGGCTTGTTAACAGCTGCAGGCAGGGTATCCATTGGTGTGAGACTGTGTGGGGGAGTTGAACTTGTTGGAATGCTAAGATCGAGAGCGGCTCTCTGGGCCCGGGTGAGGACGCCCGATGGCTCCTCTACCAACTGCGGCGGCTTATTTTTAGGGGTAACCACGTGGGTAGAAGGGGGCGGCTGAGAAACAGTGCTAACTGCTATCAAATTGAGCTTGGGAAAGGCAAACTCATTCTGGCTTTGACTTGGGTTCGAAGCCGTGGATGCACGAATTTTAGGGCAATCCTTACTGTAGTGATCCTTCATATCAGGGCAATGACGGTAGGGAGGGGACCCTTCGGGCAGAGGGCATTTGCTTTGGTAATGACCATATTCCCCGCATCTGCAGCACAAAATGGGCCGATTCACTGGACGAGTCGAAGGACGAGGTGGTCCTTGCTCCATGGAGTTGGAGGTGGAGGCATAGAAGCTGTGAGGTGTGGAGGGAGCATGGGTGTGCTAAAAGCTCTGAGAGGGAAAAGTGCTATGCATACCTTGCATTGGAGGGGCTGACAATAAAGGTGGCATGTGGTGTGGATGGCCACATGGAGAGACCATGTTGGATGCAGGTGTTGGCCCTTGTTGAAAAGTAGGACCAAGACTTTGCTGTATTTGTCGCAACCCCTTGAGGTAGTAGCAATCCTTGTCTTCATGCCTCGACTTTTCAGAGAAGTGGCAGTAAGCCCGAAGGGGACAGTCCTGTGGAGGGTGTCCTGGAGAGTGGCATGAGCTGCACCATACCATAGCCTTAGTCTCCTGCTGAGACCTACGCTCTTCTAGCTCTCTCTTTATTTGATCCAAAGCGTCGTGATGTGGGGGCTTCTCCTGTCTGAGGGAGATTGATTTCTCCTCTTGAAGAGCTCTCTGTAACTTTAGGGCTTCAAGTTCTCTGCGCAAAGAAGTCAATGGATCAGCAGGACTTTCCAAAAACACAAAGGGGGTCTCTATGTGAGGGGAGTTGTTGAACAACTTCCTAGCTCCCTCTATCCTAGTAGCAGCTGCGATGAACTCCTCCAAAGTGGCGTCCGGTCGGAGACTCTCTCGGAGTTTTTGTTGAGAAGTTTTGGGAAGCGCCTTCTCCACCCACTTCTTCACCATGAATTCACCGGGTTGCTGAGGAAGCTTGGCAACCAGAGACTTGGTCTTTAGTCATAAGCTCTGCAAAAGTCTCCTCTGGCTGGAGCACCATGTTGGCTAACTCATCCAACACCTCCTGGTAGTCACCGGGCCTGAAAGCTGCACAGAATTGTTGCCTTAAATCTGCCCAAGTTGCAAAATGATTCTTTGCAAACTGGTTGTACCATTTGTCTACTAAGCAGTCCAAGGTGGATGGAAAAAGTACCAGATAAGAATCTTCTCTGTTAAGACCACGTCCTCTACAAAAGATATGAACCTCCATGCATGGTCGTCAGCATCTTCCGAAGAGAGTCCTTTGAAGGTAGGGAACTTGATGTTTACCTTGGCCAAGACACTAGCCAACGCCTCCATGGCCCCTTGTTGAGCCTGTTGCTCAGTAGCCTGCTGTAGCAGAATAGGAGAGAGCTTTGCTGGAGAAGGTGATCTGGAAGATGTGGAACCGGATGAAGGAATGGGGGATGTCGTATGTGGAGGTATGGCTGATGAGGTTAAGGGACATTTACTAGATGCCACAAGTCGTCTTCGGTTATAGTGCTTCAGAGGGCTCAGTAGTGCGCTTTGACGCTCAACTGACCGCCTTGTATGTGTCATGCAGTGACCACCAATCCAACCAAGCTTTGGGCAAGAAGACTCTAACTATGGACTGAACAACACAGATCTAAAACAGAACAAGTGAGGATAGTGACTAGACCACCTAGTCCAGGACCAGTGACTGGACCACCTAGCTGGCAGGACGAGGAGGACTGGACCAAGGCAAGGACTAGACCAGGACCAGGGACGAGGACTAGGACTGGTTGGACCAAGGCGAGAGAGGACCCGACCAGCAGACTATCTACACAGTGCAAGCAAGTGTGCGGAGCTAGGTAACAACCGATTAGCTTCACGATTTGTATCTCCACAAGAGTGAGACTTCCTTTGAGGTCCCACCGTGATCGCCAAAATGAGAGCACCTGTAGCGCGGATAATGTGTCGTGCTCTCTACAGTGGGTGGTCCTCAGTGCAATGTGTGTGACAATCTCACTCAAACAGACTGAGCAAAAAGGAAACAATAGACGTCAACAGAGCTCACAAAGACACAACAGCAGACCAGAACATATGACTCGACTATCTTAAAGACTGATACAGACTCTGGCGTGGCAGCACACTCAGCTCCACCCCAGGACTCACAGGTACAATGGGGGTGTCGAGGCTCGGATGTGCCGGGATGGTGAAGACGTGCTCTGTGTATAGACTCACTCTAGACGACTACGCACTGGACTTGTCCAAGATGATGATGTGAAGCATATGATGATAATGACCCAACGGCCCATAAATGTCAGCCACCTAAGCCAATCTCCAAAGTGAGTGGTGGTGGTGACCTCGCCACGATGTCCACTAGACCACCGTCCGTATCCTGCCACGTGTCACTGCCCAGCCCAGCCCAGCCCAGCCCAGAGAGTCCATCCAGTGTGAACCAGACCAGACGGTTCACACCAGACCAACTGTACTAACTGAGTGTCCTGTGAAAGTGACATTGTAGCTTGCCACAGTATGCCTCTGCTGCTGCATCATGTAGTGTCTGTGTCAGTATAGTAGTAAGCTCCTCCAGAGGTCGCCCTGGCTCCTCTGTGCACAGGCGTCTGTGGATCCCATCTATGTAAATAGAGTCCGTCTCCCGCGTGAAGGTGTAGCGAGTAGGGGCTGCTGCGCGTAGCCTGTGTGCTACACTAAACTGAAAAGAAATGGTCAGCGATACAAGAGCATGATCCACTGCCACACCCACAGGTGTGGGTCCAACCATGAGGTCTTGGATACTAGAGATGAGGCTCGCTTGAGAGAGAGAGAGAGAGAGAGAGAGAGAGAGAGAGAGAGAGAGAGAGAGATGAAATGTTATATTAACGTCTTCAAAAGGCCAAAATGACCTATGAGACCAAAAAGTTACAACGCGGTGAATCTGATACAATACCAAAAATAAAAAGAAAGGTACTGAAATGGGACTGTGTAGGATATGAATGTGGGGGTGAAAGTAGTGAATGAGCAAGGTGTACAATCCTCAAAAGAGCTAAATCACAGGTGATCCAGCATCGGTCGTTGGCAGATCTCATCAATCTCCTCCATGGTTAGTAGTCTGACCGGGTGGCGTGCATGTCGGGCCAAAGTGACCCGAACCCTCTGATGCAGCCCGTCCGCATCTCCCTTGCTCGTTCGCTCGATCGCTCAACGTGCCTCTGGTGTAAGGAGAGAGTGAGTGTAAGGTGCAGCGGAATGAATGTTGAACTTTGCTCAAGATGAGTGCTCCGAACTGTGCTCAAGGTTCCCTGAAAATTCCTGAAACCACTTCCAACACAAAAACATGAACATACCCATTCCATGTAAAGTGACTGGAAAAATTATAGTCTTCTTGACTGTGCATGCAATGTAGATGAACATAGAGACAGAGTGTCAAACCGTTCATCAAACACACGCAAACAATGGGGTCGAATCGTGACTTTTTGATCTAAGTCAATCAACTGTGGCAAAACACAGTGGAAATGCCTATGCTTGATGCTCAATCTTTCTTGTGTTCTCTCTACGACTGTGTCATGCCAAGGAAGAGACATGGAATGTGAATTCCTTGAATGCAAACATTTCGGCTTTTCATGAGAAATCCGCATACATCCATGCTCATTCATGAGTGAATCGTGCTCAACGTACAATATGGCATGCCTATGAAAAGGGATCACATAAAGACGCTGACTAAAATACAGGAAACGATCATGAATAAAAAACTCGATCAATGCATGTTGACTAATCATGCGAACACATAGTACTTCCTGTGGGGGTTCTCTGGACCGAGGCTCGAGAGCCAAGATCAGTTCTTTCTGAGGGGGTTCTGTAGACCTCGACTCGAGAGCCAAGATTGGTTCTTCATGATTGATCGAATCTACAATGAGGTTAGCTTCAGTAGAAAAAGTTTCAACTAACACATCATCCTTGTGAACAATCACATCATCTTCATGCAAATCATCATGCTTGTGAGAAATCACATCTTGATCATGCAAATCATCATGCTTGTCATTGTCATGCAATTCTTCATGGTTATCATTATCATGCAAATCATGTGTGTCATGCTTGGGAGAAGAAGAGACTGAGACAATCTCCTTTTCCTGATTCTGTGCAAACTGCGCTTGCACAATAGAAAAGAGTCGCCAGAATTCTTTCATGTGTTGGTCGCTCTTTTCTTTTCTTGCTTTGGTCTCGCGGTCAAAGTCTGCTTGTCTTTCTTTGGCTTCCAAGTCGTACTTACGCTCTATGGCTGCCACTTTTTCTTCTACAATGCTTCGACTTGCCGACGATGTCGACGACGATGAGGACGACGACGAGACAGGCTGAAATCTGAAAATGCTAATGGCTGAAATCTGCAAATCTTTATCTGCTGAATTCTGACTCTATGTCGATGACGATGTCAATGATGACGGTACGACGACGACGCACTGAAAACGCAGATGCTGAAATCTGCGTTTTTCGGGCTGAAACTGCAAACTTCGATGGATCTCACCGTGCGGCGAGGATCTGTTGCGGAAAGGTGAGATCTGCGAGGTTCGGGACTTGTTCTGCTGTGTGTAAGGGCTGAAGACTGAAAACGCTGGTCTTAGGGCTGATTCCGTTGTGAAGATTTGCAAAGACGATGAGGTGTCTTGCAGATGCAAAAACGCTAGGGCTGAAAATCTTCTGCTGCGGTGGAAATCTGCTAACTGCTGTAGAAACTGCTAACGCTAGGGGATCTGCTGTCTTGTGGTCCCTGGGGCTGCTCTGCAATGCAAAAACGCCAAGGCTGATCTGGAACTGGAAACGCTAGCCTCTGCTGTTGGGCAAAAACGCTAGGCCCCTATGGTGGATTTGCTGAGAAGTTGCATGTTGAGCAAGGTGCTCCTATTGCCTCTTCTGCCAGAAAGTGCTAGCGCTAGGTTTGCTACTTTCCAACAAAAGTCACTTAAAAATAATAAGTGAAAAATGTCAAAGATAGGGAAAATAGGTTTTATGCACTGGAATATTCCCCTGATGGATTCTAATGGGAATGCTAATGATCATGCTCTGTGTAACCGGAGGATATGCATCTATTCTAAGTGTCTGGTCATGCAGACTCACAAAAGTGCCAGATCACTTCCTATTCTAGACTGACTTGACTGAACTGAACCCTGCTCATGATGTAGCTTGTCCACGGACACATACGGTTGGATGTGTCACGTGACAGTGAGCTCTCTTGTGGTAGCTGCTCCTCCGGTTGCCCAATGTCCGCTCTAAAGAAGTCTGTGATCCGTCTCTCAGACTGGCTAGCCTCTCCTCTCATCAGGCTCTCTTTGTGTCTGCACAGCTCGAGTGAAAACAGTCCTAGGCATCTCTGGTCCTCATACCCCATGACTCCAGAGAGTGGTCCAAAGCCCTCTTTGAACAGGCAGTGAAAGCGACCTCGTATCTCATAGTAAACTAAGCAGTGGCATGTGTAGTGTAACTCTGTCTCAGGCTCCATGTGAAATAGGACTCCGCTGTATCTACCAATCTCAACCCGAAGCTGGTGTGAAGATGTGTGTGTATCTGGCCAATAGCGCATCGTATCCCATGAGATAAGTGAGTTCCATGTATCTGGGCCTCGTCACAAAACCATCCTCAATAAGCTGGAGTAGATGCTCTCGATAGAAATCCACACCGCAACCCATGAGATAGATGTGTACCCATATAGCTGGGACGAATCACAAACCCATCCCCTGTGAGTTGAAGAAGATGCTCTCTATAGAAAGCCATCTTCGTGCCCAACTCATGTGTCGGCTCTATCCATGTCCTCTTGGTGTCCAACCAAGTCAGGTCTTGGCGAATGAGTCTAGTAATCTCCACCCGTGTAAGAGACAACGATGGTGCATCAAGGGAGTATTGGAAGGGAGGCAAGATGTCCATGCTGAAGCCATGTATCTGGAACCATGATCTGGAGGACTCAAGGGCCAATCTTGCATATCTGTCGCTGGTAGTATCCCATAAGCTGTGCATAAATGAGACTGACTTCGTAAGCGCTTCTATCTCCATAGGGGGGCCGCTAACTCCGCTCTAATGATCTCGTGTGGCACGAAGTCCTTAGCTCTAATCAGCCGAGAGATCATAGATACCAAGGGCCTCTCCACCCATCGTGACCCACAGAGGGTCCCTAAACCTGAACCCCATAGAGCAGAGCTGAAGCTACCAAGGTATCAAAGAGCCAGAGCTTTGTTCGGGATTCCTGGAATTGAACTTGCGAACACATCCTCTCCAATCCTCCCAAGGCCGCATACGCTCTGGTCAATCTAGTCTTTGCTGCTCTATTAAAAGAAAACTTTGGCCCAGTGAAGACTACCCCAAGACTACTCCACAGTCTCCTAACCATAAGTGAATGTAGGTGTTGATCTCCTGATCCACTGCGGTGTGGTGTTAAACACCATAATCTTGGTTTTACCAAGATTTACACACAATTCACTATCCTCTGCAAAGCTATGTATTGCATCCAAGTGTCGCTGCATACCCTCCGGTGAGTCAGAGATGAACACAATATCATCAGCATATAGTAACAATGGAATCCATGTCCTTGCCAGCTGGGCACCTCTGTCACCCTCTTTGTCAATGTAATCAGAAACCTCATCTGTATACATACCAAATAGAGTAGGAGACAATGGACAGCCTTGTTTCACTCCAATAGTGGAGTGAACTAAATTAGATATCCACTTTGGAGTGTGTACATGTCCCACCACTGATCTGTATAGAGCCTTGATTCCCCAAATCAACTCAATGGGCACTCCTATCTCCTGTAGTCTACGCATCAATCTAGCTTTGGGCACCATGTCAAATGCTTTGCGGAAATCCACAAAGCTACAATAAATCTGTCTCCCATGTCCCCTACCCTCCTCAATGATGGCTCTGAGTGTCAGAATATGGTCAAGAGTGGAGAAGCCTCTCCTAAAACTGGCATGTCCCGCTGTTCGTATGCCCTCACTCTCAGCCCATCTGCTCAACTGCTTCTCAAGGATAGATGCATACAACCATGCCAACGTGTGTCCAATCATAATAGTACGGTAGTTTCCTGGCTCCATAGGATCCCTGCCTTGAAGATAGGTACAGTAGTAGACAGTCTCTAAGTCTCAGGTAGACCCTCACACATGACACGATTGAAGAGAACTGCAAGAACCTCTTCCAGCATATCTCTAGCATGTATAAAGTGCTCTGCTACTAGACAATCATGATCATATGCCCTCCTGGTCCTCATCCTGTCAATAGCCGTCTTTACTAGGAGGTACTCGTAGTGTAATGTGCAGCGGAAGTGAATGTTGATATTGCTCAAGATGAGTGCTCCGAACTGTGCTCAAGGGTTCCTTTTCCTTTTACTTACGGAAGGGAGAGCCTTCCGTCCTTTAGAGAGAAAGTGCAATGATCACAAACAAAGTGAATGCTACTGTGAATGAAAGTGCCGAGACTGAGAGAAAGAGAGAGAGAAGAATACGACACCAAGCGGTTCTCAAATCCTCCTCCAAGAGCCCCCCTCTCTATGGCGAGAGAGGTCTATGCTATAGATTACACAAATCTGGTACAATGGTCTGGATGCAATGGACCTGCCGATGATGTCGACGACAATGATGACGACGACGAGAACGGACTGAAAACTGAAAACGCTAGGGCTGGAATGCTGAAATCTAGAAAACACTGACTTTCTGTTGAACACTGACACTGTGTCGCGAGGATGGCGATCACGACGACTCGACGACGATGTGCTGAAAATGCTAAGTCATCTGCCGTCTTGCTGAGGAGAGAACACTGCAAGCCTGAGCTCCTTCTGTCTCTTCTGCTAGAAATGGGCGCCCCAAGTCTCCTTTTATAGCTGCAGCACGCTGGGTCGAGCAGCCTTCCCAACAGCCCCACGACCCCATAATGACATAATCAATTAATAAAATAAATAATATGCCAATAAAATGTATTGCCCCCAAAGTTGGGTTCACTGACCGGAACATGGACATGCTGGGTACTAATGGTTGTGCAACCAGAGGATATGCAACTACTCTAAGCACCTAGACATGCACGGCCTGCCCACAGGCTCACAAAGGTGCCAAAACACTTCCTAGGCTGACCTGAACCCTGGACATGAGATAGCTTGTCCACATGCACATAGGGTTAGAAGTGCACGTGACATCCCCTCCTTTTCAAAGTGAGGTACTGGTACCGAGCTGCATGGCTTCTTTGTAGTCTGCCAAGAACTCTGGATAATCTTTAAAAAATTCTTCTCATCGACCACACACACTGCCTCGTGGGTTCCTCGATCCTTGAACTTCAAAAAGTACTGTCGAACTTGCTTCTTTGAGCCATGGCAAAACCGATGCAACAACACGTGCTCGGGCTCCATGGCTTCAGCTCCATCGATGATCTCGGGCTCTTCTTCTTCTTCGGAAATGTCCTTTGGAGGTGTATCCTGAAACACTTTCAACCAAGAAACATGGAAAACGTTGTGCATTGACCATGAGTTAAGCAATTGTAATTTCATAGAAACCTCATTGATCTTTTTAATGACCGGAAAGGGACCATACATTCTGAAAGACAACTTAGGACACTTCTTTCCGACTTGCTTAAGATGTTGCTTCATGATTCTTAAATAAACAAAATCACCTTCCTTGATAGAAACATCCTGACGATGCTTGTTAGTCTGTCGTGAGCAAGACTCCAGAGCCTTGCTTAGCCGAAACTTCACACTCTCAGAAATCTCATCCAGCGACTTTCAACATTGGCATCAGGTATTTGACTGACCGAGCGAGTCAAAAGTGACTAGAACGGACGGCCAAAAGCTGTGTCATACGGAGTTCTACCTATGGCAAAGGATAAGAGTCATTCAAAATTGCTTGGACCTATGGGAGATAGAGCTCCCAATGAGACTATTGATCATGCACATGACTTCAAAACATCAAAAACCAACTGATTGTAAATTTGTGTTTGACCATCTGATTGTGGATGAAAAGCTGATGAAAAATTCAACTTAGTTCCAAAATTTTCAAAGAGAACGCGCCAAAAATTGGACGTGAACTTGACATCCCTATCTGAAATAATTGACTTTGGCAAACCACAAAGGGGTACCAATACTTAATGAACAACCGTGCTACATCTTATGCAATGAATGTGGCCTTATCATATCGCCAAAACGGCCTACCAAGAGACAGTTAAATATACCCACGGCACCTGTCAATCCAAAAGGCATAACCACATACTCCTCCCATTGCCCTCGTTCTGTGCAAAAGGCCGTCTTGTAGATGTCGCCTTTGAATACCCTTACCTGATGGTATCCACTTTTGAGATCAACCTTACTAAAAACCTTTGCCCCATTGAGCCTATCGAGGATATACTCAATGCGAAGCATCGGAAACTTGTTCTTGACGGTCATCTTGTTCAAAGCCCAATAATCAACAAACAAACGAGACGAACCATCCTTCTTGCAGACAAATAAGATAGGAGCAACAAAAGGACTTACACTAAGGCGTTTGAATTCTCTGGCCACCAACTCCGTGAGTTGCCGCTCTAACTCTTCTTCTTGAGTCTTGTTCAAACGGTAGGGAGCCTTACTGACTAGCTATACCCCCTCCGTGAGTTCGATGCGATGGTCCTCCGGCCACTCGGGAGGAAGACGGGGTGGAAGATCATCCTGCAAAAAGAGGTGCTCATACTTGGTAAACAAAGCTGAATACCTATCTGGAGCCTAAATGCTTTGGGTAACTAGAGAGGCATAGTGAATGCCCCTTATGCTCCTCTTTGTAATTCACGCTTCGCCTGCACATGAGAAATAAGAGGTAAAGAATGCAGACCCTCCTCACCACGAATGATCATGGGAGTCACTTTTGGCATTTAGAGTGAGCGTATTGTCTGTCCAATCAATGAGAGGGTTATGCTCACGAAACCATCGAATGCCTAAAATCATATCACATCCTGAGAGAGGAGACACGACAAATTTTCTACGGAAGGAAGCTTGCTAAACAGTATATTACAAATCAAGGCACTCTTGGGTAATGAGAGAGTCCATACGGGAGCAAAGCCCGACACCTCGAGAGTAGTTGTCTGGCTAACCTCCAGGCGGGCTCTCTCTACAAGAGAGTCACCAATCACAACATGCATATTGTCTGAATCAAACAATATAACAAAACACTGACCCTTCACATGACCATAACATTTAAAGAGAGACTCATCAATGTGTGTGTCAGAAACATGTGGAGACTCAAATTGGTTACCAATCACATCATGCATACTGCCTGAACCAAACAATATGACTAAACGCTGACCCTTCACATGACCATAACATTTAAAGAGAGACTCATCAATGTGTGTGTCAGAGACATGTGGAGACTCAGATTGATTCACTAAAGTGTTTGTGGTAGTTGTCGTTACTTTGGGTTTTCTAGGTGGTGGTGTCTTAGGACAAGACTTCTTAATACGACCCTTGCATGACATTGATAACATCGACCTTCCTTAGCATAAATGACTTGTTCTTTTGGCGTTATGTACCCTCCTATAATTCCTTGTGCAGCTTTTTCATCTCGGGTTAGCTTAGGTTTAGCAGGTGTTTTAGCTTTACCCTTAGATTCATTTTGAGAGTTCTTTTCCGAAGGGTTAAAGGAAGATGGGCTAGAGGGTTACCATTCTTACCGTTTTGTGGCTTCTAAGGAGTCTGAGAGATACTGTGAGAAGACTTGTTCTCCTTAGGCTTTCCTTTGTTGTGCTTCATCTCCTGTGCGAGAGCAATCGCTACCACCTTGTTGAGATCCAAGGGGCCGAGTACTTCGACATCAAATTTGATATACTAGTCCAACCCGAAAAGGAATGCCTCTTTGCGCTCATCATCCGATTTGCGTAATTGGGTGCCGAGCTACAAAACACGGTTAGAGAAAGACATGACTGGCATACCATTTTGCTTGAGATTGCCCCAATCTTCTTTCAACCGCGCTAAGTATTGAGGTGGCATAAACCGCGCCTTGAGCTTGTCTTGGAAGTCTGCCCAATTGAAAGAAAGGGACACGCCTTCCTTGGCTTCCTCTAGGTGCGCGGTCAACTGTGCCTCTTGCCATGTGATACTAATTAATGGCATCACCCGCAAGATACATGGCTGCCGTCAAAACTTTGCTATTCCCTATTTTCTTAGTTGTCTCAAAGTAAGCATTAAATTGATGCAACCAAGAATGAATAACATTAGCATCCATCTTACCGTCATACTTATTGAATGTCAACTTCTAAGTGACTGGATTGTTGGAGTCCGCATCTCTACTTGTGCTACCTGATGAACTGCCCACATCTTTGACCGGCTCGAATTTTGAGGTGAGTACCTGCAGGACCAACTCTTGTATGCGTTGGTCTCTCTGTGCCTCACGCTCTAATTCCAAGGCCACTCGCCTTTCTTCAGCCGGTATGCGTTAAGCTTCGCATGCTTGCTCGCGCTCAAGCTCCATAGCTACCCTTCTTTCTTCGCAGTCGCGATCCATGGCGGCGCGTTGCGCCTCTTGTTGTAGCATCATGTCTATCATCAACTTGACCAAAGCCTCCATTGGATTGGTGCAACCTGTGGCGTAGATGGGGATGGGGGAGGATCGGAAAAAAGTCCTCCTGGTGGGGAAACTTCTTCATCACCAACTTCACTCTCATCACCTTCACGCAAAGTATCCATTCCGCTTCAGGTGACGACCATACACTGAGATCTTGGGTACTTAAGTTCTTGAGGAACTTGGGTTCTTGAGGTTCTTGGGTTCTTGAGGTTCTTGAGTTCTTTAGCTTCAGTGTTTGAGAAGGCTTTTCTCTTACCTGAGGTCGATTCTTCCCTGCGGGTGCACCCCTTTGCGGCCTTGCGCTCACACCAAAGTTGCTTTTTCCCACCTCACGTCGAGTGGCCGACCGGTAAGTGTACAGTCTGCTCTCAATGAGTGAAAAGAGGAACAAGGTGAGGCTAGACAAGCCCTTCTTTCCTGGGTTACCTATCACTCTTCAAAAACACGATTAGGAATCGACACGCCCAAGTGAACTTGGGTTACGTGCGACCGCAACAAGCAAAAATTTCTTGTGGTTCTTTCCTTGAGTGATACAAGACACTGCCAAAGCTCTGATACCAATGTAAGGTGCAACGGAAGTGAATGTGATATTACTCAAGATGAGTGCTCCGAACTATGCTCAAGGGTTCCTTTTACTTACGGAAGGGAGAGCCTTCCGTCCTTTAGAGAGAGAGTGCAATGATCACAAACAAAGTGAATGCTATTATGAACGAAAGTGTCGAGACTGAGAGAAAGAGAGAGAGAAGAATATGACACCAAGCGGTTCTCAAACCCTCCTCCAAGGGCCCCCTCTCTATGGTGAGAGAGGTCTATGCTATAGATTGCACAAATCTGGTACAATGGTCTGGATGCAATGGCCTTGCCGACGCTGTCGACGACAACGATGATGACGACGAGGACGGGCTGAAAACTGAAAACGCTAGGGCTGGAATGCTGAAATCTAGAAAACGCTGACTTTCTACTGAACACTGACACTGTGTCGGAGAACGTGATCAAGACGACTTGACGACGATGCCCTGAAATCTGGAAACAGCGGGCTGAAATTGCAAACGCTGGCTGACTCAACGGTATGGCAAGGATCTGCTGCGGCTAGGTCAGATCCGCGAGGCTAGGGGCTAAATCTGCAATGGCTAAGGGCTGAAATCTGAAAACACTACCTAACCTGTTGAATCTGGCGATGGAAATTGAAAACGCTAGGTGAATCTGTTGGAGAAAAACGTTGGCAGATCTACAACTGAAAACGCTAGAGGATTTGTGTAACAAACTGCTGACGTGTCAAAGCCTAAAGAATGGAGCCAACTTACAGATGTGGCCGAGGGGCTCAACTGTCACAAAGTGATAACATAGCCGCCCGAGAGCAAAAACCCTAACCCTAATTTCTGCCAGAAACCCTAACTGCTGAAACCCTAATTTTGGAAACCCTAACCCTAAAACCTGCAAACCCTAATTCTGGTAACCCTAACCCTAAAACCTGCAAACCCTAATTCTGGAAACCCTGACCCTAAAACCTGCAAACCCTAATTCTGCTGCCAAAAACCCTAAAACTACAGAAACCCTAACCCTAATCCTAAGGGCAGCAGGGAGATTTCCGCGTTTTGCACTGGCTGATGATGTGGCAAGCTGTACGGATTTCCGTGATTTACGCTGACAGCTTTTTGGCTTTGCTTTTGGACCAGAAGCTTTTGAGTTTTAAAGGCTTTATACTGTAACTGCTTTTCAAGCCAAGGGCCTTTAAATATGAGGCTAGGGCTCATTCTCTAGCATGCTTCCTGGAGAAGGTGCAGAGTTTGGAGTACCGGCTTGTATAATGTTGATGCAATACAAAGAAATACCGAAAGGGACGCCAAGGTTTGGGGCCAATACTCTCTGGGGTGGAATTCCGCCACTCCGTGTCGCGTGTCGTCTCTCTCTTTCAGTTCAGTTGTTATTGAAGTGCTAAAAGTCTGTTCAGTTTGTTCTTTTCTATTGGCACGTGGTGCCCGCCTTGTGACAGTGGTATCAGAGCATTAGGCGTGTGCTTTTTGGAAAGCATATCGGTCCTACAAAAGAGGAGACAGACCTATTCGAATTTTTATTTTAGGTATCTTCGCCCTCCAACCCGGACTTATTAGCCACTGCCACCCTTACTTCATCGCGCATCAAGCGCGCTCCCGTCTTCACCGCTCATGTCTTACAGGGCATAAGCCATTAAGATCACTTGCACGAGAAGGATCCAAGATTTGTTTCGAGCTGCTGTTTTTTCAGAGACAGTGCCATGCAGATGTTGATGTCTAGAGCTACCAAGTCGCACACTTCCAAGGACTTGGCAAGCTTTCAAGAAAAATTTTGCCCGAAGTTATATGGTTTCTGACATCTTCCTTCGGAGTGCAACTTCTGGCAAAGTGGGGTACCCTTAAATGCTTGCCATGGAAACCCTAGTAGATCATAACTTGAAATTTCTCGACATCTCTCAGTAGATGTCTCTTCACGAGCAAATGACCTTGGAGGTTCGGTGTGATTGCCATCTCTTGGGACTACCATCGCCGCCAAAGAAACACTGTCTGTCCAAGAGCTGATGGACCATGCTATGCTCAGCTACGACCTCATGGAAGGAACCTAACCCTAATTTTTGGTGCACATTTCAAGA
Source organism: Adiantum capillus-veneris (assembly GCF_014529385.1). Lineage (NCBI taxonomy): Eukaryota > Viridiplantae > Streptophyta > Polypodiopsida > Polypodiales > Pteridaceae > Adiantum > Adiantum capillus-veneris. The sequence continues at coordinate 119,618,060 of NC_140959.1, read as the reverse complement.
TGGAAAGTCAGTCGACTTTTCGAGCTCAACTGATGTCGAGATTGCTTTTTAAGTTTGAGTTCTGTTTGATCTTGTTTGGTGATCCTGTTTGGAATTTATTTGAAATGGATGGTATCTGTTTTGAACCTGTTTTGGTGCCGATTTGAATTGTTTGACTCTGGTTTGATATTGGTTTCAATGATTGGTGATTTTACTCCCGGGTGGAGAAGTGAGAAATACTGTTTTGGTATTGTTTGAACCTCGGAACGACGCAGGTCGATGCCTGGGGAGCGTTTCGTTGTATGTTTGAAAACCTCGGAACGACGCACGCCAATGCCTGGGGAGCGCTCCGTTGTATGCTAGAAAACCTCCGAACGACGCAGGCCGATGCCTGGGGAGCGTTTGGTTGTATGCTTGAACCTCCAAGCGACGCAGACTGCAGTCTGGGGAGCGTTTGGTTGTACAGTCCTCTGAGCTCATGGCCCGGACCTTTTTAGGTTATTTGCGGGGGGAGTGACGAGATAGTTGTTGAGTAGCTTCATACCGCAGACCGTTTGTCTCAGGGGAGTGCTCAGCGGCACTGTTTGTTGTGTCTTGTAACATGCATATGTAAGTATTTGTGTTGCATTGTGATGTGCCAATTACTGAATATTCCTAATTGGACGAGATTGCCTGGGTATGTAATTTTAGTGCATCAAGACACCCGTGGAAGATCAGTACGGTCTGGGTGTGATGGCTAATTTTACTACGCCGGAATATCAAGAGTTCCGATCTGGACGAAAGGAGAAGCTAACTCCTTGATCAAAAGAGAAGAAAGGAGAAGCTAACTCCTTGATCAAAACAGCCGAAAGGAAACCCTAATTGCTGAAACCCTAATTTTGGAAACCCTAACCCTAAAACCTGCAAACCCTAATTCTGCTGCCAAAAACCCTAAAACTACAGAAACCCTAATCCTAACCCTAAGGGCAGCACGGAGATTTCCGCGTTTTGCGCTGGGTTATGACGTGGCAAGCTGTACGGATTTCCGTGATTTACGTTGGCACCTTTTTGGCTTTGCTTTTGGACCAGAAGCTTTTGAGTTTTTAAAGGCTTTTTAGTGTAACTGCTTTTCAAGCCAAGGGCCTTTAAATATGAGGCTAGGGCTCATTCTCTGGCATGCTTCCTGGAGAAGGTGTAGAGTTTGGAGTATCGGCTTGTACTGTGTTGATGCAATATAAAGAAATACCGAAAGGGGCGCCAAGGTTTGGGGCCAATACTCTCTGGGGTGGAATTCCGCCACTCCGTGTCGCGTTCGTCTCTCTCTTTCAGTTCAGTTGTTATTGAAGTGCTAAAAGTCTATTCAGTCTGTTCTTTTCTATTGGCACGTGGTGCCCACCTTGTGACAATTTGGCAGAATCCAAATACACTGGTTGTCCTAGTAGCAGAATCCAAATACGCTGGTTTTCTTATGCCGTCTTGTTGAGGAGAGAACACTACAAGCCTGAGCTCCTTTTGTCTCTTCTGCTAGAAATGGGCGCCCCAGATCTCCCTTTATAGCTGCAGCAAGCTGGGTCGAGTAGCCTTCCGAACAGCCCCACGGCCCCATAATGGCATAATTAGTTAATAAAATAAATAATATGTATTGTCCCCAAAGTTGGGTTCACTGACCGGAACATGGACATGCTGGTACTAATGGTTGTATAACCCATGCAAGTACTCTTTAAGTGCCTGGACATGCACGGTCTGCACACAGACTCACAAAGGTGCCACAACACTTCCTAGGCTGACCTGAACCCTAGACCTGAGGTAGCTTGTCCACATGCACATAAGTTAGATGTACACGTGACACGTAGATGGGCATGGCTTAAGAGGATCTGGAAGGGGTGTCTATCCAGGAACTGTATATAAGAATGTTGCATACTGACCCCACACATCAGGAGAAGTAATCACTAAGGGAGGGGAGCGCTCATGAAAGAAACGCCATGCCTCTCTTGAGTCTCTACTCGAACAACTGGTATAAGTCTCGTTTCATTTGAGCTAGAAATACTCGCTTCTTCCGTCGCACAAGGCGCCTGAAGGCTATCTGAGACTGTCTGTGATTATGACCCCTAGGAGAAGATCTCTCTGAAGCTGTACTCTTGTCTCTCTACACTCCTCGTCATACCAACTGTTACGAGGCATGGTCCCAGAACAGCATCTCTGATTAGGCTGAGTGTGTGGGTATGCCTCTACTGTTGCATCATACAATGTCTCAGTCAGTAAAGTGATGATCTCCTCCATTGAGAGTCCTGGCCTGAGTGTTGTACATAGACGACTATAGATCTCTGTATAAACACAATGAGTCTCTAGTGTAAATGTATAGCGGGTATGTGTCCTCCCTCTTGACACTTGGGCTGTACTGTACTGAAAGGAGACGGAAAGTGTCAAGAGAGCATGATCCACTGCTACACCCACTGGTCTTGGTCCTACTGTGATATCGTGAATGCACGGAATGAAGCTCGGATATGCCATGACATAGTCCATTGTGCTGGCCCCATGCCTGAGTGGAAAGCATGTGAAACTAGCCGCTCTAAGAAAACGTTGTAGGTGTTGGATTAAAGGCCCTAAATGACCCCCTTTATGTATATTTTTATACTTTGTTCAGGTTCACATTGAACCTGGACACATTTTTTAACGTCACTTATAATAAAAGTGGGAAGGCCACAAAACTACAAACGTGGGTTTTCCCAAAATCGTTCTCTCTCTCTCTCTCTCTCTCTCTCTCTCTCTCTCTCTCTCTCTCTCTCTCTCTCTCTCTGCTTTCTATCTGCAGCGCTACAGCCTTCTTGCACTCACGTCTGGCTCCACCTGGCCCAAACCTGCACTCTTTCACCTCCCCTAGGGTCCGAAACACGAGTTGTACAGGCTGCTGGACAGCAAGCTATATTGCTTTCCCGCAACCATTTTCACTTCCATCGCGAAGCTCCTTGCTTCCGAGGTCAAGAAGGTCACCGAGACTGCCAAAACAACCCAAAACAGACTGTTTTTAGGTCAAAACAAGTGATTTACAGGTTATAACAGCAATACACAGGTGTACCAAATTTATGGGATCACATGTATTGATGTTTAGTGCGAGGATTAGAGTGAAAGCTGAGTACAAGTGATTTAAATCGTATATTCAGCTGAAAATTTAGATTTGGAATGTTTCATGTAAAGAAACTGTGGTCTTTTGTATGCAAAGTCTTGTGGTTGAGTTAAGACAGCTGCTACCTCTTCCGCATATGACACTTAAAATTTGATGGAAATCAAACGGTTTGATGGTCAAGGTTTCGACCTTTGGCAAGAACGCATACAAGGTATCCTTTTCTTGAAGGATTGTGAAGATGCATTGGAAGAGAATAAGCCGCAAGGTTCGTCTGACTTAGAGTGGACCAGGTTGAATAAGAAGACCATGGCCTACATCAAAATGGCTTTCAATGATAACATTTTGACGGACATCAAGCGTTTGGATACTGCTTATGCTATATGGCAAAAGCTAAAGTCCAATTATGAGAACACGACGCTTGTGAACCAGGTGCATTTGATGCAAAAGTTGGTGAATATGCAGCTTGATGACTCGAAGTCAGCTTCTAAGCATTTGAGTGCTTTTACAAGTGTGTTGAGTCAGTTGCAAAACAATGGGCTTCAGCAATTTGATGATAAGCTGAAAGCTATTTTCTTGCTTATGACATTGCCAGATACTTGGGAGACATTGGTTGTTTCCTTGAGTAACAGTCCCAGCCTCACGTATGACAGTGTGAGAGGGTCTATTTTCAATGAAGAGATTAGATGCAAGTCTAGTGGGGAAGGTGGCAGCTCTGCCTACAATGCAAGAGGTAGAAATCAAAAGTGTGATGCGAGCAACAGGACTCAAAATAGAAGTAAGAGCAAGACAAAGGATAAGGATATCACTTGCTATCAATGTGGCAAAAGGGTCACAAAAAACCCGATTGCAGGTATTTCAAGAAAGAGCATGAGAGAAAGAAGGAAGCACAAGAGAAGAAGAAGAAAGATGAGAAGAAAGGAGAAAAATCAGCAAGTAATTCCTCCAAGGATGCTGAAAATGCAAATGTATCCTCTAGTGTGGTCATTGAAGAGTTGTCAGACGTTGAGGAAATCTTGGTTGCGGCTTCATGCCCCTCAGATTTGGTGGTAGCTAATGCAAAAGACATGCTTATTTCAAAGAAAGATGTCATTGATGCATTGCTTAGTGCTAATGATGGTCTATCCCAATCTTGGATAGTAGATTCTGGTGCTTCTTTCCATGTAACTCCATCTTTGGAGTGTTTTGCTACATATGCCACAGGCAATTATGGCAAGGTGTACCTTGGTGATAATTTTTCTTGCAATATTGAGGGAATGAGTACCATGCGCTTGGCTCTTAACAATAATCAAGAGCTTTTATTGAATGATGTCAGGTTTGTACCAGGCATTAAGAAAAGTTTGCTATCTGTTGATCAATTAGATGCACATGGTTTTACTACCATCTTTCCTGGGGGTTCATGGAAGTTGCTTAAGGGCTTTATGCTTGTTGCAAAAGGGTCTAAAAGAGGTAATTTGTACTATCTTCGATGCAAAGCTTTGCCTGGCAAGTTTCTTGTTGTTGCTGAAGTTGCTTCAGATACGAAATTGTGGCATAAGAGACTTGGCCATATGAGCCAAAAGGGTATTGATGTGCTGTCCTCTTTGAAGAGGGTTGATGTAAAAGGCAAAAACTTGGATTTTTGTAACAATTGCAAAAGAAATCTTCTTATTACTGTGGTGTCTCTCGCAAAGCTAATCCTCTTGATCTTATTCACTCCAATGTATGCACTATGCATGTTAAGTCTTTTGGTGGTGCATTGTATTTTGTTACATTTATTGATGACTGTACTAGGAAAGGATAGGTGCATTTGTTGAAAAGTAAGAGTGAGACTTTTAATGCTTTTAAGAAGTTTCATACTTTTGTCACTACTCAAAAGAGTGCTAAGCTTAAATGTCTCAGGTCCGACAATGAAGGAGAATATGTATCTGCTGAATTTCAACGTTTTTGTGATGATAATGGGATCAAAAGGGAGTTTACAGCCCCTTATAATCCGTGTTCTAATAGTGTGGCTGAGAGGTACAACCGTACTTTATGTGAGAGAGTGCGTTGTATGTTGTCCACCGCTAATCTTTCCCAAGAGTTTTGGGGAGAAGCATTAAAAACTGCAGTTCATATTTGCGATCGCTCTCCTAATAGTACGCTGAAAAATGACATTCAGGTTTGGTCTGGCAAACCTGCCTCTTATGATCATTTGAAAGTATTTAGCTGCGAAGCTTTTGCTCATGTACGCAATGACTTGAGAACAAAGCTTGATACGAAGTCCATTAAGGGAGTCTTCCTAAGTTATGGGGAAGAAGGTGAAATGGGCTATAAAGTGTGGTTACCACAATTTAGAAAGGTAATTCGTAGCCGAGATGTAGTGTTCAATGAGGCAAAATGTCTTAAGAATGCTACAAAATCTGATTCTGACAAGAAAACAATCAGATTTCAGCCTCGCGTGCCACCCATTGATGTTGAAAAAGAGTCTCATGATGTATTACCGCAAGCTGAAATTCATAATCAGCCAGTTAACCTTGAGCCACAAGAGGTAGGACATGATATTGATGCTCCTAATGAGGATGGACAGCCACCTGAATTGGCCGAAAATGATTTTCAGCAACATGATAGAGCTGAAAATGAGTTGCCTCATGATGTAGAACCGTTGCCTGAGAGTGTAGATAATTGGGTACGCAGGTCAACTCGTTTGAGAAGGCAACCGCACAGATTTAATCCCTCTTTGCATCATGTAATGTTGTCAGATGAAGGTGAACCTCTTACTTATAAAGAGGCTAAGTCATGTGATTCAAGCAGTAAGTGGGAGCTTGCAATGCAAGAGGAAATGAAATCCTTGTATGCAAATGATACTTGGGACCTTGTGCCATTGCCTAAAGGGAGAAAGGCTCTTCTAACAAATGGGTGTACAAGATTAAGATCGTGGATAAAAAACCCAAGTACAAGGCAAGATTGGTTGCAAAAGGATATGCACAAGAAATCTACCAATGGATATGTATTTGCTATTGCTGGTGGTGCAGTCTCTTGGTGTTCTAGGTTGCAGAAAATTGTGGCACTGAGTACTACTGAGGCTGAATACATTTCAACCACAGAGGCTTCAAAGGAAGCCATTTGGTTGGGCAGACTTGCAAAAAAACTTGGCATGCTTGCTAATACTCAAGTGTTGGGATGTGATAGCCAGAGTACTGTCTATTTAGCCAAAAATGCCATGTTTCATGCGCGTACCAAACACATAGCTAGAGGTGTCAGAAAAGTTACCACAAGGATAACTGGCTTGTGGCAGCCAAGCGTTCATAGCAACGTTGCTTTTTGTTCCTTCGATGTCGGCTCTTCCTATCATTGCGAAGCACCAAGTGTTAGATTGTTCACCAACCAATAGGGAACGTGAGCTGGGTTTAGACCGTCGTGAGATAGGTACCACTTCATACGTCAGGTATTGGAGGATGTTCTAGTCACCTTGACTAAGATCAATACACAAGATAACCCTGTAGATGTTCTCACCAAGAGTCTTGCTAAGGCTCAACATGAGCATTGCATACAGCCGGTGAGAGTTGGTTAGCTTAAAGGGCTCATTTATGCCTTTAAGTGGGAGGTTGTCGGGTAAAAGGCCCTAAATGACCCCCTTTATGTATATTTTTATACTTTGAACCTGGAACCTGGACACAAAACCACAGACGTGGGTTTCCGCAAAATCGTACTCTCTCTCTCTCTCTCTCTCTCTCTCTCTCTCTCTCTCTCTCTCTCTCTCTCTCTCTCTCTCTCTCTCTCTCTTCGATCTGCAGTGTTACAGCCTTCTTGCACTCACACCTGGCTCCGGTAGCCTCTCCGCGCTTTCAGTAGGCCATTAAGTATCCCTAGACCATGTGTAGTTGGCGTCTCCGTGAGATGTCTCCCATACTCTGTCTGCTCTCTATTTGGTAAATGTCTATCAAGCCCCAAATCTCCTAAATCCACTTCTCTAAGCATCTCCTTTGAAGTGTCATAGAAGACAGTCTGAGCATTGCCTGTCCGGGCACTGAAGTCCCGTAGGAGGATGATGTCACCATCCTCTGAAAACTCCCATATGTCATTGTCTAGGATTGAGAAACTGAGTACAAAAAGTACAAAGAACTGAAAAACTGAAACCGAGACAAAATAGGTGGGGAGAGGTGATAGGGTGAGGGCTGATATATTGGGTTAGCTGAAACAAAGATGGATCAAAAGAGATACAAATCATCAGATGAGATCCCTCATCGATCGCTGCCCAATCTCATCAATATCCTCCATGGTCAATACTCTGACTGGTCGTCTCGCATGTCGAGCCACCTCCGTCGATGATGTGAGGCCCCACTTGGTCGTGGGCGCCTGGACCTGCCTAGCTGAATGGCTCAATCAATCCACGTACCTTTGGTGTGGGTGTAACAGACTTGGACGCTCCAAGTCAAGATTCTACCGTGACAAGACAGGAATTCACTTCAAAACAGTTTACAGTTCACAATTGATTCGACACGGGGCGGAGTTCCGTGCCTAGAAATATTGGCCCCAAAGACTGGCGCCCCTTTCGGTATTTCTTTTTGTATTAATCTGCACTCAAAGTACAAGGGAGTGGGAGGGTCTCACTCTCATACTCTCCGTCCAGATGCTCTGCAGAGTGGTAGCCCTGCCCAATTATTTATTCATTACAAGGGATGCCAAAAGCAGAGCCCCAAAAGCTGAAAATCAAAAGCCTTTTAAAATAAAGCAATGCTTCAAAAGCTCTCTCTCTCTCTCTCTCTCTCTCTCTCTCTCTCTCTCTCTCTCTCTCTCTCTCTCTCTCTCTCTCTCTCTCTCTCTCTCTCTAGCAAGGCCAAAGTAAATGTAACAGAATGCGTTATGCAAAAGAAACTCGATGAGGCAATAGCAAGTTTTGAAGCATGGAGAACAAATATGGAAAAACACATGGGGGAAAAGGATGCAATAATCGAGGAGCTAAAAGGAGAACTTGCGGCTTGCAAATCTGCAACTAAGGAGAAGGGAGACGACCAACCTTCGGTGCTGAAGGAGCTCGAGGACATGAAGGATCAGATGAAAACTCTACGGGAAGGAGATGAACAAAAATCGAAAACGGCATCTTCATGGGCGGAACGTCTTGTGAAGACACAAGAAAAGGTTGATGAAGCAAAGAAATGGATTGAGGATGCGAAGAAAGGGAAGGCCCAGATGCTCAAGACCACACCTACTTCTACCATTATTAATATGACCATTGAGGAAGAGCAGAAAAGGAAGACTCGGGCTCTGCATGTGCGGGTCACAGGAGTCAAAGACAAAGAAAATGTAGATGAAGAAGTGAAGAAACTGCTACAACGCATGGGCATCACAGAGCCTACTCACACAAGTGCATGGAGAGTGGGCAAGAAAGGAATCGATGAGAAGGGAAACGTAAAGGATAGGGCACTTATTCTCCGATTCCCGAATATAGAAAGAAGGAAAGAATTTCTAAAAAAGAGGCCAACTCTTAAGAAAACCGGTATTTTCCTGGGAGATGACCTTACATTGGCACAAGTGACACACATGCAAGAGTTGATGCCAGAGATTAGGGCAGCAAGAGAAAAGGGGAAAATCGCCTTTTATAGAGGAGGGAGAGTAGTGGTTCTGGAAAAGCGCTCAGCATGACGGTGCAAGACCTATGGGGCGACGCTCCGGATAGCGGCGTGGAATTGTAATGGATCATATAGGCTAGATGTAGGTGCCTTTGAAGACAACTTTAGGGACAGAGACATAGTTTTCTATTCAGAGACACACCAGATACCGGGACAGCGTATGCCACATGTGAAGGGTTATATATGGGAAACAGCTGGTTGAACAGACGAGATCTCTACAGGGTAGCCGGGGTTCAGGAGGAGTAGCAGTCTTATTTAAGGAGGAGCTGAAACCACTACTACAGATTATCAGGAAAGATGAGCAAGCAAGGTATATGTGGGTGAGAATGAGAGCCGAGACAGGTAGATTTCTATATATCGCCATATACTACTTCCCTCCGAGTACCTCAGTCTACTCCTCACCTAAAGGACAATCCCCTTTCTCCATATTGAATAATGATATATGGGAGTTCTCTAGAGATGGAGACAGCGTTCTCTTAGGAGACTTTAATGCCACAACGGCCAACTCTCAAGCAGTATTCTATGATACTTCTGAGGAAATGCTCAGAGAAGTGGATTTATCACAGAGGGGGCTTACTAGAAACTCACAGGATAAAGAACACACTGAATATGGGAGACATCTCATGGAGATGGCAACTATACATGGTTTGGCCATACTTAATGGTCTAGAGAATTTCCCGTTATCTGGGGGATTCACATGCTTCCCGCACAGGCATGGGGCCAGTACAGTGGATTATGTCATGACTTCACCAAGCTTTATTTCTAGTATCAAGGAATTTAAGGTGGGACCCAGACCGGTTGGGATTGCAGTGGATCATGCTCTATTGACCTTATCAATCTCCTTCCAATACAATGCCTCTCAAGTACAAAGGAAGAAGACACACACAAGATATACTTTCACACCAGAAACTGATTCAGTCTATGTGGAAAAGATCTATAATAGGATGTGGACAGCCGAGCCAGTATATACTGTAGAGGAGATTACTTCTCAATTAACAGAGATACTATATGGAGCAGCACAAGAGGCATACCCACATACTCAACCTGATCAGAAAAGAGGATCTGGGAACATGCCTCAAAACAGTTGGTATGACGAGGAATGCAGAGAGACGAGAACCCAGGTCCAGAAAGAGCTTACACTTGGGATCATCACATATAAGAAGTCTCGGATTGCTCTTCGGTGTATAGTACGTCGCAAGAAAAGGGCATTTTTAGCCAAACTAGAGATGGATTTATATCAGCTCTTCTTGAGTCAGGACTCACATGAGGCCTGGCGCTTATTTCACGAGCACTCACCCCCTCCGACGATTACTTCTCCTGAGATCTAGGGTCAATATGTAACATCATTATATATGGTATCTAGACAGCCTCCATTACCAGATCCACTAGAGCCATGCCCTGCTACTAGTACTTTCTTTACTACGGAAATGGTGGAAAAAGCCATTGATAAGATGAAGACAAGAAGAGCATATGATCATGATGGTTTAGTAGCAGAACATCTGATCCATGCCAGGGATGTACTTTCAGAAGTCCTTGCTCGTCTGTTTAATTGGGTCATGTGTGAAGGATTACCTGAATCTTGGAAATTATCTACTATCGTACCTATTTTCAATTCAAGGGATCCTATGATACCCGGGAACTACCGTACCATTATGGTAGGTCACACTTTGACCCGACTGTACGCATCCATTCTTGAACAAAAAGTGAGTAGATGGGCAGAGAATGAGGGCATAAGGGCAACAAGACAAGCTGGATTCAGAAGGGGTTATTCCACTTTAGATCATATTCTTACGCTCAGAGCCATTATTGAGGAAGGAAGAGCAAACGGGAGAAGGATGTATTGTTGCTTTGTGGATTTTCGGAAAGCTTTTGATACAGTACCAAGGGCCAGATTGATGCGCAGGATGCAAGAGTTAGGGGTCCCCAAAGAGATTATTTGGGGGATCATGGCCTTATACGGGTCAGTAACTGGTTATGTACATACTCCAGAAGGGGATTCCGACATTGTTCACTCCACCGTTGGAGTAAAGCAAGGATGCCCACTGTCCCCTACTTTATTTGGTATGTACATAGATGAGGTAACAGATTACATTGATAGAGAAGGTGACAAAGGTGCTCAACTTGCAGGGTCATGGATCCCTTTGTTGTCGTATGCAGATGATATTGTATTGATAGCAGAATCACCAGATGGAATGCAGAGGCAGCTAGATGCATTACATAAATTCGTGGAGGACAGTGGACTGTCGGTAAACTTGGGTAAAACCAAAGTTATGGTGTTTAACACCACACCGCAGTGGGTTAGGAGATCGGCACCTACATTTGCATATGGCCAGGATACAGTAGAGTACACAGATGTATACACATACCTTGGGGTGGTATTTGTAGGACCGAAGTTTACTCTTAAGAAAGCAGCGGATGCTAGATTATCCAGAGCCTCTGCAGCCCTGGGAGGGTTGGAGAGGATGTGTTCACAAGTGCAGTTTCAGGAACCACGAACAAAACTTTGGCTCTTTGATACTGTGGTGGCTTCGGCTATGCTTTATGGGATCCAGATTTGGGGACCATCTGTGGATCAGGATAATTGGAAGTCAATGGAGAGACCTTTGGTATCTATGATTTCCCGAATGATTAGAGCCAAGGCCTCCGTACCACACGCGATTACCCGAGCGGAACTAGCGGCCCCTCCGATAGAAATTGAAGCTCTTACCAGATCAGTGTCCTTTATACATGGTTTGTGGGATACAACTAATGGCCGATATACTAGACTGGCCCTCGAATCCTCTCGACAATTGGCAATGAAAGGGGATACATCATGCTGGTATGCGCAACTGTCCTCGTGGTTTCAGAGACACGGGTTCAGTATGGAAAGATTACCCCCCTTCCAATACTCTCTTGAGGCTCCATCACTGGCAATTACACGAACGGAGATTAATAAAATCATCCGACAAGATCTTATACAGTTGGATACTAAGAGGACATGGGTAGACCCTACACAAGAATTGGGCACGAAGATGGCCGACTACAAAGAAAACTTCCTACAACTATCTGAAGATGGATTTGTGATTCGCCCGAGTTACATGGATACCCACCTGTCTCATGGTTTGAGATGTGCTATTGGTCAGATTCGTACATCCTCACACCAGTTGGAAATTGAATTTGGCAGATTTAGGGGAATCCCACCTGAGACCAGAATTTGCAAGTTATGCGGAATGGAGCCAGAGACAAAATTACACTATATATGCCACTGCACAATATGCTATGAGATACGTGGGCGTTTTCATTGCCTCTTTAAAGAAGGCTTTGGACCTCTAGATAGAATCATGCAATACCAAGATCAAAGATGCTTAGGCTTGTACCTACTGGAACTACATCAGCACAGGGATAATCTAATGAGAAGACAAAGAGCACTACGGCCTCAGAGGCAGATCACAGACTTCTTCGGATCGAGAGAAGCAGGAGTGGAAGGGGAAGCAAGAGGCCAGCAGCCAACACAAAGGAGTACCCACATTCATACCAAAGGCACCCTAATTGACGGAGCGATTGAGCTTAGGAAATCGAGACGACCACGACCAAGATGAAGAAGCACACTTCACCGGAGGAGACTACAACAAAGGATTAGAAGCATTCTAGCCAGACACCCAGAATGCTCCTAAGAAGTTTATTTAATACTTTGTATTTAGTTTTTTCACATTTACTTTCACACTTAGTACTTTAGTACTAAGGTACCCAAACATTGTAGTACTAAGGTACCCAGACATTGTAACAGATTCACCACTTTTGTATCAATTTGGTCTCATAGGTCATTCTGGCCTTTTGAAGACGTTAATATAACATTTCATTTCATTTCATCTCTCTCTCTCTCTCTCTCTCTCTCTCTCTCTCTCTCTCTCTCTCTCTCTCTCTCTCTCTCTCTCTCTCTCTCTCTCTCTCTCATGCTTTTGCGTAAAAATTCAGCCCTGAATTGCGTAGCCAAAAAGAGTCCGTACAACTGCCGTAAAACGCGGGCTTCCTACAGCCAATACCACGTCAGCTTCCGAATTCTGCGCCGCGATTACGGGTTTCCATACTCTGTTGCCACGTCATCATTTCAGCCAGCATTTCTCGGGGGTGTGTACAGGGCAACCACGTCACCAGTTTGTGACATACCCCCCTCTTGAAAATATTGTAATCGCCCTCATTTACACCTATAAAACAAACAGAAGCCATAACTGTCTTAGCAAACACTGACTGTTAGTACCGACGCACTTGAAACACACATCTGCACATGTACCAATCAACAGTCACATCACACGACATCACATGACAAATCACATTCAAAATTCATTCAGATCTTAGACCATGATTAATCGGTAACGTATTTAGCAATCGCATCTAGATCCACTCGGGACCTCATAGATGCCCGATTGACTAATCCCTATTGCAACCATGTCTATCGAGATAATTCAGACCAAAATGCTGCAATCATTTCGTCTATCAGTTCCTGCACTTAAACGAGTTAAGAACAAGTCAGTATCATATTATCGGGAATTCCATTTCATAAAGTCATTACAGTAAAATACTATCAGCTCATAGTATCCCTGAAACTCAAAGAGACATCAGTAAATTTAGTATCAAAAATCGAGGCAATCTGTTGACAAAGGAGTGGAGCGACTCCCCTCTTGTGCATACCTACTGCACCAGATTCCGCCCAAGCTGAGTTCAGGGTTCCATTTGGAATAGACTATGCTAAACCAAAAGCTTCAAGGTAAAGATTCACAATCTGAGGAGTATCTACTAGGTCCTCCTTCTCCATCCAATGCAGGATAGTTCTTGAATTTAACCAAGAACCGCCTTATCGCTTTACTCCTAATCTTTTTGTCTTTATGTGCCAATATCCGTTATGGAACAAGGATCTCCTCGTTTTCTTCCACTTCGGGTTGCTCATCAGGCTCCCCATCTTCGGGCACATCGCCTTTAAAAGGATTCAAGAGACTCACATGAAAAGCATTGTGAATTCTCCAAGTATCGGGCAGCTTCAGTCTAAAGGAGGCATCATTTATCTTTTCGGAACTCTGGAAAGGTCCGTAGTATCGCATACTAAGCTTTGGAAAAAGCCTCTCCTTTCCCTTTTTCTTTCTCAAGCGTGCCTTCTCAAAACGTAAGAGCACCCAATCATTCTCCTTCAATTTCAAATCGCGACGATAGCAATTTGCTACCTTTTTCTGTCTTTCTTGAGATTTCTTCAAAGCCTCGCGGACCTTGGCAAAAGTCGTGTCCAAGTGACACGGGTACTCATCGGCTTCAAAAATCTTATCGTTCATGCTTAGGAAGGGTGGAACCTTTGTAGCACCTTAAATAATCTCAAATGGCGCCTTCCTCGTCAAAGAGTGTACCGTGTTATTGTAGGCAAATTCCACCAAAGGTAAATACTTTTCCCATTGAGTCTTCGGATCCGAGATGTAAGACTTCAATAAATCTAGTACCACTGCATTGGCAATCTCTGATTGCCCGTCAGTCTGCGGGTGGAAAGATGACGAGAACTACAACCGCGTGCCAATGTTCTCAAAAATAGCCTTTCAAAACAAACTCGTGAATCTGGGATCCCTATCGGAGACAATCGTCTCGGCATGCCATGTAATCTGAAGATCTGGGCATCAAACAGTCTCCCTAAGTGATCCGGCTTGACTGTTTTCTTCACTAGAATAAACCTGTCAATAACAATCCAGATACCATCGTGACCACTCTGTGTTCTCGGAAGACCAAAAATGAAATCCATTGCAATACTTTCCCAGGGGCGGGTGGGGATGGGGAAAGGCTGTAACAATCCCTGTGCTCTAGGCCTGTCAAACTTGACCTTCTGGCACATCAAGAAATTGCGTACAAAAGTGTCCACGTCCTTCTTGAGTCTCGACCAAAAGAAGTATCTCTCCACACCTTTCAAGGTGGTAGCTATGCCGCGGTGACCCGTAAAAGGTGGACAGTGGCATTCGGTCATAACCTTTTCCCTCAACGGCTGTGTAACGCACAACATGGTTTTACTCATCAAGTAGCCATCCCAAATGGAATATCCCGCAACTATCTCCCCATTCCGTATCCGCGTGAAAATATCTGCAAAATCTGTATCTGTGGCATACTAATCGACCATATTCCTCGAAGCTCCTATGATGTATCGCAGAAATAGCCAGAACCAACAGCTTCAGAGACAAAGCATCCGCCACCAAATTCTTTTGTTCCTGCACATAGACAATCTGGAAGTGAAACTGTGACAAGATGTTCGCCCACCGCATCTGATTTTCCGATAGCTGCTCTGTGACAAGAAGTAGCGTAAACTCTGATGGTCTGTGAAGACAATAAAATCCGCTCCAAGTAGGTAATGTCGCCACTGAGTAAGAGCATGAATAACCGCCAAAAGCTCTTTCTGATAAATCTGTGCTATCAATTCCGGCCTTGAGAACAATCGGCTCTCGTAGGCAATGACATGGCCTTCTTGCATTAAGACCGCACCCAGACTACGACCACAAGCATCACAATATACTTCAAAAGACTTCTGCAAGCCCGGCAAATTCAAAACTGGTCCTGTAGTCAATTTCTCTTTCAGTGTCTGAAAGGCAGTCACCTCTTTGGGTCCCCACGAGAAAGGGACTCCTTTCTGTGTCAAGATATGCAAAGGAGAAGCAACCTCTGCAAACTTTCTAATGAACTGCCTGTAGTACGAACACAAACCAAGAAGCTTCTAACTTCATGGACATTCTTCAAATTGGGCCAATCACGGATAGTCTCTATCTTGGCCGGGTCCATCTGCACTCCTGTTACTGAGACAATGTGTCCCAAAAAGTGTATTGGGTAGGAAAAATTCACTTTTCTTCACATTCATCACCAACTTGTGATCTCGTAATGCCTAAGAGACCTGTAGCAGATGTTCTCTATGTTCTGCCTCATCCTTGGAGAAAACAATGATGTCGTCAAAGAAAGTGCCAACAAATAGTCTGTACTCTCTAAAAATCATGTTCATCATCCGGTTAAATGTTGCAAGAGCATTGGTTAGGCCAAAAGGCATCACCAAAAACTCAAATAACCAAAAGTCGTCCGAAAAGCTGTCTTGTAGACATCTCCCGGCGCGATTTGGCTCTGATGATACAGGGATCCTGCTAAAACACGGGGATCCCTGTAGTCGGTCAAGAATATCATCGATCCTAGGAATCGAAAATCTGTTTTGATGGTGATTTTGTTGAGAGCTCTATAATCGATGCACATTCTCCAAGATCCGTCTTTCACTTGGTTCATAATTTCTTCGTTTTGGGCTCGGCTCACACGGTAAGGTGGCCGGTTCGGTGGTGTGCTTCCAGATATCAGATCAATGGTATGATCCTCAGGACGAGCAGGTGGTAACTCGCCTGGCAGCCCCTCTGAGAAGCAATCGGCATGAGTGTGGAGAAATTCTTGGCGTTCTCTATCAAGTTCAGAAATATTTGTCATATTCTCATTATTCAACTCTCTCAAAAAGATCGAGTAAACAAATAGACTAAATTTCATTAGTTTTGAAACAACCGAAGCCGATACAATAGGGACAGACTAGCCCTTAAGTTTCACATCAAGTAGAATAGTTTGGCCCTTCTCTGTAGTCAAAGTCGCTTTTCTCGCCCGATAGTCGACCACGGCGTTGTTCTTATGGTACCAGGGAATTCCCAGGAGGACATCACAACCTTCCAAGGGCATTATGTACAAGTCCTCGTGCCCCAAATACCCCTGACAATGCACCTGAAGTTTGCCAATGACAGGTGTAATGGCTACGTCCCTGCCAGGTGCCGCTAGAACTGCCTCTGCTAGTGATCCCCTCCGATCGGGTGTGATCTCGAGCCGCGCCGCCAATTCAGGTGAAATGAAGTTAGACTTGGCTCCTCCATCAAAGAAATCAGGGCTTCTTGGTCTTTCACTTTGCCCCAAGCTCGGCAAAGTTTTGTACTCTCGTCAATCGTGCTTGGATCAGTACCCATGCAATCTGGAACCAGTCCTGCTTTCATCTTGCCTTTTCGTCCACTTTCCTCAGCTTCTTTCGAACCCTTAGGCTTGTCTTCATCTTTGTTGTTTTGTTCTTTCGGTGCCTTTTTAGGGCACTTCGCGGAGATATGCCCAGTTTCCCCGCATCCAAAGCACTTCCCCTCTTTGATGTAGAGAGCTCTCTCTCGAAGAGTGAGCTTGGGTCGTGCATCCTTTTCTTTCTTTTCTGGGTTGCTCTTCCTCTTTCTACCTTCATTGTTCGAAGTTTGTTCGGTCCTTTGCGTCATGATTTCATCTCTGGGGTAGGTCAAACTGCTTAAATGAATGGCAAAACCCCGTTTTGCATGACTCATCAATTCCTAAATAGAATCTGACTTTTGCTCTAAGCAGTGATCTCGGATCTCTGTAGGAAGTCCCAAGGGTAAACCGCTCAATCTGTTCTTTGAACGAGATCTTCTTAAATGAAGAGGCCGATAGAAAAGAGCTCCAGAATCTCTCGCAATATGCGTCCAATGAATCTCTCTTGGTTATCTGAAGATGGTTCCAAGCAGTTCGTATGTCACGTTCGTACTCCCGAGTCAACCAAGAAGAAATAAAAAGCCTTTTAAATTTTAGCCATTTAACTTGCGCTTTCTTGTTCAATAGAAGCGTGGACCACCAAGTTTAAGCATTTCCCTTGAAGTAAGAGGTAGCCCTCCGAATCTTGGAGTGCTCTGAGTAACGCCCTCTAGAGAAAGCTATGTCAAACTGTTGTATGAAGGCCAAAGCCTTCAAAGCATCTTGAAATCCAGAAAACGTATCAAATTTAATTGATTATCCACCTTCTTTAAACTCTCGAACTTTCTTGCTTTTATCTTCCAGAAAGTCATACTGATTGGCTTTGTAAAAATTTCTTCTTCCTTGCATAAAATCTGTTGTCATCGGAGTCCGAACTATCCGAAGACAAGTCCTCTGTAGAACTGTCCGAAATTGGGCGAGATTTAGACTTCTTTGCATTTTTCTTGCCCTTTCTGAAGCTTTGCTTTTTGATTCGCTCTTTCCCTTTTCTGTCTTCTTCGCTCGAGTCAGAAGAGCTAGAAGAACTGTCAGAACAGGAAGAAGAAGAACTGGATACTCCTTCAAATCTGACATGCTTTTTCTACTTTCTTGCCAAGGCAAAAGCAGATTGACGACCGAAATAACCCCGGAAGTCAGTTCCTTTCTTCTAGTTTTTGTCGTGCTTTTCAGTTTTGTTCTGCGTGTCAAAAAGCTGAGAAATCCGTGCATCGACCACCTCTTCTAATTCTTGCTCAGTAAACATCTTTGAAGTAGGAGGTTTCTTGAGTGCCGGTTTGAGGGGTGTTTCTATGGTTTGCCGCCACTGTGCGTGCACCTCATCGAAGGAGGTCTGGGTCATAAATTTTGCAAATTTTGGGTCCTTCACAAAATTTAACATCATCTTTGTTGCATCGTCGATCAATCGTCGACGCTCCATCTCTTCAAGCTCCGCCTGAGTAGGCCGAGGAGGGCCGTACTCCTCGCGTGAATCTTCTTCGTGATCTCTTCCTGCATCTCCGGATGTAGAGGAGTCGACTGATCTCTGTCTAAATCCATAAGTGCCGCGTAAAAAGGATCGGATTTCCCGGTAGAAGAGAAATCGGCCGCGCTCTAATACCATTGTAACAGACTTGGACACTCCAAGTCAAGATTCTACCGCAACACGACAGGAATTCACTTCAAAACAATTCACAGTTCACAATTGATTCGACACGGCCCGGCGGAGTTCCATGCCTAGAGATATTGACCCCAAAGACTAGCGCCCCTTTCGGTATTTCTTTTTTGTATTAATCTGCAACTCAAAGAAAAAGGGAGTGGGAGGGTCTCACTCTCATACTCTACGTCCAAATGCTATGCAGAGTGGGAGCCCTACCCACTTATTTATTCATTACAAGGGATGCCAAAAGCAGAGCCCCAAAAGCTGAAAATCAAAAGCCTTTTAAAAATAAAGTAATGCTTCAAAAGCTCTCTCTCTCTCTTTCTTATGCTTTTGCATAAAAATTCAGCCCTGAATTGTGTAGCCAAAAAGCGTCCGAACAGCTGTCGTAAAACAAGAGCTTCCGTACAACAAGTGCCACGTCAACTTCCGGATTCTGCGCCGCGATTTACGGGTTTCCGTACTCTGCTGCCACGTCATCATTTCAGCCAGCATTTCCCGGGTGTGTGTACAGGGCAACCACGTCACCAGTTTGTGATAGTGGGTGGGGTCTGAGATCTATTGTGATGACTACTCCTCTAGCTGTCCCTTGGCTGGTGTAAATAAGTTTGTGATCTGTCTCTGAGACTAGCTCTCCCGTGATGTCCTCAGCAAGCTCTCTCTATGTCTGCACAACTCTAGTAGACAATCCAAACCCTCTCTGAACAGACAGTGGAAGCGGCTTCGTATCTCATAGTATAGCGGGCAATGATGTGTAGTGCAGCTGTCTCTGGCTCTAGGGACATAAATGACAAATCCTAGCCTCTACTGGTACCCCTCGAAATCGGCCAGTCTCAATCTGAAGCTGATGTGAGGATGTGCGTATCTACCCAATAGCACATCATATTCCATAAGCTAAGTGTGTATCCATGTATTGCATACCCCCAAACATTGTTCCTGGCATATCATGAAGTACTTGGGCTTGAGGCTCATCGAGCTCTACTAGCTGTGAGTTGCCTTGTCTGCTGTGGCACTGGTGACGCTTGCAAAAACTCCATAAACCTTTGGTTTTGCTCCAGTTGAGAAAACACATTCACAGCAGCAACCGACCGAGTCCTAAACGCATCATCTTTAAGTTGCCTAGTCATAAAGCCCTGCGCTGGCGGAGCATTCACATCAACAAGAGGTACAGACAGGCCTGGTCGTGAACTCTCGCCAATCTCAAACACTCTAGGGATTGCCTGCTTGTCCTGTGCAGAGGAACCCTCTTCCATGATGCCTTTCCCTTTGTCGGCCATAGTGTAATCCCACGTTCCTGTACTCTGTGTCTTCACCAAAAACCAAGCGAGGCTCACTTCTTGAGGAAAAAGTGATTCTGTCCCGGCGACGGAACAATGAAACCAGCCTGTAGGGCGGTAGACTTTGGCTTTCACCCGAAACTTTACTTTAGACTTTAGGACATAGAGAAACTTTGCAAATAAAAACCTATAACGGGAATTGACACTTAAAAAACACACGGCTTGGAAGCTAGAGCGCTTCCAAGCAGACGCCGACACCTGTTGGCCCCAAAGACCGGTGCCCCTTTCGGTATTTCTTTATTGTATTCAAAGAGAGAATAAAACCTGCGATTTCCTATGAACTGTCCTGCATAATCCGGGCTAAAAACGACTTGTTCTGGCCCGATTTGGGCAACATAACTATACTAAGACGCTTCACAGATAGTATCCCACCCAATAAGTGACTTTAGTGGTGCATACGGACACTGTACAAAACCTAGCGAGAATCTGCAGCATGCTGAATTCTCTGTTTTCTGCCCTGAAAATGCGCTAGATCACCCGCACAACGGTCTCCTCGCGTCCCCGGACCTCCTCGGGGTATTAGGAACCGTTTAGGGCCGAAACCCTAAATCTGCAAAAATACACAGCAAGCTGTATTTCCCTGTTTTGGGCTCCGTTTCGCGAGCCGCTCACATCCGTAGCAAATCCTCGAGCTCTCGCACCTATAGGGCTACTTGCCCTTTGAATCGGACAAGATTTCTTGCGTGAAATCTCTTCGAATTCACCTGTACCTCTGGGAGATTAGCAAATAGCTAATCCAATACTTGTGCAAGAGGCTCTTGCCTCGGCAATTGCGCATGAACCCACACAATTGTCCATACACATGAAAAGCCCTCGAGCGGGGCATCACGTTTCTGTATTGAAAAGGGAAGAGAGGTGCGCCAGAGCAGAATCATCGCGCTACATAGTGCAAGCAAGAAGGCAAGCTTTCCATTAAAGCTTCATCACCTGCACCAACTACTCACACACACACTGTAAGTCACAGTGAGAGAGAGAAGCGGCCCAGATCAGCCCAAATCAATTTGGGGCTCCCAAAACTGGCTGAGGTGGCAGTGATTTGACTTCTGCACCTTCTGGTGCTGCCATGTGTCCACTATGCCTGTGAGTTAATTTTCCTAGTACCCACCGACTTATAAGTGTAGCGAGGGAGCCTAAATGACTTTGAACTAGAGCCTAGACACCATTTTAATGCTCGGATTCCAATGCCGGTCGGCCCAATCAACTCATGGCGACAAGGCCTTCCCGTCTGCAGGTGAAACTTTCGGCCATTGGCCGTTTCACACTCGCCGCACATTGTCCAGTCATTTGTGACTTCAAAAAGAGGGTCCCAAAATTTAAAAATAAAAATCATCGGAAAGAAACCAACAACTAAGGTTAGCAGTTGCCACGTCACGTGACACCCTGGCAAAAAGGTATCCCAAAACCTCTCGCAATAGTCATCCAAAGTGTCTCTTAGTCATTCTCAAATGATGCCAAGCCATGATGACATCGTCTTCATATTCTTCCGTTATCTATACAAGAGTGAACTCTCTTGAATTTTACCCACTTCCTAGGTGCTTCTCTAAGCAAAAACACAGTAGACCACCATGTTTATGCAAGTAAGACACCACCCTTCTCACCTTGGAGTGTTTCAACAAACAACCTCCCGAGAAGGCGACGTCAAACTGCTTTATAAATTCAAGGGCTCGATGGGTGTCCTGATAGCCTAAGAACGTGTCAAACTTGACTGCTTCACCCGCATCCTTGAACTCCTTGGTCTTCTTGTCCTTTTATTCATTGTCTAAACTGTCAGCACAGGATGAAGTCTTCTCCACTGAACTGCTAGATGGCTCCCTATGCCTCCTAGGCTTTTCCAAAAATCTGCTTTTCTGGCTTTTTCTCCGCTTCTTCTGCTTTTTCTCATCCTCTTTGGAACGATGAAGAACTGTCCTAACTCTTTGAAGACAAAGAAAAATTTAGGTTATCCTCGAAACAAACATGCTTCTTGGGTCTGCTTACCACCTCGAAAGTTGACTTCCAACCCAAAAAACCAGGGAAATCCGTTGATTTCTTCTTCTTCCGAGAGTGCTGTAAGCTTTTTATCAATTGGTTTGTCTTCTTTTCAAGAGCTTGGTCAAACTCTTTCTGCGAGTACAGTTTCTGCACTGAGCTTTTCTTTCAGCTTCCTTACCATCTAGAGAGGAGAATTGACGGCCCTCTTGCCATCTTGAGTGAATCTAAACGGTTGGATAATTCTTCAAGTGATTCACATATTTCAGGTCTTTGGAGTACTTGATCAATCTTTTCACACGCGTATCAACCTGTAGTTGACGTTTGTACTCTACTTTGTCAAGATTCCCCGTCGAAAATTTGCCAAAATCTCCATTGGTGTCTTCTATTCCCACGCTAGGACTCAGCTTTTCTTTATCTCCCTGCAGACCAATTGTCAAAGGGGTGTCATCTTTGTAAGATTCTCCACGAGAACCCATGAGTGTTGCAGAAAGGATCAGATCCTCCGTAGTAGAGGAATCGTTTTAATCCCTCATACCACTATTACAAGCATGGACACTCCAAGTGAGAAATCAATAGCAAAACACAAACAAAAACTGCAAAATCACTGAACTTGAATAGAGAGAGTCGACATGGAACGACGCACTTCCGTTCCTAGATGCACCGACCCCAAAGACTGGCTCCCCTTTCGGTATTGCTTTATTATTGCTTCACAAAGATACAACTCCCCAAGGGTCCAACCCTCTCCGAGACTGCGTCCAGATGCTCCCTGAGAACTGGCCCTCTGGGCACTTATAAACGTACAAGGGATGACCACAAGCGAAGCCCCAAAAGCATCCGATCCGCTCTGGCCCAAAAGCTTTGCCCAAAAACTGCCAAAATCAGCAGCGCAAAACGGAGAAGTCCGTACAGCCTGCCACTTCATCAGCATAATTTACAAAAATCTTCCAGAGTTCAAGCTTTTGATATTTTTAGGGTTTAAGGTCCCTTGGCCGATGTTCATAAGTCGGTAGGGTTAGGTTTACTAAAAACTCTAACCCCCTTCTGGGCCCCTTACCCACACTTGTCCTCTCAGTCATTTCCTCAGTTGGGCACACTACGTCACCTACTTGTTACACATAGCCTTGAAGGAGCACTCTCTCCACTTGACCTTAATCTAAGGACACACATTTAGCAGCAACAGAGTACAAGAGTTCCCTACATTTCTTGTGATGTCATCTACTTGGAGATTTCTTGTCCTCTCGAGTACCCAAGACTGCTATTATGCTCGTGGAGTATTGTCCTCTTGTGGACGTTGCAACATACATTTTCATCCAAGGCCTCACATCTTCAGGTTCTATCAATTTGTTCAGCATCAAGTGTTGAGAGGGGGTGTTAGAGTTACACCACTCTGCTACTCCATCTACGGTTAGGTATACTAGTGTAACCCCCGGCTGGCCACCCATTGGCATGTCATGTTAGGCTGCATCTAGGCCGAGCCGAGCCACATTTGGCCAGCTGGACACTTCATGTCCAGGAGCCCTTGAGTCTTCGGATCCGAGATGTAAGACTTCAATAAATCTAGTACCACTGCATTGGCAATCTCTAATTGCCCGTCAGGCTACGGGTGGAAAGATGACGAGAACTACAACCGCGTGCCAATGTTCTCCCAAATAGCCTTCCAGAACAAACTCGTGAATCTGGGATCCCTGTCGGAGACAATCGTCTCGGCATGCCATGTAATCTGAAGATCTGGGCATCAAACAGTCTCCCTAAGTGATCCGGCTTGACTGTTTTCTTCACTGGAATAAATCTGTCAATAACAGTCCAGATACCATCGTGACCACTCTGTGTTCTCGGAAGACCAAAAATGAAACCCATTGCAATACTTTCCCAGGGGCGGGTGGGGATGGGGAAAGGCTGTAACAATCCCTGTGCTCTAGGCCTGTCAAACTTGACCTTCTGGCACATCAAGCAATTGCGTACAAAACTATCCACGTCCTTCTTGAGTCTCGACCAAAAGAAGTATCTCTCCACACCTCTCAAGGTGGTAGCTATGCCGCGGTGACCCGTAAAAGGTGGACAGTGGCATTCGGTCATAACCTTTTCCCTCAACGGCCGTGTAACGCACATGGTTTTCCTCATCAAGTAGCCATCCCAAATGGAATATCCCGCAACTATCTCCCCATTCCGTATCCGCGTGAAAATATCTGCAAAATCTGTATCTGTGGCATACTGATCGACCATATTCCTCGAAGCTCCTATGATGTATCGCAGAAATAGCCAGAACCAACAGCTTCCGGGACAAAGCATCCGCCACCAAATTCTTTTGTTCCTGCACATGGACAATCGGGAAGTGAAACTGTGACAAGATGTTCGCCCACCGCATCTGATTTTCCGATAGCTGCTCTGTGACAAGAAGTAGCGTAAACTCTGATGGTCTGTGAAGACAATAAAATCCGCTCCAAGTAGGTAATGTCGCCACTGAGTAAGAGCATGAATAACCGCCAAAAGCTCTTTCTGATAAATCTGTGCTATCAATTCCGGCCTTGAGAACAATCGGCTCTCGTAGGCAATGACATGGCCTTCTTGCATTAAGACCGCACCCAGACTACGACCACAAGCATCACAATATACTTCAAAAGACTTCTGCAAGCCCGGCAAATTCAAAACTGGTCCTGTAGTCAATTTCTCTTTCAGTGTCTGAAAGGCAGTCACCTCTCTGGGTCCCCACGAGAAAGGGACTCCTTTCTGTGTCAAGATATGCAAAGGAGAAGCAACCTCTGCAAACTTTCTAATGAACTGCCTGTAGTACGAACACAAACCCAAGAAGCTTCTAACTTCATGGACATTCTTCAAATTGGGCCAATCACGGATAGTCTCTATCTTGGCCGGGTCCATCTGCACTCCTGTTACTGAGACAATGTGTCCCAAAAAGTGTATTGGGTAGGAAAAATTCACTTTTCTTCACATTCATCACCAACTTGTGATCTCGTAATGCCTAAGAGACCTGTAGCAGATGTTCTCTATGTTCTGCCTCATCCTTGGAGAAAACAATGATGTCGTCAAAGAAAGTGCCAACAAATAGTCTGTACTCTCTAAAAATCATGTTCATCATCCGGTTAAATGTTGCAGGAGCATTGGTTAGGCCAAAAGGCATCACCAAAAACTCAAATAACCAAAAGTCGTCCGAAAAGCTGTCTTGTAGACATCTCCCGGCGCGATTTGGCTCTGATGATACAGGGATCCTGCTAAAACACGGGGATCCCTGTAGTCGGTCAAGAATATCATCGATCCTAGGAATCGAAAATCTGTTCTTGATGGTGATTTTGTTGAGAGCTCTATAATCGATGCACATTCTCCAAGATCCGTCTTTCACTTGGTTCATAATTTCTTCGTTCTGGGCTCGGCTCACACGGTAAGGTGGCCGGTTCGGTGGTGTGCTTCCAGATATCAGATCAATGGTATGATCCTCAGCACGAGCGGGTGGTAACTCGCCTGGCAGGCCCTCTGAGAAGCAATGGGCATGAGTGTGGAGAAATTCTTGGCGTTCTCTATCAAGTTCAGAAATATTTGTCATATTCTCATTATTCAACTCTCTCAAAAAGATCGAGTAAACAAACAGACTGGATTTCATTAGTTTTGAAACAACCGAAGCCGATACAATAGGGACAGACTAGCCCTTAAATTTCACATCAAGTAGAATAGTTTGGCCCTTCTCTGTAGTCAAAGTCGCTTTTCTCGCTCGATAGTCGACCACGGCGTTGTTCTTACGGTACCAGGGAATTCCGAGGAGGACATCACAACCTTCCAAGGGCATTATGTAGAAGTCCTCGTGCCCCAAATACCCCTGACAATGCACCTGAAGTTTGCCAATGACAGGTGTAATGGCTAGGTCCCTGCCAGGTGCCGCTAGTACTGCCTCTGCTAGTGGTCCCCTCTGATCAGGTGTGATCTCGAGCCGCGCCGCCAATTCAGGTGAAATGAAATTAGGCTTGGCTCATCCATCAAAGAAATCAGGGCTTCTTGGTCTTTCACTTTGCCCCAAGCTCGGCAAAGTTTTGTACTCTCGTCAATCGTGCTTGGATCAGTACCCATGCAATCTGGAACCAGTCCTGCTTTCATCTTGCCTTTTCGTCCACTTTCCTCAGCTTCTTTCGAACCCTTAGGCCTGTCTTCATCTTTGTTGTTTTGTTCTTTCGGTGCCTTTTTAGGGCACTTCGCGGAGATATGCCCAGTTTCCCCGCATCCAAAGCACTTCCCCTCTTTGATGTAGAGAGCTCTCTCTCGAAGAGTGAGCTTGGGTCGTGCATCCTTTTCTTTCTTTTCTGGGTTGCTCTTCCTCTTGCTACCTTCATTGTTCGACGTTTGTTCGGTCCTTTGCGTCATGATTTCATCTCTGGGGTAGGTCAAACTGCTTGAATGAATGGCAAAACCCTGTTTTGCATGACTCATCAATTCCTAAATAGAATCTGACTTTTGCTCTAAGCAGTGATCTCGGATCTCTGTAGGAAGTCCCAAGGGTAAACCGCTCAATCTGTTCTTTTAACGAGATCTTCTTAAATGAAGAGGCCGGTAGAAAAGAGCTCTAGAATCTCTCGCAATATGCGTCCGATGAATCTCTCTTGGTTATCTGAAGATGGTTCCAAGCAGTTCGTATGTCACGTTCGTACTCCCGAGTCAACCAGGAAGAAATAAAAAGCCTTTTAAATTTTAGCCATTTAACTGGCGCTTTCTTGTTCAATAGAAGCGTGGACCGCCAAGTTTAAGCATTTCCCTTGAAGTAAGAGGTAGCCCTCCGAATCTTGGAGTGCTCTGAGTACCGCCCTCCAGAGAAAACTATGTCAAACTGTTGTATGAAGGCCAAAGCCTTCAAAGCATCTTGAAATCCAGAAAACGTATCAAATTTAATTGATTGTCCACCTTCTTTAAACTCTCGGACTTTCTTGCTTTTATCTTCCAGAAAGTCATACTGATTGGCTTTGTAAAAATTTCTTCTTCCTTGCATAAAATCTGTTGTCATCGGAGTCCGAACTATCCGAAGACAAGTCCTCTGTAGAACTGTCCGAAATTGGGCTCTTTCCCTTTTCTGTCTTCTTGGCTCGAGTCAGAAGAGCTAGAAGAACTGTCAGAACAGGAAGAAGAAGAACTGGATACTCCTTCAAATTTGACATGCTTTTTCTACTTTCTTGCCAAGGCAAAAGCAGATTGACGACCCAAATAACCCGGGAAGTCAGATCCTTTCTTCTAGTTTTTGTCGTGCTTTTCAGTTTTGTTCTGCGCGTCAAAAAGCTGAGAAATCCGTGCATCGACCACCTCTTCTAATTCTTGCTCAGTAAACATCTTTGGAGTAGGAGGTTTCTTGAGTGCCGGTTTGAGGGGTGTTTCTGTGGTTTGCCGCCATTGTGCGTGCACCTCGTTGAAGGAGGTTTGGGTCATAAATTTTGCAAATTTTGGGTCCTTCACAAAATTTAACATCATCTTTGTTGCATCGTCGATCAATCGTCGACGCTCCATCTCTTCAAGCTCCGCCTGAGTAGGCCGAGGAGGGCCGTACTCCTCGCGTGAATCCTCTTCGTGATCTCTTCCTGCATCTCCGGATGTAGAGGAGTCGACAGATCTCTGTCTAAATCCATAAGTGCCGCGTAAAAAGGATCGGATTTCCCGGTAGAAGAGAAATCGGCCGCGCTCTGATACCATTGTAACAGACTTGGACACTCCAAGTCAAGATTCTACCGCAACACGACAGGAATTCACTTCAAAACAGTTCACAGTTCACAATTGATTCGACACGGCCCGGCGGAGTTCCATGCCTAGAGATATTGACCCCATAGAAGGGCACCCCTTTCGGTATTTCTTTTTTTGTATTAATCTGCAACACAAAGTACAAGGGAGTGGGAGGGTCTCACTCTCATACTCTACATCCAGATGCTATGCAGAGTGGGAGCCCTACCCACTTATTTATTCATTACAAGGGATGCCAAAAGCAGAGCCCCAAAAGCTGAAAATCAAAAGCCTTTTAAAAATAAAGCAATGCTTCAAAAGCTCTCTCTCTCTCTTTCTCATGCTTTTGAGTAAAAATTCAGCCCTGAATTGTGTAGCCAAAAAGCGTTCGAACAGCTGTCGTAAAACGCGAGCTTCCATACAGCAAGTGCCACGTCAGCTTCCGGACGCATAATCCGGGCTGAAAACGACTTGTTCTGGCCCGATTTCGGCAACATAACTATACTAAGACGCTTCACAGATAGTATCCCACGCAATAAGTGACTTTAGTGGTGCATACGGACACTATACAAAACCTAGCGAGAATCTGCAGCACGCTGAATTCTCTGTTTTCTGCCCTGAAAATGCGCTAGATCACCCGCACAACGGTCTCCTCGCGTCCCCGGACCTCCTCGGGGTATTAGGAACCGTTTAGGGCCGAAACCCTAAATCTGCAAAAATACACAGCAAGCTGTATTTCCCTGTTTTGGGCTCCGTTTCGCGAGCCGCTCGCATCCGTAGCAAATCCTAGAGCTCTCGCACCTATAGGGCTACTTGCCCTTTGAATCGGACAAGATTTCTTGCGTGAAATCTCTTCGAATTCACCTGTACCTCTGGGAGATTAGCAACCAGCTAATCCAATACTTGTGCAAGAGGCTCTTGCCTCGGCAATTGCGCATGAACCCACACAATTGTCCATACACATGAAAAGCCCTCGAGCGGGGCATCACGTTTCTGTATTGAAAAGGGAAGAGAGGTGCGCCAGAGCAGAATCATCGCGCTACATAGTGCAAGCAAGAAGGCAACTTTCCATTAAAGCTTCATCACCTGCACCAACTACTCACACACACACACTGTAAGTCACAGTGAGAGAGAGAAGCGGCCCAGATCAGCCCAAATCAATTTGGGGCTCCCAAAACTAGCTGAGGTGGCAATGATTTGACTTCTGCAACTTCTGGTGCTGCCAGGTGTCCACTATGCCTGTGAGTTAATTTTCCTAGTACCCACAGACTTATAAGTGTAGCGAGGGAGCCTAAATGACTTTGAACTAGAGCATAGACACCATTTTACTGCTCCGATTCCAGTGCCGGTCGGCCCAATCAACTCATGGCGACAAGGCCTTCCCGTCTGCGAGTGAAACTTTCGGCCATTGGCCGTTTCACACTCGCCACACAATGTCCAATCATTTGTGACTTCAAAATGAGGGTCCCAAAATTTAAAAATAAAAATCATCGGAAAGAAACCAACAACTAAGGTTAGCAGTTGCCACGTCACGTGACACCCTGGCAAAAAGGTATCCCAAAACCTCTCGCAATAGTCATCCAAAGTGTCTCTTAGTCATTCTCAAATGATGCCAAGCCATGATGACATCGTCTTCATATTCTTCCGTTATCTATACAAGAGTGAAAACTCTCTTGAATTTTACCCACTTCCTAGGTGCTTCTCTATGCAAAAACACAGTAGACCACCATGTTTATGCAAGTAAGACACCGCCCTTCTCACCTTGGAGTGTTTCAACAAACAACCTCCCGAGAAGGCGACGTCAAACTACTTTATAAATTCAAGGGCTCGATGGGTGTCCTGATAGCCTAAGAACGTGTCAAACTTGACTGCTTCACCCCCATCCTTGAACTCCTTGGTCTTCTTATCCTTTTATTCATTGTCTAAACTGTCAGCAGAGGATGAAGTCTTCTCCACTGAACTGCTAGATGGCTCCCTATGCCTCCTAGGCTTTTTCAAAAATCTGCTTTTCTGGCTTTTTCTCCGCTTCTTTTGCTTTTTCTCATCCTCTTTGGAATGATGAAGAACCGTCGGAACTCTTTGAAGACAAAGAAAAATTTAGGTTATCCTTGAAACAAACATGCTTCTTGGGTCTGCTTACCACCTCGAAAGTTGACTTCCAGTCCAAAAAACCGGGGAAATCCGTTGATTTCTTCTTCTTCCGAGAGTGCTGTAAGCTTTTTATCAATTGGTTTGTCTTCTTTTCAAGAGCTTGGTCAAACTCTTTCTGCGAGTACAGTTTCTGCACTGAGCTTTTCTTTCAGCTTCCTTACCATCTAGAGAGGAGAATTGACGACCCTCTTGCCATCTTGAGTGAATCTAAACGGTTGGATAATTATTCAAGTGATTCACATATTTCAGGTCTTTGGAGTACTTGATCAATCTTTTCACACGCGTATCAACCTGTAGTTGACGTTTGTACTCTACTTTGTCAAGATTCCCCGTCGAAAATTTGCCAAAATCTCCGTTGGTGTCTTCTATTCCCTCGCTAGGACTCAGCTTTTCTTTATCTCCCTGCAGACCAATTGTCAAAGGGGTGTCATCTTTGTCAGATTCTCCGCGAGAACCCATGCGTGTTGCAGAAAGGATCAGATCCTCCGTAGTAGAGGAATCGTTTTAATCCCTCATACCACTATTACAAGCTTGGACACTCCAAGTGAGAAATCAATAGCAAAACACAAACAGAAACTGCAAAATCACTGAACTTGAATAGAGAGTCGACACGGAACGACGCAGTTCCGTTCCTAGATGCACCGACCCCAAAGACTGGCTCCCCTTTCGGTATTACTTTATTATTGCTTCACAAAGATACAACTCCCCAAGGGTCCAACCCTCTCCGAGACTGCGTCCAGATGCTCCCTGAGAACTGGCCCTCTGGGCACTTATAAACGTACAAGGGATGACCACAAGCGAAGCCCCAAAAGCATCCGATCCGCTCTGGCCCAAAAGCTTTGCCCAAAAACTGCCAAAATCAGCAGCGCAAAACGGAGAAGTCCGTACAGCCTGCCACTTCATCAGCATAATTTACAAAAATCTTCCAGAGTTCAAGCTTTTGATATTTTTAGGGTTTTAGGTCCCTTGGCCGATGTTCATAAGTCGGTAGGGTTAGGTTTACTAAAAACTCTAACCCCCTTCTGGGCCCCTTACCCACACTTGTCCTCTCAGTCATTTCCTCAGTTAGGCACACTACGTCACCTACTTGTGACACATAGCCTTTAAGGAGCACTCTCTCCACTTGACCTTAATCTAAGGACACACATTTAGCAGCAACAGAGTACAAGAGTTCCCTACATTTCTTGTGATGTCATCTACTTAGAGATTTCTTGTCCTCTCGAGTTCCCAAGACTGCTATTATGCTCGTGGAGTATTGTCCTCTTGTGGACGTTGCAGCATACATTTTCATCCAAGGCCTCACATCTTCAGGTTCTATCAGTTTGTTCAGCATCAAGTGTTGAGAGGGGGTGTTAGAGTTACACCACTCTGCTACTCCATCTACAGTTAGGTATACTAGTGTAACCCCCGGCTGGCCACCCATTGGCATGTCATGTTAGGCTGCATCTGGTCCAAGCCGAGCCACATTTGGCCGGCTGGACACTTCATGTCCAGGAGCCCTTTTTGGGCTCTCATTTCCTATCGTGGGGCTGTCTATGGGGCTGGCTAACCCGCTCTCCGTCTACTCTGACATGATTGGGTGTTCTACATATTGTGTTCATTCACACACATCTAGAGAACCTCGTCACTGTTTTATGTCACCTGAGTGGAACTTTAATACGTTGAAGGTCGTTTATGATTGTTGTTAATGGCTAATCATTTTTACACCTTTTCACCATGTCCCTTTTGTAATAGTGTTTTCATTGTTGGTGCGCTTCTCTGTCCTTCACAAGGGAGCTTACCACAATGCACAAGGCCTTCCTCAACTTAGTGAGATGACCCTGTAAATTGCTTCAGCCTTCTATTTGGCTTTTTACCTTCTCTAGTTCTTGGAGATGCTCAACAAAGTAAGCATAGGGAGCAAAAGAGATCGATCTGGAAGGGCAAACATGCGATATCACCGAATTAACATTTGACATCAATTACAAGCCTAAAGTTTCACCAATGATTGTGCACAAGCATTACCTTGTTAATGCCTTTGCAATTGCCTCATTCGTTATAATGGGTATTGCAAGAGATCTCTCTCTCTCTCTCTCTCTCAAAAGCCTACCAGGAGCAACCACGCTCAGCTATGGTGGTCGATATTGTGTTGGTCAGTACGCTCAACTCGCTCAGCGATGGTGGTCGATATTGTGTTTTGTTCGTTACTTATGGCAGCTACTACTTCCAAGTTCCAATGAAAATAGCCTGGAGACTAAGTAACACGCAACATTTAATGAGGGGTGGTGAGGGGATCGAAGTCCAAGGTGGGATCTTAAGGAAGAGTAAACCCGGGCAGAGCGAAAATTGAGGCGAAAAGGAATCAGGCCAGCGTAAAAAATTAGGGCTTTGCCAACCGGTTTTGAACCCACAACCTCGCGGCTCGAATTCTGAGTCACATGGGTTAACCAACTCACCTACACCTTTTATTGTAAGCCAACATGCACTGTCCGGGTTTACGGGGTTCAATTTGTAATGTGACAATTGTGGCTGCGATTGCACATATTTTCGTGTGTGGACTTGTGAGCCGTGGATCCCTCACCACCCCACATTTAATGATGTGTGTTATTTAGTCCTGAGGATGGGCGTTTAGGTGATCTCACCAACTTTGGCGTACTAGCATGGCCCCTCGTACTCCAAATTGATAATGGAAAACCTACATATGGAAAATGTTAGAGGTAAATTGATTATATTGGAAGATTTTTGACCTGACATACGTCCCAGTAGACTCCAGGAACTCGTGGAAGCAATTGAAAACCATTGGATTCTGCTTTTCAAATAGGGCCGCATGACAAAGAATGTTTTTCCCACTTTTTTCCGCCATCAGTGCTATGGAAAGAGGGAGAATTCTATATATATCCAAGTATTTACAATTGTACATTGCTATACTTTTTACACCTACAAGGGGCCATGCGTTGGGAAGAGCTTCCCCAAGGGGAAAGAGGGTAACACTTCTCGTGTTACCATGTATGTGGTAGTGATGTGTGTGAACACACTTAGGACCGTCAGGGTACATTTTTCCCTCACTAGGAGGCTTTTTCCCCGTGCATTGTATATACACCCATCACTCTAGGGCTGACTTATATTTTTATTTGCACACTAAGCATTATACTCTCTATCGTGTGCCATGAGCTTCTTCATCTTTTCCAAGCCGTGTGTGTGTCCCTACAACCCTAATTCTAGCAATTGGTATTAGAACAGGTCACGTTCTCGTGGTACTCTCACCATCACCTCTTCGCTCACATTCCCAGATTTCTCGAGCTTTTGCAAGCATCAGCAGATTTTGGGAGGGCTCGTAGGGCTCAATGTGCTCAGATTTTTCATTCAGACTCATTTCGGCCTCCATCTCCACTACAAGCAGTAATGTGCAGGCAATGTTGTCCTTTTGTGTACAATTTTCATCAATGCAATTTTTGTAGAGCGGGTCCTTTATATTCTTCTTCAAATTGTGCTATATAGCACGTGTTAGTCCTACTTAATTTTTCCTTCTTTGGGGCAATTTTTGCATCAGGTATAGTCATTCGCCATGACTGACAACACCACCTATGTTTTCAAGATGCTTGTTGCTCAAGATAAGTTGGATAGGGATAATCACCCAATGTGGGCTTACATGATGACGCATGTTCTTGTGTCCCTAGGCATCTAGAATGTTATGCAGAGCATTGATGTACGTCCTCCTCCTATGGATGCAGGTTCCATTGAGGATGTTGCAGGTTCTAGTAGATCTATTGTTGCTAGAGTTGTTTTGCCTACAACTGAGCAATCTCATTGGGATGTAAGAAATGTGCATGCTCATGCATTGATTTCATTTTCTATGAAGTGCATTATTACTCCTCACATTTGCTCAAGCAAAATCAACAGAACAGGCTTGGGATACTCTGGCTGATCTTTATGCAAGTCTCAATGAAGCAAAAATTGCATTGCTACGTAAGGAGATGGAGTCGAAGATCATGGACTTTGACATGGTATCAAAGCGCTTGGCTCGTTGATTGCAAGGGAGAGGATAAGCACCCGTTCAAGAGGAGTAGCAGAGCATAGACAATCTTGGCATTCCACATCAGCGTTTTAAGATGCAGGCTAAATCGACATTTTTTGGCTTACTATGAGCTGAAGTGCACTCGCGAGGTGGAATACAAGGCAAAGTCCCCTATTGGCTACGCATTGTGAAGTGCAATTTAGAGAAATTCCTTCTAGCCAAGCGTCCCAAAACACTATCTGTGAGTTAGTGTAGCAACCAATGGTCAGTGGGCATTTTTTAGCTACATTTTGAGATGCTCACACAATAAAGGCCTTGGTAGTGTTTAAGACGCGATCTAAATGACCAAGTTGGAAAGCTTGTTGGGGCTGTTTGTCCTAGCAATTTGAAACACTGGAGGCAATGGGGGGTCTCCATCTACTGCACCTTGATATACATGGCATTAAGCAACATGAGGACTGCCAAGGTTGTTTGGTTCAGTAGTATCTCTCTCTCTCTCTCTCTCTCTCTCTCTCTCTCTCTCTCTCTCTCTCTCTCTCTCTCTCTCTCTCTCTCTCTCTCTCTCTCTCTCTCTCTCTCTCTCTCTCTCTCTCGTGTATTCTCCCCATTGCTTTACGCTTTTGCATTGTCAACTTTGACATGGTATGAGAACGCTTGGCTCGTTGATTGCAAGGGAGAAGATAAGCACACGTTGAGGAGGAGCAGGTAGTGCTTTACAAGTGCTATGAAACCCAGAGTATAAGGACCTCCTTGGATAGAACCACAAAGCTTCGCCAACAACGACCTCGAATGACCAACATCAACTCACGGCTATGAGAAGTAGATTGACCAATTCCCAAATAGCGGCCTATGCACGGGTGAAGTTTTCAAGGAATTCGTCGATTTGTTTGGCTCAAGGTTGTGAAGCCAAAAGCAAATGCAAGAGTTTGCAAAGGCAAGCTGGACAAGGACGACAGTACCAGTACTCAGTTAGATGCCTAAGTACCCACGAGGTCTAACAACCGTTGTTATAAATGTGACACGACGCTTTGTTTGGCTTGGAATTTTGAAGCCAAAGACAAAAGCATGAACTCACAAGAGGACAAAGGCAAAGGCAAGCTGGACAAAGATAACGGTGATATAGAACTGGCAAAGGAGATTGACATGGCACATCTGGAGGCGGCCACAATGGCCAAGACGCCAGATTTCTAGTCATGAGGCAATTACCGCCATTAGCTTCAGCCAAGGAGAGACTTGTGAGTGGCAGAGAGGGGCAAGCCATGATCCCTATAAATAATTTGGACCATTGTGTTGGATTTCAATTTGTCGTTGTTTGAACCCATGGGTCGGAGTTTAAGGCACATGCATCTCGCAGGGAACCAATCCATTGTTGTTGGTCAAAATTATGGACAGGATGTGTTTCGAAGATCATTATCTAGGAGTATTTAGACGTGATGTGTTCACAATTCACGAATGGGGATCCTTGGAGTCTACAATTCAATTTTCTACAAAGCAATTGATGCTCAAGATGGCATTCTTCTAGGGTAAAAAGTTAGAGGTAGCATAACCGAGTAGTCTGCAGGTGTTGGGGTGTCCATGGTAGCTTCTTCATCGACTTGGTCTCACTATTTATGTCCACTATGAGCTGCAAAGAGGATGTTAAAAGTTTATGGCATTTCAAGTGAACTGCCCAATGTGATCCCAATATTTATTCTGGCTTTTAGGTATTTATCTCACTTATTTGTCAAAGTCTGGGAAGGGCAATTTCCTGAGGTGGCTATATAAGCACACTTACCCTCCATTCTATTACACAATCATCAATTCATTGCCAAGGTTGGTTGGTTTAGCACTCTCTCTCTCTCTCTCTCTCTCTCTCTCTCTCTCTCTATATATATATATATATATATATATATATATATATATATATATATATATATATATATATATATATATATATATATATATATATATATATATATATATATATATATTCTCCCCATTGTTCTATGCTTCCACATCGTTGACTTTGACACTTTTTCTATTACTTGGAGACTTATGACCCAAGGAAATCCTCAAGTTGTCAATTTTGATGCATTATGCACATTGTTGTTACAAGAGTTGCTTTTAAGAAAGAACAAGGCTTAACAGTGTGGAATTGGGCACTCTTTTATTGTTGCTCAAAGAGGACGTGGTAACCACTTCTCGAGGTTCTTCTATGAGTAGCAAGTCACTTGTGTCTAGTGCTTTTGCCGGAAGCATTTCGTCTTGAGATTCTGGTGAAAAAGCAAAAAAGAAGAGTGTTGCGATTATTTCAAGGTTAATGATCATTTGATCAAGCAATGTCCTAAGTTGAAGCCCAAAGACTCCAAGAAAAAAGAGGGCGGATCTTCTATCAGTGCAGCTATTGCAATATCTTCTATAAATGGAGATTGTGATGATAATGTGGATGCAGAATGGGCATTGTGTGTAGACTATACTTATAATCCTTATGTTCATGATGCATGCATGTCAATTGTTGCAGAGTCACTTGTTTGGTTCTTTGATAGTGGTGCTACAAAGCGCATTACTTTGCATCGTGACTTGTTTACCTCTTCAAGGTTGTCCTCATGGGAATATTGTCACTTGTGCCAACAGTGCCTCTTATCCGGTAAAGAAAGAAAGATTGTGCTAACTACTATGAATGGAAATTCTTTCACAGTTGTTGATGCACTTTATGTACCATGGATTAAGAAATATCTTTTGTCTATATCTACACTTACAAAACTTGGTCTTGTTGTCAAATTTGTGCGGATAGATGTACAGTTCATGATCTTAGTTTTGGTGATAAAGTTGTTGCATCTGGTATTTTTTTTCCTGGGCTGTATAATCTTTGTATGACAAGTGTGGACAAAATTTTGCAAAAGCAATTGTGGATTCAAAGGATGTTTCAAATACCAAACTTTGGCATGCACATTTTGGGCATTTTAATTTTGCTAGTTTGATGCGTTTGCAAAAATCTGATATGGTTGCTTCTTTGCTGCCTCTTGAAGCACCTTTCGTGAAGGTTGTGTTTTGGGTAAGATGTAGCATTCAAAGTTTATGAAGGATGGTTCAATAAGGGCTACATGCAGGTTGCAACTTGTGCATAGTGATGTTTGTGGGTCTATGCAAACTCCATCCTTGGGTAATTACCTGTACTTCGTGACTTTCATTGATGATTACTCTAGGCATGCATGGGTGTATTTTCTTAAACCTAAGTCCGAAGTGTTCATGTGTTTCAAGCAATTTCTGGTTATGGTTGAAAATGCCTCTAAATGTACTATGGGGACCCTCCATTCATATTGGGGGGGGGAGGGGGTATATCTCATAAATTTAATGCATTTCTGGCTAGTCGTGGGATAAAACACCAATTTACAATTCCATATACACAACAAAATGGTGTTGCTAAAAGAAAACATAGGTCGCTTACGAGAATGGCACGGTGTATGGTCAAGAGTCAAGCTTTACCACATTCATTTTGGCTTGAGGCCGTAATGTGTGCTACTTATGTACTTAACAGGTGTCCTACCAAAGCCTTGCAGTCTATAAATCATTATGATAAGAAGCCATCTATTGATCACATGCGCATTTTTGGTTGTTTAGCTTATGCTTTGGTGCCACACATGTTGCACAAAAGATTGGATGATAAGCTATCAAATGCACTTTTTGTTGGTTACAATCTTGAAATCAAAGTTTATATGTTATACCATTTGCAAAACAAAACGTATCTTCGATTCACGAGATGTTGTATTTGTGGAAGATTCCATTGTACCTTTGTTATCATGCACTAGAGACAATAATGTAAGCTCACAAGATATTTATGATACCTTGTTGCCTCTTTTTAGTGGTGAAAACTTAAATGTAAATTCCAATGAGGCATATGTATAGCCTATGGGGGTTTCCAAAAATGTTACAAATTAGCCTATTACTAATGTAAATGTGCATGATATATGTGGTTGATGTGGAAAGGTCTAAAAATAAAGAGGCTAGGGGTATGCCAAAATGGCTAGTGCATACTTTGTGTGACAATTAATTGGATGCACCTATGCCTAATCATACTCATTTAGGTTTTTTCCATGCATCCTATGCATCAGATTTATATGCTTTGGATGTTTCTAGTCAACATGATAAAAGAAGAACCTCTTTTTTTTTATAAAGCAAAAAGTTTAGAAAATTGGATGGCTATAATGCAATTAGAATATGATGCACTTATAGAAAATGAAACATGGACTTTATGTGATTTGCTTCTTGAAAAAAAGGCCATGGGTATGAAGTGGTTTTACAAGTTGAAATGTAAGCCAGATGGTGAGATTGATTGCTACAAGGCTAGACTTGTTGCAAAAGTTTTGCACAACAAAAAGGTGTTGACTACGACGGGACTTTTTCTCCCACTTGTTGTATGACTATAGTTCGTTTTCTATGTACATTGGTAGCTCACGTTAGATGGAATGTACATCAATCATACATTGTTATTGCTTCCTTGCATCGTGATATATTTGAGGTAGTATATGTGACACAGCCTCACAGTTTGTCAAGAAAGGACTAGAAAAGAAAATGTGCAAATGCAAGAAAGTCTTATATGGGTTGAAGCAGTCTCATTGTCCTTGGCATGAGAAAGTTGACATTTGGTTAAACAAGGCTTTTATAGTAGTCCAATTGAATGCTATGCCAGCTCTCATTCACCACATCACTCCTAGGGGGATTTGTTACTATATATGTGATAGTGATGTGTGTGAACACATGACCATTGGGGCACTTTTTCCCTCATTAGGAGGTCTTTTCCCATGTGCATTGTATATACACCCATCACTTTAGGGCTAACTCATCTTTTTATTTGCACACTAAACAATATACTCTCTCTTATGTGCCTTGAACCTCTTTATCTCCTTCGAGCTATTTGTGCAACCCTCTTGTAACCCTAATTCCAACACATTGAAGGTAATATGTCAACTTCAAGCCCTCTACATGGGGGTTACACCAATAAGGCTCTATTTGGGTGTTTTTAAAGGATTTCTTACGAGAGGCATTAACTCTCCATTAAGTAGGGGCTTCTCTCTCTCTCTCTCTCTCTCTCTCTCTCTCTCTCTCTCTCTCTCTCTCTCTCTCTCTCTCTCTCTCTCTCTCTCTCTCACACACACACACACACACACACACACACACACACACACACACAAAGCTTGTTTTTCACCTAGTAAATAGCAGACTTCTATTTCATCCATAACTTCGTCATATGAACTCCGATTTGGGCAATCTTTTGCCTCAATTGAATAATACAACACCCTCTTGGTGCCCACATTTTTTTAATAAAAAATCATAAGCAATAGAAGGCTTTGTTGTAGTAACATGTAGAAATTGAATAGGTTGCAATAACTTGCATTTTTCTTGAGCATTTTTTTAACGATGTCTACCACAACTCGCAAGGGGACCTCTTCATCAACAAGATCCACAAACATGGTGTAAAATGATCCCAAATCCCCAAGTATTTTGGATCCCAATGCAAACACATCATCAAAAACAATGTAAGCGACGATTATGGCTTACTTGGTCTCATTGGCAAGAGACTGTTAGCAAGCAAGGGGAAGACTTGTGTGCACTTGCAATGGAGAATGGCACTTTGAACATTCTTGTTGTTGAGAATGAGAAACTCAAAAAGGTGCCTAAAATGAAAACGCCACGCTTGGTACAACTCGAGCATGAAGTGCTAAAATGTAAGCGTTTCCTTGTGGACATGAATTCTTTAAAAGAGCACTTGAGGAAAGTTGATAATGATTATGCATTGAGCGAGGAAAGAATGAATGCAATGAGACGATATGTAAGCGAGATGAGAAACATATCCACGTCATGGCTTGATGTATGTAAAGGTAATGTTGTTTTGGTTTCATCTATCATGCAAGTTACAATTGAAGCAAAGAATGTGGATGCACAAGAATTGAAAGAACGTGCAAAATGGTCCAAGAACATTGTTATTTGCAGGTTGCTAAAGAGGAGTTGGAAACACCTCCATCTATTGCAATTGCCATTGAAGGTTTTTTTAAAACTTATTTTGGCATGTTTGGAATCACAGTTTATGGTACACATAGATTTTTCAAACAAGGAGCTCTTTGCTCA
The DNA here is from genome assembly GCF_014529385.1 of Adiantum capillus-veneris. NCBI lineage: Eukaryota > Viridiplantae > Streptophyta > Polypodiopsida > Polypodiales > Pteridaceae > Adiantum > Adiantum capillus-veneris. Next base: position 119,578,462 of record NC_140959.1, on the reverse strand, counting down.
TAAGAACGCTCTATCATCTATAGTACGGTTGATGAAACAAAACAAAAGATTATCCTTGGAAATACGTATTTAAGGAACTACCTCATGAAGGAAAGACACCCAAGGAGGAAGCAAGACCATCCAACAAGTAGGGACACATCACCTCGTAGTTGCAAGTATGCTTTTGGAATTGTAATGGTTATCCATGTGGAATGCGAGAATTGGTTAAGATGAGCTAACTAATAAATGGGATGATACCATACTTCTTGTTGAAACATGGGATGATGATACCCAACAAATCTTGGATTGGATAAATACAATGTACATTATTTAATGTGGACCAAAAATGTAAGACAACAAAGAGGACAAGGAGGTGTGGCATACATGATCAAGAAGGGATTGGAAGTTTGTGTATCTATTGTTGAAGATGACAAGCATAAACGCTACATATGGCTAAAAATAATGACATCAATTGGTACACCCACTTACCTCACCATGAATCCAACTTTTATGCTTAAACAAAGATCAAACTTTTGTCAAAATCTAAGCAAGATATTTTCCACTTCATGGACAAGGGTGAGTTTATTGTTCTTGATGATATGAATGCATGCACAAAAACTTCGCAACACAAAATACAACAATTTGTATACCACATGTTTCAAGGATGTTAGAGGATATAGACATGTATAGTCAAATCTCTAGTGAAAATAGACCTGATCAATATGCAAAGTCACTTTTACATAAATGCAATAGCATCCAAGAATCCTCATTGCAAATGGTGTATCTTTATGGAATGGCATCAAGATTTACATATAGAGAGCACAATGAAAAAATGTGATTGATTATATGTTAGTTTCAAAAGCTATCTTGGACTGTATACAAAGTTTAATAGAGAGATTATATGTTATTTTTAGAGGCTATCTTGAATTGCATACAGAGTTTTACACTTAGCCAATGGAACCTGGAATCGGATCACAAGAATAAATGTATTCAACTCAAATGTGCAAAAAGACTCAAATATGTGAAGTCCAATCATAGGGTGGGACAATCATTTTTGTTGGAAATAGGGTTGCAAGGAAACACACACAAATTGGAGAAGATGAAGAAGCTCAAGGCACACAACGAGAGTAGTATTACTTAGTGTGCAATTGAAATATAAGTTGGTCCTAAAGTGATTGGCCTATATATGATACACGGGGGGAAAAACCTCCTAGTGAGGGAAAAATTGCCTTGGCGGTCCTAAGTGTGTTCACACACATCACTACCACATGTATATGGTAACAAATCCCCCCTGGGAGTGATGCAGTGAACAAGAGTTGGCACATAATGTATAGGAAAGTGCCATGTCCCGAGTGCATGATCAATCCACAAAGGGGAGTAAGCCCAAAGCTTTGCAAAAAGCTTTGAACTTCTCACAAGGCAATGCCTTTGTGAAATAGATCTACAAGGTTGTCATGTGTTGGAACATAATCCAAACCAATTTCTCTTGCTGAGAGTCTCTCACTGACATAGTGGTAATGCACCTCAATGTGCTTTCAGCGAGCATGACCTGTGAGACTGCAAATTGAACATCCGGTCTTGTATTGCATACATAAATAAGGAATTCAGCAGTAGCCTTGTAAAGAGTGACATCGACAGGATCACTAAAAACATGAAGACTCAACTTCAAACATGTTTCCTTGGGAGTAGCAACAGGTTTGCAGCCCTCAAGTTCAAACTTACATATCAATGTCTCTATGTAACTTGTTTGACACAAGGCAATACCACCATCAAGCTGGTTCAATTGTATGTACAAGTAATGATGCAACAACCCCAAATCTTTCATCTTGAAAGTAGCATTCGAATCAGCCTTGCAATATGTGTCTCATTGGGTCCAATGATCCGCAAATCATCAACATAGAGAACGACGATGAGAAGTAAATCACCCTCACAATTTACATACAGAGTTCTTTCTGTTGGATTGTTACAAAAGCCTCGTTTAACCAAATGAGTGTTAGCTTTCTCATACCAAGCACGAGGAGATTGCTTCAACCCATACAAAGCTTTCTTACATTTGCAAACTTTATCTTCGTGCCCTTTAATGACAAAACCACAAGGCTACGTTACATAAACTTCCTCAAACATGTCACCATTCAAGAAAGCAGTAACAATATTTGATTGATGTACATCTCATCCAATATGAGCTACCATTGCACATAGAAAACGACCAGTGGGATCCAAAATCTCTTCATAATCTATGTCTTTCTGTTGTGCATAACCTTTTGCAACAAGTCAAGCCTTATATCAATCATCTCACCATCCGGGTTACGTTTCAACTTGTAAACCCACTTCATACCAATGGTATATTTTCTAGGAGGCAAATCACATAAAGTCCATGTGTCATTTTCTATAAGTGCATCATATTTTAAGTGCATTGCAGCCATCCAATTTTTTGGATTTTGTGCTTCATCAAAAGATAGAGGTTCGTCTACATCACATAAGCTAGAACCAGCCAAACCGTAACAATTTGATGCATAAGATGCATGGCAAGAACCTGATCAAGTAGGACTAGACACATATGCATCCAGTTTACTGTCACACAAAGTATGCACCAGCCATTCTCAGCCCTTTCCACATCAAGTACATCATGTATATTTGCATCATTAATAGGCTGGCCTATAAAATTTTCAAAAAACCACCATAGGTTTGTACATGTGCCTCATTGGAATTTAAATTCAAGTTTCCACCATTAAAAAGAGGCAACAAAAAGTAATAAATGTAATGTCTTGTGAGCTTACATTATTCTCTCTGGCACATGATAACAAAGGTTGAACATAATCTTCCATAGATACAGCATCTTGTGCAACCAAGATATGTTTCATTTGTAGATGATGTAACATAAAGCCTTTGCTTTTGGTACTGTAAAAAAAAAAAATGCATTTAATAGCCTTATCATCCAATTCTCTGCACTACATTTGGCCCCAAAGCATAAGCTAAAAAATAAAAAACGTGCATGTGATCAGTAGAAGACTTTTTATAATGCCATGCTTCATATGGAGTCATAGACTGCAAATATTTTCATAGGACACCTGTTGAGTACATAAGTATCACACATGATGACCTCAAGCCAAAATGAATGTGGTAAAGCTTTTGTAGGACACTTGTTGAGGACATAAGTAGTATACCTCAAGCCAAAATGAATGTGGTAAAGCTTTTGTAGGACACCTGTTGAGTACATAAGTAGCACACATGATGACCTCAAGCCAAAATGAATGTGGTAAAGCTTTTGTAAGACACCTCTTGAGTACATAAGTAGCACACATGATGACCTCAAGCCAAAACGAATGTGGTAAAGCTTGACTCTTGACCATACATCGTGCCACCTCCATAAGCAACCTTTTTTTCCTTTTAGAAACGCCATTTGATGAGGTGTATATGGCACTATACATTGGTGTTTTATCCCATGACTAGCTAGAAATGCATTAAACTCATGAGACATATACTCCCCCCTCAAGTTAAATGGAGGGTGCCCATAGTACATTAAGAGACATTTTTAACCATGACCAAAAGATGTTTAAAGCACATAAATAGTTTCTACTTAGCTTTAAACAAATACACCCATGCATGCATAGACTCATCATCAATGAAAGTCCCGAAGTACAGGTAATTGACCAAGGATGAAGTTTGCATGGGCCCACAAACATCACTATGCACAAGATGCAACCTACATGTAGCCCTAACTGAACCGTCCTTTGGAAACTTCTAACGATGCATCTTACCCAAAATACAATCTTCACAAACATGCTTCACAGGTGCTTCAAGAGGCGACAAAGAAAGAATCATATCAAATTTTTGCAAATGCAGCAAACTGGCAAAATTCAGATGCCCAAGATGTGCATGCCAAAGTTTTGCATTGGAAGCATCCTTTGAATCCACAACTGTATTTGCAAAATTTTGCCCACACTTGTCATACAAAGTGGGGTTATATAGCCCATGGCACAAAGTGCAAGATGCAACAATTTCATCACCAAAACTGAGATCATGAACTGAACATCTGTCATCCACAAATTTCACATAAGACCAAGTCTAGCAAGTGCAGATACAAGCAAAAGATTCTTCTTGATTCTAGGTACATAAAGTGCATCAACCAGATTCTTCTCGATTCCAGGTACATAAAGTGCATCAACGAGTTTGAAAAAAGTGCCATTAGTAGCAGTCAACACAATCTTTCCAGCTCCCTTGACCGTATTCCCATGAAGGACATCCTCGAGAGAGGTAAACAAGTCACATTGAGAGGTAATGTGCTTTGTAGCACCACCGTCAAAGTACCACACATGAGAATCTGCAGCAACTGACATACATGCATCATGGACAGAAGGACCATAAGTGCACTATGCACTAAATGCCCACTCCGATCTACATTAGCATCACAATCTCCTTTCATGGAAGACTCAACAATAGCTGCACTTGTAGTGGAACCAGCCTCTTTCTTCTTGGCCTCTTTTGCTTTCCATTTAGGACACTACTTGCTCAAGTGATTATTAGCTTTGCAATAATGGCAACACATCTTCTTTTTTCCCTGTTCAATACAATTCCCAGATGAGGTGTCGCTAGTAGAAGCATTAGGAATAAGCAATTTTCCACTCGCTAAAGAACCATGAGAAGTGGCTACATTGCTGCTAGCACTTTTTCTTTGAGCTGCAGTAAAATCATGTTCAACTACACGTTATTTAGGTCCCCCATTTTTTAAAAATGATTCTTGCAACAGTAATGTGCATAATGTACTAGCAAAAGTCTGATAGGAATCTGGCAATGCATAAAGAAAAAATTGTACAAGGGAACTATCTGAAATGACTTTGCCTACAGAAATACGTTGCTCATTAATATCATTGATACCAATAAGGAAAGTGTCCATGTCATTTTCCTCATGCATAATCTTTGATTCTAGCTCTTTATGCAGCAATGCAATTTTAGCCTCATTGTGACTTGCATAAAGACTAGCCAGAATATCCCAAGCCTATTTAGCTGATTTAGTTGAGTGAATGTGAGGAATACTAGTGAACTTCATAGATAATGCAATTAATGCATGAGCTTGCACGTCTCTAACATTCCAAAACAAGCTTGCTCAATCATTGTTGTTGGCTCCATTGGCTTGTCCTTGTACAACAATGTATGCCATCCACACTTCTACCCAAGCCTCCACATGTTGTTCGAAGGATGCACACTCATGTGGGGTGCAAAAACCATGTCCCCCCCCCCCCCCAAATCATGTTTGCACCATTCATTAAGGAGTGAGAGGATTAATGCCTGATTGTTCTTAGCCATAAACATAAGCTTAAGCCTATACTTATTTCTTCAAGAAATCCAGCCAATCTTGTAAGCAATCCTTGTAAGATCAATTATAATCAAAGAAGGACTTGGATTTGGTGCATCCTTGCTTCTTGAGGAAAACTAGCCAATCTTGTAAGCAAACCTTGTAAGATCAATTCTAATCAAAGAAGGACTTGGATTTGGTGCATCATTCAAGGCTAGAAGTCTTCCCTCTCCTTCTCTCTCTGTAATGAAATTGGCCTATTTAATTTGAGAGTAGCGGAAATTAATGAGAGTACTTTTGAGAAATGACTTTGTGAGCATAGCGGGTGAACATAATTGAAGATAGCAACATAATCATAGCAATTAGTTAACTTGGCATGAACAATACTTTTGCAAGAGAGAGAATTTAGAGAACATGACAACAGTTGAGGACCGGATTTATGTGGAGGCGGTCCCCCCTCCAATAGGCATTTGTATTATGATTTCTCCCATTAAGAGAGACTTGTTACAATACAATCTTTGTGTTCCTTCTGACCTAGGTGATGCAATGAAGATGGAAAGCTTCATGCATCACAAACATAACATAAACTTGAAGAAAGCTTTAACTATCCCAAGCCTCAGTCCCAAGACCTCAAACACCTTCGAAGGTGGAGAGAGCTAGCAGGGAATGAGGGTAGGGAAGAGGAAGAAGAAACATTTCGTAGGAGAAAGAATTAGTTCCTCACTTATCATAACTCTTGTTGCTAGCATACATAATAGCATAGTAATGAAGAAGAAGGAGATGGCAAGCTTAAGCATTGAAGCATGGCTCTTGGTTGGATTTGCACTCCATATCCAAGAGTGTTGGTGTAGGCTCTCAACCTCTACTAGCTTGGAGAAGGAGAGGAAGCTCTTGCACTTTGCATAGCACACAATGAGAGTGTTTGTGAGTGTGTGTGGGTGAGTATACCCCCTAAGCAACCCCCTAGATTTCTTGGGTTGACCCCCCGCTTGTAGCTCATGCTTGAAGCTCATTGGACCCCTCCAGGACTAGCCAATCACAAGCAGGAGGCATTACAAGCAGCAAGGGTAGCCTTGAGACAAGTGTCCCCCTTTCCCCTTTGAGAGAGAGGGCTAGATAAATGCCAAATCAATTAATTAAATCTCCTAAATTATTATTGGACCCCTTGGGTGGCCAACCAATAAGCTTTAGGCACACCATGAGGGCAACATGAGGAGGAACTTGACAAGTGTCCCTTTTGCTTTCTTTGTACCATGCATGCCTTGTGTGAGTGTGTGGGTGTTCTCTCTCATCCCCCCTCATGTAGGGCTCGCCCCCTCCTTGTAGGGATTGAATCTTTGACTTTTTGACACCTCAAGTCCCTCATGCATAGGCCCAGTTTCCGCCACAATCTTGGCTCATAAGCACTTTAAGCTTGGGCTGGGTTCTCACCTCAAGTGCAACCCTAGCATCTCAAGCATGTCAAGCACCTCAAGCATCTCAATAATTAAGCACCTCAAGCATCTCAAGCACCTCAATCATCAAGCACCTCAAGCAACTTAGTCATCAAGCAGGACAAGCACCTCGAGCTGGGTCGGGTTCCCGCGCCTCAAGCTCAGCCCTAGCTTACCTAAGGTCAAAGGCCTTTTACACACATTATTGGAGGTCTTCAATGAAGCTAACCCTAAGGTCTTATGCTCCATTTGTTAGCCTTGATCTTTGATAGACCATCTCTCATTTGGGCCCCTTTACCATTGGCCCCGTGTTGAGATAGATCTATAAGCACATGTCTATATCTTAACACTTGTTCCCGTTTATTCTCCCACATTAAGTGATCAATTTAATATGAGAAAATCATTTGGGTTGGTTAGATATTAGATATTAGATTTTATGACACTCTCCATCAAATTGGCGAATAAATCTTGAAGGGTTATCAAACAAGGTGTGTTTTGATTTGTGATTTTTTTGGTTTTTTGATGTTTTGCTTTTCATCTCTAGCCCAACCCTTACCTCTATCTCTATTTCCAAATATATTCCTAACCTAGCTATTATCCACTTTTAATTCACATCCACACTTATCTCTATCCCTACATCTATATCTATCTCTATTTCCAAATCTATTCCTAACCTAGCTATTATCCACTTCTAATTCGACACCCACAATTATCTATATCTCTACATCTACATCTACATCTATCTCTAACCCTATCTCCATATCTCTTGTGTCCTAATTATTGAACGCATTCAAGCTACAACACTCCGCCAAAGATATGATCAACCTTCTTGGAGAGTTATACTAATGTACAAGGTGAGTAGCCATATCTTTACACTCTCACAAATCTGTTTCACTCTTAGAAGCTCATTCTCTCTACAAACTCTAGGTTCTCCTTGTTACAAGTACATCTCTTCCCATAGTATCTTTATTGCCTACGGGCAAGAATAGGGCTTGGGAGGAAAAATTCTCTTGTCTTCACTTCTCTCATATCTATATTTTGGACATACTATAATTATCCTGGATGAATAATCCACATGATGTAAATTTTTATTGCTTCCATTAAATTTTTATTTTTTGTGCGATCTATTACAATTAACGTATGCATTAGCCGTAAAATACATTTCCAACACCGTATAGTGTTTCTCTTTGGCCAAAAAAGGCTCAATAAAATACTTCTTTCATCGGATCCCATCATACTACCCCTTCTAGACTATAAATTTTCTTTTCATATAAGTCTAGTTATTTTGCTATGAACCAAGAATATTTGTACACACAATTAATCCCAATCACTAGACAAAACATATATATCATAGTAAGCACAAAACTATAGTTCCAAAGAACAATTTGTAGCTTGTTTGGTTGGCAAAGGTTGAATGCCATTAACTCTTCTATTAACCCTTTCATCCTACCTATGATAAGATATGACCAAAGCCTTGACGTTTTCATATTTGTGTTGTTTTGATTTTCTCTTTTGTGTTCTTTCTTTGTGTGTGTGTGTGAGTGGAAGAGAGAGAGAGAATGGGGCTTCTTTGATTGCACTCTCTACCAAACTCTATACTTCATGGCATCTATGGCATAACTCCTTCATATAGTTTTTGGTGTTATCTCAAAAATTCTTAGGTCAAGAAGCCTTGTGCTTTCCTGGCAAGACCACAAACTTCTCGAGAGCGTAGAGTAATCTATGAAAGTTAGAAAATATAATGTCCCCCAAGAGACTTATGCGGCATAAGCCCACATAGATCACTATGAATCAAATCTAGAGGATTTCCTAACTCTCTATTTCAATGGCAAAGTGGTAAATCTAGTCTGTTTCCTATATATCCAATGCTCACACAAACTAAAATCAAAATAGTTAAATACAAGGATTTAGCCAAAATGACCAAGCCGGCTATGCCACAACCCAGTAGAAGACAACTTGGCTACATACATAGAATTTTTTTTCATAGAAGAGATATACAAGGAATATAATGAGCTAGACTTTTGGCCTTTGAGCACGAACAAGTTACCTTTTCTGATAATCTAGGAACCATTGCCTAACATTGTAGTGTATGAAGATAATCAAGCTGCCCTACATTAGTCAAGAGCTAACAACACCTTTGGATTGAAATCAAAAGTAAAGACAAGTACATTTGACGACTGGGACACATCAAGGACAACATCAAGAGGTGGAGACTCGACGACACTGAGCTCCTTGCTCTTCACACTGCTCTTAGGAGGTGCAAATTTTACAACAATGACTTTACCCTTTTCTCTTTGCTACAAACAAAAATCCTTTTTCATGTGTCCTTTCTTGTGAAAATGGTAGCATTCAATGCTCCTTGTGTCACATCCACGGCTCTTGCTACATGTTTTCTTGTGATCTTGAGAAGGACCACAAGTGTGACTATGACCTCTCTTACTTTCATTGTTCCTTTGGCTACTTCCATTTGTCATATATGCATCACCGTGCCCAATTGTGTTAGCAGACTGGCGTTGAATCTCTTTCGTGAGCAAAGCACTAGTAGCATCACAAAAAAAGAGTTATCCCTTAGGGGCGTAGTTAATAATGCCAGTGTTAAATGTATCCCATGATGCATGCAAAGAAGATAGTATGAAAATGGATTTCATTTTATTATCAAAATTAAGCCTTTTTTATGTCAATTGAGTAAACACGCTCTGTCATAAAATCTAATATCTAACCAACCCAAATGGTTTTTTCATATTAGACTGATCATTTAAGGTGGGAGAATAAACATGAACAAGGGTTAGAATATAGACATGTGCTTATGGATCTATCTCAACACGGGACCAAGGTTAAAGGGGTCCAAATGAGAAGTGGTCTATCAAAGAGCAAGGCTAGCTAATGGAGCTCAAAGACCTTAGGGTTAGATTCATTAAAGACCTCCAAAGGTTAGTGTTAAAAGTCCTTTGACCTTAGGCAAGCTAGGGTTGTGCTTGAGGTGGGAACCCGTCCCAAGCTTAAGGTGCTTGTCGTGCATGCTGACTAAGGTGCTTGAGGTGCTTGTCATGCTTGCTGACTAAGGTGCTTGAGGTGCTTAATGACTAAGGTGCTAAGGGGCTCCATGACTAAGGTGCTAAGGGGCTCCATGACTAAGGTGCTTGAGGGGCTTGAGGTGTTCCACAAAGTCAAAGCACATCCCTAGACAAGGGGGGGAGGGGGGGGGGGGGGGGGGGGGGGGGGGGGGGGGGGGCAAGCCCTCATTGTAGGAGCTAGAGAGACACACCCTCTCACACAAGCCAAGCCTTGCCTAATGAAGCAACAAGGACACATCTCAAGTCCCTTTCCATGTTGGCCTCATAAGGTGCCTAAAGCCTACTGGTTGGCCTCTCAAGGGATCCAATTACAATTTAGCTAATTTAATTGATTGTGTAAGCATTTATCAAGTCCTCTTTCCCAAAGGGGAAAGGGGGACACTTGTCCCAAGGCTAGCATGTATGCTTGATACACACTCTGCATGTGATTGGTGAGGCTTGCAGGGGTCCAATGAGCTTCCATCTTGAGCTAGAAGAGGGGGTCGACCAAAGCAAGGAGAGGGATAGCTTGGGGGGGTATACTCTCCCTCTCTCTCTCTCTCTCTCTCTCTCTCTCTCTCTCTCTCTCTCTCTCTCATTGTGTGAAGTGCAAAGTGCAAGAGCTCCATCTCCTTCTCCAAGCTTGTTAAGAAGTTGAGAGCCTACACCAACTCTCTTGGTTATGGAATGCAAATCCAACCAAGAGCCCTGATTCAATGCTTAAGCTTACCATCTTCATTACTATGCTATTATGCTATGCTAAGCAGAAAGAGTGATGATAAGTGAGGAACTATTTCTTTCTCCTATGAATGCTTCTTCTTCCTCTACCCTACCCTCATTCACCGCTAGCTCTCTCCACCTTTGCAGATGCTTGAGGCCTTGGGACTGAGGCCAGGGATGGTTAATGCTTTTTGCAAAGATTATGTTATGCTCATGATGCATGAAGTTTTCCATCATTGCATCACCTAGGTCACAAGGAACACAAAACTTGTATTGTACCAAGTCTCTCTTGATGGGAGAATCTATAATACAAAAGCCTATTGGAGGGGGGCCGGCTCCACATAAATCCGGTCCTCAATTGTTGTCAAGTTCTCTAACTCTCTCTCTCTCTCTCTCTCTCTCTCTCTAAAGTATTGTTCATGCCAAGTTAATTAATTAAGTTCACCCTCTATGTTCTCAAAGTAGTCTCACAAAAATTCTCACTCTAATTCTCTTAATTTTGCTATTCTCAAAGTTCATAGGCCATTTCCATTACGTTGGTATCAGAGCTATTGGTTTCTCTTTTCTTGCTTAAGAAGAGAGGTCCTTAAGTTGTCCATGAAAGCTTGGGTCTGTTCATTGCAATAAGGTAAGTGGGACAGGGATCTATTATCTTGGTTGAGAAGGACTGAGCAACCTCGATTACTCCTTCCATTGCCAATCCCTAATTCACCATGGGAGAGTATATCCATGGATTTTATCTTTGGATTACACAAGTGTATCCATGGGAATATGGGAATATGGACAATAGTTGACAGGTTTAGCCAGCAAGCACATTTTATTCCTGTCAAAAAGACTATTAAGGGGCACCAAATGGCAACTCTCTTCATATCTCAGATTTTCAAACACCATGGATTGCCGACATCCATCGTGTCATATAGAGATCCTAGAATGACCAGTAATTTTTGGAAATGTCTCTTTGAAAATCTAGGTACAAGATTGAATTTCTCTTTGGCCTATCACCCACAAATGGATGGCTAAAGTGAGATAGCCAAGCTTACGGTTCTTGATCTACTAAAGACTTATGTTATTGAAGTAGAGCAAGCCTCACAATGGGAGAAGGACCTACCCCTTGTAGAGTATGTGTACAATGATACTGTCCATACTTCTACAGGAAAAGCACCTTTTGAAATCATAGAGGGAAGACCTAAAAGTCCCTTGCTACTTAAAATACATGGGAAGATCTTCCTTTGTTGATGAGTATAGCCGTGACCTACAAAAATATTTTCAAAAGATTAAGGAGGATATATTCATTTCTCAACAAAGGCAAAAAGCTGCTGCTAACAAGCACAGAAGGGCCTTAACATTCAAAGAAAATGATTGGGTCTTACTTAAGTTTCCCAAGGCTGGATTGAGGCAAACAACGGGCAAAAATCCTGTGGGCCATCAAAAGTATTATCTAAATTAGCAAAAAAATACTATGGTTCTTTTCAAATCTTGAATCCAATCAATGAGATGGCTTATCAATTCAAGCTGCCCAACCATTGGCTCATACACAATGCTTTCCATGTGAGCCTACTTAAGCCCTACAAAGGAGAGCCCCCAAGTGAACCAATTATTGAAGACCCTCTAGAAATCGAAGACCAAGAAGAGGTGCGACAACCCGAAGCTATCCTTCCACATGAAGACAAGGTACTACGACATGGTAAGATTATCTGAGGTTATCTTATTAAGTTCAAAAATTATCCTTTTGAAGATGCTAGATGGATGCAAGGAATACAGCCTAAGGATAGTATGAACCTTGTCTATGCTTACAATGCTACATTAGAGTAAGCAAATGTACATGTTTCTTCTAAATGATAAATGTTTTTGTCTTATAAGACTAATTCTCTGTTTATTGTGCACAAAATTTAAATAGTATGCATGCTTAGAATCATGTTTGTGATGATGACAACGTCTCTCAAACACCAAGTAGAATTTGTCACTCTACTTGGGAGAATGAAATGGACTAAAGAACAGACATGCTTGTGGCAATGACATCTCCCAAGCACCAAATAGATTAGTCATTCATCTTGGAATGATGTCAAAGGGTAAAAAGGGATCCTCTACCCACTAAGAAACATCAACCAATGACTAAGGCTTTATCTCTTACACCTCATAGTCGAGGACGACTATGATTTCAAGAGAGAGATAATGTCATAAAATCTAATATCTAACCAACCCAAATAATTTTCTCTTATTAAACTGATCATTTAATGTGGGAGAATAAACGGGAACAAGGGTTAGAATATAGACATGTGCTTATGGATCTATCTCAACATGAGGCCAAGGTTAAAGGGTTCCAAATGAGAGATGATTTGTCAAAGAGCAAGGCTGGCTAATTGAGCTTAAAGACCTTAGGGTTAGCTTCATTAAAGACGTCCAAAGGTTAGTGTTAAAAGTCCTTTGACCTTAGGCAAGCTAGAGTTGTGCTTGAGGTGGAAACCCGGCCCAAGCTTAAGGTGCTTGGCGTGCTTGCTAACTAAGGTGCTTGAGGTGCTTGTTGTGCTTGCTGACTAAGGTGCTTGAGGTGCTTAATGAAAAAGGTGCTAAGGTGCTCCATGACTAAGGTGCTTGAGGGGCATGAGGTGTTCCACAAAGTCAAAGCACATCCCTACACAAGGGGAGGCGAGCCTTCATTGTAGGAGCTAGAGAGAGAACACACACACCCTCACACAAGTCAAGCCTTGCCTAATGAAGCAACAAGGACACATGTCAAGATCCTCTCCATGTTGCTCTCATAAGGTGCCTAAAGCCTATTGGTTAGCCTCTCAAGGGGTCCAATGATAATTTAGCTAATTTAATTAATTGTGTATGCATTTATCAAGTCCTCTCTCTCAAAGGGAAAAAACGGACACTTGTCTCAAGGCTAGCATGCTTGCTTGATATGCACTCTGCATGTGATTGGTCAGGCTTGCAGGGGTTCAATGAGCTTCCATCTTGAGCTAGAAGAGGGGGTCGACCAAAGCAAGGAGGGGGCTAGCTTGGGAGGTATACTCACCCCCCCCCCCCACACACACACACACACACACAGAGGTCTTGATATAGCATGTTGCTATTTCTTTGGTATATTTGGCTGGGACTATTGGCCTGGGGTACCTTTGATGAATAACAAGCTTGAATTCACTAGGTTAAAAAAAAAAGGTGGTTCCTTAATGGTACCTAAGCCTTTGTTGTTAAAAGGGTTATGGGCGGGTTAACCGGCTCTATAAATGTTGTCTTCTATTGCTTAATAATGAGGTGGCTCCCTCCTGGCGGGTCTACAATTCAACACTCTAAGTGCTCTCTCTCTCTCTCTCTCTCTCTCTCTCTCTCTCCTCCCCCCCCTCTCTCTGTACAAGGTGGTGCTGCTGCACCATCCCCCTCTTGAAGACGGGCCTGCCATAGGGCTGTGAACAAAGGTGACCACCTATTCCAAACCCTATAAAAAGGTGAGCTTTACATGCTCACTTAGCATTGGTGGTGTGTGTGTGTACTTGTGAGAACTTATGTGTACATTAGTATTGTGAGAGTTTTATCTGCAAAGGGGTAGTGTTAAGTGTCGGATCTATGGCAGAGGGCAAGGATAAGCAGGATATTGTGGAGCTGGCTGCTCTGACTCAATCTCAAGTGATTTATGGCTTTGAAATGAACTGTTGTCCGAACTGTTTGATGGGTTGTGATTCACTTGTTGGTATGGTAATGCATATACCGATAGAGGTACATAAAGGGCAACTTTTGTTGAACTGTTTTGTACTTATGACACATGACCAAATTTGAATCTATACGCCACTACATCAGAATTGATGCGAACAGGGACTTGTCTCGACACGACTACACGTAGATTAGGCAAGGTGGGGGCAAAAATTGCAACAAAAATAATCAAGGAGGCACAACGAGCTCAAACCTGCAATTTTCTGGAGTTTGGTTGAACTTTTTTATGTTTGTACATCAGTTTAAGTTATATACAAGTCTCCCTTCAAAAAACTCACTCATGTTACAGTAGCCCAACAGCTGCCACTAGACTAGAGATTTGCAGTGCATGTACATGTCTTGCTAAAGAAAGCCTAAAACCCCACAAAAATAAAGCCCACACACACTTTTGACATCGTGCGTCATGTCCATGTGTACAAATTTACAAAAAATGGGGTTCTTTTTTTACTCAACTTGCGTGTTAGGAATTGCTTTTAAAATGACTTATCTTAAGCATGTGTGTATGAGCACCCTTTCGGTGTCTGTGGCTTTGGTTTATAATTCCCTTTTAAGTTTAGGGATAGTTGTCAAATGCATATATATGGTTTTTCATAGGCATGTAAAGAAACATTAAAAGGTTGTATCTTCTTTTTGTGACCTTGAAAGTCGGTTATAAAAAACGGGGGGGGGGGGAGGCAATGATAGAAGTTCTTCTTAAATTTCTGGTGAATAACCCTATATAGTGGGGTTGCCCTACTTGTGGGGTGTAAGGCAAGCGGCCTGTATTCTTTGATAATGCTGCAGTTACCCACAACTACTTCGTGCTTATGGGATTTCCCTTCCTCTCTAAGAGGAGAGAGAGCTTAGGAGGCTTCTTGATGAGATTCCCAAAAGAAGACTCTCTCCCATAAGAGAGGAGGAATCCAAACAATGAGAAAGAAGAAAATCCCTAAGTTCCTGTGAAGATGTGGCTCCACAAAGACAGCGGTCTAGACGATCGCCAACTCCTCCCAAGAGGAAACGGTCAACCTACAGTCCTTCTCCTCATCTCTCCGAAAGGGAAGAGAGGAAACAAAGGAAGAAAAGGGCAAGAAAGAGGCACTCTCTTCTCCTTTGTTGCGGGAGAGACTCACACACCCTTGAAGTGCATGCAAACACTACCTAGATCAACATAATGTCAATCGAGGACACAGATGACACGATAGGCACACGGAGGAAATCTCTTTAGCTTGTCAGGCTGAGACCATCCTACACATACAACACTCTGGAAGGCCAACTAAACCACAATCAAGAACCTCACTGCTCTCAACTACACCACCTAGCCACATACACACATACGGAAGGTAACTCACCTAATCATGCCAGATTCGTACGAAACTTAAGGAACACCATCCCCTCACTAGGATACACCTATCCCTAAGCTTCTACACTCAAAACCCTCACTCTAAACCCATCTGCGGAAAATGCGTAGGATGACAGAGCATAATTTTGAAAGCGCCTGAAACTGAAATTTATGAGTACCTATGCGTAGCTTATGTCGCCACGATTCTATAGACTACTAGCACGCAGAAAACAGACATCGTTTGATACAATTACGGCCACAAATAGCTCATAGATGCATCGGCGTGTGCGCTTCGTCTCGCGTGGAATGCTTGGCGTTGTCGCGTAGCTCTCCTCGAGCCTACAGTAATGGTGCAGTCAGATCTCCAATGTGTTGAGCGAGCCGGGCATAGCAAGAGGATAAAGCTCACCCTCACTCTCTTTCTCTCTCCTACACAGTAGACGACAACGCTAAAGTTTTGATTATGATTAAAAGTCTCCCTTACAAAATGACCTAGGTACCTTATATAGTAAGGCTACCTTAGGTTTAACCAAAAATGGGGTTGAAAGGGTCAAATGGCTTTGTATTTACAATCTGGAAGTGCCATTTCACCCCGGCTTCTGAAACTAGAATAACTACTCATTACAAATGATGTTTATAGCCATAATCCGCAGCATTTCATAACTCGCAAAAGATAAGACTTTGGTACGAAACTTGAGTTATGTTGTGTTGTTGACCTAGCGGTCAACACTCCCCCCTTCCGCGTTCATGTTATCCCCGACATGACCTGATTGTCGATGGCGATGTGGTCTTTGCTGTCGTTTTGGCTTCATCTGTTGCACTGCTTGTAACTTTGTTGAACCACAACAAGAACTATGATCCATTAGAGCGGATATCTATCATCATAACCATTCATCTTTTGAGATCCTCTGATTACTTTTAGGTCTGCTCTTCTTCATTGGGGACTTCTTTGTTCCTGTGCAATCATGTTGTTAGTGTTGTCTGCAGCTTTGTCATTGTAGGCCATTCTTCGACTCGCCATTGAGGAGAAGTATGCTATGTTCTGAAATTGGTGCTCCAATTCATTTGTCAATTGATTTGAGTAGCATTTCCTTATTGTTGATGTAGAAGGAATATGTACAAGAGGATGGTGATAGGTGTCTTTAGATTAGGGTCTAAAACCTGGATGACCAAAGGGAAAAAACCCAGTGGGAAAAAAATGCCTTTGGTTTACGCTCTTATTGGAGTTGAGCAGTTGAACGTGAAGTACATGTTCATGAAAGGTGAGTGCTTGGGTGAAACACGGAAAGAGTGCCTGATGCAAGTGTCAATTATGGGACACTCTATATGCAGATGAGAAATTTGTCATCAAAAGCATGCAATGTGAAAGAAGGAGATGATGGGTGTTTCGAGGAATAAATGTAGTACATGTGACATCAAAATATGTCTCAATAGCTTCCACCTTTCCACGAAGGGTTGTCGATGTAGAAGTTTCTCCACTCGTATCTCACTGTGCTCAGTACGTGAGTGTCTTTTGGACCTTCTCCTTCACTTCACCGGACTTAAGTACTTAGACTTCGACTCTTTTGCTCACCTATACCAGCATGAGCGACACAACGTAAATATGCTCAACTCTTCCAGCTTGAGCAATACCTAGAATAGCTAAGACGCTTAGACCATAGAGAATATTACTTGAAGCTTTGGGACTAACACCTCACTCATTTTGTGGCTTAGCTACTCGACTCTGACTTGTATGACTTGTCGGTTGCATGTTGACTCTGCTTTGTGACAAGTTCTTCGGCTGTTGTAGTGGCTGCTGAGACATACTTTGTGAATTTTCATCGTTTTTTTGTACCTTCTTCTCTTTGTAGTGCTCAGGCCTCTCGTCAGTCTTTTCTTCATTTGGATTATGGATTTTTTAATATTTTCTTAATAATAAACAAAGAAAATCTTAAAACAACTCAACAAAAGAAAAATCATTCAAATAGAAATCTAAATGTTATGTACACTATACACATGTCCCTAGGGGCTCATATATAGATTTTGTCTCCATACTCCTCTGTAACACTACTATGAGGGCATATACTCTAAATTTTGTCAAAAAATTATCACAATAAAACACAAAAATTCAATGCATCTCACAAAACATTGCCCTCTAATAGTCATAATGTTAGGTCCGCATTCAGAATGCCTCCCCCCTTCCTATTTGGAGTCATCCTTTACGACACGGTATCGCAAAGGGTATGTGTTGTGCTTGGGCAATTAAAAGTTGTGGCTATGCAGGCCTTGTAATGTAGCCCTATTATGCATACACAATCAATGCATGGAAAAGATTTATGTTGTGCAAGATGTGGGTATAAGCAATTTGCTTATTGGCATTTGTTGGCGAGGCTTCCTATTCTAAGCAATGTAATGGTCTTTGAAGCTCTTGTATCGTTGCTTGATTGAAGTGACTTGCTCTCTTCTAACTGTACTGTAATCGTAGGAAGAATTGTAAGAATTCAAGTGGTGATGCACTGACATCAGTTTTGTTGTTCTTCTTTGAGACCCATTTCTTTGCGATTATTGGTTGTTTTGTTGCTGACGCTCGTTTTGGGAACCCATACTTGCCCGTGCTTCGTTTGTGTTTGAAGAGACTTCTTTGGGATCCACCTTTTTGTTGTGTGAGTCAACAGTGGTCTTTGCTTCAGCCCTTGTACGCTTGGTTGGGGACGGGATTTAGGCTTTGAAAGTTTTGGAATCCAAATGAATTCTTGACTTTTTTGTGCTTGAATCAACTTCTTTGGAGCCCAAACCTGAGTTGTGAAAGCTTGCGACTTTGTGATATTCTTACCCGTTCGTGCACGCTTTCCTTGTTTTTGTTTTGGTGTTGGATCTTGTGATTTGTCATTAGAGATCTTTGTCTTCTTGATCCATATCTGTTTTTGGCCGATCTGGCTTTTTGGTATCCAGATTTGTCGAGCTTTTTGGCTTTGACTTGTTGTCCTGTTCTTTTGACCTATCATGGTTGTTGCTGAAGGGGTTGGTGATAGTGATGGCCTGAGTTGATGATAGGGGATGTCGTAAGATTCATCACTATCGCTACTATCCTCAGCAAGGTTGACTTCTTGTACTTTCCCTTGATTTTTTGGCTGGTAGTGGAAAGTTACTGTCTGTTTGCTCGTGGGTGGTAGTTTCTTGGAGGACTTTTCTAGCCCATTGATTAGAGCATTGTTAGCTCGTTGCTTTGGTCGTATTCCTCCTAGCTGAGTCTTTGCATCCTTATTAGGAGCCATGTATGAGGATGCTTGTGTTGGCTGTGTCTTCACCAAGGACTTTAGAATCCACTTTTGATGCACTTATTCGTGTAGCGATGACATTGATTCCCGGGTCGTTGATCTTATTGAAGCTCGAAGTGTTCTACAGAGTCATAGAACTCGTTGTCTTCTTCATCTTTTGATTCTCCACATTTCTTTGTTTGCTCCTTATTTCGAGAGCTTGTTGATGTCTGGATCTCTTCGTTTTCCTGGATTACACTCACTGCAAAATAAGGAACGACATCATAGCCATTTTCATCACAAAACTTTGTTGTGGGAGCATCCTCCACGGCGCACACGTCCAGAGTAGCCAAGATGTGTTCCCATCCAAAAGGCTCTAACTCTTCTTCAGGAAATGGTTCTGGGATATAGTCCCTATCCTCTATAACCCGCTCTAGGATACATTCCTCACGTTTCAAGCTACCACATTGTGAAGCTCCACACATCCACAGTTCTTTAGGCTTACCTAACCAAGCTGGAAGTTCTGATCCTGCTAGTGTGGCGGAATCAAACTCCTCAACTGGTGTTCTCGTCACATCCCCATAGCTATGGTCCCTCAAGTTTATCTTTGTTATGTTTTCCATATGTCTCAGGTATATATGGTCATAACCCCAATCTTGGACCATTTTCAATTGTCGCATGAATGGTCTTCCCAGAATGATGTCATAGTTGTTCTTCTTGCCAAATTCAACAACAACAAAAGTGTGTTCATATTCAATGCCACAAGAAGTAACAAGTACTTTTTCTAGCAGTCCTAGGGGATTTTCCTTGTGTCCGTCTGCAAGCTGCAGGGTCATTCGTGTGGATATCAACGCAGGTTTTCCCCATTTTTTCCAAACCTCTTTGGTTGCAATGGCCACACCAGCTCCACTGTCAAGGATTGCCATGGTTTTTACACCATTGAATTCCATAGGAAGGGTGGTGTTTCCATCTTCTCCCTCGTAATACTTGCCTACCTTGTTTAAAGGCACTGGCCTAGTATTTAGTTGAGGCATTTCAAGCTCTTTGATGCCTTCCTCGATTTGAGTCATTGGGGTTTTTACACCAAATTTCTCTAGACATTTACCCACATTAGCCCACATGTTTGGTCTTATTCTGAGTAACTCGGCTAACATTATTGTACATGTGACTGGGGTAGATAGAATATCTACTAGCCCCTTTGAATCGATGGCCTTGTTGGGAGACAGTCTCTGTGATGGGACTGCAACCACGTCTGACTTGGTCTCGTACTCTCCCATGTAGGAAGGTAGTGTTCTTAGCGAATGGGGTTGACTATCCATAGATTGTACAGATCCTTTGTCGCCCCAATACGATCGCACGTCTAGATTCATTTGAGATCCAGTCTCAAATTCCTCTATTGGTGGTAGAAACACTCCTCGTTCATCACCAGTCTTGTCTACTAGTCTTCTTAGGTCATCGGCTTCATTGGCCTCTCTGACTTGTTTCCACAATTCATCAAGACCATCTATCTCTTTACAATCCTCAGGTATAGCTTGGTGAAATCCCTCGGAAGAGTTATCCGTGGTATTCAGTACTATCCTTGGTTCTAATGCTGGGTCTTTGAGGTTTGGTCTGTGCTCATGACTAGTATCTGGCTCTTTTAGTTCCTGGTTTGGTGGGATTACTTGTGTAGACATGACACGGATCACATCCTCAGGTTTTGCAACTGGTGGTTCTAGTAAATCTTGGGCTGTTTGAATCATTTTCTGGCACATTTCAAACCTTTGCTTTTCTAGTTCCGCATAGGGATATGTCATCCACCTGTGTTCTTGGGTTTGGTTGTTTTTGAGCCTCACATCATAGGCTTTCAAGAGGGCATCTAATGTCTCATTAACCTTGTCTGCCAACACAGATCCTCCTGAACTAGCACTTCTCGGTTTCTCATCCGTGGATGGTTCTTCTAGAGGTTTAACCATCTGTGTAAGAGAAGGTGCCTCCTTTTCCTCATGTTTTTTTATCTTCTCCTCAGCTTCGGTAAGCTTCTCAGCTAGGGATTTTTGCTCTCGTTCCCTGCGTGCTTTCATCCTAGTCTTTCTAGCTTTCCAACTATTTCGTTTGCTCTTGGTTTTCTGACTAGGTGCTTCTGTCTTTGGTCCATCATCTTTCTTTGGACTCATGTCACTTTCCGTGTTCTTTGTCTCTGGATTCTCATCAGATTTCTTTTGAGCTTGTGCTCTCGTAACTACTTGAACTCGTACAACATTTTCATTTTCTGATCTACTAGGGAGCTGAACAATCCCTAATACATTTGTCGTGATTTTCCTGATTTGGTTTGGGTTTTTTGGGCAATCGGGGATCAAGTGAGTGATGCCACATTCAAGACAATAGGCATTTACTTCAGTGATCTCCGTATGAGGACATTGTTTGACCAAGTGGTTGTCACGACTTTTGTGACAGTCTGTCTCTGGTCGAGGAGATTCTTTTAGCATTTCCTCTTGGATATAAGCAAGCTTTGACCTAGATAAGCCGTTATTTGCAATGAATCGCAATTTCCTTTCGTCCATTTCATACCTTCTTTCTTTCGACTGAAACCCAGGAGGTGGAGGTTGTACCGGCCTCACCACTCCATGTGTTTCTCTCACATTTTGTTGCTCCAAAGGGTAGTACTCACTTTGGTTGCTATACCACATTGTAGCTAGTATTGGCGTTGGTTTATTTGATGCTTCCATCATTGGCATGTATCTCATGTCTACCGGCATTCTAGCACCTGGCAGCGGATGTTGTTGTCCTAAGACAAGCTGTGGCCTTAAAACTCCTACTGGTCTTGGCGCATTCCCCGTAATGTATCTAGGTGGAGTAGGTGCTTCTGGAACAGGTTGTACATACCTCTCCCTAGAATTTTCCATGCTATAATAGCACTCTTCCCCTGTATGGTTCGCCCATTTTCTCTCAATTTCACACCACTTCGGCTCTCCCGAATCAGACCTTACAAGAGGAATCAACCTCTTGACCAAGTCGTCGATAAGCTTTTCTTGATCAATAGGTGCCGTTGGCTTGGCAATGGACTCACTTATCTGTGAAACACTGTGCTGAAAGGATGTGTCATCTCCTTGACTCTTTAAGTCCTTTTCTTTGTATGCCTCACAGTTATCCACTAGATAAAGAGCTTCTTTGATCAACTCGTTTAGCGTCATCCTCCTTATCATATGCAGATCCTTCTGAAGTCCCGCATGTCTCATTCCCTGGATAAAGATCAGCATCAGTCGTGCTTGCGTAGGTAATTTCGCTCTCGGACAGAGCTTAACATATCCTTGAGCCGTAATGATGCTTTGCGTACTGATTCATCCTCTTTCTGTTTGAATCTATGGATTTGCGAGACCGTGTTGTGAGCAATGCCTTTTGGCGAGAAATCTTCAATAAACTCCACAAATAGCTCATCTAGGGTCTCAAAATCCCAATTTTCCACCGAGTCGAACCATGTAGCTACATCATCTTCTAGAGTCAATCCGAATCCCGCAAACTGTGTCGCAAAATCTGAAACTTCCTCTGCTCTAATCACTCTTCTAAAAGCCGTTACGTGATCTCTTGGATCTTTATCTCCGGAGTATTTTCTGTTTACCCATTTCTGGACTTGGGATGGTCTAACTCGTCGATTGTCTACAAGTCTAACCAGAGACTCTCCTAATCCTTCTTTCGTTATCGCTCTTGAAGGGAATTCTGGTGGCTCTCTTCTTGGAATTCCTATAGGAATTCTCGTGTTTGGTGGAGGCATTTGTGGTCCTTCATTGACCAAATATCCACCTCTTTCTAGTACAGTATGTGGATTTGTGCTTTCTACAACTATGTATTCTCGTCCATACTTGTCGACAACTATAGATCTCCATTGACAATCGACTCCGTATGTGTAGACATATAAGAGCTTGTAATCCGTTATCTCTTCTAGGTATGAATATGAGCATCTATAAAGATTGACCTCATTGTCGTCAATGTATCTATATAGTCCTTCACTCTCATGACCAATCATCCAAACTCTCTCAACAAGATGGATCTTTATCAATTGCAAGTTTGGAAGATCCATTGTGGGAGGATATTCCTCTATCGTCGGGATCTCCAAGCTTGTGTAAGTTGCGTTTGAATCTAGGGTAGACATGATTTCTGGGCTTAAGAGCTTTTGCTTGGTTCAAGTAGACTTAGTCCACTGTGTTCAAGTTCTTTGGTCAGGGAAAAGTCGAAACTATGTCCAAAACCGCAACCGTTTCTTCACAATTCTCGCAAATTGTCGCTTTCAGACACCCCTAATTTGCGGATGAATTTTGAGGCCTCAAACGACGTTTTTTCCAAGTTTTGATCTAAGATCTGTAGAGCCGCTCTCAGGCTACGTTTTGATATAAAAACTTTTCCGATGCGATACCGTTTGTGAAAGTTATGGCCAAAACAGTGAAATGCAGTTTAGAATGGTCAAAATGAGTCCAAATTCAATTTTAAAAGAAGATTTGGGATCTCTGTGACACTGTGAACACTTCTGTATGGTCAAAATTACAGTTGGACCCTAAAACTGGCCTAGAGACATCCTATGCGTAGGATGTCTATATGCTCAGAATTTAACAAAATTTGGTCCAGAGACTCCCCTTAAGTCCAGCAACACAATGGTATGCTCATAATTTCATTTGGACCTAAAAATGGCCTTGAGACATCCTACGCGTAGGATGTCTTTTTGCTCAGAATGACTTGAAATTTTCACCACAGATTCTCCTTGATGTGTTGATCACAGTGGTGTGCTCATAGGTTGGTTTGGAGTCCTAAATCAAGCTGGAGACATCCTACGCGTAGGATGTCTAACTGCTCAGATTTTGTCCAAACTTGATCCCAAGATTCTCCTAGTGCTCAGCAACCCAATGGTATGCTCAAAATTGAATTTGGATGCCAATAGGTCAAGATTTGGGTTGCATAAGCTTCTAGTGCACTCCAAGAGTAGGGTGTTTGACAATTCTTGTCTTTGCTTGGTAAATAGGCCAAACAAGGTCCAAATTCACTTTTGAAAAAAGTTCTGGAATCCTTGAGACACTTAGAACCTCCCTTTATGGCTAAAGTAGAATTTTGACCACTTTATGACCCTGGAGACATCCTACACGTACGATGTCTTTTTGATCTGTTTCAGCTCAAACTTGCACTGTAGCTTCCCCTTGATGTGCTAAACTCAGAGCTATTTTTACTTTTTGATTCTGACACCTATAGGTTGGTCAAATGATCAAGAATCTGTTCCAAAAGCCTAATGTATGTTCTGATGAATTCCCAAGTCAAATCAACTCCAAATTGGACCAAAATTAACTAGGAGGCTTGCCTAAGGCTATACAACACCCTGCTATGTCCACAGTTTGAATTTGGCCTCTAAATCATGCCTTAGACATCCTGCGCGCAGGATGTCTAACTGCTCAGAATTGCCTCAAATTTGAACCACAGACTCTCCTTAAGGTGCTGATCACCGTGGTATGCTCAGAAGTTGTTTTGGAGTGCTAAATCATGGTGAAGACATCCTACGCGTAGGATGTCTAAGTGCTTAGAATTGCCCCAAACTTGAGCCACAGCTTCCCCTTGATGTCAGCAACCCAATGCTATGCTTAGATTTTAATTTGGATGTCAAAAGACCCCAAAACTAGCTGTTCTTGCCTTTTTCAGTCAAAAATGCTAAAGTCTGCTTAAAACGCAATTTTCTCACCCAAATGAGCTGAAAACTCTCACATGCACTCAAAACATCATGTATAACATGCACATGAAGTCACCCTATGGTTTGGTCTCAAAATTAGGCCTTGGACACAATTTGGGTAGGATGTCTGGTAATTCTCGTCTTTTGGCTTTGATCTGTCAAAATTTGGTCAAATTTCCACTTTCCAGATGAAAATAGGGTAAAACCTACCTTCTGAACACAGTGGTAACCTCAGATTTTCAAAAAAATGCATAGATCACCCTGTAGACATCCTACGCGTAGGATGTCTACTGCTTATTTTTTCAGACTGAGGTGTCCCTGATGCTTCCTTATGCTCTCAGCAAGTGCAAGTATGCTTCACAATTGCAAAAACATGCAAAAATCACTCAATTTAAGCCTTTTCTGAAATTTTACATTTTCTGACCCCGCCTTTTGGCTTTTGGTCAACAAAAATTGGGAAAAACAACCAAGTCAATATGTTACTAGGGTAAAACCTACCCTCTGAACCCACTGGTAACCTCAGTTTTTCCAAATTCCCTGCCAAAAGTTCCCTGGAGACATCCTACGCGTAGGATGTCTACTGTCTTAAAATGCAATTTTTTTCTTGCAGTAGTATTCCCTATGCTCTGTAGAGTTCTCAGCAATAATCACAAAAAATTTTGGACTTCAAATCAGCTTCCAAACACAATTTACCGTCTTTCCTACTTACTGTTTTCCACTTCTCTGATGAGCCTAACAGCAAATAAGACATGCATAAAGTACTCTAGA
Source organism: Adiantum capillus-veneris (assembly GCF_014529385.1). Taxonomy (NCBI): domain Eukaryota; kingdom Viridiplantae; phylum Streptophyta; class Polypodiopsida; order Polypodiales; family Pteridaceae; genus Adiantum; species Adiantum capillus-veneris. The sequence continues at coordinate 119,553,265 of NC_140959.1, read as the reverse complement.
TCAGCAATCAAGATATCCTACTTACCCTACTTCTACTCATCAATGTGAGATGGTGATTTTGATGTCTTGGTTGCTTCCTAGCCTCACACGGACTCTCAAGTCAACCTACCACCACATCTACCACTCCAACTCCTACTCTCTACACCACAACCTACTCTAATCCACAGATCCTAACTAAACCTATCTAGTCACAGACCCTCGGCAAGACACACGCTTCCTGGCTATCCACTTGATCACGGAATATCCTCTTCCAGATCCACTTAAGAAAAATGCTTTCTTTAGCCGAAACTAAATCAAGCAACCATCACACGAGTGTTAGTAGGAAACCTACTTAGGTCCTTGTGTCCCCGGCAGCGGCGCCAATGTTGCGGGAGCGACTCACACACCCATGAAGTGCATGCAAACACTACCTAGATCAACATAATGTCAATCGAGGACACAGATGACACGATAGGCACACGGAGGAAATCTCTTTAGCTTGTCAGGCTGAGACCATCCTACACATACAACACTCTGGAAGGCCAACTAAACCACAATCAAGAACCTCACTGCTCTCAACTACACCACCTAGCCACATACACACATACGGAAGGTAACTCACCTAATCATGCCAGATTCGTATGAAACTTAAGGAACACCATCCCCTCACTAGGATACACCTGTCCCTAAGCTTCTACACTCAAAACCCTCACTCTAAACCCATCTGCGGAAAACGCGTAGGATGACAGAGCAGAATTTTGAAAGTGCCCGAAACTGAAATTTATGAGTACCCATGCGTAGCTTATGTCGCCACGATTCTATAGACTACTAGAACGCAGAAAACAGACATCGTTTGATACACTTACGGCCACAAATAGCTCGTAGATGCGTCGACATGTGCGCTTCGTCTCGCGTGGAATGCTTGGTGTTGTCGCGTAGCTCTCCTCGAGCCTACAACAATGGTGCAATCGGATCTCCAATGTGTTGAGCGAGCCGGGCGTAGCAAGAGGATAAAGCTCACGCTCACTCTCTTTCTCTCTCCTACACAGTAGATGGCAGCGCTAAAGTTTTGATTATGATTAAAAGTCTCCCTTACAAAATGACCTAGGTACCTTATATACTAAGGCCACCTTAGGTTTAACCAAAAATGGGGTTGAAAGGGTCAAATGGCTTTGTATTTACAATCTGGAAGTGCCATTGCACCCCGGCTTCTGAAACTAGAATAACTACTCATTACAAATGACGTTTATAGCCATAATCCGCAGCATTTCATAACTCGCAAAAGATAAGACTTTGGTAGGAAACTTGAGTTATGTTGTGTTGTTGACCCAGCGGTCAATATCCTTCTTCTTCACCTTCCTCCTGTTTCAACAAAAGCAATAGGTATTCTCCTAGAGAATACAAGAGGAGATGACATCGCAAATCTTACCCTAGATGGCGAAGGTCCCAAAAGCTCAAGAAGTTCAAAGAGGGAGGAAAGAGTATCTCTTTTCTCACCTATGATGGCACCTTTGGTTCTATCGACAAAGTATTGGCCTTCATCCAACAATGTGATGCGGCCTTTTGGAGACAAGGGCTTCATAGAATCCTCTAAGCTACATCATGTAGCTATGCACTTCCAGAAGTCTTCTCGTCAATGGTGGGCTAGCCTTTGTGGAAACGGCGAGGCCCCAAAGACATGGAAAACTCTATGAGTTCCCATCATGAAGCAATTCCTTGCAAGTGATCCAGCCATACCGACAAGAGTTTACTTGCAAGAGAGTAATTCTAAGAACTTATGGAATTTTTTTTGCAAAATGTGAATAGAGTTCAGAGATCAAAGTGTCAACTAGAAACTAAACAAAATCACTAAAATTTTGATGCAAAAGAGTGTTGTAAGTAAACTAGGGGACCTATACCCATCTATACATGTCCTATGGAGAGGTCACAAATGGGGATGTCTAGCAATTTGATCCACCTCACTCTAGGTAACCTACATCCGAGTGTTTGTCTTGAAAAAACCATATGCGATGACCCTCACAAAAGGTTATGTAGACTTGACTAGCTAGAGTCTCAAAAATGGCTCTTTTGGACTGAGTCTTAGAAACGGCCATGATTGCTAAAACAAGCCAAAATAGGCTCCACAACAAGGTAAAATGGCGGTATTTGCAACACAATGTACATCCAAAACGTGAAACTATCACTACAGAACCGCAGGAGGACATGCACTCAAATAGGCGCCAATGAGATGCAAGCAAAAAAAGAAACTCAATTGAGCTCCCTACAGGGAGTAAAAACTACTCTCAACAAAGCTCAAGCACACTCAAGGTGCTAATCACGCGAAGAGGAATATTTGAACCCCTGCACATTGATGTCAGAGGAGAAGCCGATGCCGCAAGCTAGGAAAATGGGTGTCAATGCCAAATTTCATCACCAAATGAAAGTGTCTCGCCTGCTCAAATATGTCAGAGTTGTTGAAGCCAAAAATTGGTGTGTGTGTGTGTGTGTGTATGTGTGCGTGCATGCATGTGTGTGTGCACGTGGGTGTGTGTGCATGTGCGTGTGTAGCTGTTTAACTTAAATAAATAACACACCAATGAACAGGCTGTTCAAAACGACGACTGGCTAAAGATATCTAGGCAAAGATAAGTACATAAACAACTCAATGTTTGATTCATAACTGTACAACATAATAAGAATGAAGTATCATTCCAAATGAATTTGTACAAAGGTATCAAAACTATCCCAATTGAATCATTAAATGTTTCCAAAGTTGGACTGCAGCAAGTTAAACCTCTTTAAGCCAAGATAGAATTCTCACCTGCATCCATATAGTCAAGACAACAGATATGTTAGACTTGACTATGTATGGCACGCTTCATAGAATCTATCAGTTGTTATCCATGTCAAACTTAAAAAAATTCAGACTAGCTACTGTCCTACATATTTAAATTCTCAAGGATTTTTTACCATCATATTTTTGCTAGAGTTACTCATATATTTAGCTTCTCTTTTAATATATAATATCCATTAATGTAAAAAACGTCGACTAATCCATATCATCGTATGTAAAAATCTTGCATGCAATGCTTAGTTAAGTAATTTTATCCTTAAAATGTGTTCCGATGTCAAGCCCTTCAAAGCTGAAACAACTAGGATTATCATTTGACCAAGCTAGCCCTATCCAGAGACAAAGTAAAAACTAGAAGAATGTATTGTAGACCATATCACTTAGCCCGCCAGAACTTAGCAGAATCTGTAATAGGCCTGTTTACCCAACATCATATACTTAAGTATCAAAATGAAATATTCATCAGTAGCAGTTGGGTTAATCCTCCAAGTTTTCCCAGCACTATCATATTTCAATAAGTAATCATTCAATATGATGCTATCCTGAGAAGTAATCTATCAAAGCAAAACAAGCTAGGACCAAACAACTATCATTACCAGTCGAGAGCAGCTATATAACTGCTATCTTGAGTCATTTCCCAAAGTAACTCGGTTAACTCGGTGTCGGTTTATGAAAATAATCCACCAGAATGTGACCCATAACATTTCTCTAGCATAACTAGTAATGCCACCAAGCTTTCAACATCAGATTAACTAGGGTTATCATTCAGCCGAACTTAAACCTGATGTCACTGAGTCATTCAATAATATGCAGCAGGTTATGCATTTTTTTCCCAATATATATTCCTATAATGAGTTTCCTTTGAGACTGCAATAAAAGCTGAACCATCAGTTCAGAGAAGTATCAACCAAAGCCAGAGAAGTATCAGCCAGAGCCACAATAACATTATACCCATACTGGTCAGAATCATAGCTTATGCGAACACCCAAGTGAGGTTTTTAAGGCAGTATCATCACCAAGAACTAGATGGTGTATATATGAAAAAGACCAGAACTAAGCCAGGCATCCAAGCAATAAGCAAAAGGTTTTTATTTATTGTAAGTCAAGGCAAATAGTAACCAGAATATATTTTACGGTAGTATCATCACTAGATGTATTGTAATAAACCACTTTTAAGCCAGATATCCAAGCAAGGTTAGATATTCTATAAGTCAGCACCAAAGCCAGATCTGGCTAATTCCAACCATACGCAAAATCAAGAGAGTAAGATCTGTTTAGAGAAATACCAGGATATGCCAAAAATCCAAGACAAATAAAAACCAGTTGGTGGCCAGTAAACAGGCAGTAGATTTTACCAGATAGTGGCTAGTAGATTGCATAGAATTTAACAAATTTCTAAATTCAGTGAGCAGGACTGGAAGCCAGCAAAAAAATCATCATTCTCTTTCACTATGCCAAAGTAAGAAAAACCTGTCATCATCCTCAACAGAGCAAAAAAAATTTGACCACCTGAAATATTGAAGGAAATATGGAACTAGTGAGCAGAAGTACACTCACAATAATCTCCCAGGAGCCAAGGGAAAGACGGGTATAAAATCCAATGACAGCTTGTTCTCCCATTATTAGTACGACCAATGTTGCCTATGTCAAGTTGTTTGCACGGGGCACTATGTAACAGGATTTCGATATCATACTTACCATAAGTATCAAGTAAATGCAAAAAGCCCCAATTTCTCACAAGTTTCCATTGTAAGACATTACTTCAGAGAGTAAAATGAGCCGGACAGAGGCGCTCACAAAAAACCAGTGTCCAGCAGATAATCCATCCCAGTAGAAGTAATAAGCCAAAACATAATTATGGTATCATCTGTGCCATGTAAGTATTTATAACCAGAACATGTAATTTTACCATTTGAGAGATGTTACCCCTAATCTTCCAATACCAAAATATCAACCATCTTTTATACATTAACAGTAAAAGCTCCTGTCATGGAATAGTGGTAAAAAGACAATGTGGTAAAACTGCAAAGTATACACTAAAGATAGTGAATAGAAAACCTTGAAGTAGAAGCCCTCCAACAATTAGCATAGTAGCAGCAAAAAAAAATGTTACTACAGAGCCAAGCATCAACTTTTCTTGCAGACTCTCCTACACCAAGAAAGTTTACACCAAGACCAAGTCTAAGTGAAGGGAAGAGCCAAAAATGACTCAAGTCAAAAAATACACTCACAAAAACTTGTTTCTGCTAATTTTCCACATTGTGGGTTGAATAACCACAACAAAATGGTCCCAAATCGACGAAAAATGAGTTCCTAAATGATGAGCTAAACATAAGATAAAGATCTCAGCTCCACAATCCCATATATGGTTGCACATTTCTTGCTCCAAATCCTATTGTAAGCACATACCAATGCACTCCAATGTTTGTGCAATTAAAGGACAACATTTTGGTTGAATACTCTCCTCTGTATGCGCTCAAGAATAATTGCACATTAGCTCCAATTAGTGCACAAATCGCTCACAACAATGAAGCTCTCTCATCAGCAACCAATCGGCTCTAATACCACTCATGAAGAGTGCATGCACGGATGCGTGCATGCTCGGTGTGTTGTGCAAGGAAGGAGAACATAGAGACGTGGAGCTCAAAGTGAGGATTAACACCTCACCTCTCCCTAATTGCTCTAATAATCAAAAGAACAGATAAAGTCAGTATGATCAATGTGATGGGTGTCTGGCCAATTGAAATGAATCCTAACACAATGTTCTCTTCAAAAATATACGTCCATGTGTCCATATTATTGGAAATAGGGTTGCTGGGAAATAGACATAGCTTGAAGAAGACAAAGAAGTTCAAGGCATGCAACAAATTGTAGTAGTGCTTAGTGCACAATGGAAAGATAAGGGTATATACAATGCATGGGGGAAAATACCTCCTAGTGAGGGAAAAGATGCCCAACGGTCCTAAGTGTGTTCACACATATCACTACCACATATATATGATAACAAATTCCCCCTGGGAGTGATGCGGTTAATGAGAGCTAGCACATAGAGTGCCATGCCCTAAGGACATGATCAGTCCACAAAGGGGAGTAAGCCCAGAGCTTTGCAGAAAGCTTCAAACTTCTCATGAGACAATGCCTTTGTGAAAAGATATGCAATGTTGTCCTCTGTTGGCACATAAGCCAAGCTAATCTCTCTTGTTGAGAGTATCTCTATGACATAGTGGTAATGCACCTCAATGTGCTTTGTGTGAGCATGAAAAATTGGGTTTCTCACAATTTCCAAAGCACCATGACTTTCAGTGTAGATGATGTTGGTAGTGTCCTATCCAACACCCAAATCAACCATAAGGTGTCTGAGCCATACACACTCAATTGTAGCTGTGCAAGCTACCTTATACGCAACCTCACATCTGGAAGTGGCCACATTAGGTTTCTTCTTGCTCAACCATGATATGCATGAGCTACCGAGCATGAAACAAAAACCACTCGTGGACACTCGCATGTCGTTATTACAACCAGCCCACCAACAAGCATGTAAATCTGGCGGCAATGATACCCCCTTGGGATAACAAAAGCCAAGATGGAAAGTGCCATTCAAGTAGCAAAGAATCCTCTTGACAGCCTGCCAATGCTTGGACCTTGGGATATGCATAAATCTGCTACCTGTGAGATTGCAAACCGAATATTCGATCTCGTATTGCATATATAAATAAGGCATCTAGCAGTTTGGTAAAGAGTGACATTGACTAGATCACCAGCATCATGAAGAATCAACTTCAAACTTGTTTCCATGGGAGTGGCAATAGGCTTGCACTCCTCATGTACAAACTTACATAGCAATGTCTCTATGTGACACTGCTTAAACTGTATACCAAGTAATGATGCAACAACCCCAAATCTTTCATCTTGAGAGTAGCATTCAAATCAACCTTAAATTCATCAATATATGTCTCATTTGGACCAGTGATTAGCAAATCATTCAAATATAGAAAAATGATGGGAAGTAAATCAACCTCACACTTTACATACAAAGTGCTTTTTGTTGGACTGTTACAAAAGCCTTGTTTAACCAAATGAGTGTCAACTTTCTCATACCAAACACAAGGGGACTGCTGCAACCCATACAAATCTTTGATACATTTGCACATTTTATTTTCTTGTCCATTCTTGACCAAACCACGAGGTTGTGTTACATAAAATTCCTCAAATACGTCACCATTCAAGAAAGAAGTAACAATGTTTGATTGATGTACATCCCATCCAAAATGCACATAGAAAATGTATAGTAGTCACACGACAAGTGGGAGAAAAAGTCTCTTCATAATCTATGCCTTTCTATTGTGCATAAACTTTTGCAACAAGTTGAGCATCATAGCGATCAATCTCACCATCCGGCTTACATTTCAACTTATAAACTCACTTCGTGTCAAGGGCCTTTTTGCCAAGAGGCAAATCACATAAATTCCATGGGTCTTTTTTATAAGTGCATCATCTTTTAATTGCATGGTGGACATCCATTTTTTTAAAATTTTGTGCTTCATCAAAAGAATGAGGTTCTTCTACATCACATAAGCTAGAAATAGCCAAAGTATAACAATCTCATGCATAAGATGCATGGCGAGAACCTAAATGAGTACGACTAGATAAAGGTGCATCCAATTTACTGTCATGCAAAGTATGCACCAACCATTTTGGCATACCTTACCATGCTCATTCTTAGCCCTTTCCACATCAAATACATCATGTACATCTACATCAAAAATAGGCTGATCCGTAGCATTTTTAGAAACCCCCATAGGCTGCACATTTGCCGCGTTGGAATTTACATTTAAGTTTCCACCATTAAAAAGAGGCAACACACTGTCATAAATGTCTTGTGAGCTTACATTATTGTCTCTAGTACATGATAGAAAAGGTTGAAGGGGGATCTCTACAATGCAAGAATGTGGATATGAGGTTTTCCTCCTTTCATGCTCTCTTCTTCTTGCCCTTGTCTTTGCCGTAAGATTCAAATGGGTCGCCATAAGTTTTCTCAATGGCTGCTACAATAAAGGTTGATATGGTTTCTTTCCATTCCCTAAATGGCTCTTTTCAACATTAAGTCCAACAAAACCTGGTTGCATACCCAAATACTCAACAAAGTTCACTATGACAACATCATCCTCACAAACTCCTCATAGTTGACTTGTCCATCACCATCAACATCAACTTCACATATCATTTCATCCACCTCCTCATCAGTCAGTTTCTCCCAAAGATTTGGAGAGATTGAGAGACACAGAGAGCTGAAATGGATTTTGGTGTGACAAAAAAGGAGTTTCAAGACTTATGGATCACCTTGAGAAAGCAATTGGACGTGACTGCAAAGTTGTGAGACATAGTATGGCGCCTCTCTCTCTCTCTCTCTCTCTCTCTCTCTCTCTCTCTCTCTCTCTCTCTCTCTAGTAACCAAGTCTCTAGGTAGCAAAACTCATCTTTAGTTTGTTGTATGCAAGAGGTGTCTACTGAAGAGACGATGATATTACAAGGGGACTTTCTGTGCCAGAACCTTACTCGCGGGGCACTGGGAAAAACTTCACACTCCTGGGACGCTAGTATGTGGCCTACCTCCTCCTTGTCCTCATTTTGCAAAGCCATATTGGGTGGATATCAAATACCTCATGACATTGATTGGTCCTTGAGAGAGAGAGAGAGAGAGAGAGAGAGAGAGAGAGAGAGAGAGAGAGAGAGAGAGAGAGAGAGAGAGAGAGAGAGAGAGAGAGAGAGAGAGAGAGAGAGAGAGAGAGAGAGAGAGAGAGATTCCATTATCATCCTTGGAGGTCAAATATGACCTACAGGAACAAGAAAACATACATAGCTAGACCTCTTACTAGAGGTGTACATGGAGAATCATGACTAATGTGGATACAACAAAATTGTGACATATGTCTTTGGAGGGAAAGGTGGCTTTGGAGTTTTTGGAGCCCAAAATTCCTCATGATGGCCCATTTACCGGCTACTCATGCTTCTTGAACATTTTGGAGTTCTTAATTCTTGAATTTGAGTGGGGGGGGGGGCGCTCACTTATCCATACTTTGGTGCCCTTGAGAAGTCGTGCTTGTTGTAGAAGTGCTATATGTGCCTCTTTATTCTTGAAGACCAAGATGCCTTGGTTGGTGCGGTTGTCATGGTGAACCTTCTCGATGGTGTCGGGGTTGAACTTGATAAGGTGAATGGCTTGGTTGAGCTTGACTAGTGTCGAGGTGTAGTTGTCGTCCTCTCCCGAACAAGAGGAGGGCAAGCCACCAATGCGGGCAGAGAGTGCTAGTCCTTCTTGTTGGCGACGTTGTTGCATTCACTCTTCTACGTTGGAGGAGACAACGATGATTTCTTCATGAACTTGAGTGGTAAGGTTGGCCAAGCTTGTGGTGAGGGTGTGCTCAACTTCCTTTTCCTTGGTGAGAAGGTGGTCATTATCAGCTTGCTTTTGAGACTCCAAGGAGGAGAGATGCATCTCAAGGGCTTCAAGACGTGCCCTGAGTTCCATGTTCTCATCCTTCAGCTCTCAAACTTGAGCATGGAAATGATCCATTGGATCCACTTGTGGGTTGGACACAAAGAGCCGTGTCTGCTTAATCAGGGAGAGAGAGCCTCCACATTGCATCACAACTTGGAGAAGCCCAAGGAATGCCTTGGTACTTTGTAGGTTGAGAGAACTGACCGCTTGCTTGCTTGAGGGTGGGCCGAACTCGAAACCTCTAGCTGATTTAGTTGTCCAACAAGCTCAAAGCTCAATTGAGGCACACTTTTCCCAAACACAAGAAGGGGGACGAGAGAGAGAGAGAGAGAGAGAGAGAGAGAGAGAGAGAGAGAGAGAGAGAGAGAGAGAGAGAGAGAGAGAGAGAGAGAGAGAGAGAGAGAGAGAGAGATGAAATGATATATTAACATCTTCAAAAGGCAAAATTGACCAATGAGACAAAAGAGTTTACAGATGATGAATCTGATACACTATCAGTGTAAAAGATTGACAAACTAAAAAAATGAAAAAATTGAAACTGATCTGAGCTTAAGCAAAACGGAACAAAAAGGAATGGGATGAAATGATAGGCCGAGATGTTGGAATCAAGATCCTATCTTATGATATCGAGCATCGATCATGTGGCAGAGCTCATCAATGTCCTCCTTAGTCAGTACTCTCACTGGGCGTCTCCCATGTCTGGCTAGAATAGTCCAGACCCTCTGATGCAGCTTCCATCGATGTCTCAATGACCCTCGCAATCATGGGCATCTCGATCTCCCAAGTTCAGTGGCCCTATCATCCAGTGTACCTCTAGTACAGGTGGACTCTGAAGTCTACTGTGATGCCTGCTCATTTGCATGTTGTGCATGTAGTTTGAAAAAATCAATGATCTCCCTCTGTGAGTCTCTCCAACATCTGGTCTCCTAAAGAGGCTCTCCCTATGTTTGTGCAGCTCCAATAAAAATATCCCAACACATCTCTGATCTTGATATCTCATAACTTTGGCCAGTGGTCCAAACCCCTCTTTGAATAGGCAGTGGAAATAGCCTCATATCTCAGAATAGACTACTGGCCAGTGATAGATGTGATGTAGTTTTATCTCTAGCTCTATATGGCATAACTGACAAATCTTGGCCTTTGCTGGTACTCTTCTAAATCTACCACATCTCAATCACTGATGTGATGATGTGAGCATATGTCCAATAGCACATCATAATCCATGGGATAGATGAGTGTCCATGTAGGTGCGTTTGATCAGAAACTGTCCTCTGTAAGCTCAAGGAGATGCTCTTTGTAGAAATCTATCTTTGTGCCAAGCACACCCATTGGCTGTATCCATGTCCTCCTAGTGTCTAACCAAATCAAGTCCTGTCTGATGAGCTGAGTGATCTCGGTCCATGTGAGAGACAAGGAGAGTGCGTCCAACAAATACTAGAAAGGGGGTAGTCTATCCATGTCAAAACCATGCAACTTGAACCAAGCTTTCATCTGTGCATAGCAACAAGAGGTGTCTCCCTATGAGGCAAGCTATCGAGAAGACTCCAAATCTAGACGGGCATATATGTCTCTAGGGAGATCCCAGATACTGTGCATGAAAGAAATGGATCTGGTGAGTGCCTCGATGATCATTGGTGGAGTAGCGAGCACTACGCGTGTGCACACACACACACACATAGAGAGAGAGAGAGAGAGAGAGAGAGAGAGAGAGAGAGAGAGAGAGAGAGAGAGAGAGAGAGAGAGAGAGAGAGAGAGAGAGAGAGAGAGAGAGAGAGAGAGATAGATAGATAGATAGTTCCATTATCGTCCTGGGAGGTCAAATATGACCTATGGGACCAAATGAACATGTCACATGGTGTGAGTGGAGTTCATAAGTGACTCTCGATGCTCAAAAATGGCTGAAATGAGCGTCGCAATAGAGAGTCCACATCGTGGTTGGGAGAGGAAGGTATGTAGGGAGAGATCATGGTTGAATATATGGGGAAAAGAGGACCTAATGTGGTCAAAAGCTGAGCACTCAAGTAGTGTGTGGTACTCACTCTCTCGCACTTGACGAGGGCATAAGGTGCAAAGTCGATGACACTCCTCACCAGTGCCCCAACGTCCTGTCTCGCAGCGTAGAGAATGGGAGCTAAGACGAATGGAGGCAATGGTGCGGATCGCACTCAACGGGATGGGCTCAAGGATGTAGGAATGGGTTCGGTTACCTCGTTCCGAGAAGAAGAGAGATTTGTAGTTTGGGGCAACGTGTGTGGTGTAATGGCTGAAGCGAGAACCTCCAGATTTCTCCCAAGCCGTGATACATTGGCGTTGTAAGAAGGCCTCATTAACTTGGGAGTCGATCGACGCATCCTTGACCAAGTGACATGCATCCCATCTTCCAAACCATTTCTTGATATCAAGCATCCACCCCGAACTTAGTATTTTGCTCTTGCATGTCTTTTGAACCATTTGACTTGCTTCATATGCGATTCTAGGAAGTCGATGCAAAGGGCTACGTTGTGTCTTACGCATGTACTCCACAACCCTTTGCATGCCCAAGACCTCAATGGGAAGCAATCCGGACTCAAGAAGTAAGAGCATGTAGGGTGTTTGTGTCTTGACTTGGAGAAAGTTGGTGAGAAAACGCTTTTGGACATTCTCAAACTCTTTCCAAGTAGACTTCCCGATGCTTCCACCCCACACCTCCACTCCATAAAGAAGCACCGGTGTCACCAATGTGTCAAAGAGGTACTTTTTGAGAGCCCAACACTTGATCTCTCCTGCATTGCACATGTTCTCAAATGCATAATAGGCCCTCTTTCCGGCTTCCAAGCGACGCATTGCACAATCCTTCCATTTATGATTGGATGGAACCTCAAGGCCAAGGTACTTGAAGTGATCTACCACTTCAAGTTTCTCATTGTTATATACAATGCATGGATTTTCATCATTGAGGGTCTTTACAAGCATAACCTTGGTTTTGGATCCATTCACGATCAGCCCGCTATGTAGGCAAAAGCGTTCCAAGACACTCATAAGCTTTTGTGCATCTTCTAAGGTATGTGCCATGAGCACTACATCATTGGCATAAAGCAAAAGCATGATCACCGCATTTCCAATCTTAACCTCTTCTATGCCTTCTTGCTGCATAAAGTCAAGAACCATGCATTCCAATTCATCAATGAGTAGCCCAAAGAGGGTTGGGGAAAGTGGGCATCCTTGTTTGACACCAATAGTGCTTGCAAAAAATTCTGAAATTCCATCTCCCATACGTAATCGACATATCACTTTTTGGTAGATGCGAAAGACGCATGCATAAATTCTCTCGGCACTTGAAGGCTTTGCATATGTCTCCAAAGATTTCCTCGCGGTACCATGTCAAAAGCTTTCTTGAAATCCACAAAGCAACAATACAACTTTTTTCCTTTCAATCGAGACGCTTCCATAAGAACTCGAAGAGTGACAAGGTGATCAATAGTGCTATGATGCTTTCAAAAACCTGCTTGGCCAAGTGCACGTTTGCCATTCTTTTCAGCCCATTCACTTACCTTCATCTCCATGATACATCCAAATAACTTTGCCATTAAAGAACCAACCATTATAGTGCGATAGTTGTTCACATTGTTTACATCTCCTCCTTTGTGCAAAGGTTTGATCCAATTTGCACTCCAATCATGAGGCATGCCATACTGAAGTGCAAGGTTAAACATATCGCATATCCAATATCGTGTTTTCTTGCTTGTCCATTTAATCATTTCAGCCTTGACACCTTGAAGGTCACCTGCCTTGCGAGTAGCAAGTTTCTCAAGCGCGCGGCATACATCTTCAATGGTAAAGAAGAGAGAGAGAGAGAGAGAGAGAGAGAGAGAGAGAGAGAGAGAGAGAGAGAGAGAGAGAGAGAGAGAGAGAGAGAGAGAGAGAGAGAGAGACTCTTCACTCAGGCATCATGGCACATTTATGGAATTTTGTACACAACATTTTGTGGGGTGGAATGGATGGCTCTTCAGACACTTGACGATGAGTCTTTAGGGCCATAGTCATTTTGCCCAGAGAGGAGGGAGCATTGGGGGATTATTAATCTAGAGATGCATAGCAAGGCACTGCTTGTGAAGCTCATAGTACCCAAATTGTTTCCAGGGGCAAAGCCTTGAAAATAGTTTTTGCATCATGCTTTGTCACACACTCCTCCTCATTTTGGATATCTAGATGTTGTCGATGTCTTGTGCCCGACCATCAGATTCATCTTCACAGATGCACCCTTGGAGAGACAAACTACTTTACCCTCCCATCAAGGATGGTGTGTGTTCCCATCTCAAGAGACCCAATTATTGCTCAGTAGGGGACCCTAGTCTTTAGCATCTTCGAGACTGGCCATCATGGATGTCACATCATATTGAACTTTCAAGGTGAGGTTTCACCTTATTAGAGGTTGGATGGCCATTGGCAGCCTGTTAGAGTGGTTAGCTATTTCCAAAGGAGATCATGTCTTGAGCCTATTTTCACTATTGAGGAGGCCCCACTTTGCATCCTATGGATTTGGCAAGGCAAGCCTCTTGTTCAGTTGGACTGGGATCATGGAGAGTGGCACTAGCCTTCGTTGAGCAATGATGGTTCCCCTCTATCCTTTTTTGATTACATAGTATCCATTGGGAGGCTTGCAAACCTGGCATCCACCTCATCGTCCACGCTATTCAGAGGTATGATAGGATCAATGCATATTCCTAGCTTTCCAATGATAGTTTTGGTCCTACATGTGGACCCTTCGGATCAGCCACATGATATGTTTTTTCATGTGGATAATAACACATGTTGATTGCCTGTACGCACTTGGTTGAAAGATATTGGTTTTGATTTGACTTGTGAGAGATGTACTCTAGAGCCTGAGTCTTTAAGTCATTATTTTTGGGTTTGTCCATATGCGCGGCCAGTGTGGATGGTAGTTTGTTCTTTGTTGGTTACAATGGGCATCCATGATGGGTTTGTGACATGGGGGGAAATCACATGGATTTTGCAATTTCTAGGGTCACACATCTTTTTTAAGGGGTTGCCAACACATCCGATCTTCTTGCTTAATCCCTTAGGATATAGACTAGGCACTCTACAGATGATACAAGATGCAGGTCATGAGTTGGATTTTAGAGAGAGAGAGAGGGCTAAAATTCACGTTCACAAGCATGCGGAGTTTCAAGTCAAATTTTGATTTCAATTGTTGCCATAGCTTCTTCGTGCAAGGAGTATTTCCATTAGGTATCCTTGGGGTTTACCCCCCTTTTGAAATCGTTTGTGCTCTCAAAGTCTCCTTTCGAGCGGCACAACAAAATGTAGTTTTCAACCAATGTTATTGGCATCAAATTTGACTTTGGTTCTCAGCTTACATCATCCATTCAATTTTTTCAACAATCAATCTCCTTACATCCCATTGATCTTTGGCATACCTCATGTCCTCGCCATTGGCTATCTACCTCTGACAATTATCATATGACATCTACATCACACTTGAAAGTATTCTTTTTATCAACACCCCTATGCTCTATTTTGACATACACACATGCTCTTTGACATCGGTGAGATAGTGCCTAGGTGTGTTTCAGGGATACTATGCTGTATTCTTGTTGTGGGAGTGTACCTTTTTCTCACACAAAACCTCTTGAGAGAATGTTTTCTCAAGAACATGTTTTGATGAATCTCACATTCAGTTTGTTGATCATAGGAGGATGCCTGTCCTTTAGGTAATCATTGATTCTCACTCTCGAAGGCATAGCATCATTTTTCATGTCTCTGAGTGGAGTAGAAAACCCTAGTGGTGGATGATTTGTCATGGTTAAGGCTCACTCAAGATTCTCACAATAGTCTTTGACAAGCCCACTTTGGACTTTGTGACTTTTTGGTCTTTGGAAATTGGTATTGGGGTACCCTAAAAGTTTAGAATTAGGAAACCTAGAAAAATTCAACCCTAAAACCAAAACTTTCTATTGCCTGCAAGCTTTCTGCTTGGCTATACCTGACTCAATTTGGAGTTGTCTATCAAAAGTTAGAGAAATTTTAGTGAATTGCACTTGAAACAACACTCAAAACAGTTCCAGGACCAGAACACAGGAACTTTGGCTTGTATCTTGGTCTCCAGAAGGTATTTTTAGCTCAAACTTGAGATTTGAGATGTACTCAAGTATGTCTACAAGATCATCAAGTCAGATACCCCCACTAGGATGAGGTACATGGATCACGATCCATGTTCCTCTATCAAAGTTTTTTCTCCAAATTTCCCAAACTTTGATAGTATGTAGACAAGGTCATAAGCAGGCTCTGTACCAATTTTCATCAAATTCTGAGGTTGAGGTGCATGGATCATGATCCATGTTCAAACACATCTGGACTTGATCTCTTGGCCACAAGCTAAATCTCAAATCTTTTTGGATTTGGACTTGGTTTGGTAGGTCAAATAGCCAACACTAGGTCTGCACAACGGTTTTCTGTCTGTCACCTATTTTGCACCTTTTTGACCCAAAATTTTGTTGGTTTCACTCTATGTCCACAAGCTAAATCTCAAATCTTTTTGGATTTGGACTTGGTTTGATAGGTCAAATAGCCAACACTAGGTCTGCACAACGGTTTTCTGTCTGTCACCTATTTTGCACCTTTTTGACCCAAAATTTTGTTGGTTTTTTTCCAAAATTGGACTTGGGAATATGTTTTCTTGTGTATGCACTATTGATCTGGAAAGTTTCAAGCCAAGTTGTCAGAATGGTTACATGGATTGCGATCCACGTTTGGAGCCCAAATTGACTTTTCTTGCTACCATCAGAATCAACATGAATACTAGATGCTATGGTATCAATTTTTTTGAAAATGGAACTCTAGATTGGAAATTAGGTCAATTCTGACACTTTGTCAGAGTACTTGGTAGTTCTGGGCTTTTGGTCTGGTATTTTATATCCAAATTAAGTTTTGAAAAGACCACTAGACTCCTTGTGATGTCCTCTAGCTATGGTACAAGTTTGGTCTCAGTCTGTGTTGACAAGGGAACATGGATCACGATCCATGTACCTTTGTGTCAGATGGTAAAAAAACTTAGCACACAGCTTCCCCTTGGTCCATTGATCCCTACTATAAGGTTTCTATGTGATTTGGATCACTTTAGGTCAAGAAAAAGTCAATTCACACATCTGTTTTAGGGTTTTCACCTTAAACTATTTTTGGCTCTTTTCACCCACTTTCTGAACTTTTTTGACAAAAATTGTTTGGGGACTTTTGTTCACAATGGTCTCTGCTATATGGTAGAAAAGTTTCTGTCCAAAAATTTCTCAGGGGGTACATGGATCGTGATCCATGTTCCACCACTTTTGGACTTGATCTTTGGTGTACTGGTAGCTTGTGATGTTTGTAGCTTTCTCCACAAAGAATTTCTGGATTTGGATCAGTTTTGCCCTACCAACACTCACTTCTATAGTCTGCGGTGATAGTTTTCACAATGAACTGTTTTTGGCTCTTTTGACCACTTTTTGTAACTTTTTTGCATATAGTTCTTTTGGGAAAGTTGTTCCAAATGATACCAGCTACCTACTGCTCAAATCTCAGCCAAAATGTTTTGATGAGGTACATGGATCGCGATCCATGTTCCATTAGATCTGAACACCAAATTTGCCCCGTTGATTACTCGCAGTATTAGTAATCTACTCCACCATTTCTTTTTAAATTTGGACAACTTTTTCCTAGTCAAAAGTGAGTTTTTCTTTCTACCCTACGATTTTTGACTAGTTTGTGTATTTGGCTATTTTGACCAACTTTTTTTTCACTTTTACACATTGTGCCTTTTGGGAAAGTTGTCCCAAATGGTATCAGGGATGTACTTGTCAAATATCAGCCCCAAATATCAAAAGGGACATGGATCGTGATCCATGTCCCAAATGGTATCAGGGATGTACTTGTCAAATATCAGCCCCAAATATCAAAAGGGACATGGATCGTGATCCATGTTTGGTAGCATTTTTTCATGAATTTTGTTCTACAGGTTCTCTATTCCTTGTAGAAGCCAAATCTCACCTCTTTTGGAATTTGGATCCCAAAAAGTTGAAAAATCCCAAATTTACATTGTATGTTTTGTTGTTTTTGCTCTGACAGCCAATTTTGATGTGATTTTTGAGTTTTTCTTTCAAGTAGACTTGATCAGAGCAATGTCCCACTGATGCACAATTTCAATGATCACTTTTCCCCAAATATGGTCTCTAGGGTAGATGGATCGCGATCCATGTTCCTCCACAGAATCTAACCAAACTTTCCAGATTGCTTCTAAAGAGTATGCCAATGCCTTTGCTCCACAAATTTTTGAATTTGGATCACTTTTGAGGTCTCTACCATCAAATTTTCAGAATTTCATAGTTATGGTCATTTCAACCAAAATATGGTTTTCAACTTTTTCTCTCAATCTTTTAGCCCAAATTTGATGGTGGTAGTGTCTACTTACCCTACTCCTAAGTACTGGAATGAAACATGAAACAAAAACAAACAAAAAGGTACAAAATAAAGTCGTAACGAAAAACGAAACAACACTCTGAAAGTAATGAGAAAATTGAAGAATGAAGTACTTTTGCCTATCTCACTCACAACTCTCTTTACCTATCAAGAATAGATCTAGCAAGTCCTTGACTTCTAAACTCTACCAATCACTAAACCCTGTGTCTAGCTGCTTCACTGCTAAAGTGTAAATGGAATGGAAGGCAAGTCTTAAAAAATGAACACTCTAAATACGTACTAGGTCACTCACCATCTAAGGATCATATCCCTAGCAGCAGCGCGGGTCGCCACGACGGACGTCTGTAGCATAGCGATCGGGCACTAACGTAATGTCAATACTCAAGGAAGTGAGTCGGATGGGGCACGGAGACACTTTAAGATCATCAAACTCAAGAAGTGAACTTTAACAAGCAAACACACCAACTCAATAAGCAAACCAACACTCAATGATAAGGGAAATTTGCCTATGTCCTTTCTCACAACTCTAGCTCATCATGCCATTTCTGTTGGAATTATGGTTGTAGGAAAACACACACAGCTTGGAGAAGACAAAGGAAGCTCAAGGCACACAACAGAGAGTGCATTACTTAGTGTGCAATGAAAAGATAGATAGCCCTAGAGTGATGGGCGTATATTCAATGCACGGGGAAAAAACCTCCTAAAGAGGGAAAAAATGCCCCGACAGTCCTAGTGTGTTCACACACATCACTACCACATGTATATGATAACAAATACCTCCTGGAGTGAGGTGGTGAACAAGAGCTGGCACATGAGTAAAGGGAAGTGCCATGCCCTGAGGACATGATCATCCCACAAAGGGGAGTAAGCCCAAAGCTTTATGGAAAGATTTGAGCTTCTCACAAGATAATGCCTTTGTGAAAAGATCTGCAAGGTTTTCCTGTGTTGGCACATAAGCCAAGCTGATCTCTCCTGCTAAGAGCCTCCCTGACATAGTGGTAATGCACCTCAATGTGCTTTGTGCGAGCATGAAAAACTGGGTTCCTCGCAATTTCCAATGCGCTCTAACTCTCAATGTAGATAGTGTTTGTAGTGTCCTGTCCAATACCCAAATCAGCCATAAGGCGTCTGAGCCATACGCACTCAATTGTAGCTGTGAGAAGATTGCCATGTACTTAGCCTCACAACTAAAAGTGGCCATAGTAGGTTGCTTCTTGCTCAACCATGATATACATGAACTGCCAAGCATGAAACAAAAACCACTTGTGGACACTCGCATGTCAAGACAACCAGCACAATCTGAGTCCAAAAAAGAATGTAAGTCTGGCGGCAACGATCCCCCCTTGGGATAAAACAAGCCAAGATGTAAAGTGCCACTAAGTTAGCAAAAAATCCTCTTGACAGCCTACCAATGCTTAGACCCTAGGCTATGCACTAAATCTGCTGACCTTGAGACTGTAGACTAAATACCGGCCTCGTGTTGCATACATAAATGAGGCATCCAACAACAGTTTGGTAAAGAGTGACATCTGCAGGATCACCATCATCATGAAGACTCAATTTTTCAAACCCGTTTCCATGGGAGTGGCAATAGGTTTGCAATCCTTAAGTCCAAAATTACATAGCAATGTCTCTAGGTAACTTTTTTGACACAAGGCAATACCATCATCACACTACTTAAACTGTATACCCAAGTAATGATGCAACAGTCCCAAATTTTTCATCTTCAAAGTAGCATTCAAATCAGCCTTAAATTCAACAATATATCTCTCATTTGGTCCAGTGATCAACAAATCATCTACATAAAGAACTTTAATGAGAAGTACATCACCCCCACTTTACATACAATGTGCTTCCTGTTGGACTCTTACGAAAGCCTTGTTTGACCAAATGAGTGTTAGCTTTCTTATACCAAGCATGAGGAGATTGCTTCAACCCATACAAAGCCTTCTGACATCTACACACTTTGTCCTATTGTCCTTTCTTCAAATATGTCACCATTCAAGAAAGCAGTAACAATGTCTGATTGATGTACATCCCAACCAAAATGAGCAGCCAACGCACAGTAGTCATATGATAGGTGGGAGCAAAAGTCTCTTCATAATCTATGCCTTTTTTATGTGCATAACCCTTTGCCAACAAGTCGAGCCTTATGGCGATCGATCTCACCATCCGGCTTGTGTTTCAAACCCACTTCGTACCAGTGGCCTTTTTTCCAGTAGGCAAATCACATAAAGTCCATGTGTCATTTTCTATAAGTGCATCATATTCTGATTGCATGGCAGTCATCCAATTTTTTGAATTATTTGCTTAATCAAAAGATAGAGATTCTGCAACATCATGTAAGCTAGACACAGCCAAAGCATAACAATCTGATCAATAAGATGCATGGCGAGAGCGTGAACGAGTACGACTAGACAAAGGTGCATCCAATTTATTGTCACACAATGTATGCACGAAAATATTAATTCTTTAGGAAAAACTCATTCGGGTTTAATTTTGTTTAAAAAAGCTTTCAAGGGGTTTGGATACAATTGTTTTTAATTTGTGTAGTTTATCTTATTGTTAAAATTAGATACAACTACACAGACATGGGTGAGTTTAAGTTTACCGTTAATTACATCATTGATACTGATGATAACAATTTACCCATTAGCCCCCCAAGATCTTGAAGACTTTCAACTCAAAAGTTGTTTGTACTCATGCAATTAGTCAATGGTATGAACCTTGGTCAAATATGAGCCGAAAGTTAATAATCGCGACTATTAACTTTAGACCACAAATTGACACTTTTTTGAACTTTTTCACTCGACAGTCGATTAGCTCGTAATCAGAAGTGTCTCCGTGAATCTGTTGTGTTGCTTGTCATCAATATGGCATCACCAAACACGTCTTCATAAATCTTCTATTGTCACCAAGTTTCTCTTCATGAAATCAATTCTTTGATCAATCCTACATAGATCATAGACTCAAAAAACATAGTCATGAAAATTATTAGCATCGTTAGTGAAATAACTACATTTACAATGCCATAAGAGATGGTTCGCGATGCCACTCTTTTGACGACATATATACGCACAACAACATATAAGTATGAACGTAAAAGTACAAGATGCGTGATTACGTGATGCAAATGACCTGTGTATATACTACATAAAACGACATTTATCAACGTAGTGATATCAATGAGTATCATCAAAGTATTACCAAAATATCATCATTGTATCAATAAAAATGATAAATCATCATGGTATCAACGAAAAGCATCATAGAATAATCATTGTATCAACGAAACAACGTCATGGTATCACCGAGAATAACCATGGTATCAACGAAACAACATCATGATATCACCGAGAAAAATCATTGTACCAGCGAAACAACATCATGGTATCACCGAGAATAACCATGGTATCAAAGAAACAACATCATGGTATCACCGAGAATAACCATGGTATCAAAGAAACAACATCATGGTATCACCGAGAATAACCATGGTATCAAAGAAACAACATCATGATATCACCGAGAATAATCATTGTATCAACGAAACAACATCATGGTATCATCGAGAATAACCATGGTATCAACGAAACAACATCATGGTATCACCGAGAATAACCATGGTATCAACGAAACAACATCATGGTATCACCAATAATAACCATGGAATCAACAAAATATCATCATGGCATCACCGAGAATAACCATGGTATCAACGAAAATCACCATGATCAAAGTACTAACAAAACATCATCATGGTACCATCAAAATCACTATGGTATCACCTGGAGATTATCAATGAAACGATGTAAACTATATATCTAGAAGAATATTTATACGAGAATCAATGAATGAGTATATCATATTACAAAATATCATGTATCAACTGTAGCTTGATAGAATTTGGATGATCATCAACGGCTCGACTAAATCGGAACGATATGTAACTAGCTTCTGGAGCAAAGTTACATCAGTAACAAGTATATGATTGATAAAGAGAAAATATAATTGAGAAGTTTTCAATTATGAGAAAAAACAAAAGCAAAAAGTAAAATTTGTTTTTCAAACATATTCGCAGTATGAGAACGATAACCTAAAATTGGTGCAGAATTTAGAGAAAGTTTCTTCTGCAAAGTTGTACACCACATGGATTCCGATGGCTCGAGCGAATAGTTTCTGCAAAATCGTTTTCGCAGAAATATAAAAAAACCAAAAACGGAAGTTGCTTTTCAGGCATGTACGCAGTCCGCAAACGATAACTCAAAATCAGTGCAGAATTTGAAAAAACTTTCTTTTGCAAAGTTGTAGACCACGTTGATTTCAGTGCCTCCACGGGTGTTTCTTTTCATGATCTATTTTGAGCCTATGAATCAAGTCAAGACTTAATTTGGCCTAAACTATTAAGAAAAAGTAAATAATCTGAGTTTTGGCCAACTCTTAAAAATTTAACCTCAAAGTGTCCTTGAGCTTACCCACTGGTTCATACAACTCTTAAGCTTACTCTCTAGTTGGATTGAGTGGTTTGGAGTCTTTTCGTGCTATTTCGAACCGTAGAACTGAAATTATGCAACTTCCAATAACAACTCACACTTGATTCTTTCAAAGAGAGCAAAGTTTTGAAATCCACTTGGATCCTACTTACCCTACTCATAGATTCTCATGCAAAGGGATTGTGGAAAGTGTCCACAAACACTAGTTTTCTTGTTTTTTATGGTTTCCTGAGCATTGATCTTAAGACTTGTCTCGACTACCAATCATTCTCAAAATTCTACTCTATCTCTACAATCCTATAATCCTCAAGGCACTTGGCAAGTACAACTTACCTCCAAGCTACCTCTACACAGCGAAAGATGACAATCTTAAGCTACGCGGTTTCTAAAAGGAAAGTTTTACTCTAGGTGAACCTAGAGGAATTTAATGGACAACTACAACCTGTAACCTTTGCTTTCAGCACTATAACCAACAAAAATACATTTGACAGCCTTATCATCCAATTTTTTGCGGCGCTGTATTTATGGCACCAAAGCATATACTAAACAACAAAAAACACACATGTGCTCAATAGAAGGCTTTCTATCATGCCATGCTTCATATGGAGTAATAGACTGCAAAGATTTTGTAGGACACCTGTTAAGTACATAAGTGGCACACATGATAGCCTCAAGCCAAAAAGAATGCGGCAAAGCTTGACTTTTGACCATACATTGTGCCATTTCCGTAAGTGACCTGTTTTTCCTCTCAGCAACACCATTTTGTTGAGGCGTATAAGGCACTGTACATTGGTGTTTTATCCCACGACTATCCACAAATGCATTAAATTCATGAGACATAAACTCCCCCCCTCGATCGGAATGGAGGGTGTCCATAGTACATTTCGAGACATTTTCAGCCATAGCCAGAAATTGTTTGAAGCACATAAAAACTTTGGACTTCGCTTTAAGCGAAAATACCCATGCATGCCTGGAGTAATCATCAATGAAAGTCATGAAGTAAAGTTAACTGCCCAAGGATGGAGTTTGCATGGGCCCACAAACATCACTATACACAAGCTGCAACCTACATGTGGCCCTAACTAAGCCATCCTTTGGAAACTTCAAACGCTGCATCTTACCCAAAATACAACCTTCACAAACATGTTTGACAGGTGCTTCAAGAGGCGACAAAGAAGTAACCATATCAGATTTTTGCAAATCCAGCAAACTAGCAAAATTCAGATGATCATTAGCTTTACAATAATGGCAATGCATCTTCTTTTTACCCTTATCACCAAAATTTCCTGATGAATTGCTGCTAGCAGAAGCATTAGGAACATCTTATTTTCCACTCACAGAAGAACCGTAAGAAGTTGCTGCATTGCGTTTACCACCGTTTCTTTGAGAAGAAATAAAAGTCTGTTCAACTGCACGTTGTCTAGTCCTGTTTTTCTTGAGAGTGACTCTTGCAACAGCAATGTGCACAATGCATCAAACTTGACAACTTTAGGATTTCCTTAGGTCATAAGTCTCCAAGTACTAGCAAAAGTCTGGTAAGAATCTGGTAAGGCATCAAGAATAGTCTACACAAGGGAACTGTCTGAAATGACTTCACCTACATAATTTTTTTGCTCATTTATATCCTTGACACCAGCAAGGAAAAGTGTCCATATCATCTTCCTCATGCATAATCTTCGACTCCAACTCTTTACGCAGCAATGTAATTTTTGCCTCATTATGGCTTGCATATAGACCAGCCAGAATATCCCAAGCCTGTTTTGCAGATTTCGTTGAACGAATGTGAGGAGTAAAGGTGCACTTCATAGACAACGCAATCAATGCATGAGCCTGTGCATCCTTTACATCCCAATGAGCTTGTTCTGCTGTAGGCAAAACAACTCTAATAGCAGCAATCCTTGCAGCAAGACCTGCCACATCCTCAACATCACCTACATCCTCAGAACCAGGACATACATCAATGCCTTGCACAATATTCCAAATGCCCTTTGACACAAGAACATGTTGCATCATGTAAGTCCACATAGGGTAATTGTCCCCATCCAATCTATCCTCAACAACAAACATCTTGAACACATATGTGTTGTTGTCAGCCATGGAAAATACTTGCACCTGATGTGAAAACTACCCAAAATGGGAAGAAATTGAGTGAGACCAGCACGTGCTATATAGCACAACCCCACTAGACTATATGGGAATTGTTATGCAGTATTTGGCAGGCCTGGCTATAGTGGAAACGGAGGCTGACATGAGTCCGAATCAAAAATCTGAGTAGACTAAGCTCTACGAGATTTGCCAAAAATTTTGTCGACCTGCGAACGCTCGCCAAAGCTCACTAAAATTCGAGAAAATGAGTAGGCGTGTGCTAGAGCTGCTGGACTAAGCCCAGGAGGATGCAACCTGCTTTGATACCAATTCTTGGAATTAGGGTTGCAAGAAAGCACACACAGCTTGGAGAAGATGAAAGAAGCTCAAGGCACACAACAGAGAGTGTATTACTTAGTGTGCAATGAAAAGATAGATAGCCCTAGAGTGATGGGCGTATATACAATGCACGGGAGAAAAACCTCCTAAAGAGGGAAAAAATGCCCTGGTGGTCCTAGTGTGTTCACACATATCACTACCACGTGTATATGGTAACAATTTTGGAACTCGAGCGAAGTCAAAATGCAACAAAACTTTAGGAGGAGGTCTAGGACACCTAGGGGCCCTATCCTACCAAATCTGGTTGCAATCCAGCAAGGTATCAAAATCACAATCCATCATGAAAAAGGTCCTGAAAACTGCAATAGATCAATCCAAAAATGTCGCCCTATGGTCTAAGAACACTCTCATATGGTCAAAATGACTAAAACAATGATTTAAGCACTCAAATCTGTAGATTAGACTCACAAACACGTAGTCACGAATCTCAACAAAACTGACAATGCTTGCACTTAATTGAAAGAGCGAAGAAAGACGAACACAATGCAAGTTTCATTATTGAAAATGGATTACCCAATTATCAGTTGCGATGGTTACAAGTTGGAGGAACTTTGTAGCTTGAGCACACGTACAACAGAGCTCCTTCCTCTTTAAAGATAAGCCTCTTTTCACATTAAATTTATTGACATTTATACCGAGGGTATTCTAAATGGCCAGTGGCCGGTTCACATTTGGACCTTTACAATTTTCATGACAGAATTACAACTCAAAGAATTGACCTGCTACTCTCAAGTCAGGATTTACACAGAGTATCACTACACTAGCTTGACACAATAATAGACTACAACTGTAGTGTCCAGCTACGTGTCAAGCCAGGTGGATGCCCATTTGATCAATCCTCAAACACTACTTCTACATTGTTCATTTTTCATAATCATAGCTAGGCGCTCATCACATTAACCTTCCCATTAATATTAGCAAAAAGGGTAGGCATCACTAAGGCCTCACCCCTTTGGGGTAGGCCAAAAATGTTCGCACATAAAAAATAGAGCGATGTCTACTGCTTGGCGGGTCGAGAGCAATGAACCAGCCCCCTATTCGCACACCTCTGCAGCATCATGGAATTGCGTGTGGAGCAAATGATTTTCCATGGGTAATTTCTAACTCCTCTCTCTCTCTCTCTCTCTCTCTCTCTCTCATATACTAGGTTGATCCCTCCCACCACTCGTGGTGTAGAGCCTGTGTTTTTGCAGGTTCAGTTGTTGTAGATGCTACTGATCGTGAAGCCTTGCCTCCTTAAGCCTCTATCCCCTGTATTCAGTGGTTTCCCTGCATACATTGAGCTCATGAGCTTATTCAATCCCTGTGCACCTCTACACCAGCGTGGAGTCGCATGTGAAGCAAATGTTTACTTGGTGAGCCGAGGGTCTTTCTTTGGCTCCTTGAGCTCACAAATGTCCACCTAGCATCAACAAATTATATATATATATATATATATATATATATATAAATGTAACAACATTAGCACAAGCGAATAAAAGCAACACGTTTAAAAGCAATCCACAGATGCTTTGCCAAAAAGATGAAGGGTTGCAGTGAAGGTAGCAGAGAGTGAAGAGGCTGAAAGGAGCAAGAGCAATCAGCTCTGCCGTCGAGGAAAACATCACTACGCTAACTAAAAAAAACTCCACGTGAAAAGCTACCAAGTGAATAAAATAAAAAAAAGCACACTTTGCTCAATTGCTCTCAGAAACAGTTCAATATTCTCTACAAGCAGGTCGTAGGTTACCCAGAAGTAGCTCGGAGTTTTGTGTGCAAGTAATTTGTCTATGGCCACTCTTTGCGAGAGAGAGAGAGAGAGAGAGAGAGAGAGAGAGAGAGAGAGAGAGAGAGAGAGAGAGAGAGAGAGAGAGAGAGAGAGAGAGAGAGAGAGAGAGAGAGAGAGAGAGAGAGAGAGAGAGAGAGAGAGAGAGAGAGAGAGAGAGAGAGAGAGAGAGAGAGAGGGAGAAGGCTATGATGCTAGTAGGCAATGATGGCTTTGCTTGCGCATGAGCTTTAATGGAACCATCAAACGCGGACCCTAATGCCTTCTCATCCTCTGATCTATGGTGTTGGAAGTGGCAACGTCCATCTATGGTGTTGGAAGTGGCAATGCCCATCTAGTTGTATTGGCACCTTATACCCGTTCACATGAAAGCAAAGACCCATGAAGAAAATCCTACCTTGTCGACAAGATGGGAGCATTCTTTAGTAACACAGAGTATGTAGGCCAAGCTCCTCCCTATTCATTCCAGCAATACAAGGTCAACAATGTCACTGTTTGCCCCATTGCCATATTGGAATCGGCCTTCTTTTGCAGTGAAGCCTCAATACCTAGTTATAAGCCTACCTGCACCTTCCCCCGTAGCGATCATAGCAGATTTGTGTGCAACAAGTCCTAGTGGCCAGCTGAACAGTCTGTCCAGCTTTAACTACCTTACTCAGTTTGTTTCTGTAGGTGCAACTAGTTATGGCTAGCATTATGCCGCTCCAAGTATAGCTCATGCAGATTCAACAATCATGTGCCCTCGACCATCCTTAAATGTTCATGGAAATGATATTCAATAGGTCCCCGTGCCTAATTTTCAAGATTCACACCAATTCTTTTTCGTGCAGTTTGCCCTTGCAACATCAAGGCGAGAAAAATCAGATTAAAGAAGTATTGGAGACCTTCAAACCCTGGTTATAATATTTTGCAAACCATCAAGCTGGAGGGTACTTCGGATGCTTGTCGACATGATGAGCACTCTCAACCCATGGTAGAGGTTTGTTCTTGTGTTACTGAAACGAAGATATCAAATTTTGATCAATGATTAGTTGGCCTAATCTAGAGTCGAATCACCAAAACGCATTGCTGCTGCTATCATGCTGTTGGTGGAGCAGACGGCAGAGGCCGAAGAAATGGAAAAAGTAAACATCAAAGTGGACATGAGGGCAGAAAATCTTAGCAGGATCAATCACATCAAAGCTTATGATGGTCATCCTCAAGTAATTAATTAGCGAGCGACTTTAGTGCTAGTTGCTTGCGCTTTTAGCAGAGAGTGTGAGGGATTAATGGCAAACAACTCAATGTTGAGGGAAAGGCATTGAGGAATATT
The DNA here is from genome assembly GCF_014529385.1 of Adiantum capillus-veneris. Classification (NCBI taxonomy): domain Eukaryota; kingdom Viridiplantae; phylum Streptophyta; class Polypodiopsida; order Polypodiales; family Pteridaceae; genus Adiantum; species Adiantum capillus-veneris. The sequence goes on along the minus strand of NC_140959.1, from coordinate 119,525,452 downwards.
GCCACTAGTGCAAGTCATGGTCTGATGAGCTGTTGGCCTCAGTTGCACTCCTCGTCCAACTACTCCAGGGCGGGCAGTGAAAATCTATTCACACCTTCTCAAAGGTCTTTTATGCAGCAGGCGATCGCGGTAGAAACTCCATATAGCAGCTATAGTATGCCAAACGGCTCGATTGAAATTATTACGAGCATCGACTTAACATTCCATAGAGCAGGGCTCGATTGAAATTATTACCAACATCGACTTAACATTCCATAGCGCAGGGCATGCTGTTGTTAATATATTGTATGAGTGCAGAACCAATTTCAGCATAAAGAAGATAGAGTTTGTTTACTGTTGAATGCATTTTGCAACCTCAAGATTCAATAATTATTTTATTTAGTTATACACTCAATTTATCATATATGTTGGGTGCCAAGCGCCCTCTTGTGAAAATACATTCCTCATGATGGTGCATCTTATCTTGGTCAGCTTTCTTTGCATCTCTTACTAGCTTAGCATATAAGATCCATGACATCGGCAAAAATTTGAGGAGGGTTGTCTGGATAGAGGGGTTGGCTGGGGTGCTGCGGATGGAGGGCCGCCAGGGTTAGTGGCGATGACATCAATTGGAATGAACATATGGAATCTGCTTGTATGCAAAAATGGGCTAGATTTCTCGTAGGCTTCATGTCGCCACCTCAATTCCATCATTAACAGAACTACTAATACCTCTGTCATAAGCACTGGCTTCTGCATCTTTTGGAGGGATCGCACCTTGACAGCCTTCAAGTTGCATCTTCTACTAGAGATATTAGTTTATAATGGATGGCTATTGTGCCCCCCGCACATGAAAAGTGGTTATTAGAGGCCCAAAATTGATGGATCTTTAGAGTTGTTTTTTGCTCATTACTGCTCAAAGCACGGGACTCACAAACATTCAGAAGCAGACGCTCAATGCAAAAAACAAATCTATTGCTCTTGAAAGTGAGATCATTGACAAACGCATCAATAGATCTTTTACAGTTGTTGCTGACGAGCTTGAATGTACCATCTCTATAGCCACAAAAACACACTCGTTACACCCTCACCTTTGGGCGGTGTTGAAGAGAATTTCTACTTGATTGAGATCCTAATCAAAATCCCTTGGAAATCACATACGTCAAATGGACTGACCAATTCGGTGTCATGCTGTCTTGAACTGTAGGTTGATGTGTTGAGAAGTATAATGTGGGGCATTTACAAGTTCTAGTTGGTCATAGCTTTCCACAATGCACAGTAGGTAGTTGAATGCAAGGTAGTATGGGCTTCATAACTACTAAGTATGACAACGTCCACGCCACTTTTTGGCTCTGTTTTAAAGGTGAATGATATCAAGCGGAATGCCACCCGTACTAATTCCCATGAGCGTCACGTAATAGTAGCTTGCAAGATGCACGTTTGAATTATTGATGAGCGGACTGAATAGTGCCATTTGCCACAAGGACATCAATCTCAAGATGCCTATTATCATGTGTAGTTAGGAAGCATGATATATAACGCGGGATAGTCAACAAGGAGGCGAGAAAACATAATTGGTGACCAAAGCAACTTACAACACACACACACTCTCACACACACACACACAAAGAGAGAGAGAGAGAGAGAGAGAGAGAGAGAGAGAGAGAGAGAGAGAGAGAGAGAGAGAGAGAGAGAGAGAGAGAGAAGGTAATAGTGATCAGAGAACATAGAACATAAAGTTACATTTGCGTGTTTTGTGTATGGCAGGAAGGACATATATTCACAACACTGCACGTTCCAATTACAAAAGCGCGACTCCAGCTTGACAACATTGCAAGGTCCATTATCTGCATTCAATTTACCATGCGCATGTGTTTGCTTGGTGCAACACATAAACGCTACGGGGCAGGGCACGACTTTCGTTTCTTATAATTTTTTGGAGAGACCACATTGCCAGCTTTGCACCATACTTTTGTATGGCACCTCTGTATGGTGTGCATTGTATACTTTGCACTTTCAATCTATGACGTTTCATTGCAAGATGTTATGTTTAACTATTCACATTGCTTTTTTGTAGCTTCACTCAAATAACGATCTATAGATTGGACAATCGAAAAGCAGTAGTACAACATTGTAGGTCAATAAAGCACCTTATTTATTGTTGTAGTCCATTCATGCGTTATCTATTTGCTTGTTTTAGAATTTTCCGCATTACTTCCCTTACTTCGGTTTAGTTAAATCTTGTTTTTGGAAGTATACACTCGACGCCGATCAACATCTGCACATGTTGGTTACACACACAACTCTTTGCATATGGTTGCTAGAAAATGCATGTGATTTATTACAAAAGTGAATACACAAGTAGTGAATGCATGTGGTGTATCACAATAGTGAATTGACCTTCTGCATCTTTACTTTAGCTCTAAATAATTAATACCATACTAGGTGTCTAAATAATTGATCACATACTATATATGTCCTCGTTTCTCCCGAACTAGGTGTCAATATGAAGTTCTCAATAAGCTAGGGAGCAAACTACAGCCAGCTTGAAACTAGCTTATCGTCCATATGCTAGGTCATGGTTTGAAATTACTGCAGTGTATAAAGATTGGAGCATGCAATGTGACATCTTTTCTCACAATCTAGAAACTTCCTTCACAATAGAATACCTCACATATATAGCGATAGACAAGATCGACAGACAAATGAAAGACACTTTTACAGCCCTCACTTTTGTATTATTGTTGGGCGCTTTGCCATCGGAACGACAGCAACAAGACTTACCACCATTGCATCTACAATCCATTACCACTTCAAGATACCAACCACGAATCAACATTACCCCCTCTCTATTCATGAGACCGATGATCGATATTTGGACATAAAAGAGGCAGATATTATAATTATAGACGAGCTATCCATGTTAACCCAAATGAATTTTGACCTTATCGTAAGAAAAAATGTCAATGTAACAAGCAGTACATTGGCAGATCCCTTTAGCAACAAATGGGTTCTCTTGGTCATCGATCTTGCCCAACTACCCCTAGTTTGTAGCCACACACGGGAGCTTTGTAACACTATGCTATATCACAAGTTCGATCCACTAGCTTCATGCAACTTTGTACAAGATGTCATGCTCTATAAGACATGCAAGGGACCCTAAATTGCTTCAGTTCTTGACCATTATTTGTGAAAGAAAACCAGCCTTAGATGAGATCAATTGTACCTTGGGTTCATGTATTATAGATAAAGCGCATGTGCACAACTACATCAACAATTCTACTACGATAATTAATTTGTACTCACAGATGAAACATCCAACACTATAACAACCTTGCCTTGAATAAGTTGTACAATCAAACTGACATTACAAAAGTGGAAATGAAGACAAACGCGGGTAACATAAATGTTCTTCAATAGTGGCTTCTATAATCTAGACCATAAGTTCAATAAGTTGGATTCAATCGCAACTAGCGTGTGTTGCATGGTTATTATATAGATGTTATATAGCAAGGCCCACCAAGCAAGACAAGTTTGCCCAACATGGCTATGGAAAAAAAACTTTGGGTTGTTTTCAACTATTGTGTATGGAATCCCTCTCTCAAGATGAAAACACCTATGCATGCACCTTGAAGGCACGTGGACTTATGCAAGACCTTCACATGGGTGAGAGACTTCATGATGAGATTGCTACTCAGGACTATTGAAAAAACACATTTTCCTTGTAGTAATGTAGGTTGATGTGTAGCCCTCTCAAAACCACATAAAGTTCTTGATGAGCTTTCTGTGCAAAATGGTGTCTCTTGGAATGACATGTATGTGGCAAAGAAGCTTTGGCTATTTTAACTAGAAGTGCTGCGTGGCAGGTCAAGAAGATTCCTTTTCTAGCTACAACTCCAATGAATAGGCCACTACCCATGTACCTCTGCACACCAACATGGAATTTCCTAGAAGAAAATGAGTATTGTTTGAGCACCTCCACACGTGCATGGAGTTGCATAGCAAGTAGATGATTTGGCCAGCATGGCTATGGCAAGTTTTTTTCAATAGCTGCGTAGGAAAGCCCTCTCTCAAGATGCAATCACTTATGCATGTACCTTGAAGGCATGTGACCTTATGCAAGACCTTCATCTAGGTGAGATACTTCACTATGAGATTGCTAGTTTGGATTGTTAGTGAAATACTTTGGTCTATATGTATGTCATATGTGGTTCCCTTTTTGCAAAAGCACATAAAGTTTTTGATGAGCTTTCCTTGCCGCAATCCATGGATAATCTTGGCACCTTTGTCCTTGTGTTGCAATCATGTTTGACATGCCTTATCCATGTAGCCTACTTACACACTTGCACTTGGTCTATCTTTAGGACCTTTTCTTAGTCCCAAGACCCTAACCATTTAGGGATCTCATAGATTCACTTTCATTGCTTGTCACCCTATAAATATGCCCTAGTTTACTTGAAGCTGTTGGGAAACAAGCAAACTGGAACACCTCTATAGCGATGTCACCCAAGAGCGTTGAAAGAGCACTACAAGAACACCAAAATATTTGGGAAAATTCTTTGAAACAACACTAATCCAACAAGAGTAGTCCCCTTGGGAATTTACTGGCCGTCACACACCCGAGAGACTATGTCACATAGGAGCAAAACGCTGTCAAAGCACGGATTTACAGCACACTCCGACCTATGCATATGAAGACAAGGGCCTCCACTTTCACAATTGAACATCACAAACCCACAAATTCAATGTCAATTCCACAATTCATAGATACATGCCCTCCAAATCTGTCTGCACACAATTTGCCACTAGGCTGCCATAGCCATAACCCTGCAGAGAACTAGTCGTAACCTGAAGAGCACAAATCCAATTAGGGCACTTTAAAGCTTGAGAGAGATCTTGAAAAATGACTGGCAAGAAAGCTGAAGATGGCCATAATTGAATCTACACGCCGCTACATGAAAAATTGACGTGAACAGAGAGATGTCCCGACACAACTACACGTAGAGTAGGCAAGGAGAGGGCAAAAACTGCAACAGAAACCATCAACGAGGCACAACGAGCTCAAACCTGTAATTTTTTGGAGTTTGGATGAACAGTTTTAAGTTTGTACATGAGTTTTAGTTATATACAAGTCCCACTTCAAAAAAATCACTCACGGGCACTTACAATAGCCCAACAGTTGTCACTAGACTAGCGACTTGCAGTGCATGCACATGTTCTTGCAAAAGAAATCATAAAATCCCAAAAGAACATGTCCTCCAAATACTATAATAAAAGTCTATTTCAAGCCCATATGTACAATTTTTACCAAAAACGGGGTTCTCAAAATGCGCCCAACATAGTTTGCTAAACCCCCAGTCTGCTAGAGCATTCATGCTCAACAGTAGCATAAATATGTTGTCCACCTGGATCAAAAAGCCATAAGCACAATATGCATGAAGAAACATCAGTCATATTAATTCTCTCACTCCCAATATCAAAGCATAAACCATATGTAGAATCCAAATCCTCATTAAGCATAAAGTACTCTCAATAGATACCACATAGAGACACGCTTTCATTACTATAGCATGCACAGAATCCTTTAACATTTCATACAAAATGTGTTCAACTTTTAACTCAGCCATTTTCATATCCTCTTTAATATTCATCTCATTATCCCCACGCTTGACTAAGCATCCATCCACCAATTCAACCACACCATGCTTGATAGGTAAGCCGCCCTTCATACATAACTTAGGCTCCTTAATAAGAGGATCAAGCAAGGTAGCATTAACCATATTCACATGAGGCATAGAATGAACATCTCCATCATTTTCCATATCCTCTAAAACCTCAACATTCAGTTTATCAATCAAGGGATGGCCACATACATCACTACAAATGCAATCACAAGAGTCCTCATGGGCAGTCTCCTCATTAATAAGGTCCACAACATGCTCAACAACATCATCATTTAGTGAAAAAGACTCAACAATAGCCTGAATTTGAAAGATCTCTTCATTCACATCATTCACTTCTATATAAGTATCCTCATTGACTTGCAAATCATTCTCAACTACTTCAAATAAAGGAGAGGGATACCCAACATCCACTGTCACATCACCCACATGCTCATCTTTCACCTTGAACACATCAACAATGGCATCTACAACTTGATTCCCATCATGATGATTCTTTAAGACTTCACTAATTGCATCCTCTTCCTTCTCATAAACTTTCACATTGGTAGAAACATCACCTTTGGCATGTAGAGCACCATTAAGTGGCATAAACAACAAGGATGGCATAATGAGAGCATTCTTCTTAGACTCTTTCTCCTTAGTAAATGCTTGATTCTTTTTCTCAAGAGAACCATCATGATATAATAGTGCACTAGAGGCACCCTTTTTACCTACATCAATGCATAGAGAAACCTTTGGCTCCACATCACCTTGTAATCCAAGCTCTTGCATTCTCTCTAACTTCCATTCCTTATGCTTTGCAATCCGTACTACATCCTCAAATGTAAGTGGCCTTTTAAGCTCAAACTTTAACTTCAAATAAGCCATGAAACTTTGCATAAACATATACTTCTTAAGCATAAGAGGAGGAACATCACTGCCCAAAGCAACACACCATCTTCTCCACAAAGCATTGAACTCCTTGACAAAGGCATCTACACATTGACCATCACCCTGCGCAAGTTCTTCAATGGAGTGCCATACATCCGTTGGGTCGTCTACCTTATTGAACCTCTCAAGAAAATCCTACTTGACCTCATGATAAGTCATCCCTTATGAATTTTGAGATGATTTCAACCAAGACTCATATTCATCATACCATGTCCTTGCATCGTCTTTCAAGCAAAAGGAAAAAATCTTGAGCATAATTATTGGATCTTTCTTATTTGCAACCAAACAAGCAAAATCCATATTTTTAATGAATGAATCAAAAACCTCACCTACATGACCATACAACCTTGGAAACTCTATCATCATAGACATCAAAGCTGTCAATTGAAGGTCACTTGAAGAAGATCCTCGGTGGGGGCACCAAAACACTGTTGGGAAACAAGAAAACTAGAACACCTCTATAGAGATGTCACCCAAGAGCGTTGAAAGATCACTACAAGAACACCAAAATCTTTGGGAAACTTCTTTGAAACACCACTAATCCAACAAGAGTAGTCCCCTTGGGAATTTACTGGCAGTCGCCCACCTAAGAGACTATGTCACATAGGAGCAAAACCCTGTCAAAGCACGTATTTACAACACACGCTGACCTATGAATATGAATACAAGGGCCTCCCCTTTCATCACAAACCCACAACTTCAACATCAATTTCACAATTCATAGATACATGCCCTCCCAATCTGTCTGCACACAATTTGCCACTAGGCTGCCATAGCCATAACCCTGCAGAGAACTAGTCGTAACCTGAAGAGCACAAATCCAATTGGGGCACGTTAAATCTTGAGAGAAAGCTTGAAAAATGTCTGGAAAGAAAGCTGAATATGGTCAAAATTTAATCTACACGCCGCTACATGCAAAATTGACGCGAACAGAGAGCTGTCCCGACACGACTACACATAGAGTAGGCAAGGCGAGGGCAAAAACTGCAACAGAAACCATGAAGGAGGCACAACGAGCTCAAACCTGCAATTTTATGGAGTTTGGTTCAACTTTTTTAAGTTTGTACATAAGTTTTAATTATATACAAGTCCCACTTCAAAAAACTCACTCGTGGGCACTTATAGTAGCCCGACAGTTGTCACTAGACTAGCGACTTGCAGTGCATGTACATGTGCTTGCAAAATAAATCATAAAAGACAAAAAGAACATGTCCAAATACTCTAATGAAATTATATCTCAAGCCCATATGTACATTTTTTTCCAAAAATGGGGTTCTCAAAATGCGCCCAACAACGCCTAGCATTCTCACCCCTTTAACCTAGATCATTGTCCTTATGATCATTTGGAAGGGTGGACTTAGTCAAACTAGGTAATAATTTGTTATGGACAACTTACCATTTTCTAGTTCAATGGCTTTTCCAAACTTGGACCTCATATTTCCCCTTGAAATATCTACAAACTATATAGCTACACAAAGGACACTAACAAACTAGTATTGAATTGAGTAACCCCATCTCACATCATAAATTCTTCTATATGAAGTTTTTTTTGAATGATTGTAATGGTCTTGATATCTAGAGCACTTGTTAATCTATGACTTTATATGGATTCAAAAGTCAACTACTATTTTCTCCACTCCTTCAAAAAATGCATTGGCCTCAATTATAGCCAAAGCTTAAGCTCATATTCAAGCATAAATATACTTGACAAATGTGTCCCATACCACACTATAAGGAAATCCCCTAGGCAAAGTGAACTCAACTCTCAAAGATTCAAGTTTGGTTCACTAAAACAAGGAAAATAATAATTCAAATGAAATTACTATTCGGCTACATAGATACTTGTTGATAGATGTGTCACATACCACATTGTAAAGAATTTGGGGAAGTGAACTCCTTTTCAATAATATTGTTCTGCTACTGAAAACAAAGATACTGTGTATCTTGAGAATCACAATGACCTATTTACTATTTTGAACTCATAGTCCTTTACATTCCTTAGACAACTCATCTATTGTGGTCTAGATGTGGTAGAGTCTCCTCTGTACAAAGATCAAAATCTCAACCAAAACTCAACAAATCAACACATAAAATGTAAAAGAGTGCTGGCAGGGCATCAACTAGCATATATTGCTCAAAAGCACTATCAAAAGATTTCCAACTTGGCATCAAAGCACGTATGCCCTTCTATACACTATCCTATGGTGAGGCCACATGTGGGGATCTAGAACAACCTAATCCATCTTACACTGGGTAACCCGGCCCCAATGCTTGGCTTCACAAAACCTCATGCAACAACCCTCACAAAAGATTATGTTGACATGACTAACCATAGTCTCACAAAGGGCTCTTTCGAACTGAGTCTCAAAAACGATTCGGACTACCAAAACAAGCCAAAATTGGCTCCACATCGGCATACAATGGTAGTATCTGCACCACAACATACATGAACCATGACGAGAACTAGTAAGTGCAAGGTATGCACTCAAACAGACACCAACAAGTGCACAAGCAAAGATCAAAGAACTCAGTTCCTTGTGGAGAGTGCATAAGGAAATCCAAAACTTCTCTCCAAACGCATGGAGAGCACAATACACTTGTGTATGCAAAAAGTAGTTGTCCCTTACAAGTAAAATCCACCTGTAAAGTCATCATTGAAATCTACACCTTGAATGGAATGGAGACCTCAGTCAGAACACTAAAGCTAGAACCACCTATGTGCCAATGCAAAAAACTCCGTCTTCAAGCAATGAAGCGATAAGAGTTCTAACAGATTACGCTCATTAGGGCTCATATAGGTTCACAAACGGGGAGCCATATGCCTTCTATCAATGTGTAGACCCAATGCTGGAGAGTTGACATTCCGTAAGAACCTATATGCATTCACGTATACAGATGCTCACAGAGTGCAAGTTTGATAGTAGAAAAGTATGGACGTGAGTACACACTTGTTTATCCAATTGACCTAGAGAGGTATACATACAAGGGTACTTTGATCTCTACTTAATTTCAGACAAAAATGATGCCAAAGTACACTTCAAAGATGATTCCACCGGGATTTCTCCAAGACGAGAGGAGAGAGCGAGAGACATCTTTCCAAGAGACCACAAATTGGTTAAATTGGTGACTAGACCACAATGATTAAGACCATATCAAGTGGCTCAATGTGTTAAAACAAAATACAATGGGTCAACTGTCTACTGAAGAGAGGATTTTGGTTTTGGGCAAGTTTTGGACTCCCCAATCAGCTTTGACAACTTGCAAAATATTCATCATGATTTTGATATGATCTGCTGTTTTGGTGTTGCTGGTGCAGTGTGGAGCATATACAAATGTTCTTGCAGGGTTAATGATCATACCTGTCAGATCTTGTGGAGCAAGGGCTACTGTAGTGGTCACAGCAGGCAAAAACACGACAGGATTCTCTAAGATTCTCTGGCTCTCTCTCTCTCTCTCTCTCTCTCTCTCTCTCTCTCTCTCTTAGTGAATGCAAATGAGATTATCTTGCCCCATTTCGACTATATGTTCCCTACGTACTCGGAATGCCCCATTCATACTTATCTCCATTGCTCATATATTCCTATTCATATCACCTATGGTTTGAACCATTCTTCACTCGGATATTCGATCAACCAATGGCCTTTAATATGAAGTTTGATCCTTTAGAAGTTGGCTCAAAATTCGCCCTGTGCCAAACCTTTTCATATTTTCCATGTTTGAAGCCCTTGCTTTGAAGATTCGGCGTTTGCTCTCAAAAGTCAATTTCGACTTTCCTAGCTTGACTTATTAATTTTTGTTGTTTATTTATGTTTTTAGTTTTTTAGCATTTTAAAAATAAAAGAAAATTAATCATAATTATTATTAATTGGCCAAAATTTTGCCAAAACTATTGTAATTACTCACCTATACATATTCTTAGCCTGGCATCTTATTTTTCGTGAATGGTATCAATATGGCTCATGATTATGCCTGTTAAGGGCTAAAAAGCTCTAAAGAACTGATAAAAGAAAAGAAAAAGAAAATATATACAAGATGATGATTATCTTATTGCTAGTTTTCCCCCTTCCCATAGTGAGTCGTCTCGGACGAACATGTGTCAAAGTGCATGGGTACGAAGTAAGTGTCTTATGCATAGCGGTATATTGTGGCGTTAGGATGCGAATGGAAGATATGCATTGGGAAACAAAGTGCGGTGCAAGATCTGGGTTTTGAACCATATGTTTAGGGGTTGTTGATGATGAGGTTAGTTTGAAGGTGCATGGTCCAAACAAAAGACGTTGAAGAAGATGCGCTCTGTCTTTGACCGTGGCACCTCGTAGGTTTGACACTGCATTGTCTTTCGATTGAGGGCTTGTGCGCATCTGTCGCACGTGTTAAAGCAAGGGACTTGCCGTACACTATGTGCGAGCCACAAATGGCTACAAGCACACAACAAGACTAATCTAGCAAGCTCAAGAGAGCAAGGGTGTGTCAGTCACCACCCTATGCTCGCCTTCATGGAGGATTCCTCGCCGCGAAGAAGGAGCTACCGTCGTGCCATGCTCAACCGCCTCGCTGCCACTGTGCCATCGTTTCAATGCTCAATCACACACACACTCTCTCTCTCTCTCACGCATACACACACACACACACACACACACACACACACACACACACACACACACACACACACACACACACACACACAAGGAGATGAAGAAGAAGATGGAGATGGAGCAAGAGCACTCTTCAATTGCACAAATGAGAGAATAAGTGATTTTTAGGTTTAGGTGACTTTTATATGAGCTCGCTCATTCACACTTGGGCACCCATGCTTAGCCAACTAACCCTTGAATGTTCTAGTTAGAGTGCGCCTCTCATTGGCGATCACTCTTACCCTTTTCCTATTGGACCGACAAGCCCGATCTTTAACTCAAAACAATGTAATGTCTGTGGATGTTTACTAGGCCGATGCCCATTTTCCAAGGTCAATACTAAGCGATAGGTGGCGTTGGGCAGTCCCCAAGCCTCATATTCGCCCGGTGTTGACTTCACTGTCGCATGTCATGTCTTTGACACCAAGGTCAACACCAAGCGATAGGGAGCTTTGGGCAATCCTCAAGCCTCCTATTCGCCTAGCATTGACTCAACTGCCTCTTGTAATGACTTTAACCCCAAGGTCAACACCAAGCGATAGGTAGCGTTGGGCAGTCCCCAAGCCTCCTATTCACCCAGTGTTGACTCCACTATCTGACTTGTCGGTTAACATGCCCCCCTTCTTGATGTAGATTTCATCCTCGGAATATATTGTGTTGAAGCTTGTTCATCAACGTGGAAGAGAATTTGAGATGAATGTCCTTAGCTTTCTTCAGTCATTGCAAAATCAAAGAAAGTTGGCATAGTAATTGCATTTTTATATACAATTAAAAAGCATATGCAGTTGTAGGTAGACAAATTGATTGGTAATAGAACTTTAAACCATTTGTCAACAATAAACGTTAAATTGTATTATAATCAAACGCATAAACAATTGTAAAGGTAAAAAACTAAATAAGTCTGGGGTCGCTAATTTAATGGTCTAGAGGCACTAGAGATCAACTATTAATACCATGGGCAAGCTTCTCAATTTTCTCTGGTCAAATAGTTGTTTAATTGTGAAAACCAAGTATTCCATGTCCGAGGGCTGACTAGAGGCTATACCTAGAAGACCTTGTAGTTAAGCTACGATAAAGGAATTTCTCATGAAATCATCGCCTGACTGATCCCTTTTATTTGACCCCCCAAAGTCTTTTCTCATTGATTTACTTTTGATGTGTGTGCTTATTTTATATGCCTTGGGTTTTTTGCTTTTCAAGGAAAAGCGCCCACACTGGGAACCTCTAGGGCTCTAGTACCATAGGTGATACATGTGAGTGAAGTATCAAATCAAGATGAGATTTCTCTTCCCACTTAAGATTTTACATTATGACACTTTGATTTTTTATTTTTATTTTTTTGTTCGTTTTCAGCATTTTATTTTGTAACTTCTGGGGTCATATAACACTGTTACCCTCCCCAGTCTCATCACATTAGTAAACTCCCTTTATAATACTTAAGCTAAAGGTCAATAGGGACTAAGCCCACTAGAAAGCCCTAGTACATTGCACACAATGTTGCCTAAATTGATTAACCATTGATTATTAGGAAGGCATTCCCCATGGTATTAAGAGAAGATCTCTAACGCCTAGCTTGCTCAAACTAGCTTAGTCGGATTGCTTGATTTTTAAACGTAGACAAGTGATTATGACAAAAAATTACATCGAAATTTAATGTTTGATACTAAGCAAACGCATTGAATTTTATGCTACCAATCACAATTAAAGCAGACAAACATGGATGGAAATGATAAGGGGAAATGCTAATGAACAAGAAACACCTGTTTGTGTTGATGCCACGCTTGATTTGAAGAGTGAATGAGAGAAAGATTCCATGAAGGTCCAAATCTTAACAACAGTAACACGTTCCTGTACACACTAGGAAACACAAAGAATACCTCTAGGAGGCACATCAGTGGGAAGAGGTACCAGCCCTTATTGCACACAATTAAACAACATCAGGAACCCTAACCTAATTATTTGCACTTCCTCTAGAGAGTCAAGGGAATATGATATTGTAGAGATTGGAGGAGAACCCTCAGGCTAAACCCCTATCCTCATCGTCGAGAAAAACAAAGTCATCATCCGTGAGACCATATGTGCCATCCGTGTAATCATGTAAATCGTCTTCATCACATTAGAGGCACCAATGTTTACTAAGAAGGTCAATAGATGCCTATAGTCATCTTGGTCAAGATGGTAGTCTTGTGGAATCGCGGTGACGTCCTCTACTAAGTATGGATCAGTTGTGGTCAAGAGACATTCTAATTTCTTTAAATCCCTCTCACATGCTAGCGTACCTACCAAATCCCATTCACAGGCAAGCACCGGAAAGACCATGTGAAACACTTGTGAAAAGTAACGAGGGTACCTCTCACCCAAGGTAGGAGTGGATGACTTTAGCGTACTAGGCATATCTGTACACACAAATAGATGATGGTTAGAGTGCAAATATTACAAGGTTCGTGTCAAAGGTCGTGTCCTTGTGCATAATGTGTTTTTATGATTTTGTGCTATGTATAGAACTTGTAAGTTTCCAGATTATTGTTTGGTGGCTCTTGCTCTTTTACTTTTCTACTTTTGTTTTTTATAAGTATAAGCCTTTATATATACATTTCCTAAGATTGGGAGATTGAGAGGCGAGGGAGAAAGGTTGAGAGGGAAGCAAGTGAATGATGGATGTCAGCAACACTCCCCCCTTCCTTGGGTAGATCATACCTTTTGGAATGGTGTCATCACCTTTTGAAACCAACTGTTCCAAGTTGTTATGGGTGAAGGCTTCAACCAATAGTTTTCGATCGCCCTATGCATTTCATCTAGTCGCAAGGGTGGTAAGGTACTCTCCCATGATTTTATTTGCAACGTTGTTGTAAGTGGTGAACTTACAACGGGAGGTGAAAACTCTTTCTTGTTTGTATGGATATGTACAATGGTAGGTGGAGGTTGTGTTGAAGCTTCTATTTCCATATAGGAAGTACATGAAGAGCAAGAAGCTTCATTTGACTTCCTTGTTCCTAAGCTAGGTGGAACAAATCGTTCTTTCTTCGGTACCCAAACTAGCTCTGGAACGGGTGTGTAGCATTCTGTGATTTTTTCCTTTCCGCGATCTTCAATTCGTTTGGGAGCTATGGTTATGGGCTCACATGGGTCAGGTGACAAGTAAGAGCACAATTTACGTTTTAGCACCCAGATTTGATCATTTCATTCATAGTAGCATTGGGCTTCCAATAGTTTTTTAGAAATCCAATGCAACGTTTCTTTACATTTCTTGGGGCAAGCGGGACGTCTCTTACAAGGCTCCTGTCTTTTAGCACTAGCTATGGTCGCTAAAGAAGCTTTACGGACCCACTTGTATGTTTTCTTTGCTATATTAGGATGGGTCTTGTGTGTTTCAAGCTTTATTTCAACTACAACAGTTGAAGCTCTAGAGATTTGGGCTATGGGGACATATGGTTCAACCTCTTGTACATGCAATGTTTTGGGTTTTATTTCCTTAAGAGGCAATATCTCAGGGACTATGGCTTGAGTGGCAGGGCTAAGAGTTGGTTTTTGTGTTGTGACACCCCCAATTCCCTAATCAATAGTGCATCTGGTGGCTATCATCCACGTGCATCCTAGGTTTATATTACCTTCCATAGTTCTAGCAGGCATGACCAAAAAATCTTGAGCTACAACCCCATTGTCGTAATTGACGAGGTGGCTTCCCTAACCGACACCACACCCCATATGATAGCAGATTATATTTAGCACCCGTGTCCAATAAGGCGTTATATAGCACTTTTCCATAGGCACTATTTAGCTCAATAGGGTATCGTAGAGGTGTGTCAGAGTCCAACCGATCATCCTTTGTTTCAACGTGGAATGCATGTGTAACTCCAAAGTTGGCCTCTTGTTGGCGTGTTATGTGTTGTTGTCGCTCTTTAGCCTCAGCTTGAGCTTGTATCTTCTTCAATTCTATTTGTGCCTTGTCTGCCTTTTTTTTAATGGATGGCACGTAGCTCCTCTTGGCTTAAAGGATCATAATATCTTTTAAATTTGCTCTCATTGAGGAATCCAATGGTTTCAACTCCATCAAGAGTCTCCACACAAATGGTACCTTGTGGGGTGATTTCACATACTCTATATGGTTCTTTTCTCGCATATTTCAACTTCTTCTTTTCATTACACACTCCATACATAAGGACTTTATCACCAACATTGATATCTTTGTTCCTTAGGTGACGATCAAACCATTTCTTCCTCCTATCTTTCTCCACAAGTGCGTTTTGCATAGCCAATTGTCTCTCTTCATCTAACTTCTCAAGGATATATAATCACTCAACTAAGGGCTTACCATCCCAACCTTCTTGAGAAGCTACTCGAAGACTAGGAACAACAAACTCCCATGGCATAACTGCTTCTTGGCCATACACCATCTTAAACGGTGTGCAGTTAATGGCAACTTTGTATGCAGTAGGATAAGCCCATAGAGTTGATGTAAGCTTTAAATCCGAATCTATACGATGATCCTCAACTGTCTTTGTGAAAATGGAGATCAAAGTTTTGTTGGTACTCTCAACTTGGCCATTTTCTTGTGGATAATAAGGTGTGGACTTATGGTGAGCTATCATGAAGTTGGTAGTGAGTTCTTTTATCACTCCATTTATAAAATGAGTACCATTGTCACTTATAATCTCAAATGGACAAGTAAATCTTGTAATAATTTTCTCAAAGAGAAACTTGGTAGTTGACCTTGCATCAGCCTTAAGTGTTGCCCTAGCTTCCGTCCACTTTGTTATATGGTCAGTGGCAACAATAATATATCGAGATTGAGTGCTACAAGCCGGACTAATTGGGCCTACAAAGTCTAAACCCCATTTTTCAAATGGTTGAGTCACTTTAATAGGATGTAAGGGCATCTTATTCTTTCATTGTGTGATCTTGTAACATTGGCATTCATCACATCCTTTTGAAAAAAGTGATGCATACTTGAATAAGGTAGGCCACCAATAGCTTGATTGCAACACCTTTCTAGCTGTTAGTTCCCCTGTGAAGTGTCCTCCAACTATACCCAGGTGGGATTCTTGCAGTATGTATAAATACTCATCCTCACCGGCACAATGACTAAGAATATCGTCCTTCCCTAGCCTGTAGAGAGTTCCTGCAATGAGAGAATAAAATTCACATTCTTTTAACAGTTTTCAAGCTAGGTCCTTACGAAGCTCTTTGGGTGAAAAACCGTTAACTAAAAAGTTCACAATCTTATCACTCCATTCAGGTATGGTCTCGACTAGGAATAGAGAAGTATCAAGCAATTCATCATCGAATCCAATAGGGGCTTCACCATTAGGTATGCGAGACAAATGATCCGCCATGACATGTATTTTACCAGGTGTCACCACAACGGTAAAATCAAACTCAAGGAGAATTAACAACCATTGTGTAATTCTTCTCGTGGAACAAGGTTTATTTACTAGATACAATAAGGCTTGATGATCCACATAGAAAAAAAACTTGTTGGCAAGAAGGTAGTAGCAGAATTTCTTTATTGCATAAATCATAGCTAAACCTTCTCGCTGTGTAGTGGTGTAGTTTCTCTCGGCATCATTCAATTGACGACTTGCAAAGCTAATGGGGTAGTCCAGTTTATGTTCTCCTGGTTGAGCTAGAACACACCCAATAACAAAGTTCAATGCATCAATATGCACATGGAAATTAGATTCCAATCGGCCACTCGTAGAATAGGAGCGCTAGTCAAGGTCTTTTTCAATGACTCATAGGCATGGTCACACTCCGCGGTCCAGTGAACTCAATAAAAAGTTTGTACATTGGACAAGCTATCTCGGCAAAGTTCAAAATAAACGATCGATAATAACCAACATGGCCCATGAACTTTTGAACTCCTTTATAGTTTATAGGTGGTTGCAATTCAGCAATGGCTTTAATTTTGCTCTCATTTGTGGAAATCCCATTTTTGGACACTATATGCACCAAAATGACTCTATGTTTAACCCAAAATTGGCATTTGAAAGGGTTTAAGGAGATGCGATACAATCTGCACTTCTCAAACAATTTTTGTAAGAATTATAGATGTTCTTTCGAAGAGGAATAAACACAAAGGTTGTCTAAGAAAGCTTCGCAAAACTCCCGCAAATATTCTCCAAAAGCAGTGTTTATTAATGTTTGAAAGGTAGCAGGGACATTGGTTAAGCCAAAAGCCATAACACAAAATGCGAACACTCCAAATTCGGTTATAAAGGCTATTTTAGCTTGGTCCTCTAGCACAATTGTGATTTGATTGTAGCCAGAGCACCCATCTCAAAAGCTATAAGCTTCCTTCCCTGCAACTTTTTCAAGCACATGTTCTGAATATGGCAAGGGGTAATGGTCCCTCCTAGTGGCGGCATTAACCTTCTTGAGATCCATGCACACTCTGA
This sequence comes from Adiantum capillus-veneris, assembly GCF_014529385.1. NCBI lineage: Eukaryota > Viridiplantae > Streptophyta > Polypodiopsida > Polypodiales > Pteridaceae > Adiantum > Adiantum capillus-veneris. The sequence continues at coordinate 119,507,830 of NC_140959.1, read as the reverse complement.
GTTTCCCATTCTTTTTCGGCAAATCACTATTGGAGACACTCATTCTGAGTGCTCAATAGGGTATATGAATCCACATTTAACAAGTTTTTCAATCTCTTCTTGAACAATCTTTGCATATTTAGGATTCATTAGGTAGGGTCGTTGCTGAACTGGTTTAGCCATGCTATTCATGGGGATTGTGTGTTGCACCAAGGAAGGTGGAACACATTTCATATCATGATATGTCCAAGCAAATATATCCCTGAATTCCTTGAGAAGTTCTTTAAGTACAGACGCCTTGGTCTCTGTCAAATCTTGGGCAATGAAAACAGATTTGGACTCTTCTCTTGGGTCTGCTAACTCTATTTCCTTAACTATGACTAGACCATCATAGACTCCATTGCTTTCATCGATAGGTTTTCTTTGAGCCTTTGTATACACAACCTTATATTCCTCTGTGGTGTAGGATTTGAATTGTTCAGGTGCACGGTGTAAGTCTGTGGGGTCTTGTTGTTCAGTGGACTGTGACTCTCACCTCCGATTCCTTTTGTTGTTGAGCTAACTCTAGATTTTGTCGTCTCCTTATGCTCAACTTTTGCTTCTCTGTAGCCTCTAGCTGTGCGATGCCAATGGGTTGTGGACTACACCACATAACGCTTTGAAGGTATTCACCCTGTTATCTACCAACTTTTGATGAGCATCACTGCCCCTATATAATTAAGCCATTCTGCGGTAGATTTCTTTTCATTTATTCTAGCACGCACATTCGCTCAATATCGTCGCCTCTTATATCTCTTACTCTTCTTGTCTAATTTTTGATTACGACCAACCTCTAGTGAAGAGTCACTAGATGAATCGCTATTTGTGTCTTTTGCTCCCTTGGATAGATTGTTATCTAGGGTACCATTGTGCCATGAATGGTGTGTCCCCACATTTGCATTAAGACTTAACTTAGATTCTTCATTGTCAGAGTCAATTTCAATTGATGGTTCTGATCCCAAATCGTGTGGGCTATAGTTTTGTGAGACGCTACTGGTTCCAATGCCACTCAAACCTTCATCTTGTAGGTCATCAAAAGCTATATGCATTGCTTCTAGCATATTTAAGGGTACGAGTGGTGGCATTTCATCCCCTTAGGTGCTACCCACATCGTCCCCCTATTTTCCCAAGTGTCTATGGTTGCTGCTAAGTGGACCCAATCTACATTGTCGGACTCAGTCATCCCAAGTAGTACATCCATATAAGGAGAATCTTCCCCAACATCAGTGTCCACTTTACATGTGTAACAATACTACAATGGGGCCGAGTGAACTGTGGTGTCAGATCTATGATCAATGATAAACCTGTTTCCTAGAGGATGTGCTCGACTAGTTACAAGATCCACTCAAATGAAAAAATGTTGGAACTGCAAGCAGACATGGTTTTTAGACCAGTCATGCACCATTTTTGACTCATGAAAGGACGTCCTAAGATCACCTCAAATGCCATAGTGTGCTTGGAGAAATCCATAACAATGAAGGTATTTCTTATTTTATGTCCAAAGATCTTGATCTTGAGATCTTCTAGAATCCCAATAGGTTTAACAATAGACCCATTGACTATGGTTGTGGTCCCAAGGTGAGGTCTTCCCATGGTTTCCCATCAATTTTTAGTTATAATGCTAACCCCGATGCCACCATCAAGGATTCCCTTCACAGTTATTGTTATGGTCGCATTGGATTCATCACCCTTAAAGTATTGTCCCAACTTGTTAACATGTATCTCTACAACAAGGTTCTCATCTAGGTTGGATTGTGGATCTAAGTGTTCCTCCTCTATTGGCATCTCCCTAGCTCCATCCATGTTTGTAAATTGTGGTAGCCCAAACTTCAGTTCTCCATTGAGGAATGCTCAAAGAGCTAAGAATAGCTCAGGGTCTCCATATAGTTTGGACATTATGGTTGTTCTAACTTCTGAAGCCATGAAATTCATCAATTTTGCAATATTTAACGACATCTTTTGGGCTTCACTCTGTTTGGTGGATACAGGCATATATAGGCATATGCACACCAGACCCTGTAACACTGCTTGATTTTTCAAAGAAAGCCATGTAATTCATTCTATGATGATTTGGAATTATGATGTAATTAGGCAATACCCTCTCTACCTCTCTGAGTCTACACCCTTGTAAGAGGTCAGATGGCCATGGGAAAGCTCCCTTAACTTTTAAAAGTCAAGACCCTTAGTTTGGAGAAGAAAATTATCATTAGCTTGAAAGATTTGAAACGTGCATTGTGGGAGCCTCTTACTGCTACAAATTGTAATCTTCTTTTCTCCTGGATTGGTAATCAGAATTTGTTTCCGAATAGCACATTGCATTCTTTGTCTCTTGCTCTACAGTCTAAGTGTAATCGTTTTCAATTCTACTGTGGTTCATGACGCATTGTTTTGAGCTAAATGCATTGATTTGGAGGTTAAAATGGTTATTTTTTGATGTTTTGACCATGGATAAGTGTTCCTATGCTTAAGGAGGACCTTCCCGAGTACTTTTGTTTCAGTTTTTTTGCAGATTTTTTGTGATGGATTGTGGTTTATGTACCTTCCTAGATGGTGACAAAACTTGGTAGGATTAACACTAGAATGGTAACAGGACACTTTTATGTCCTTGGACACTTTTGTGTCTTGTTAAGTGACCATTTTGCTTGAATTATTTGAAGAGTATGAAAATGAATTTCTAGGTGCTATATATCCACAAAGTTGCCTTATGAGCTGCAAAAAACTTAGCATTTTTTTTGGAGTATCGATCTCACCATTAACCTTACTCTTGCACAACATTTTTGAACCTAAACTGTGTGAAAAAACGGGTCCTGTTTTTGGCTTTTTTTCAATTTTTGGCAACTATACCACTCTAAACTTCATGTTTCTGAGGTTTAGATGGCTAGAGGTTAGGCCTTCATAGTTCTCAACATGTTTTGATGCTTGTAGGGAGAGCTAAGTGTTAAAATTGAAAGTTATGACCAATTTACAAGAATTGCATAATCCTGTTTTTTGGCCAAAATTAGCACTTTTATGATTTTTTTGGTGGCTTTCTTGATATCCAAATTCAATTTTGATTGTGTAAGTGTAATGTATAACATAAAGCTAATCTTCCTTGAGTTTTGGGGGACCTTGTATGCTATATAGCATAATATATGATGATGGTTGAGTTTTTGATTGCTGAAGAATACAATACATTTTAGAGTAGTGACCATATCTAATCATAGACTACAAACTTGGCTAGATATTGAGTAGTTTCTATGGGTTTCTAGAGGTCATAATCCTAAACCCAGTTTTTTCATGTTTGCTGTATTTAGCACTTTATCATTGCCCCCAAGGTTCCAATTCTAAGAGATCCATTATCCTTTTGACATGCTCCATGGCTCCTTTTGAATCCAAACGCCCAAAGGGAACTAAGAAAACATGTATATAGTATATGTATTGAGCGTGACTATAGAAACTTTGATGATAGGTCCGCAGAATGGCAAAAATGCAACTTTTTTGTACCTATTTTTTTTGCCCAAAAAACAATTAGTGAGGTAAAAGCAACCATATGTTTTGGTCACCAACCATTTGAAGTTAACGAGGCATTTTATCTCATGTTCTACAAAAATCGCCACTCTTATTTATATGAAATCAACCGTAAGAAATTGCTGTTTTGGGCAAAATGCACTGGTCCATCAACTTTGGAGGCTTGTAATGACCAAGGGATGAGAAAATTACAAGTTTCTCATTTTTTCCATATGTAGTAGTTATCAAACTATAAGCTCATGAAAGGATTTTTCAAAATGAGTGGATCTACTATGGTTTTGGAAATTTTTCCCAAAACCCTGAAAGGACACTTTTATGTCCGGTTAGGTTACCATTCTAGTGTTAAGCCCTTAAGTGCTGTGATACCTCTCCTTAAATTTCGTTGCATTCTAGATCCGTTTGGATGCCGAAAAGGCATGATGACCTAGAGCGGTGAGATTGGACGCATACTGATTATCTGACTAGGAAGTGGTTAATTTGCTTTTGTCGTAGAATGAGTAGCCCTCTAAGTTCACTTTGATGAGATTGACACTCTCATTTAGTCTCCGTGCCCCATCCCGAGTCACTTTCTTGCATATTGACATTATGTTAGCACAAAAGAGCTATGCTGCAGACGTCCGTCGCGGGGACCCGCTAACATTGGCGCCACTGCCGTGGAAACCGATCCTTAGGTGGTGAGTGACTCAGTGTACAAAAACAAAAATCTCCCTTCAAAGCTTTTGACACCCATTCCGCTTACACGGAGACAGTGAAGCATCTAGACATAGGTTTAGTGCTTGGTAGAGACTGGAGTTCGAAACTAGCCAGTGCTATTCCTTAAGAGCAAAGAAAGCTGTGAGTGAAGTACAAGATAGTATTTCGTTCTTTTATTTTCACATGCTTGGAAAGGGCTGTTCCACCACACACTTTGTTGTTATTTTTGTACTGTTAAGTTTATTTATGTTTGCAGATTCATTTCAGTTTATAGGAGTAGGTTAGGAACAAATTACACCATCATTTGGGGCCACAAGGATCGAGGGAAAAACTGTCAAAAACCTTATTTTGGTGTTGAAGACCATAACTCTGAAAAGTTGAAGAAGTGATGGTCAGAGCTTCAAAACTGGACCAAACCCAACAAAACCTTCAAGAAGGGGATAAAAACACTTGCTGAAAAAGACTGTGCAAAAAACTTTCAAATTGCTTGTCCAACATGGATCGCGATCCATGTCCCTTTTTGGCAAAATGTGCTAAAACTATTTCCTTTGCATAGAACAGGCTCTCAGGCATCAGAACCTTGAGTTTGGTAAGAAATAGAGTGCTAGAAGATCATAAAAATCAAAAGATTGGGTTGAGCAGAGCAAAACCTTGAAAAAAGGGGAAAATAGGGAAAAACTTAGCTTTTACTTGTCCAAATTCAAAAAAGGATGAGAATTGGGATCAACCAGAAGCAAGGAATCAACAGAACCAAATTTCATGTCCAGATGCTTCCCAACATGGATTGCGATCCATGTTCCAGGTAGAAATTTGACAGTAACATTTAATCAATGTACTCCTAATTACTAGTTGAACAACTTTTCCAAAAGGAGCCATAGACAAAAAGTGGAAAAATCTGATCAAAATACAAAAAAAGGAGTTTTTTACAAAACACCGCAAAACAAACACAAAATCTTGCTTTTCACTAGGAAAAAACTGATGAAATCCAAAAAGACTTGGGGAATAGCATCACCATACCTTGTGTGATCAGCTCACAAAGTGTCAGTCCAAAATCTTGCCAAACATGGATCGTAATCCATGTACCTTTTTGGAATTTTAAGCTGCTAATAGGCAAGCAGAGAAGTGATAACAATTGGAACACTTTCTCCCAAATGACCCTTATCAAAAAAGTTCAAAAAGAGGGCAAAAGGGGGCAAAAATCAAATCGAGGGAGAAATCACTGAAACAAACCCTAAAACTGACTTTTGTCTGTCCTATAAAGCTTTCAAACATTCAAAAACCATATAGCCAACATCACTAGGAAATTTATGTCCAATTTCAATTTGAAAGAACCACCAGGTTACTCTGGACTAGCTCTTTGTGTGGTAAATTTTTGTCTCTGTTCTGACTCAAAGGTACATGGATTGGCGATCCATGTTGGGAAGCCAATTGAACTTTTGTTGCTACCATCAGGTTTAACATGCTTAAGAGGTCTTATGGTATCAAAATTTTTAGGAATGAACCTCTGGATTGGAGGCTAAGTTGATTCTGTCAGTTTGCTTGAGTTTTTGTCAGTTTTGGGCTTTTGGGATGTTTTTTTGCACCCAAATTCAACTCTAGAAGGACCACTAGACTCTCTGTGATGCCCTCTAGCTATGGTTCTAGTTTGGTGTCAAAATGTGTCAGGAATTGTGTGCTACTAAAAAACCTAGCTAAGTTTTGTCGATTAAAAGCAAGAACTAACAAGAACGGCTGTAAGCTCACAGCTATCGAGAAAATTCTTGATAGGTTGCAGGTACTAGAGGATACTACCCAGCAAGCAAGATCAAACGGGAGATTCAAACTATTTAATGAGGCTCGGATTGGATTTTGTATTACCAATTCTTCATGAACTTGGGAACATGAAGATTGTACCAGAATAGGAATCCCAATATCTTTGATCCGGGGAGTAATCACTCGACGGAAGAAAGTGTGAATCAGAGACCACTAGCATCTTTAGAACCCATTTTAGAGAAGAGCTTCTCTGACACTTCGCCAGAGAGATCATACAGCCTCATGATTGAAGATTCTAACATGTCAAACCCTAAGGGAACAGCTTCAATGGGTGCAGATCCTTCTCAACCTGCATCTAATGTAAAATTGTTGTATTTGAAGTTTCAATTTGAAAATGTACTTAAGGCCAAAATCTATAAGGATGGAATGGACCGCTACTATGCTAAGTTGGAAAATAAGCAGAGCGAGTTCAAAGACCTTGTAGATGTTGATTATGACGGGGATAGATATTTCGATCGAGAGGGAATAATGTACCTGGTGGTTCATAACCCTTTTATTGTGGATAAATGGGGAATGAGCGGCACCAAGGATAAGGTAGATAATGAGCTGGCCGATGAACCACCCAAAATGGAGAAACAAAACGCGGTACTTAGATGCACCAATGAGACAGAGCACCTTAACACAGACAACACGTATGTGGGCCTTTATAAGTTCAATAATGGAGAACAAACACTCTATTACAGATGTGAAGAGCCCCGTATCAAGGAATTGACGGACCGAAAAACTTGTATGTTTACACGTATACAGAGGGGAGAAGTATTCAGGTGGTCATAATAGACAAGAATGGCCAAAAGTACTCTCCAATGTATTATAAGGAATTAGAGAGATATATATATTTTGGAGGACCACTCCACCAATACTATGTAAATCCGGAAGAGGTAAAACCACGATTACTCACACTAGACCTGAGACTGTACCTGTGAGCCCCTTGAGAACCAGGGTGGAGGATTCTTATGGACATGAACAAGTCCCAAAAACAAGACCTTTAGGATCGACGATGTTTAGGGCTTCCATGAAGACACATAGGGCCAGTACTATTCCTGACATCACTTACACCACTAGAATCCCTCCGACTTGATGAAGGTATAGCAGATAGGATACCACTGGTAGTACCAAGAGAAATTATGAACTTAGAGAAGTCACACCAAGTGGACCAGGTGTTGTTAGAATGGTTGCAAAGGCCAGACGTATGCAACCATCTCAGGTGGCAAAATGCGTACCCAAAAAGTATAATGGATCTAGAGATCCGTATGCCCATATGTCAATCTTCAAACAAGTGCTGAGAGAGGAACATGTAACTGATTTCCACACTTAATATGAAGGTTTTGGGTTGACATTAGAAGGTACTGCCTTGACTTGGTTCCAACCATTAAACAGCTTGGAATTCCCAAGTATTGAGCAACTTCTCCGAGAATTAGCTAAGGAATTCTCAAAAAGGGGGATCAAGCATAACACTGTCTCCCAGATCTATGCATTTAGGCAAAAGGAAAAAGAGAAAGTGAACAAAGCATCGCTTTGTTTCAAACAATACATAGAAAGATGCCCAACTTGGGAACTACCTCAGGATGAAAGACTATCAGTATTTTTCATAGAAGGATTGCAAAATGACATGCTCAAAAAGGACTTGCACTTGAAGGCACGTGTAACTTTTGAGAAAGTCACAAAAGAGGCGTTGTATCTAGTAGATAACAGCAAGGCATATGGGGAGGTTAGTGAAGACACAGATCAGAGGACGAGTAGCACCTCTTCAACCACTAGTGAGTCCGCAACAAGATTAGGAGGGAAAAACCCAACTGTGTCGGACGTTGATCAAATGATCGAGGAAGCGATTAGGAGGATAAACCAAGGAAACAGGACAAAGCCAAACACATGACAACCGCCCACCCGAAAATGCTACACTTGTGGAGGAGATCATCCAACCTAGTGGTGCAACCTTCAACAAAGGCCAAGAGTAAATGCACAGTGAATACTAAAGTGGTGTGCTACCGAACAAAAATGGACAAACCATGAAACTCACGAATGTTTCTATAATCGAAACTATGTTAGAGAGAGGAAATACGGACCACATGGAGGACAACAACTTCCGCCCCCTCCAAGGTACCAAGTAGGACCAAATAACACAATCTTGGGACAACAAAAATCTCAATCTGTGTTGGGACATCAACCTCCCTTACCCCAAGAAAATAGGATTGTGGTAAGGATTTCTCAACACATAGAACCACCTTCTAATGAAAGTATGGTCCAAGTAGTCTCATACCGAGAATATTTAGACAATACTTATGAGAGGGGATTTGATGGAATGCATATGCTCCAGAGGGACATAATCCATGGATAATTCCTGAAGAGATGTCCGAACCCTCATACATAGCACAACAACCTAAAAACCATTACTTGGTCGATGAGAATATGCTCACGTTCATGGCAAATCAGGGCTACAAACCTAGGGGCTACCCTCCTAGAGTAGGACAACCAATGGGGGCTCCACAGGCTTCTCCACCACCTGTAGGACCATGCTATGAATGTGTTGGTGATCATTGGGCAAGGGTTTGTCCAAAAAAAGGAGAACGGGTGAAACTTTTTGGATTCTGTGACGGTTGCATGACCGACCATCTCATTACACACTATCCAAAAAACCCTAAAAACAAAGGAAAAGTAACCATGAACAAAATGAGGATTGTGCCAAGCTCAAGTGGATCAGAAACAAAACTGAACATTCCAATAAATGCGGACACTAGAGCTCAAGCACATGAGACAGCAAGGAACGTCCCAGCCAGCCAAACAGAGATAGAAAACTTGTCTGTCTGAACCCCTAGGAAATCTTGGAAAGCAAAACGAGACAAGATGAAAGCCAAAAGAGAAAAGGAAAAAACAGCATTGGAAACCAAATTACTGAAAACAAAGGAACAACTTCAAAGGGAAAGAGACCTTAAGGAAACATCAAGATAAAAAAACCATCAGATCTACCATCAGGAGGGTCGGTCTTGGTAGACAAGGTGTTTGAACCTTTGGACGCAATTTGAAAACATTACGAGGCAAGGCTAAAGCCTAGCCAAATCCAAGAGGATAGGTGGTTAATGTACCCTCATCCAGGCTATGATAAAGAGGCTAAAGATGTGCAAGGAGCTCATCCAAGCCGCTCAAGCGCTTATGGAACCATCAGTTCCTACGGCTCCAAAAACTGAGGTACTAATCCCTATTATGAATTTTGATGAGAGCAGCAATTTCGACATCATATTGGGCAGACCATTCATGTGTCACCTCAAAAAGGTGCAAGATTGGGGTTACAACTATATCTATCTAAGGAACAAGGATGTCACTACGAAAATTAGTGTCACAGATCATAGCTATAGAGATGTAGAAAGAACCCCAGGAGAAGAATTGCATTCCACAACTCACCAAGAAGGAGGAATACCGTCTTGGCTACAGAACAAAGCTCACCAATGGGCAGGAGAAGCTTCAGAATGTGGAAGTCTAAAAAGGGAAAAATTGCATTCTTGATAGGACTGCACAAGACGAGGTATATATACCAGAGCCTTTTCCAAAAGAGACGCTCGAACCTTTTGGATGTCAAAAAATACTAGCCACTCTTGATGTTTGTGTAAATGAGGTGACCCTCACCAAATTTTTGATGAGGAAGGGTATGATATCATTCCATTCCAGATGATGGGTGTCAGCCTAACTCCGAAGTCAGAGGGGGAAGTCCCTGGCAAGGACGGGGTTGCCGAGTGCCGATGCATAGTGGATGAAATCTCTGTAAGAGACCTTGACCAAACGAATGAAGAAGATTTCCAAGACTCGACTGATAAGATGCTAGAGGATAACGCAAATGACGAGCTGTATAGTAGCTCAAGTCAGAGCATCAAACGGAAGGATCAACGGGTGATCTACTATGATTTTCCAAACCAAAATCCTCGAAGACAATGTAGATATCGAGATAAATGCAGAAACAACTGAGACAAGCACAACAAGGACTCAATACCTCTGTTAACTGACAAAACGTAGTATGTAAGTTTAGTAGAAGCGACTGACTACCTCAAGGACAGGACATCAAAGAGATACATGAAACCTGACTCAACCAAAACAAAATCGAAGAAGGCAAATACACAAAAACCAAAAAAAAAGAGCAATATCAAAAAATTGATTAAGTTCTCCAAAATGAAGCATAAAATCAAATACAATGAATTGAAGCAAGCCTTGAAGGAAGTTTGGACAACAGAAATGGAAACTGATGAGGAATCAAATTATGATAAACTCGATGAACCTTCCCACTATAAGGAGTATACCATTTAGGATAGGAAAATTGTGGTGCAAAAACCCAAACGAGATCCCAAGGAGCCAGGAACTTCATATGATGGGCCTGAAAACGCCAAATGCATCAACTTAGTAGAACCAAGCAAGGAGCCTAAACCGGCATACATTGCCATGGACCTTATTGACGAGGAAGAGGAAATTCCTGTCGATACGCTCATACGATACAAAGATGTCTTTGCATGGTCATACAAAGATCTAAAGGGGATAGATCCTCAGATTTGTCAGCACACAATTCCCCTTAAGAGTGATGCCAGACCACACAGATAACGTTCTTACACGTACAATGAAACTTTTGCCAAAAAAATTAAGGAGGATATAGAAAAACTGAAGGATGCTTAGTTTATCTATGAGATTGAACACACCAATTGGGTGTCCACGATTGTGGTGGTACCCAAAAAGAATGGCAAACTGCGTGTCTGTGTAAACCTCAAACAGGTAAATGCAGCCACCATCAGGGAAAACTATCCACTGCCAATAACAGATCATGTTATTGAGAGGTTAGCAGAGAAAGAGGCCTATAGTTTGTTGGATGTATTCTCAGGCTACAACCAGTTTACAATTAAAGCAGAAGATCAAAATAAGACAGCTTTTGTGACAGAGTGGGGTGTATTTGTCTACAGGGTAATGCCTTTCGGTCTGACTAATGCCCCTACATTTCAAAGACTAATGAGCCATGCATTCAAAAAATATCTCAGTCAATTTCTAGAGATCTACATGGATGATCTTTGTGTTCATTCTCATCGATGACGTGACCACATCAGTCATCTGGGAAAAGTATTTGAAAAATGCAGAACGTATCAGATCTTCTTAAACCTGGAAAAATGCGTCTTCATGGTAAGACAAGGTAAAATTTTGGGCCACATTGTGTCCAAAAATGGAATTTCAACTGATCAAGAAAAGGTACAAATAATTGCTGCAGTACCGAGACCAACGAAGATGAAAGAAGTGCAATCATTTATGAGGCATTGAGGGTACTACAAATGTTTCATATATATGTATGTTGTAATAGCTAAGCCGTTATATGCCCTCATTGCTAAGTCCGAATGGAAGGAGGAATATGAGCAGGCTTTCCAAAAATTGAAGCAACAATTAATTTCGGCTCCAATTTTGCAAGTGCCTGACTGGAGAAAAATCTTTCATGTCCATGTGGATGCATCAGTCTATGATATCGGGTGCATATTAGCCCAGCCAGGAGAGAAGAAAATGGATTTTCCCATTTGCTACTCAGTCGGCAACTAAACAACGTAGAGAGAAATTATACCAATACGGAAAGAGAAGGTCTGGGAATGATCTATGCTGTCAAGAAATTTAGACACTACCTTTTAGCAAACAAGTTTGTCTTCTTCATGGATCACCAAGTACTACTATATCTAGTAAACAAACCTTGCAACACTGGAAGAATTGTTCGTTGGTTTATACTACTGCTTGAGTTTGACTTCATGGTAGTCGTAAAAAAGGGGACCACACACAAAAGAGCAAATCGTCTTTCACGACTATTTCATGGGGAAGCACCTGAGGGTGTCGATGATGACCTTCCTGATTCATATCTGTTTAACATGAAAATGGTGCCGAGATGGAGAAAAGAGGTCATTCCTCTACTTACAATTGGCTCATTGCAGATAGAAAGACAACCATCAATTATCCATCAAACACAAAATCTCCAGCTTTTAGTAGGACGACTATACAAACACGGTAAGAATGAGATATTAAGACTATGTGTATAGCCCGAAGATACCACCTCCTACCTCAAACAGGCTCATATACAAAATACAGAATTTCACAATGGTGAAACATAGACAGGCCAATGGCTACAGAGCAACAGCTCTACACAGACGTCATGCACAGGACATTCGGGATCAAGCACAACAGGAAGCCAAACTCATAATATTAAAACGCAAAGAGCAAGCAAACTTCTACAGGAAAGCACAACAAAAAGTTGCTATTTAGAGTGCTCCGATAGCATCCATACAAATGACAGCTACATGGTTAGGAGGAATGGATCTACGCATTCATTTACAACTTGCCGACGACACCACTGAGCGAGCCTTAGTGGACACAGGGGCCAGAGCTAATGTGGTTAACTACTCCACTTTCAGAAAAATCACGCGAGAACCTCTAATGCCAAACACTATGGGGTTTAAAGTAGCAAACAAAGGCACTATGGACAGTTTAGGCCAAATAAATTTACCAATCACCATTGCTGGAACAGTTTATCCGCATCAATTTTATTATCGACGATCAGAATCTTAACAAAGCACTTATTCTAGGAGTGCCTTGGATGCGCACTTATCAAGCCACACAAATTGGTAGGATAATACCTTACTCCTCAAACACAAGGACCAATCCTTCGCCATGCCATTCGTATAAACAGACCATGTATGGAAACCTCTACCATTTCCACATAAACAAGCTCAACGATATTCCACAACAGTGGTCAAGAAAATATGGGTTAAAAAATCCATCATGAAAACCAATCCTAAGCAATTGTGGATATCAAAACGACAAACCAATACAAGTTAGTCTACATTGCCTACACAGAAATCAAACCCGCACAAATTGGCTACCGCTGTTGTCACACGACCTAAGCCAATGGACCACTACCTTTTACAACCAAACACTGTCAGGTGGGTATGGAAACCAAAACAAACTCGCTCACAAGATGCCTCTTCTAGTGAATCCAAACCCAAGCAATTACAGTGGCGACCAAAACAAAGCCAAAAAAGCAACACAACCATTAGCATCAAAACTTTTGCAGGTCATTGCCAAACACAGAGCACGTCTTCTCCAATTACTATTGTTCGGACCATGCAGCTTCAAGCCAATCTCGCCACAAATAGCCACTGAACATATTGTTCAACACCTCTCTCTTGCACAGCATTTTGTTTCCCGGCTATGCATAGACACCCGCTTTGTTCCCATGCACTCTAACACATGTTCGTCGAGGACGACTCATTCCAGGAAGGGGAGAAAATGCGGCAGGATTATCATTTGTATTATTATTATTATCTTACGTCTTTTCTTTTCCTTTCCTTTCGTTTTCTTTTTCTTTAAAAACAAGTTTTTTAGAGCCTTACAAACTCTTAGTTGGCATAATCATGAGCCATACCATCACCATCTAATACCAAAATAAGAGTATGTATATAAGGGAGGCGGCACCAATTTTGGCTAATTTTTGGCCGACTAATAATCATTGTAAATAAATTTAGTTTACAAAAAAGCAAAAAACGACAGATAATCAACAAAAAATTGATAAGTCGAGCCAGAAAAGTCAGAATTGACTTTTGAAAGCAGACACCAAAACTTCAGAGCAAGGACTTCGAATATGGAAAATATGGAAAGATTCGACACAAGATGAATTTTGAGCCAACTTCTGAAGGATCAAAATTGCAGATCGTACGTCGCTTGTAAACCGAGTGTTTGAATGACAAACGGTTCGAACTACAGGTGATATGAACAACAAGATATGATCAATGGAGGTAAGTATAAATGGGGCATTCCGGGTGGACTAGGAACATATAGTCAAATTGGGCAACATAAGCTCATTTGCATTGAGAGAGAGAGAGAGAGAGAGAGAGAGAGAGAGAGAGAGAGAGAGAGAGAGAGAGCCACATGAGCATAGAGTTTTCGTAGTTGTTTCTGCCCGGTGCGACCACCTCGGTGGATCTTACTACACCAGATTTGACAAGTATGATCATTAACCTTGTAAGAGCATGTGTGTATGTCCCATAAGCATCAACAGTGCCAAAACAACAGATCAAAGAAATACAACGTCACAAAATCGGCAAACTAACAGGGCCAATGGGAAAGTCCAAAACCCATCAAAAACCAAAAATATTTCACTAGTAGACCCCAATTAGCTGACAGAATCAGGTAGGGTAAAAACAACAGAAAAAAGTGGTGGAACATGGATCACGATCCACGTTTCCCAAACCTTAAAGTCATAGAAATTTCTATAGGAGCAACAATATAGGGCCAGGAACATACTCCTATGACTAGTTTTTCAAAATGCATCCCAACATGGATCGGGATCCATGTTCCTTTTGGCCAAAATCAGGATAAAAGTGGCTCACTAGCTGGACAATGTACAAATAGTACCGGTGTTGCAAAATGATCACAACAAGTGCTCTTAAGATCATCAAATCCTCTTGGATTGCTACTTTCAGTCTGCAAACGGTCTTTTGGTCATTTGAAAAAAAAAAGGGTGGGATCCCAGAGAAAACCTCATCAGAGGTCAAATGCTGGGATGCCAGCAAGACTTATAAAGAAAGGCTAAAGACAGAGTGTTGACAAGTTTTCAAATTACTGCTAAAGTCAATTGGAGACTTCACACTCTCCTCGGAGCCTATCAACAAGCAAATGTAACCTAAGGATGGTGGTAGGATCAAAACTAAGCAAAGGTTTACTTGCAAAATGGTGAAAATTGCAGGTTTCAATTTGTCTTCTCAAATGGATTCAATGCCTGGTGGAATTTGCCAGGGAGCCAGGCAAAGCTATGAACTACAGACCTAAATCATCAAAAATCAAAACAATGATAGATCTCAGGCAAAACATGAGTCCAAAAATGGTTGCAAAAACAGATATGTTCATTAAAAAAAAACATGGCCATAAACTAGAAAATGGGGCAAACTAAGGAAAAACATGTCCAAAGTAGAAAATATTTCACCAGTGTACTAGGAAAACCTATAGGAACAAATGTGCACAAGAACTGTATCAAAATTGTGTCCAACATCGATCGTGATCCATGTACCTTTTTGCCCAATATAAGTAAAAACGATGCCATCTGATTCAATATGTTCAATAAAGCCAACCCATGGAGTTTCAAGCCATTTGAATCCCAAAATCCACTTCAAAATGCCAAAAACCTCTAAATCTGCAAATGGTTTCCAAAATTTAGCCCAAGTGTCAAACCATTGATCAAAATCCCAAAATTTGTGGACCAAGGCATCATCTAGATGAACCCTACCAGATGATATCATCAGATTTTCAAAATGTTGTCCAACATGGATTGCTATCCATGTACCTCCAACCCTAAATCCAGAGAAAATTGCTTAGTAGCATCCCCATATACCCAGGAATAACTTTCCAAAGTTAGAATTTCAAAATTCTTCCCAACATGGATTGCAATCCATGTTCCTTTTTGCCAAAATTCATCTGTTACATTACATCCTTGTGCCTATAGTAATCCTAGATGCACTGGTGAAATTTGGTCAAATTTGGAGTAGTTTTGACAAAGTTATGCTCATTTTTCATTCTATGGTCAAGTTTACACTTTCCGACAATTCTGATCAATGGCTAAAACCTATTTTCAATGCTAAAATTGACAACAGGATGCCTCAAAGGAAAGCACAAAGGGAGTGGCATGCGGCACCCTATGAGATAACCGATATCTCATCAAATGAGAAAGCTCACATCATCGAACTGGTACTTGAAGCAATTCCAGTGAACATCTTCATCGAAAGGTTTCAAGAAGTAGACGGAGAAATAGTAAAGGCCACAATCTTTCCACAAGAAATGTGGACTTTGCACCAAAAGCCAGAAGTGAAAGCAGGGGGCAGGTGCCTATAGCTAGACAACTTCTTACGAATGCCTCCTTGGGGAACAAACTTCAGACGAGCTCACGAGCTCATAATTTCAATTCAGTACAATGGGGAAGCAACTCTAATGAACAAGGATGGGGCAGTCGTCAAGGTGAAGATCACATCAGAAATTATCAATGAAGCCCTCCACCTGCCGTAAGGGACGCACAATCTCTTGCAAAAAACGAAGGCAATAGACAATGATAAAGCCTTCTTGAAGCAACGAGGCCACAAGCTGACATATCAAGACCTCATATACTAAGAAACTGAACTGCCATTGCACCTTATATCGCAACATTTCAAGGTGCAGAAGCCGCCCAGATATACCGAACCTTTGTTGCACATGGCCGTGGTAATGGCAATGGGCTTGGCTGAAGGTAGTGGCTGAAGGCAGGGTGGTCAGTTGCGATTTTGGCAACTATCTTCTTGACACTATTGTGGAAGCAAACCTGAAAGGGAGTCAAAGAAGTAAAGCTTACATGAACAGGGGACCAATGCTAACCCGTATTGCCTATCAGGCATTGGGAATGATCAAGGATCTACCACCTGCAGAAGCGCAGATAGATCTGATCCACAGATCTAAAAGAGCTGTAAGACAAGTGGCAGGACCTTCTACAAGGCCAAAACCAAAAGTAAAACAGACGAGGCAAAGCGCACCGTTAGAGAATTTTGACAACGAGAAGACCGAATTAGATGCTCAGAGTAGCCAGGAAGAAAGTTCCTAACCAAGAGACACTCCTTCGGAGTACTAGTCTTTGGAGGAGGAGCTGGACAATCCGTACACACTTGGATATACCCAATTGAGGAAAAAAGCTGTGCACGTGGTAGAGGCTATCCCCATTACTCATGCCAGCAGGACAATGGAAGAAGCTCAGACATTGTGGGAAAGGCTCCACCACCAAAAGCAAGATAAAAAACAAACCCAAGGAAGAGAAGTGGATGATGAGAAAGAAGAGGATGAAGCCAAAAATATTCCACTGCTATGCAGGCAAACAACGGCTTTAGAAAAGATCAATCAATAGAAGAGGCAGGAAGTTGAAGAAAAACGAGAGATTGCTAGTGTGTGCACGTTTGTCGCACGTGTCAATGCAAAGGAACTTGTTGATACATTGTGTGCAAGCCACAAATGGCTCCAAGCATGCAACTAGCATAAACTAGTAAGCTCAAAGATGACGATGGTGTGCCACTCACCGCTCTACGCTTGCTGTGGTGGAGGATTCCTCACCACGAAGAACTGGGAGAGGCCGCTACGCCACGCTTAACCGCCTTGCCGCCATTGTGCCACCGTCACAATGCTCAATCACACACACTCTCTCTCTCTCTCTCACGTATACACACACACAAGGAGATGAAGAAGAAGAAGATGGAGATGGAGCAAGAGCACTCTTCAATTGCACAAATGAAAGAATGAGTGAGTTTTAGGTTTAGTTGACTTTTATATGAGCTCGCCCCATTCTCACTTGGGCGTCCATGCTTAGCCAACTAATCCCTTGAATGTTCTAGTTAGAGTGCGCCTCTCATCGGCGATCACTCTTACCCTTTTCCTATTGAACTGACAAGCCCGGTACTTGACTCTACCAAATAAATAATATGGCATCCGTCTTAGGTGATAGGAATGTGCATGAGGGTTAACATTAGATTCCGTCCTCGAAAGCTATTGAGTTGAAGCTCGTTTGTCGAGGTGAAAGAGCATTTGAGATAAATGTCCTTAGCCTTCTTCAATCACTGCAAAATCAAACAACATTGGCACAGTAATTGCATTCTCATATACAATTAAAAAGCATATGCAGTTGTAGGCAAACAATTTGATTGGTAATGGAGTTTTAAACCATTTGTCAGCAATAAACATTAAATTGCAATATAATCAAACGCATAAACAGTTGTAAAGGTAAGAAATTAAACAAGTCTAGGGGTCGCTAATTTAACGATCGAAAGGCACTAAAGATCAACTATTAATACCATAGGAAAGTTTCTCAATGTTCTTTGGTCAATTAAGTTTTTTAATCGCGAGAGCTAAGTATTTCATGTCCAAGGGCTGAATAGAGGCTATACCTAGAAGACCTTGTAGTTAAGCTACGATAAAAGGAAGTTCTCATGAAATCATTGCCTGATTTATTTGCTTTTCTTTGACCCCTCAAAGTATTTTCACAGTGATTCAATTTTGATGTGTGTGTTTATTTTGTATGCCTTGGGTTTTTTCCTTTTCAAGGAAAAGTGCCCACATTGGGAAGCTCTAGGGCTCTAGTACCATAGGCGATACATGTGAGTGAAGTACCAAATCAAGCTAAGATTTCTCTTTCAGCTTAAGATTTTACATTGTGGCAGTTTGATTTTTTTGTTTTGTTCGTTTTTAGCATTTTAATTTTGTAACTTTGGGGGGTCATGTAACACTGTTACCCTCCCCAGGCTCATCAAATTTGTAGACTCCCTTTATAATACTTAAGCTAAAGGTCAATAGGGACTAAGCCCACTAGAAAGCCCTAGTACATCGCACACAATGCTGCCTAAATTGGATTAAGAACCTAAGTAACCATTGATTATTAGGAAGGCATTCCCCATGGTATTAAGAGAAGATCTGTAACATCTAGCTTGGTCAAACTAGTGTAGCCGGACTGCTTGATTTTTAAACCTAAACAATTGATTATGACAAAAAATTACATTGAATTTAATGTTTGATACTAAGCAAATGAGCTGAATATTATGCTACCAATCATAATTAAAGCAGACAAACATGGATGCAAAAAGATAAGGGGCAATGCTAATGAACAAGAAACATCTGTTTGTGTTGACGGTCGCGCTTGATTTGAAGTTTGAACGAGAGAAAGATTCCATGAAGGTCCAAATCCTAACAACAGCAACATGTTCCTGTACACACTAGGAAACACAAAGAATACCTCTAGGAGGCACATCAGTGGGAAAATGTACCAACACTTATTGAACACAATTAAAGAACAGAAAGAACCCTAACCTAATTATTTGCACTCCCCCTAGAGGAGTTAAGGGAATAGGATATTGTAGAGATTAGGGGGGAACCCTAAGGCTAAACCCCTATCCTCGTCGTCGAGAAAAACAAAGTCATCATCCGTGAGACGATACGTGCCATCCGTATAATCATGTAAATCTTCTTCATCATCAGAGGAACCAATGTTTACTAAGAAGGTCACTAGACGCCTATAGTCATCTTGGTCAAAAGGATAGGCTTGTGCAATGGGAGAGACACTCTCTACTAAGTATGGATCAGTCGTGGTCAAGAGACGTATCAGCCATTCTAACTCCTCGAAATTCCTCTCACATACTAGTGTACCTACCAAATCCCATTCATAGGCAAGCACCGGAAAGACCATGTGAAACAGTTCTGAAAAGTAACGAAGGTACCTCTCACCCAAGGCAGGAGTGGATGACTCTAGCGTACTAGCCATATCTATACACGCAAATAGATGATGGTTAGAGTGCAAATATAACAAGGATCGTGTTCTTGTGCATAATGTGTTTTTATGGTTTTGTGTTGGCTCTTGCTCTTTTACTTTTTTATCTTGTTTTTGTGAGTATAAGGCTTTATATATACATTCCCTAAGATTGGAGATTGAGAGGTCAGGGAGGAAGGTTGAGAGGGAAGTAAGTGAATGATGGATGTCAGCAAACACTGCCCCCTTCCTTGGGTAGATCATACCTTTTGGAACGATGTCATCACCTTTTGAAACCAATTGTTCCAAGTTTTTATGGGTGAAGGATTTAACCAATAGTTTCAACCGCCCTATGCGTTTCATCTAGTTGCAAGGGTGGTAAGGTACTCTCCCATGATTTTATTTGCAACGTTGTTGTAGGTGGTGAACTTACAACGGGAGGTGCAAACTCTTTCTTGCTTGTATGGATATGTACAATGGTAGGTGGAGGTTGTGTCAAAGCTTCTATTTCCGTATAGGAACTACATGAAGAGCAAGAAGCTTCATTTGATTTCTCCGTTCCTGAGCTAGGTGGAACAAATCGTTCTTTCTTCAGTACCCAAACTAGCTCTGGAGTGGGAGTGTAGCATTCCGTGATTTTTTTCCTTTCCAAGATCTTCATTTTGTTTTGGAGCCATAGGATTGAGCTCACATGGGCTCAGTGACAAGTAAGAACACAATCTACGTTTTGGCACCCAGATTTGATCATTTCCTTGATAGTAGCCTTGGGATTCCAATAGTCGTTTAGGAATCCAACACCATGTTTCCTTACATTTCTCAGAGAGAGTGGGACATCTCTTACCAGGCTCCTGTATTTTAGCACTAGCTATGGTCGCTAAAGAAGATTTAGGGACCCACTTGTATGTTTTCTTTGTTATATTGGGATGGGTCTTGTGTGTCTCAAGCTTTATTTCAACTACATCAGTTGAAGCTCTAGAGAGTTGGGCAATAGGGACATATGGTTCAACCTCTTGGACATGCAATGTTTTGGGTTTTATTTCCTTAAGAGGCAATATCTTAGGGACTATGGCTTGAGTGGCAGGGCTAAGAGTTGGTTTCTGTGTCGTGCCACCCCCTATCTCCCAATCGATAGTGCATTTGGTCGCTATCATCCACGTGCAACCTAGGTTTATATTACCCTCCATAGTTCCAACAGGCATGACCAAAAAGTCTTGAGCTACAACCCCATTGTCATAACTGACAGAAGTGTGCCAGATTCCAAAAACCGTAGTTTTTTTCTTGTTGACACCCTTGACTTGGATAATACTCTCAGATAGAGGTGGCTTCCCTAACCGACACCACACCCCATATGATAGAAGATTATATTTAGCACCCGTGTCCAATAAGGCGTTATATAGCACTTTTCCATAGGCACTGTTTAACTCAATAGGGTATCATAGAGGTGTGTCACAGTCCAACCAATCCTCGTCGGTTTCAACATGGAATGCATGTGTAACTCCAAGGTTAGACTCTCGTTTTATTCTTATGCGTTGTTGTCGCTCCTTAGCCTCAGCTTGAGCTTGTATCTTCTTCAATTCTGTTCGTGCCTTGGCTGCCTTTTTTGTATGGATGGCACGTAGCTCCTCTTGGCTTAAAGGATCATAGTATCTTTTAAATTTTCTCCCATTGAGGAATCCAATGGTTTCAACTTCATCAAGAGTCTCCACACAAATGGTTCCTTGTGGGGTGATCTCACATACTCTATATGGTCCTTTTTCTGCATATTTCAACTTTTTCTTTTCTTTACGCACTCCATAAATAAGGACTTTATCACCAACATTGATATCTTTGTTCTTTAGATGACGGTCAAACCATTTCTTCCTCCTATCTTTCTCCACAAGTGCATTTTACACAGCTAATTGCCTCTCTTCATCTAGCCTTTCAAGGATATATAATCGCTCAACTAAGGGCTTACCATCCCAACCTTCTTGAGAAGCTACTCGAAGACTAGGAACGACGAACTCCCATGGCATAACCGCTTCTTGGTCATACACCATCTTAAACGGTGTGAAGTTAATGGCAACTTTGTATGCATTACGATAAGCCCATAGAGTTGATGTAAGCTTTAAATCCCAATCTGTGCAATGAGCTTCCACTGTTTTGGTCAAGATAGAGATTAAGGTCTTGTTGGTGCTCTCAGCTTGGCCATTTGCTTGTGGATAATAAGGTGTGGACTTATGGTGAGCTATCATAAAGTTGGTAGTGAGTTCTTTTATTACTTCATTTATAAAATGAGTACAATTGTCACTCACAATCTCAAAGGGATAACCAAATCTTGTAATAATGTTCTCAAAGAGAAACTTGGCAGTTGACCTCACATCAGTTGACCTCGCATCAGCTCGCATCAGCATTACGTGTCAGCCTGGCTTTCGCCCACTTTGTCACATAGCCAGTGGCAACGATAATATATCGAGATTGAGTGCTACAAGCTGCCGGACTAATTGGGCCTACAAAGTCCAAACCCCATTTTTCAAATGGTTGAGTCACTTTAATAGGATGTAAGGGCATCTTATCCTTTCGTTGTGTGATCTTGTAATGTTGGCATTCATCACATCCTTTTGAAAAAAGTGATGCATCCTTGAATAAGGTAGGCCACCAATAGCCTGATTGCAACACCTTTCTTGTTGTTAGTTCCCCTAAGAAATGTCCTTCGGCTATACCCATGTGGGCTTCTTGAAGTATGTATAAATACTCATCCTCACGGGCACAACGTCTAAGAATATCATCCTTCCCTAGCATGTAGAGACTTCCTGCAATGAGAGAGTAAGGTTCACATTCTTTTAACAGTTTTCAAGTTATGTCCTTACGAAGCTCTTTGGGTGTAAAACCATTAACTAGAAAGTTCACAATCTTCTTACTCCATTCAGGTATGGTTTCGACTAGGAATAGAGAAGTATCGGGCAACTCATCATCGACTCCAGTAGGGGCTTTACCATTGGATTTGTGAGACAAATGATCCGCCATGACATGTATTTTACCAGGTCTTACCACAACGGTCAAATCAAAATCAAGGAGAATTAACAACCATTGTGTAATTCTTCCCGTGGAACAAGGTTTATTTACTGGATACAACAAAGATTGATGATCAACATAGAAAACAAACTTGTTGGCCAGAAGGTAGTAGAAAAATTTCTTCACTGCATAAATCATACCTAAACCTTCTCGCTCTAAAGTGGTGTAGTTTCTCTGAGCATCATTCAATTGACAACTTGCAAAGCTAATGGGGTAGTCCAGTTTATGTTCTCCTGGTTGAGCTAGAACACACCCAATAGCAAAGTTCGACGCATCAATATGCACATGGAAAATTACATTCCAATCGGGCACTCGTAGAATAGGAGCGCTAGTCAAGGTCTTTTTCAATGACTCATAGGCATGGTCACACTCTGCGGTCCATTGGAACTCAATAACAAGCTTGTACAAAGGATGAGCTATCTTGGCAAAGTTTAAAGTAAATTGTTGGTAATAACCAACATGGCCCATGAACCTTGAATTCCTTTATAGTTTGTAGGAGGTGGCAATTCAGCAATGGCTTTAATTTTGCTCTCATATGTGGAAATCCCATTTTTGGACACTATATGCCCTAAAATGACTCAAGGTTTAACCAAAAATTGGAATTTGAAAGGGTTTAAGGAGATGCGATACAATCTGCACTTCTAAAACATTTTTTGTAAGCATGATAGATGTTCTTTCCAAGAGGAATAAACACAAAGGTCATCTAAGAAAGCTTCACAAGACTCCCTCAAATATTCTCTAAACAGTGTTTATTTTCTTTGAAAGGTAGCAGGGGCATTGGTTAAGCCAAAAGCCATAACACGAAATACGAATACTCCAAATTCAGTTATAAAGGCTCTTTTATCTTGGTCCTCTAGTGCAATTGTGATTTGATTGTAGCCAGAGTACCCATCTAAAAAGCTATAAGCTTCCTTCCCTGCAACTCTTTCAAGCACATGTTCTGAATATGGCAAGGGGTAATGGTCCCTCCTAGTGGCGGAATTGACCTTCTAGAGATCCACGCACACTCTGAGTTTCCCATTCTTTTTTGGCACAATCACTATTGAGACACCTATTTTGAGTGCTCAATAGGGTATATGTATCCGCATTTCACAAGCTTTTCAATCTCTTCTTGAACGATCTTCTCATATTTAGGATTCATTGGGTAGGGTCGTTGTTTGCTGAACTGGTTTAGCCATGATATTCATGGGGATTGTGTGCTGCACCATAGAAGGTGGAACACCTTTCATATCATGATATGTCCAAGCAAATATATCCCTGAATTCCTTGAGAAGTTCTCTAAGTACGCACTCCTCCGTCTCTGTCAGATCTTGGGAAATGAAGACAGGTTTGGACTCTTCTCCTGGGTCTGCTAACTCTATTTCCTTAACTATAGCTGGACCATCATACACTCCATTGATTTCATCGATAGGTTTTCTTTGAGACTTTGTATACACAACCTTACGTTCCTCTGTGGTGTAGGATGTGAAATGTTCAGGTGCAGGGTGTATGTCTGTGGGGTCCTGTTGTTCTGTGGACTGTGATTTCACTTCCGATTACTTTTGTTGTTGAGCTAACTCTCGATTTTGTCGTCTCCTTATGATACGGATCAACATGGCTTCTCTGTAGCCTCTAGTTGTGCGATGTCAATGGGTTGTAGACTACACCACATAATGCTTTGAGGGTATTCACCCCAGTTATCTACCAACTTCTGATGAGCATCACATGTCGCTATATAATTAAGCCATTCTGCAGTAGATTTCTTTTCATTTATTCTAGCACGCACATTTTCTCGATACTGTCACCTCTTATATATCTTACTCCTCTTGTCTAATTTTTGATTACAGGCGATCTCTAGTGAAGAGTCACTAGATGAATTGCTACTTGTGTCTTTTGCTCCCTTGGATAGATTGTCATCTAGGGTATCACTGGGCCCTGAAGGGTTTGTTCCCACATTTGCACTAAGATTTAACTCAGTTTCTTCATCCTCAGAGTCATTTTTCAATTGATGATTTTGACCCAAATCGTGTAGGCTATAGTCTTGTGAGACGCTATTGGTTCCAATGCCAGTCAAACCTTCATCTTGTAAGTCATTAGAAGCTATATGCTTTGCTTCTAGCATATTTAAGGGTACGCGTGGTGGCATTTCATCCCCCTCAGGTGTTACCCAGGTCGTTCGCCTATTTCCCCAAGTGTCTATTGTTGCTACTAGGTGGACCCAATCCACATTGTCCGACTCAATCATCCCAGGTAGTACATCCCCAACATCAGTGTCCGCTTTACACGTGTAACAATACTGCAATGGAGCTGAGTGAACTGTGGTGTCAGATTTATGATCAATTATAAACCTGTTCCCTAGGGGATGTGCTTGACCTATTACAAGATCCACTCGAATGACACAATCTTGGAACTGCGGGTAGACATGGTTTTTAGACCAGTCATGCACCATTTTTGCTTCCCTCATAAAAGGACGTCCTAAGATCATCTCTGATGCCATAGTGTGCTTGGAGGAATCCATAACAATGAAGGTAATTCTTCTTTTATGTTCAAAGACATTGATCTTGAGATCTTCTAACATCCCAATAGGTTTAACAATAGACCCATTGGACATCTTCACTACTATGGCTGTGGTCGCAAGGTGAGGTCTTCCCATAGTTTCCCAGCAATTTTTAGTCATAATGCTAACCCCAACGCCACCATCAAGGATTCCCTTCACAGTTAATCTCTTAGTAGTGATTGGTATGGTCGCATTGGATTCATCACCCTCGAAGTATTGTCCCAACTTGTTAACATGTATTTCTATAACAAGGTTCTCAGCTAGGTGGGGTTGTGGATCTAAGTGTTCTTCCTCTATTGGCATCTCCCCAGCTCCATCCATCTGTGAAAACTATGGCACCCAAACATTAGTTCTCCATTGAGGAAGGCTCAAAGAGTTGAGACTAGCTCAGGGTCTTTATATAGTTTGGACATGATGGTGGTTCTAACTTTTGAAGACATGAAATCCATCAATTTGGAAATGTTTAACGGCACCTTTTGGGCTTCAGTCCCTTGATGTGGGAAAGATGGGATCTCCATTTCTTTGATAGGATCATGTAGTCCCTCTGTAAACATTCTTTCCATCAAGAAGTGAGTACGCCCACTTTCCCATGACTTTGAGTCACTTTCTTCTTAGATGACACTAGGTATGGCTAAGGGTCTATGGACTTGGTGAGGTTGTTGTTGCATAGGGAACATGGTATCTGTAATTTGGATATGCATAGGTGCTAGTTCTAGATCCCTTTGGGTATCTTCTACAAAACTCCTTAATTGATTGACTCGCTTGATCTCCTCTGTAGGGTTTGGATAAGTTCCTATCTTCTTCATGGATCCTGGCCATTGTGGCTCATGAAGATCTTCCTTCTTGGTTTCTATCTTAGTGGTTGTTTTGATCTCCATGGTTTCACCTGAATTAGAATCCTCTCCAATGTCGTTCATATATACAGGCTCGTCACCTATCCCTATGTTGGTCTTTGAACTTGGGTCTGACTTCGCTGCCTTTTGCGATCTCTTCCTTCGTGTTTTCTTCTTTTTTTGATATTGGGCAATTGATGTCGTGTCTCTTTCCTCAAGAATATAATTTTGTTTTTGGAGAATATAATTTTGTTTTTGGAGCATCGATCAAGTTAAATGGCTTGCATTAGTGTGGCTTTCTTTTGTAGCCTAATAGGACACTCGGCCACACGATGTGGACCTCCACACTCATAGCATTGAAGAGGTGGTCTCTTAGCAGTGTAATTGATATTTTGGCCTCTTGCAGCAAGAGCAGCTACTTGATAGACAGGTTTACTTGTCCCCAATAGTCCTCCATGTAGTATTGTGGACTTTCTTCAAGCACATCCATCCCATAGGAAATATTGGGATCTATATCTTCCTCACAGCCTTCCAAACAAACAATAGATGAATCACAACCCACTTGATTCACAGAAGTGATTCTCGGATGTGGTGGTTGCGGTCCTAACACTGGAGGTGGTAAGGGTGTTGTTTGAACAACATTTTGAGCCCTAGGGACCATGTGTTGTGCTGTTTGTTCAAGAGGTGGGCCCGTCATCAATGCAGGTACTCGAGGTGTGTCTGTCCATGCTAAGGTTGGTATATTGGCCATCACGCACTTAAATACTATGCAATCCTTAGCTTGATGACCAGACCTCCCACAGGCATTGCAATTCCCATTGAATTTTACTATAAAAGTAGGGCATTCACTGGTACTATGCGGTCCATAGTATACTAAGCACTATTGTTGCTCCCTTCTTGGATACATATGATTGTTTTGCGGAGCACAATTATCTCTAAGACTCTCTTTATTGGCCCTTGTGAGATCTGCTAAAGTCATCTCATATATATTTGGCTCCTTAGCAATAGGCTTTAGGGTCATTGGTTGATGCCTCGATGCTTGCAAGCTAGTAGATCTAGGCTCAATAGACACTCTTTCTCCTTGAATCATTAAATTATCCTCCAATTGGATCGCATTGGTGGTGACTGCTTCCCAAGTGGTGATACCTCTAATGACTAGGCCATTGTAGATATTCTCATGTAGTAATAACCTAATGAATCTATCAAGCAATTGATTATTATTGAAGTGCTCATTTGGATTACAACAAGAATTCAAATGCTTCAAGCGACTAATAAAGTCTCTCACTGACTCTCCTTTCTCTCGTTGGGCTTTCTGGAGCTGAGAGGCTACACCCCAAAGCACTCCCTCTCGTATGTATTCTTTTAAGAACAGTCTCCTAAGAGTAGGGTAAATAATTTTTTCTTCTACCCTTAGGGTTCTATACCAATCCCCAACCTTCCCACTTAAGGTTAGGCTTAAAGCATTACTCTTATGAAGGTCATTGTGTTCTCCTAGAGAATCACATATTTATTCAAACACTTCGATATGCTTTCTAACATCCCCATCTCCACTCAATTTTGGTGTGAGCTTGGCTATTTGTACTACCTTACTTCTATGCTCTCTATCAGGCGTGTTACACATATTCTCAGCAATAGATTGACCGATAGCCTGAGCAAATGTTGCCAAGTCACCTAAGTGAGCAGGCACCGTGGGTGAAGGAGCTCCAAAGACTACATGTGGAGTAGGTATTGGCATTGGTCTTGGCGTGCATAGGAAGCCCTTTGGTTCCATGTTTGGTACGGTGTTATGCCATGTGGCGGCCCAAAGTTCATATGTGTGGCCCTAGGCATAACAGATGTGGGATGTGACATGCTAATGCTAGCCGGTATGGTCCCATGGAAATAAGAACTTAGGTGTGGTGGTTGTGGAGTATAAGTAGTTGAAACAATGGGAGGGGTAGGGACTACAGGAGTACGAGGACCCATAGGTGCATACGATTGGTACACACTTGTAGGTACTGTTGCAGGCATTGAGCTACCATGT
This sequence comes from Adiantum capillus-veneris, assembly GCF_014529385.1. Lineage (NCBI taxonomy): Eukaryota > Viridiplantae > Streptophyta > Polypodiopsida > Polypodiales > Pteridaceae > Adiantum > Adiantum capillus-veneris. The sequence continues at coordinate 119,480,066 of NC_140959.1, read as the reverse complement.
AGTGGTGCTTTACTAACAAATGAGGTCCATGGCATGTTTCTTGGCATGCCCATCATTGGAGTAGGCATGGTAGCCATGGTGTCATCAAGAGAAAGATGGGCTAGACTTGGAAAAGTAAAGCTATCACTGATTGCACTAAGACCCTTGGAGAAACAACATATGGGGGATCCATCGGACTTACTGAGGAAGTCTCCATTTGCGATAAGGTCGGTTGTTTAGCCTTCCTTGCATCCAAGAATCTCATGAGACCCATTGAAGGCATGTGGACCCCCTTGTTCTATCTGTCTAGCTCAATGACTCTATGGATGACCTCACAAACTCTTTTTTGTTGATCCTCCACACTAGTAGCACCCGTTATGGATTGTAGGACATCTAACCAACCCACATGATAGGTGTGACCTGTGTATAGGTTGGTTAGAGTTTCCATTTGTAGTTCGTATTCCCAGTTCTCATTTAAGAACGCTCCATCTAGGATTGAGGTGCTAGGGGTGTCCTTTGAACTAGATGCAATATGGCTCTATATGGGTTGACCCTTAGGGGTCGCTAATTCAAGAGCACTCAATTTCTCTCCTAGAAAAGATATTGACATAGGGGCTTTCTCTTTGAATTTTCTTTGTTGCTCCAGCTTGCGTAAGCTCTCAATTTCCTTTTCCCTAGCCGCAATGATATACCGCTCAACTTCTTGCACTTCGGCAAGGCTTCTACCATCAGGTAATATAACATCGGAGGGAAATAACTCTGAAGAGTCAGGGGGTGCAGTGAATGGAGTATTCACGTGCACACTCTCTAAGAGCATAGGGTCTACGTTGGTCATGAATGGCGAATTTACTTCCCCACCCCCCTCATTTACATCGTTAGCTCCATGTTCGGAGCGAGTGCCTCTACTAAAGGTTTCCTTCAAGCGGCTAAGCACGCTTGGCCCGGACCGTGGACCCATGTCATGCACGCCTTGGCTTGAGCTATCAAGATTAGGCATTGGGAAACCCTCCATGACATTGTAGTCAGAGGACGAGTCACTAGCCGCTATGTTTGGGTCTTGGTTTCTACTACCTTGGGTCCCCGCCGAGGGCCCGAAACCTAAGGTAGGTGGATATTTGAGAACTCTCGTAAGTCGAAATTCTCTCTAGTTGCTTGGCCTCTAGCACATGACCAGAGCGCAGATGCATGTGCCTTTGGCACCTTACAAGCGTTGGCAAATAACCTCGAAGGTTAACCGCTTGCTTTTTAAGGCAATTTGCACCCCGTTTTCACTCATTTTTTATGTTTTTTAATGATCATTTTTTAAATTAAAGTGTGTGATAGCTCAAAATGAGTGTATCACTCAGAGGGTCATGGTGTGCTTTACAACACAACGTTCGATTATCTGAAGCTCCATTGGTCCTCAAAAAGGTCAATTTTTAGCTACGTGTGACGCTAAAATATGTAATTTTAAAGGGTAACTGAGGCCGGATATTCCCGATCCCAATCCTACCTTTAATTTTTTATTTTTTTTGGATAAGGTCGTCGTGGCCGCGCTAGGTGCGCGAGCACACACACACACCTAACCTTACTACTAATACAACTATTGTTACACACTAACACAGTACTACAATAACTCATTAGCTATAATAGATCTACTTACTACTTATTGTACTTTACATAAAACTAGTATTATGGATCTACTACCTTAATCCTAACACCTTATCACAAAAAAAACACAGTACCGTTCAATTCCTTATTAACAAAACAATACACAGCAGCAAAACAAAATCCTTCTCAACACACACAGCTTCCTTCTCTACCTTTCCTACAATTGAAATTGCACCACAAAGAAGCACAGAGTGTCATTCAAGCTTAGTGTATGGAATTTCCCAGGCAACGGTGCCAAACATGTGCGCGTCTGTCGCACGTGTCAATGCAAAGGAACTTGCCGATACATTGTGTGCGACCCACAAATGGCTCCAAGCATGCAACTAGCCTAAACTAGTTCTCAAAGATGACGATGGTGTGTCATTCACCGCTCTACACTTGCTATCATGGAGGATTCCTCACCGTGAAGAAGAGGGAGATGTTGCTACGCCGCGCTCAACCGCCTCGCCGCCGTCGCAATGCTCGATCACTCTCTCTCTCTCTCTCCTCATACATACACACACACACAAGGAGATGAAGAAGAAGAAGATAGAGATGGAGCAAGAGCACTCTTCAATTTCACAAATGAAAGAATGATTGAATTTTAGGTTTAGTTGACTTTTATATGAGCTTGCCCCATTCACACTTGGGCGCCCATGCTTAACCAACTAATCCCTTGAATGTTCCAGTTAGAGTGCACCTCTCATCGGAGATCACTCTTACCCTTTTCCTATTGGACTGACAAGCTCAAGGACTAGCAAGGTCAAGACCTTGGTTCTCCCAAGGATGCTGAGGCACCTCCAGAGACTTCGAAAAAAGTGAAGGAAAAAATTGAAGGCTTGCCAGAACAAGGAGCGGAGGAAAAGCAGACAGAACACAAAACAAATCAAGAAATGGAGTCCACACAAACAAAGCCTACCACAACCTCTACTGCTCTAGAAGATTTGAAACAAAGAGAAAAGCAAACTGAGGCGGCTGAACAATCGGATGAGGGCTAACAAGGCCAGCAAAGGCCAAGATCGCCATGCTCACAAGCGGCTATGGAGGAAGGAGCAGAGATAGTTAAATCCTTTGACATTGATGCTCACTTAGAACAAATCAAGCTACATTTTCAATGTCAAAGGGCTCTTTACAATCTACGAGAGGTGGAGTTAGAAGACACCAAGAAAGAAGCATCTAAAACGGCAGCAGAGTCCTTGCAGCTAAAGCGAAAAATAGAGGCACTAGAGAAGGCACAAGTCCAGGCACAATCAGAGTTGCAAAGAGAACAGAAGAATGCAACCTACTATTACAAGAAAGTGCAACAATTTAACGAGGCAACTTCTCATTGCAGGTCGAGCAACAACATCTCGAGGAAGATATAACCAAAGAAAGAGAACAAATGAGAAGCTACAAGGCTCGTATGTGGTGGTTAGCAGACCTCTGACTCAGCTCCTGGCCATACAAGAGACCCCCTCCTCCTCAACGATGACTGCAAGATCTACCGCCTTGAGTCAAGAAATCAAAGAATTGAAAGAAGCCCTGAATCAAGAGAAATATGATAGACAGATCATGACGGCAAGAAATAGGGCCCTACAACAAGCCAAGGATGAGAAAATCAAAGAATTAAAAAGGCAGTTGGCTGAGGCAAGAGGGGAATTAGTAACTCTGAGAGCAGATCAGAAAAAGTATCAGCAAGCCCCATGGGAATTTGAGCAAGGAGGAGAATTTGAACAATACACATTTGAAGCCCATCAAACAGAGGTTCCCACGACCAGCACGGAAAAAGGAACACAGGAATCTGCAGATCTAGCCACGACACCCACCTTGGAGTCGGCAAAGGACGAAATTTAGTGCCGGATCTCCGAAGTAAAGGACCCTTTGCACAAATCTTATATGCAATATGAACTGAAGGTGCTGGAATCGGCTGCCCTCCTCATGATTACTCTAGATGAGGTAGTAAAGAATCTCGGGCATGAAATGATTTCCCTACCACTGATGCGGCAAGAGGTTAAAGTATGGCAATGGAAAATGCTCCTTGAACTTGACCCAAACAACAGAGGGCACTACAGGGAGGTTCCTATCACAACAATTCAAATTCAGACGATCATTGATAATCAACCCCTTTGGCGAATGAAACGATTTGATCAGAGGCCAACGGATGAAACCTATTACAGGAATGCTCCCCAACATCTCAAGATCAACCCCACTTACTGTCCCATCAACAAACGAAAATCCTGGGATAGTTTTTATATTTGGCAAAGCAAAAGACCGGCAATGCTAAACTACCCCGTAATCACAAAGCCTCTCAATAAAAACCCACCATCCAAGTAGTACATGGTTCAAACTCTAAAAGAGGTAATCAACATGATGAAGGAGATCCCATATCTCGCCTGTCAGATGCTTGTAAAGATTGACAAGATCCTCATCACATGCATTACAAATTTCAGTGATATCGAAGCAGCAGAGCATCCTTGGCAAATCTTTGTTGAAGGTATGCAAGGCATTTGCTGGAATATGGAGACATAAATCCCAAGCAGGAATGTCATCATGGGATGTATGCAAGAGTCATGTTTCTGCCCTCTCATTACATGCAGACCTTTAAAGAGGCTTTCATGACAGGATTCTTCAAAATGGACTCTTCCAGATTCAATCCAATGAGAAAAGATCTGCCAGCCCACCACATTCCAGATTCAATCCAATGAGAAAATATCTGCCAGCCCACCACATCACCTACCAAAGTACCCTCAGTAATAATCCCTTCAGAGAGCTGGCCACCAAAGTCAAGATTGAAGCAAGAGATTAGAAATTCAAAAATCTCAGTGCAACACTCGAGAGAAGGCAGTAGACTCGCTCAGAGATGGCTTGCACGAGGACGTGCAATGAATAGGAAGGGGGGAATGTTTGGTGGATATAGGCATATGCACACCAAACCCTGTAAACACTGCCTGATTTTTCTCGTTTCGGAATAGCACATTGTGTTCCTTGTCTCTTGCTCTACAATCTAAGTGTAATCATTTTCAATTCTGCTATGGTTTGCGACACATTGTTTGTGAGCTAATGCATTGATTTGGAGGTTAGAATGGTTGTTTTTGATGTTTTGACCATGGATAAGTGTTTCTGTGCTTAAGGAGGACCTTTTCGAGTACTTCTGTTTCAGTTTTTTGCACATTTTTTGTGATGGATCATGATTTATGTACCTTCCTAGATGGTGATAGAACTTGGTAGGATTAAGCCCTTAAGTGTTGTGATACCTCTCCTTAAGTTTCGTTGCATTCCGGATCCGTTTTGATGCCAAAAAGGCATGATGACCTAGAACGGTGAGATTGGACGCATATTGATTATCTAATTAGGAAGTGGTTAATTTGCTTTTGACGTAGAATGAGTAGCCCTCTGAGTTCACTTTGGTGAGATGGACACTCTCATTAAGTCTCGGTGCCCCATCCCATGTCGCTTCCTTGCATATTGACATTATGTTAGTACAAAAGAGCTATGCTGCATATGTCCATCACAGCGACCCGCTAACACAGTCCCTTGATGTGGGGAAGATGGGATCTCCATTTCTTTAATAGGGTCAGGTAGTCCCTCTGTAAACATTCTTTCCAACAAGAAGTGAGTACGCCCACTTTCCCATGACTTTAAGTCACTTTCTTCTTGGATGACACTAGGTATGGCTAGGGGTCCATGGACTTTGTGAGGTTGTTGTTACGTAGGGAACAATGTGTGTGTAATATGGATCTGCCTATGTGCTGGTTCTAGATCCCTTTGGGTATCTTCTACCAAACTTATTAATTGCTTGACTTGCTCGATCTCCTTTGTAGGGTTTGGATAAGTTCCTATCTTCTTCTTGGATCCTGGCCATTGTGGCTCATGACAATCTTTCTTGTCGATTTGTTTCTTAGTGGTCGTTTTGGTCTCCATGGTTTCAATTGAATCAAAATCCTCTTCAGCGTCGTTCATATATATGGGGTCGTCACCAGTCCCTATGTTTGTGTTTGAACTGGGTCTGACTTTGTTGCTTTTTGCAATCTCTTTCTTCGTGTTTTCTTCTTCTTTTGAGATTGGGAAATTGAAGCCGTGTCTCTTTTCTCAAGAATATAATTTTGTTTTTGGAGCATCGATGGTGTGAGTACGTTTACTGGTACCACAAGTCATTAGGAAGAGAATGGAGTCTAGGAGGGCCTCTTTATTTGGCAGTTTAAGGAAGTCATACCTTTAGTATTAACAAAGCAATCAAAGGACAAGTTTTGAATTCAAATAGGTAAAACGGCTAGTTTATTTGAGTTCAAATTTCCCACCAAAAAGAAATTTAAAATCTAGCGGGCAAAAGTATATCATGTAGCATATCTATGGAAAGAGCTCGGCATGTAGATTCTAGACCTATAATCTCCACTCAAATCAGAGATCATATGCAAGAGTTATAGAAGCCCGAAAATCATAAATTTGTCCTCCCCCTTTTTGGGGGAAAAAGTGCATCCTTTGACCTCTCTTACACCACACCCACCATTCTTGCACACATGGCATGTATCTATTCGTCCAAGTGTTAATCACCTCCATAATCTGATGGCAAATAAAGAGGCCCTCCTAGACCCCATCCTCTTCCTAATGGTAGTTTGTGATGGCTCCTTGGTAGCCTCAATCAAGTTTAATGTCGTGATCTTCTACGCATTTGAATTATTCAGACATTGGGCAATCAAATGATCTATGCCACATCGATTACACATGAGTATTGGCATTGTGGACATGCTCGCTTGATTGGTTTGCATTAGTGTAGCGTTCTTTTGTAGCCTAATAGGACACTTGGCTACACGATGTGGACCTCCACACTCGTAGCATTGAAGAGGTGGTCTCTTGGCAGGGTAATTGATATTTTGGCCTCTTGTAGCAAGAGCAGCTACTTGAAAGACAGGTTTGACTTATCCCCAATAGTCCTCCATGTAGTATTGTGGACTTTCTTCAAGTGCATCAATCCCATAGGCAATATTAGGGTCTCTATCTTCCTCACAGCCTTCCAAACAAGCAATAGATGACTCACAACCCACTATATTCACAGCTGTGATTCTCGAATGTGATGGCTATAGTCCTAGCACTGGAGGTGGTAAGGGTGTTGTTTGAACAACATTTTGGGCCCTAGGGACCATGTGTTGTGATGTTTGCTCAAGAGGCGGGGCCACCATCAATGCAGGCACTCGAGGAGTGTCTGTCCATGCTAAGGTTGATCTATTAGCCATCACGCGCTTAAATACTATGCAATACTTAGCTTGATGACCATACCTCCCACAGGCATTGCAATTCCCAGTGAATTTTACTCTGAAAGTAGGGCATTCACTAGTACTATGCGGACCATAGCATAGTAAGCACAATTGTTGCTCCCTTATTGGATACATATGATTGTTTTGCGGAGCACGATTGTCTCTAAGACTCTCTTGAATGGCGTTGGTGAGTTCTGCTAAAGTCATCTCAGATATCTTTGGCTCCTTAGCAATAGGCTTTAGGGTCATTGGCTGATGCCCCGATGCTTGCGAGCTAGTAGATTTAGGCTCAACAGACACTCTTTTTCCTTGAATCATTAAATTATCCTCCAATTGGATCACATTGGTGGTGACTGCTTCCCAAGTGGTGATACCTCTAATGACTAGGCCATTGTAGATATCCTCATGTCGTAATCGCCTAATGAATCTATCAAGGAATTGATTGTTATTGAAGCACTCATTTGGATTACAACAAGAATTCAAATGCTTCAAGAGCGATGAATAAAGTCTCTCACCGACTCTCCTTCCTCTCGTTGGGCTTTCTGGAGCTGAGAGAGGCTACACCCCAAAGCACTCCCTCTTGTATATATTCTTTTAAGACTAGTCTCCTAAGAGTAGGGTAAATTATTTTTACTTCCATCTTAGGGTTCTATACCAATCCCCAGCCTTCCCACTTAAGGTTAGGCTTAAAGCATTACTCTTATGCAGGTCATTGTGTTCTCCTAGAGAATCAAATATTTGTTCAAACACTTCGATATGATTTCTCACATCCCCGTCTCCACTAAACTTTTGTGTGATCAATCGATAGCTTGAGCAAATAGATCGATAGCTTGTCTCATTAATAGATCGATCGATAGCTTGAGCAAAAGTTGCCAAGTCACCTAAGTGAGCAAGCACCGTGGGTGAAGGCGCTCAAGAGACTACATGTGGAGTAGGTATTGGCATTGGGCTTGGCGCATAGGAATCCCTTGGGTTCCAAGTTTGGTACGGTGTTGTTCCATGTGGTGGCCCAAAGTTCATATGTGTGGCCCTAGGCATAGCAGATGTGGGATGTGACATGCTAATGCTAGCCGGTATGGTCCCATGGAAATAGGAACTTGGGTGTTGTGGTTGTGGAGCATAAGTAGTTGAAACAATGGGAGGGGTAGGGACTACAGGAGTACGAGGACCCATAGGTGCATAGGATTGGTACACACTTGTAGGTACTGTTGCAGGCATTGAGCTACCATGTAGTGGTGCTTTACTAACAAATGAGGTCTTGGCATGCCCATCATTGCGATAGGCATGGTAGTCGTGGTGTCATCAAGGGAAAGATGAGCTAGACTTGGAAAGGTAAAGCTATCACTTGTGGGCTCATATTGCACTGAGACCCCTGACGAGAAACATATGGAGGATCCATCGGACTTACCGAGGGAGTCTCCATTTGCGATAAGGTCGGTTGTTTAGCCTTCCCTGTATCCAAGAATCTCATGAGACCCATTGGTGGCATGTGAATCCCCTTGTTCTATCTATCTAGCTCAATAACCCTATGGATGACCTCACAAACTCTTTGTTGTTGATCCTCTATACTAGTAGCACCCGTTGTGGATTGTAGGACATCTAACCAACCCACGTGATAGGTGTGACATACGTATAGGTCGGTTAGAGTTTCTGTTTGTAGTTTGTACTCCCATTTCTCATTTAGGAACACTCCATCTAGGATTGAGGTGCTATGGGTGTCCTTTGAACTAGATCCAATGTGGCTCTCTATGGGTTGACCCTTAGTGGTCGCTAATTTAGGAGCACTCAATTGCTCTCCTAGCAAGGATATTGACATAGGGGCTTTTGCTTTTAACTCTCTTCATTGCTCTGCCTTGGGTAAGCTCTCGATTTCCTTTTCCCTAGCTGCAATGATATATCGCTCAACCTCTTGCACTTTGGTAAGGCCTCTACCATAAGGTAATATAACCTCAGAGGGGAATAGCTCTAAAGAGTCAGGGGGTGCAATGAATGGAGTATTCACGTGCACACTCTCCAAGAGCGTGGGGTCTACGTTGGTCATGAATGGCAAATTTACTTCCCCAACCCCCTCATTGACATCGTTGACTCCATGTTCAGAGCGAGTTGCTCTACTAAAGGTTTCCTTCGAGCGGCTAAGTACGCTCGGCCTCGGCCTGGAGTGTGGGCCCATGGCATGCATATCTTGGCTTGAGTTATCAGGATTAGGCAATGGGTAACCCTCTATGATGTCATAGTCAGAGGAAGAGTCACTAGACACAATATGTGGGTCTTGAGTGGTACTACCCTGGGTTCCCGCTGAGGGCCCGAAACCTACGGTAGGTGGGTATTGAGAACTCGCGTAAGTCAAAATGGTCGCTAGTTGATCATGTTGAGGTCTTTAGCTATGGAAGCATGGCGAGATGTTATGGTGCAGCAGAGAGTGTGAGAGAGAGAGAAACAGTTTGATAGACCTTGAAAAAAACACACGCTCCTCTTCTATTAAGTCTACTTTTTACGTATAGCCTTTTGAAGTGATATTGACCACTGCTTTTATTCATGCAATCTCCACTATAGATTCATGTTACGTGCATGCTATAGGGGTAATTCCTATGAGCTAGACACGATTACCAGGCTTGCATACCCAAAAACCCCCCCCTCAAGCCCAAACTACTGACAATGGACTCGAGACAGACAGACCATGGCAGAGTTCATTCACCTGAAACCACCGAGTAGAAGTCCCCGCCTTGACAATAACATAGGTGTGTGTGCACTTCCCTCAGACAACTATCAGCGTGAGACATACGAGAACTCGACCAAACAACAAGGGTGGTCTTACCATTTTATTTTATGGTAGTTCTATAACCCATACAATTATTGAGAAATAACTGATATAACAGAAAAAGACAAACTAAAGAAAAAACAAATTACAGGACATCACTTTCTATGAAAAGCATTGGTGCTGCATTGTCTTCATCACCTTCAACCATATTGATCTGTCGCTTGTTCTTCTTAAAGCATTTGTTCGACGGATGATTATTCTTTCCACAATGGGTGCAAGGAGTTTTGTTGAAATAATCCTTGGTTTGATGATTGTTGCATCCACATATAGCACAAGGTCTAGTGCTAGTAGTAGACCTGGTGGAATTGGCAGTTAAAGTGCAACCACGGGCTACATATGCAGTGGGTACGAAAGAGCTGATTCGTGGTACTCGTTTCTCTTCTTCCTGCAATGAGTTAAAAATAACATCCAAAGAAGGCAGAGGATCCTTGTCCTTTAAAATAGTGACAATTTGATGAAATTCTGCAGGGAGGCTATTCAGAAAAATGGCTATAAGGTATTCATCTAGCACAGGGGCTTCTACATAAACTAGTTGTGTTTTGATGCTCTTCAGTCTATTAGCTAAAGATGCAATATTTTCATCTTCACGCAAGCGAATAGAATATAATTCCATTTTTAAACTTATTTTTGAATACTTAACTTTGGCACCGAAAAGCTTGTCTAACTCTATCCAGACAGCACTTGAAGAATCAACATCATCCAAATAATGAATAAAGTCGTCTTCTAAGGAAGTTAGCATGATACCAAAAGCTTGTTCGTCTTTCCTCTGTTGCTCAACAGATAATGCTCTTGTAACTACAGCGGATGTGCCAGATTCGTCGGTTGCGAGAGGCTTGACCACATTCCATAGTTTTTTCCGCATCAAATAGTCTTTAACTTTGATCTGCCAAGTGTGGAAACCGGATCCATTATATTTGTCAACTTTTGATGCCATGTTGACATCTTTCAGAAGCTTGATAATAAAATTGTGGTGTTAATTATTGCACCGGAACCTTAAGAGAGATGGTCTTCGTCTCCAACGGTCTATGTATGCACCTTAGAGAACATATTGAGATGCTTCTTACAGTAATTTACTGTTTTGGAGCTTGTGAAAATGCCTTCAAAAATTGCTATAGCAAAAACAAAGCTCACAAATCCTTCTTAACAAGCCACACACCTTCTTTCTCTACCTTTACTACATTTCATATTGCACCACAAAGCAGCATAGAGTGCTATTCGAGCTTACTGCATGGCATTTCCCCGGCAATGGCACCAAAAATGTGCACGTCTATCGCACGTGTCAAAGCAAGGAACTTGATGTACACTGTGGGCGAGCTACAAATGGCTGCAAGAACACAACCAGACTAATCTAGAAAGCTCAAGAGAGCAAGGGTGTGTCACTCCCCGCCCTACGCTCGCCTTCGTGGAGGATTCCTCACCGCAAAGAAGAAGGAGCTACTACCGTGCTGCGCTCAACCGCCTCACCGCCGCCGTGCCATCGTTGCAATGCTCTCTCTCTCTCTCTCACACACACACACACACACACACACACACACACACACACACACACACACACACACACACACACACACACACACACACACACACAAGGAGATGAAGAAGAAGATGGAGATTCCAAGCCACCCAATATTAAGCGAGATCGTGAAGCATCATGAGTGCAGGGGGAGAGTCCCATCGCAATAGAGTTTTTTTAACCAGAGTGTAATACCTTTATGCCATAAGAGAGGAAAACCTAACCTTTTATTTCCTTTATGGGTTAGAAGATTTTTTAAAAAGGGTTTGCTCCCACTGAGCCCATATTCAAAAAATTGGTCCATACTAATCGTGCTAACCAAGATAGCAGTATAAGTAATAATCGGTGTCAAGGACCTAATTAAAATCACCCTACGAGGTAATTATAAGTGTGGCAATATATATTGAATAAGAAACCTTGCATTGGTTTATGCCAAGAGGGGCTTATAAGAGGTACTCATTCAACCATGCTCACCAAGACAGCATAGTGAGCCAACAACAAGGATATCAATTTATTAATTTCAAACTTAAGGTGGAGAACCTTATGCTAAGAGTAGGCTACTTGTAATTATGCAGCAAAAGAATCTGTCAACTGCCAAAAGTGTGTTGGGTAAAGCATGAGCTATATACATAGTTTGGGTAGCATTACCACTATGTTGAGTTAGAACTAGCTATCATGGTTAGATGTTGTGACCAAGTGTGAGTGTGTGTGTGTGTCTGTGTACGTGGCCTATCCCAGGTGCCATACACAATGGGTTTTTGGCAGTAGGCCCATTGTGTATGGGCCTACTGCCTCATCAAAAAGATGAGTTAAAAAAGTCTTTAGCAGAGAAGTGCCAAGTCAGAGTGTCCCTGAAGAGGGTAAAGAGTATTTGTATTAATACAATGTCAGATACTGTCTTCAAGGAAGACATTACTCCTGTAGGAGTTTTAAGGCTTTGTCAGCCAGTTTGAAAGAAGTATGGTTGTCATTGATAGTATTTAGCTGATATATGCCATGTCCTCATATATGCAGTAGATAGCATGTTCCTATAATCATCAAAATAAAATTCATAAAAGCATGGGTGAGTAAAATTGGATTAACCTGCTACTTAAAACCGACTGAGCCAAAAGACTACAATACTCATGAGTAGGAATCCAGTCTATAGTCAGGGAAAGACCACCTAACACCTGTCAACCTGTCAAGGAATTATAGACAATGGGTCAATCAAAGCATATAGACAAGAAGTATCCAAAGCCAACATCCTGGTCCTCCCAGTTGCCTGGGAGGGCCTGGTGTTTAGGGGTGTGTGTAGCTATTTTAAATTTAATAAATACACAACAAGGAACAAAATGTTCAAAAGATGACTGGCTAAAGATGTCTAGCAATGATTAGTACAGAAACAACTCAGTCTTAGATTCATAACTGTACAACATAATAAGAATGAGGTATCATTCCAAATGAGTTTATACAGAGGTATCATAAGTATCCCAGTTAAATCATCAAGTGTTATCAAGGTCGGATTGCAGCATGCTAAACCTTTTTAAGCCAAGATAAATTCTCACGTGCATCCATATAGTCAAGACAACAGATATGTTAGACTTGGCTACGTATGGCAGGCTTGAAAGAATCTATTAGTTGTTATCTATGTCCAGCTTAAAAATTATTAGACTAGCTACTGTCCTTCATTTAGAATCTCAAGGATTTTTTTAGCATCATATTCCTGCCAGAGTTTCTCCATATGTTTTAACTTCTTTTTAATAACTATTTATTGTAAAAAAATGTCGAACAATCCATATCATTCTAAGTACTGCTTTGGCTAAAAAATGTATGGAAAAAACCTGCATGCAATGCTAAGTTTTGTAACTTCATCTTAAGCAATGGGTAGACCGTATCTGGTAAAGGGTATGTACGAAGATAACTGTGCCATAGTTTGTGCATCAATTTTTTGGGTTACTTTTGCTTCTACCCATTTGGTAAAATCATCTATGGCTACTATGATGTATTGTGCATGCGTCCGGTATGCAAGAGGTATGAAGGGCCCTATAAAATCTATGCCCCACTTGGCAAAGGCTTGTACTCCCATCATCGGCCGTAATGGAATTTCATCTCTCCGCAGAGTTGCTTTTGTGCATTGACATTCATCACACCGTTTCCATATGCCTCCGCATCTCTGAACAGTGTTGGCCACCATATTACTGCATGAAGTAATAGCTTTGCAGTTTTATCAGCAAAAGAATGTCCGCCTCGCTGGCTCGAGTGTACTTGTTCTAGGATGGAGAAATATTTTCTTTCATTAGCACACAATCTTAATTGATTGTCCTTTTCCCGCATGCACAGTTGGTTTGCAATCAGCAAATATTGATTTGCTTCTTCTTTTACAGTACTCATTCGTGCCTTACCCCATCCCTTTGGGAAGGTCTTGGTTTTTAAGTCCTCGATCATGTAAGTATTCCATTTGGGTGCTTACATTACTCGAAATAGGGTGGCATGTTCCAATGGTGATTTCTTTTTACAGGTTTCACATGCTTTTATATAATTATGGACACTATTATCCATTGTTTTTCAGTAGACCCCAAGTCTCCTTAGGCTTTGATATGTTTGTGTTTTTCCATTATGAAACCCCGTGTGTTGTATATGAGCCAGTTTGAGGTAGTATTCATTCTCGTCCAGCTGTACACATAGTCTCCTTACCTTTCTTGTAAAGTTGTCTAGCTAAAAGCTAGGTATTTCTTGTTTGATGAATGATTGATGGTTGTCTTTCTACCTGTAATGATCCTATTGTGAGTAGAGGGATGACCTCTTCACTCCACCTTGGAACCATTTCAATGTTAAATAAATACAAATATGGAAGATCATCATCAACGTTGTCAGGTGCTTCTCCATGGAACAACCTCGAAAGATGATCTGCTCTCTTGTGTGTAGTTCCCTTTTGTACGACTACGGTGAAATCAAACTTAAGCAATATGATAAAACAACAAACAATCCTTCCAGTGTTGCAAGATTTGTTTACCAGATACAACAGTTCTTGGTGATCTACAAAGAAAACAAACTCGCTTGCAAGAAGGTAATGTCTAAATTTTTTGACAGCACGTATCACCCCTAGACCTTCTCTCTCCGTAGTGGTATAATTTTTCTCTGCGTTGTTTAGCTGCCTACTAGAGTAGCAAATGAGAAAATCCATTCTTTTCTCTCCTAGTTGGGCCAATATGCACCCTATGGCATAGACTGATGCATCTACATGAACATGGAAGATCTTGTTCCAATCAAGGACTTGCAAATTTGGAGCAAAAATTAATCCCTGCTTCAATTTGTGAAAATCCTTCTCACATTCCTCCGTCCACTCAAATTTAGCAATGAGAGAGCATACAGAGGCTTAGCTATTACATCATACCTGTATATGAAGCACGTATAATACCCACAATGACCCATAAATATATGCACTTCCTTTATCCTCGTTGGTCTTGGCAGTGCAACAATTACCTGTATCTTATCATGATAAGTGAAAATCCCATTTTTGGACACAATGTGGCCCAAGATTTTGCCTTGTCTTACCATGAAGACACATTTTTCAGGGTTGAAGAAAGTAAGATAAGTTCTACACTTTTGAAAGACTTTCTCTAGGTGTGTTATGTGCTCACTTCTCAACCGAGAATGCACGCATAGATCAGCCATATATATCTCTAAAAATTGCATGAGACATTCCTTGAATGCATGACTCATTAGTCTTTGCCAAAGTGGCAGGGGCATTGGTCAGGCCAAAAGACATTAACCTGTATGCAAATATGTCCCACTCTCTTGCAAAAGCTGGCTTATGTTGACCTTCTGGTTTTACGGTCAACTGGTTGTAGCCCGAGAACCCATCTAAAAAACAATAAGCCTCCTTCCCTGCAACTCTCTCAATAACATGGTCTGTTATTTGGTAGTGGATAGTTGTCCCTGATGGTAGCAACATTTACCTGTTTGAGGTTCACACAGACCTGTAACTTACCATTATTTTTGGGTACTACCACAATTGGGGACACCCAATCGGTGTGTTCAATCTCATAGATAAACTCCACATCCTTTAGTTTTTCTATCTCCTCCTTAATGTTTTTGGAAAAAGTCTCATTATACGTATAAGGGCATTGTCTGCGTGGTCTGACATCAATTTTAAGGGGTATCGTGTGTTGACAGATCTTTGGATCTATTTCCTTTAGGTCTTTGTATGACCAAGAAAACACATCTTTATATTGTCTGAGTGTTGCTATCAATAGCTGCTCTTCTTATTCCGTGAGGTCCGTGGCAATGTATGTCGGTTTAGGTTCCACCCCTGGTTCTGCTAGGTTTATACATTTGGCTTTTTCAAGCTCATCATATGAGGTTCCAAGCTCTTTTGGGTCTTGTTTGGGCTTCTGCACTATAACTTTTCTATCTTGAATAGTATACCTTTTGTAGTGGGAAGGTGCATCAAACGTGTCATTGTCTGGTTCATCGTTAGTTTCCAACTCTGTTGTCCAAACTTCTTTAAAAGTTTGTTTTAATTCGTTGTATTTATGTTTTCGCTCTATTTTTGATAATTTTATTTGACTTTTCAGAGATATTTTTCGCTTGTGATTTTTGTCTGCTCTTCTTTTTCAAGTTTTTTTCTGTTGAGTCAGGTTTCATGAACCTCTTCAATATCTCATCTTTAAGGCAATCAATTGCTTCGACCAGCCTCAAATATTGCATTTTGTCGTTTAAAAGAGGTACATAATTTTCTTTTGTTTTAATTCATTTGTTCATGCGTCTATTCATATATCTGCATTGTCTTTGTGGTTTTTTGTTTGGAAAATCATAATAGACTACTTGTCGATCCCTCTGTTTGATGTCCTTGTCTGAGCTACTGGAAAGCTCATCGTCCATGTTGTCTTTTCTAAAGGCTTGTGAGTGGATTCTTGGAATGCTTCTTCATCAATTTGATCAAGGTCCCTATGGAGATCTCATCCACTATGCATTGGAAATTTGTAGCTCCCTCCAGGTCAGGGACTTCCGATCCTGACTTTGGAAGGTCCAACTTCACCGTTTTCACTTTCCTTAGGTTGTTCATAACTGGCTTCCTCCTATTGTTTCTCTCTTCCCTTTGCTTCCTTGCCTTCATTGGATTTAGCAGTTGGTGAAGGGCTTGGACTTGGCATGGGATGGTCTTCTGATTCCGTAGTGGGTGAAGTGGGTCTTGGAAACATCTCTCCTTCTTCATGATGTGGTTCAAGTTGTTGTGCAGCTTTTGCTTGCCTTTGTTGCGCAATCGATTCTTATCTTGCTTTTCTTTGTGCTTCCAGAGCTTCTTGTATCTTCAAGGCTTCGACTTATGCATACATTTGCTCAAGAATATCCTTCGCATCTTCTGGGACCTTCTTTGCGGGGTTCTTGGTCCTTGGACCCTTGATCTCCCTTGGACTCCATGATTCCGGGTTTTCTCTTGCAGCTTGGCGACTTCTTTCAAATGTTTCTTTCTCTCTTTTGAACCTTGCTTTTTTCTACTGCGGTTCTTCTTGATGTGCTACCACTGCTTTCTTCTTCATTTCTTCTCTCCTTGCCCTCCTTTCTTCATTATCAAAGCTTTCACTGTTGTGGGCTTAAGGCAAGCTTTTTGTTGATTCCTCATCTGATTTATATACCCTTTTCTTCTTTGATCTAGTGGTTCGTGGAGAGGGTTGAGCTGAGACTATCCATGTATTCTGATCTGGGGCTGGTGCAAGTTATCTGCCATCCCAATGGCATGGTATTCAATCCGGGTTAGAACTTTTGGAGTGCCTAGATATGTTATCTTTCCTTCCTTATTTGTGCTCTTGAGTGTTGTTAGCATGTATTGCACATGATCTATTGCTTGCCTTGTCGTTGACTTCAACACTTGCGTGAAAGTAGTTGCAACTGCATGATTTGAAGTTGTGTATCTTGGTGGTATCTTTTAGAGGAAGTGGAAGTGCTGATGATAAAGACGGGCGGGATCCTCCACTTGCTTTAGAATGAGGTCAGAGAAAGTGGTGGCATCTGTATCCTTGGTGAATGTGCCAGCCATCTTCCTATCCCTGGCCTTCATTGTCATACCTTTCGTTGGCAGATTTAGTGCCTCGGTCATTATGTCCTTGTTAATAACCACTTCAACTTTCAGGTCTTGCTGATCCATGATCTGAGTAGATCCATTGATAGTGGATAATAGTTCATAGGCAGGCTGGAAATCTACTCCACATGGCTCTTGGTCATAGAATTCTCAAAGTCCCAGTCTTCTGTTGGCTTCTTTAGTGTCTGGCTTTGTGGCTACATCATAAACTTCCTTGGGTAGCATTTGTAACTCTACCTAGTTTCCATCTTCACTCTCGAACCTGCCGGTGAAGACTGTAGTGTTGTTTTCTTCAAGCTGTTCTTTGGATAGGTAGGTGGCATTTGTCGTTTTCATAGAGCTCGGCTCCAACTGATATGGTGGAAATTCTTGCGGCTTCTGTTTCCGAGTCATACTCTTCTTTGCTTTTTTAGCCGATTACATTGCACCTAATAGGAGAAATATAGTGTCAAAGTTATAAAATTCCATGGATTCCGTTGTGAAATTCCTTGCGTCTGAATTGCTAACAAATGATGTCCATCTTGCTTCAAATCAAATTTGGAGCATGCATAGATGTATAAAAACATACAAGGTCAAAACCATGCAATCCAGGCAAAATTTACAACCAAAGTAAATAATCGTGATTATTTACAGCTAGGAATTTTTTCCAACTTTTTGTTTTTTTAACATCGTAGGCTTGAAATATATGTGATTTAGATACTCTTGAGTGAAGTTTGGGCTCATTTGAGTGCATTGAATAGAAATGGTGCCAGATTTAGGCTTTAGACTCTGAAGCAGTAGATATGAAGGGATTTTTGGTTTTTGTGATCCAAATGTGGTCAAACTTGATTGGTGGGCTTGTCACAACATGTACTTTGGTCCCATAAGGTCAAAGTTGAAATTTGGACTCATCCTGATGAAAAAGTAAATAATTGTGATTATTAACTTTCTCATCAAATTGGACATTTTTTGTTGCAAATTGGTTCTAGACATGTTATAGAGCCTCTGTGTGAAATATGGGATGATTTGGATCAAAAATTGTGACAATTAACTCAATATTTGGACAGA
This sequence comes from Adiantum capillus-veneris, assembly GCF_014529385.1. NCBI lineage: Eukaryota > Viridiplantae > Streptophyta > Polypodiopsida > Polypodiales > Pteridaceae > Adiantum > Adiantum capillus-veneris. The sequence goes on along the minus strand of NC_140959.1, from coordinate 119,461,788 downwards.
AGAGCCTTTAGTGAGTTTTTTGACAAAATATGAGATTTTCTTGATTTTTTGGGCTCAAATTTGACATGTGGCATGAGATAGATGTGTACAAGTGATAGGTGAAGTGACATGATGATTTTCAAGCCAATCGTGATTATTTACAACAATCACTTTTTTGCATAAAAAGATAATTTGATGACTACACATCTTTTATACATCTAAAGCAAGTCCTAAAATGAATTTTGTAAGGTTTGGCTGGGTTGGCATCACTTCATGCTCTTGTCGACTCTGAAATCACCGGTTTTTGTTACTACTTGGTGTGTAGAGTTGTTTGGTTACTTTGAAGCCATGGACTTGTCCGCTACATAGTCTTGATGCTACTCATCCAGGTTGGGCTCATTCGGAGTGAGTTTGACTTTATATATCAAATTTGACACTTTGTAGTCTTCGAGCTGTTTCTTTCTGTTCGAGAGCTTGCCTTGACAGTTTTCTTGAAACCATCTAGGTACATTGTGTATAGACCTTGTCTATAAGCTGTCCGTGGAGTCAGAATCCAATTCTGGTCATGTGGAAAAAACCTGGATTATTTACTTGGGACCCCCTCGAGCCCTGCCAAATGGTCATCTAATGATATGAAAGAGTTTTACTATCTAGGGGCATGCTACAGTTCAAGTCTCGTCCAATTCAGTTGAGTTGACAGGCCGCTAGGGTCGTTTTTGTTTCGTAAGAATTCGTACACAGTTGAGATTCTAGGGTTTTTTTCCGGGCCTAGACTTGCTACCTAGCTGTATAGAACGTTCTCTGAAAATGGGCAACTGTGGACTCTGAAAATCGTGCGCGAAGAAGGTAGAGAGCTCTCTTCTCCAAGAGTGACTAGTGGAAATGAGGTGATTTTGGGATACCTTGGATATCTATACGCGGACTTCCCAAACTATTTTCCCCCATATTCCCTTGTTAGTCCTACTAGGCCATGAAATCTATGCTAGACTAAAAAAATTCTTCAATCGGACTCCGTTAGCTCATTCTGCGAGAATTTGCAGAAACCGACCTTGGCGGCCTAATTTAAGCTTCCCGCTTCCATTTGTCGTTTTGATTGAAAATTTTTGCGCGTGTCATGACATATCATGGTGAATGGTTTGACAGAAAAGAGAAGTTAGAAGAGGATGAGTTTGTCGCTACAGGTGATGATACTATGCATCGGATTACGCATGTTGGTTTAGTTCCATTGCTAGAAAAAGACGGGACATACAACACATTGGGAGATGTGCTATATGTGCCATCAATCACAAAGAATTTAGCATCAGTTGGACAAATGACAGATCAAGGGTTGCAAGTCCGTTTTAATCGTTATGGCTGCTTCATAGAGGAGTTTTACAAAGGCAAACCAGGCAAGATATTGGCACGTGGAAGAAAGAAAGGTCGCTTGTTCTCATTGGAAGCTGGAGATCCATGTTTACACAGCGGTATGTATGCAAACAAATCAGTCACTCAAGATGATTGGACAGAGTTATGGCATAAGAGGAAGACTAAAGCATATGCAATCAAATCAAATTGTACGTGGATTACCAAAGTTTGGCAGATTGAATTTTGATCATGTTTGTGAAGCTTGTCAATTTGGAAAGCAATCTCGTTTACCATTTCCAAAGAGGGGGAGAATTAGCCAAAGTCCTTTGGAAATTGTTCATTCAGATATTTGGGGACTTTGTGATCATGCTACGCTGAATGGTTGTCGATATTTTATCACATTCACAGATGAGGCAAAGTCAGAGGCATTTGAGGTATTCTTGGAATTCAAAGTTATGGTTGAGAAAGAGAATGGTTATCAAATTAAATGCCTACATACAGATGGAGGGGGAGAGTACATGTCACAAAGTTTTGATAATTACTTACGTGAACAAGGCATAAAAAGACAGATTACTTGCAGACACACACAACAACAAAGTGGAGTTGCTGAGAGAAAGAATAGAGTCATAGTAGAGATTGCAAGAGCCATGATGAATGAGATGAATAGCCATTAACATATTGGGCTGAAGTAGTTCATACAGCAGTACACATTATGAATCAAACACCAACAACTGCCATTCATGAAATTTCACCTTATGAGAGACTTTACGGGATCAAGCCAAAAATTTCCTACATGAAAGTTTTTGGATGTGTTTGCTATGTTCATGTGCCAAATGAAGCAAGAAAGAAGATGGAGCCAAAGGCAATGAAGTGTATATTCTTGGGCTACCCAGTTGAAAAGAAAGGTTACAAGTGTTATGATCCTACGACAAGACAAGTTTATGTCAGTAGAGATGTCAGATTTTGTGAGCATGAACCATGGTATAAACCAAAGCTAGTGATGATAGAAGATGAGTATGAAGAACAAGAGAATGTGCGTCATGTTGTTGATAAGATAGGACCATCAACAAGAACTATTTCAAGAACACATATGGCAGAGGAGAGTACAAGAAGTGTCAACCCATGGAGTGATCGTTTGCAAGATAAGAAGCAAGATGAGAAAGGCAAGAAGAAAGTGGTTGAGGAGAGTTCTGGAGATGAAAGCCTCGATGAAGAGAATGGTTTACCACATTTGAGGACACCTGGCAGTAAGCATGCTGAGAAATATGTACCCCCATATGCAAGAGTTGAAGAGAAGAGTGCACCACAGTTGAGAAGATCAGAGAGGATGCGTTATCCAGTTTGATAGATTGACATACAACGGTTACAGGCGTACACATTATGCCTACATGGTTTCATGTGTGCAACATAAAGAGCCTACTTGTTTTCAAGAGGCAATTGGAAAATCAGAATGGGAGTCAGCTATGGATGATGAGATGGATGCTCTTGTGAAGAATGACACGTGGGATTTGGTTTGCTTGCTAAGTGGAAAGAAAGCAATTGGTTCAAAATGGGTATACAAAGTCAAGTGCAAGTCAGATGGTAGTGTGCAAAGTGAGGCTTGTTGTTAAAGGTTATGCACAAACAAAAGGTCTTGATTATGCTGAGACATTTAGTCCAGTTGAAAAGATGACAACAATCAGATTGGTGATAGCAATGGCAAGTATGGAAGTTACGGCAAATGGATGTCGATAATGCATTCTTGAATGGTGACTTGGAAAAAGAAGTTTATATGATACAGCCAGAGGGTTATCAACATCCAGAGTTTCCATATTATGTGTGTAAGTTGAAGAAAGCATTGTATGGTTTGAAGCAAGCATCTAGAGCTTGGCGTGAGAGGAAGCAAGAAAGATCTTGCAAAACATGGGGATGGATTACAATTCAATTCACGCTTGTCCTAACGACTGCATTCTTTTTAGAGGGGAATACATAGACATGGAGAAGTGTTCGAAATGTGATTCCGAGAGATATCGAGTAGATCTCAACGGACAAAGAATTCCACAAAAGGTTTTGCGACATTTTCCTTTGCTTCCTCGCATCAAGCATTTCTTCAAATGTAAGTCCATGGCCACCCTAGCATCATGGCACGGGGAGAATAGATCTTCGGATGGTGTGCTACGGATTCTTGCAGATTGTGCAGCCTCAAAATATATAGTAGACACATGGCCGGATTTTGCAAGGGAAGCTCAAAATTTGCACTTAGGCTTGGCTATGGATGGCGTAAATCTATTTTTTTAGAGGTCAACATCTTACAGTGTATGGCCCATTTTCATTGTCAACTACAACATTCCCCCGTGCTTGACTACCACGAAGGGGCACCTGTTTCTAATCTTGATTGTGCCGGGGCGGTATAAAGTGAAGAATATGGATGTGTATCTTTGTCCACTATTAGAAGAGCTACAACAATTGTGGAATCGCATAGAAGTGGTAGATATGAGCTGACACACAGGTCGACGAGATGCTTTGATCAAAGGCATTCTAATGTGGACCATGCATGACTATCCCGGACTAACAAAATGCTGAGGTGATTTATACTCAAACTCAAACACTATAAATATTGGTTTTTCTCAAGCTTATCTATTGTCATGTGTATACATGCAAGGATTCAAACAAGCAGATACAGAGCATGTGTCACATGTGGACCTAGACTTAATGTACGTTGGATGCTCTCATTGAAGAAGCAAATCTACGAAGGTCATCAAGTGCATCTTCCAGAGAATCATGAGTTACATGAAGATTTTTTGGAAAGAGAGCCACTGAGGATGTCTGCACAAGCATGGTTAGAGCAGAAGGAGATGTGTGATGACGGTTTTTCCCTAAGGATGAAGAGACTCTCTCTATGGTACGAGTTACCATATTGGCCCAGAATCATGATCAATCACTTGCTCGATCCAATGCACATATTCAAGAATGTGGGTAATCTGTTGTGGGACCATCTGATCGGCCACCAAAGGCATGCCCAATTCTACCTGCTATAGTATAGACTATAACTTGTCCATATTTCCTTTTCCATTTAATATTAAGATTAATTGTTGGTGTGTTTAATGCAGGTATGGATCATGATCAGCTTATTTCTTCTTTGTCATCCCAAGAGAGGAGGTGGTATGAGGAGTGTCATTGCTCTAGATCACCATCACGTCGTTCCACTCCTTTAGCATCTCCCTCTGTTTTGGAGCATTCAACGTGCTCTGAGACTTCGGTGTTGACGAGACGATCTTCACACTCTTCTAGGCACCAACGCTCTAGTGGTGGCGGTGGCGGTTGCTGTGGGGATGCCACCGTTGATACCTCAACACTGCCTCTCGTGTTTGATGAGGCTCTTTACCTTTCCCTTCTTTACCCGCTCCCACACGGTATCGCCATCTACGCTAGGTTTTGCACGGCTATCGACTGTTCTTGGCTACACACCACTAGCTACTCCTCTAGGAGCCACCCCAATCGACACTCCTCGCTTCGGGGCCCAGACTCCGCTAGAGACACCTGACATCTGTACCCCCATCGAGACACCACTAGAGACACCATTTGAGACCCTTGTTGAGACACCCAGGTTCACGCGTCACACGGTCGACATTAGCAGTGGGATCATTTTGGATGACGAAGGCAAGAAGGTGATCTTGTGCATGCATGGACTTTGCTCTCAGGTGTTTTGACACTACATAATAAACACCTGGAGTGAAGTGCCAAATGAATTAAAAGACAGAGTCATCAACATGCTGCATGACGAGTTTCCCGTGTCAATTCGGGATGAGCACTTCAATGAAGACCCGATGAAGGTTCGAATGCATGAAATTAGCAAGCACAAGCATTTTGAAGTACAAAAATCAATAAAGCATGGGTGGAACAAGCTGGATTGGCTGGCCAAAGAGATTGGAAGAATGCAAAGCAAGCATCACGTGAGAATCCTGACAAGTGGAAGTAATAAAAGGAGACAGCCAAAGCGCGAGTAGAGGCAGGGAGCTCGCACCACCTGGGCAGCAGCGGTGTGGGCATCATTTGAGGCCAATTTTGTAAATTATTTTGCATTGCCCTTTAGGTTTGGTAGTTACGTCTATTAATACTTTTAAATTCTAACATAATGTATTCTTTGTATGTTTTGAATAGTGGCCAATGACAGGACGTGACTGCACACCGTACGAGCGCGAGTACCAGGGCAGAAAGGGCTTAAACACCCTGATGGACATTCTCAGTTCTCGCGGAGGCACGGTTAGTATTTCACTTTACTCTTTTACATTTGTTGTATTTTAATGATAAGCTAAGAAAATAGATTGTTTTATAATTATATGTTTATACTTACAGAAAGTCTTATTGTTTTCTCTTACAAAATCCGACGGATACGTCGCTTGGACGCAACAAGACGTCTGATTAGATGATGTCAGTGTAGCCGTCGCAGATAGCACTAGTTTTATTTTGTCATAGCATGTATAATGAGATGACATGTGTACGTCTTTTTGTAACTATTGAAAAACGATGTATTTTCTCAATAATGACAATTGTGTTATAACTATTACATTTGCAAAGCCTAACAATCAAGTGTGTTTGCCTATGATGTGTATAATTTTGTCATTGATTTACTTTCATCAATTCACTTTCATCCAATTACTTTTGTCAGTTTTGTATCTTTATTCTGCAAACAATACTATGCATGATGGAGTTAATGGTTATATTATCTTGTGGGTAACTACTTTGGGTCTATACCTTGCACTTTCTTTCAAAGGTGAATCTGTGCTTATCTTGGATTCATCTAGGTATACTCTATTCTAGAAGCATTCAATATGGTTGATGGGTGGCAGGGCATTCAATGCCTTGCTACCCAAATTTTTTTCTCTCTGGCGTCGCTATAAGCATCTCTATATAAGGTTCTGCAACGTCGCTATAAGCATCACTACAGAAGGATCTCAATCGTTGCTATAGGCATCGCTATATGCATCGCTAAATAGCAACGTATATAGCGACGCCTATAGTGACGTATATAGCGACGCTTTTAGCGACGTTCCTATAGTGATGCTTTTAACGACGCCAGGGAGTAAAAACACCCAATGTATTTCCGTCGCTAAAAGCGTCACAATTGCACATAATGTCTTGTAGTGGTGTCTATGTATAGCTCTATCATGCTTTGAAGATCAATGCAATTCAAACTAGTATGTTGTGCAAGAGTTGGGTCTTGAGTAGTTAACTAAAGGGTTTTCGTGGTCAAGATTTCCTATTGATGTTTTCTAAATAGCAAATTCTGTAATTTGTGTGCTCTTTGTCTGATTGTACCATCTAGATGCTTTGGCACACTGTTTTCCTGAGCTGTAGGTATCAACGACGACAGTCGCTGAGCTTTAACTCTCCATTGGTATTTTGGTTTTTCATTGTGCGGTTGAGTTTTTGAGATTGAACCTTCCACTGATTCATTGGCTTTATAGTGGTGGAGAAGATAAATGCTCCTTTGGTTTCCAAACACATCGAGTGTTAGTGTCTCTTTTGAAAGATGTTTTTCTCTGAGTTGTCAGATGTGAAACTTTCTTCAGTATGGTAGATGAGTTTTTAGGCACCCAAATTTGAGACGGATTGTCCTTGATTTGTGCTTTTGGTACCCATATTTGCCTGACTCCTTGCATGCTACTTGTAGCATTTGCTTGTCTAGAGGAGTAAGTAGATTGGTTACTCCATGGTTTCTTTTGTGGGCGACCTTTTTTTCATTTCTCTTTGCTCGGTGCAATTGGAACTAAGAGTTGTCCTCCTTTAAGAGATAGCTTGAGTTGATTGGTTCTCAATTTGGTACTTCCTTGTTTGTCCACATCCATGAGATTTCAAGAATCATTGTTTCATTCATATGCTCATCTGGTATGCATAAAAATTGATGACGGCATGAACATCCATGTGCTATCACATTCAAGTTGACTACTGTTGGGTTTTTGTTGCATCCTTTGATAGCAGATATTCCCGATATTAAAGACTAATTGGTAGCTTTCTTGTAACTGGAATAACTGACTGCATTCATTTGAGATCCGATATCTACTAATGAATTTGTGCTATGATTGTTCAGTTGTACCTTGATGCAAAGGTCCCATTCCATCCAATCATTCATCATCTATTGATACTACCTCATTTTGTAATTCGCATAGTCTTTCATTTAATTCCAAAGTGTTGATGGGAGTGGGTGTTTGTTGATTTCTGAAATCAGCTTTCCTCTTGAGTACTATAAGTCGAGCTTCCTCTTGGATTCATCAATAACCTACTGTAGTTTAATCTTTCTCTGCTTTGCTGCATGCATCTTCTCTAGCAAATCATTATTTAGTGGCAAATGATACTTCTTTAATCTTGGTTTCTTTAGCCTCTACCCACTTGGTCAAATATTCCATAGCTACAATGATATATTGAGCTTGAGTTCTATAAGCAGGTGGCTGTATTGGTCCGACAAAATCTATGGTCCATTTCACAAAATCTCTAGCCCCCATCGTTGGTCTTAAAGGCATGCTATCTACCCTGATTGGCATTTTTTCTTTTGGCATGCATCACACCTTTGAACATATTCTTTGGCATCTGCAAAAAGTGTTGGCCACCATATGCCTGCCATTAAAATTGCTCTAGTGGTGGTTTCACTAGAAAAGTGACCTCCAGCTAATCCAACATGTGCTTGTTCTAGAGTGGGGATATATTTGTCTTCATTTGCACAGAGACGTAAATGTTGATCCTTTCCTCTCCGATATCCTGGCCAGTCTTCCTCCATGAATGGAATTCCCTCTAAAGCATCTTCACTATCAGGTGGGGTTCTATCACCACTTTGGTTTTCTCTTTATTGTTTCTACCACAAGCTCCTCAAGTTTTTCTATACTCTCAAGCTTGGGTTTTTGTTTTTCTAGCATCTCTTGAGTAATTCGTACCAAATTTTGATAAGCTTCAAGCTTAGCCGCTTCCATATCTGGAAAAGGATAGTTTTCCATGTTTTGGCATGCTTTAAGTCCCGCGTGGAAAGCTTCTAAGACTGCATTGACTGGCTCAAAAATTTTGTCTACTAAAATTGATCCTCCATATTTCATTGTGGTTTCTTTGATTTCACTCCCATTTTCTTCACTCTTTCATGGAGTAGTTTCTTCGCTTTTTTCTCAATTTCGTACTTCTGTTTCTGTTTTCTCATCTCATACCTTTGACTTCTTCTTTTCTTGGTCTTTTGAAAGGAATTTTTAGTATTTTTTGATTCATCAGAGGAGTTATGTAAATTTTTCTGTGGCATGGGCTCTAGTGATCACCTTGATTGGAACAATAGGTTCACTCTCTGAAGAGCTACTAGGTATCACTTGGACTACATTCACCACTGCTTTTCCTTTGTTTAATGGATCTTTTGGACAGTCTTCAGGGAAGTGTCCACCCTTTTTGCAACATTGTGTACAAAAAGCTTCAATTGGCTTAATTTCTTGTCAGGTTCTGGGCATTCATTATTTCAATGATCATCTGCACCACAATTATGGCAGTTTCCAATCCTCGGCTTAATCATAGGTCTTACCATTGGAGGTCTAACACCTTGATTAGCTAAATAGTACATTGGTGTAAGCTCTGGTGTAGCATAAGTCACGGGTTCTTCCATTGATGGTGGATGTGAATTATAAAACTCTCCTTCTATTACTATAGAAGGACTAGGCTCAACATAAGGTGTAGTAGGCACTAGTGCTTGTTCATCTATGACTCCTTCTGAATGCATGTACTTTATAGGCATTGTATTATGTCCAAGGTATGGAGGTTTTTGACCCAACACTGGTTGTTCTTTTTTCATACCCGTTGGTGGTCTTTGTGCTGGGGCCATATTAGGCTGATATCTATATGGGTTGTCCTTGTGGTCTCATAGGCACATTGAATATTTCCATCATACTTTGGTTGGTAATAGCATTTTTTGGTCTCATGGTTAGTCCACTACCCTGGATAGCACACCATTTTTGTGGCCTAATTGGTTATCCATGTTGAGGTAACCCTTGTCGTGGCCCTCTCATAGGTGCTTTTTGCATGTTATTCATCATTTCGTTCATCCTTTTGAGCATGTCTTTTATGGCTGTAAGTGGTGCTCCAACATCCATTCCCACTTGTGTTGGTTTTGAGGATACTGTTTTCTCACTTTGAGTATCCTTAGGGACATCTTCTTCATTGAAAATATCAGAATTGTATCCTAGGTCAATAGCATCTGATACACACTCTTCTAGGGTCATATGTTTCTTGCTATATAGTATATCATGAAGTTATTTATTTAGCAATTTCTAGAAACAATGACACTAACCTTTATTCTGCAGGTATTTCTAGTTCTGGATATCTTGCAACGTATTGCTTCATCCTAGTTGCACAATTCCTAACAGACTCACCTTGTTTCTGTTTGAAGATATAGATTTGAGCTACCATATTATGTTTGATCCCAATTTTGGAACATGTAACTACAAATCCATGAGCTAATGTATTTAAGTCCATGATTGACCTGGTGGAATGTTTTGGAACCATGTCAAATCTTTTCCTTCTAAAGTCATTCCAAATCCCTCAAATTGAGTGTGCGAATCAAATATATGTTATGCTCTTAGTACTTGCTTAAAGCTTGCTAAGTGGTCATATGGATCCCCAAATCCACTGTATTTTTTGACCCATTTTTGAAAATCAACTAGTCTGACACGTCTATTTGGGTCAACTCCAATTATTCTGGTAGTTGGTCCAATCTCGAGTCCTTCAAACCAATCTATTGGAAATAGTGACTCATGTAGTCCTGCACTAGCTTTAATGTCACTCAATTTTCTTCGTGATGAGGTAGGTTCGGGTTTTTTAACATTGCTCCCAAAAGATCTCTCTCAAAGTTCCTCTCTTGGAATAGTTTCTGGTCCTTGACCCAATATCCAATCTCTTATAGAGTACCCTTGGTATTTGGTATGTTCTACTTTCTCAGGATTCATCATAACAAAGTCATTATTATAATAATCCCTAAATAGGTAAGTTGGTAGATTTGTTGAACCCTTATCTTTGATTTTAAAGATATAGATGATCGTCATGGGTGTTAATTGCCCTGATTTCGTATGAGAGGTCCATAAAAGATCCTTGACATACATATCCTCCTAACAATAGACTCCGGTCCTAGGATTATCTGTGCTAAGCCGTTTCAAAGGTTTCATATCAACTTGATCGTATCCCTCAAATTCTAAAGTCAGTGGACCTTTTTTTGTTGCCATATATGGAATTATGGTATTCACTTCTAACCCCCATTTGTCTATAACATCAAGGTTTTCAACTTTTAAATACTGAGTCCCGTTCTTATACACATATATTTTTTCTTGTTTGTTTGCTGTGATTTCCTCTTCAAACTCTATGTCATGGTCACATCAATGTGAATGGCATACTCTGATCCAGGTAAACCTGAGCTCCATGGCCATTAGTCTTATAAAAAGTGAGTATGTGCTTATATTGCACTGTTCTTCCGGTTCTTGATTGAGTCGAATAGGAAGACATTTCAGGTGTTGAGTCGGAATAGGTATTTGAGACTTCTTCAAAGATAGTGTCCAAGTGATCGCCTTGATTCACACTCTCTTCGGTGGATACCCTACTAGCAGTCTCTCCAAATATGCCTTGATTTGCTAGTATACGATCACATCTAAGGTTCATATAGATTTGTTAAGCCCTAGTAGAGTACTTACCGTCGGATTGAGTTGTTATCCATTTCTTCCACTTGACTTGAATGCAACTTCTGCCAAGCTCTCAATTCCTTGCTTACAACCTGGTTCATGTGTCAGTTTTAACCAAGTTAGCAATTTTTTTCACAAAGACTGTACAAATTTTGCTAACTATTGTGATTGGTCTATGTATATCACTTCAATATGAGCTAAGTAAATCAACAATTGAGACTTTCACATTTTAGCTTTGCAAAGAGCTAAAGGAATAATCTGCAACCTAGAAACTGAGTTAACATGTACCAATTTGGATTAGATGGAATCCAAACTTGACCAATGGCCTTGTATTATGTTGTCTAACACTGTACAAGCTCAAATGTCCAAAATCGTGTCTCTTGGACTCAAAAGTAAATAATCTGATTATTTACTTTTCTCAAATTTTCACATTTTTTAGGCTTGTTTTGCAATATAAAAACCTTATTATAGTTTCTGGACAAGTTTCATTGAGTTTGAACAAGATTTGTCCAAATTATCAATTGTTTAGTGTTTGCAGACTCAGTTTTGAAGAATCTGTCTTAAGTCTCGCTTTTGTGATCTAAATTTCACCAAATTTGATATGTGGAGTCTACTTGATATGTTTGACCTTGTGGTATACTCTGGTATACTCAATTGTACACAAATGTTCAATTCTGGAGCAGATGTAAATAATCGTGATTATTTACTTCTAGTTAGGTGATTCTAGAGGAAGTTAAAGAACAACTACACAAGACGCTCTTGTTTTTCCTAGTTTAGATCTATTCATCCCCGGCAACGGTGCCAAATGTGGGATGGGTTTCTAACCTCACTCCTATCTTATTACAGACCTAGCGAGAACCACGAACATAATTGTCAATCCATGGGATGAAGCTGACTCGACTAGTGCATAGAGGCTACAAGAGGATGTTAATCTCTTGAAAAAACAATAGACAATTCGCATCTAACACAATCTACACTCAAATGACATAAGTCACCAAAAGCTAATCGCTAATCAACAAACAAAACATAACCGTTACAGCATCAAACAACATCCAAATGTTACGAAACTTCTAGGACATGTATATAAGACATAAGCACACATGCTTATAGTGTCAAAACTCACTTTCAATGAGTTGCAAAAAGCACGATCATTAACAACAGTGAGTTTTGACCTAATCGTTTTTGATACCAGATACATCTAAATGCTTAGCAATGATGCCCCAATACCTCTCCTATGCTTATTTTGTGATTTCCTAGCTTAAATTCCCACTTATAATGAAATTAGGCCGCGGGTCGGTGATGCCAAAAGCTACGGATTACCATGCTGATGTTTATGTCAATGCATAGAGCTCTTACCTACGGTTGCAACACAACAGACGGCACTGCAATTTGACAATCGAGAAGGGAGTAGGAAGTGCGAGTAGGAGAGAAGTGAGCGACGTTAGCTCATGCTGTGTTTATATTATCCAAAAAATTGGAAATAACTTACAAAAATTGACTTTTATACCTTAGCCAAGGTTTCTTTGGATGTTGTAATCGATGAGCTGGGGCTAAAAGCTTCCAAATTGTATCAATCTATCCTTAGTTAGAGCTTCTGGATTATTAGTTTCCGAACATAGGGAGTAGGTGCTTCAACGTCCTCTCTCTCTCTCTCTCTCTCTCTCTCTCTCTCTCTCTCTCTCTCTCTCTCTCTCTCTCTCTCTCTCTCTCTCTCTCTCTGAAAATAGGAGTTACAATATTCCCAATTTATCAAAAGAATAAGTGTTTTTACACTAAAAGCTCCCAAAAAATGATACATGGGTTAGCTTGTTTCTAACAATAGTCCACATCTACAATGTCCTTGAACTTGCTTGGCTTGTTTTTCAACTTAACACATTAGTGGTCCAATCCATCCTTATAGATTTTGGCTTTATGCTCATTTGAAATTTTGGGATACAACAATTTTACATCAGATGCAGGTCGAGAAGGACCTGCCCTCGTGGAAGTTCCTTCCTTATGGTTCACCTTGTTGAATTCCTCAATCATTATGGTGTATGATCTTTCTGAGGAGGTATCAGAGAAACTTTCCTCTGTAATGGCTTCTAGAGGATGCAGTGGTTTTTGATTCACACTACCTTCAGTTGAGTGGTTTCTCGCTTGGTCCATGACGTTGGAATTCCTATTTTGGTACAATCTTCCTGATCACAAATACATGAAGAATTGATCTTACAAAATCCAAACCTTGTTACCTCGTTGGCTAACTTGAATTTCCCAATTTGGTCTTACTTGTTGGGTCGTACTCTCTAGCACTTGCAACCTGTCAAAAAATGCTTGATAGCTATGAGTTTACAGCGGCTCTTATTAGTTCAAACTTTCAATCGACAAAATTTAATTAGATAATTCAATAACTTCACAATTTTGCTTCACAACATCAACAATTCAGGTCCAATTTCAATTTTGAAAAGACCACCAGGATCTTGGAGACTATCTCTCTCTTTGGTGAAATTTTGCTCTTATTCTGACTCAGAGGAACATGGATCGCGATCCATGTTGGAAGGCCAAACTAGCTTTTCTTGGTACCAACAGAATCAGCATGCTTAGTAGATTATTTGGCATTAGAATTTTGAAAAATGGATTTCTGGATTGAAAATTAGGTCAGTTCTCGCACTTGCTCAGAATGATTGATAGTTCTGGGCTTTTGCCTTGGATTTTGATATCCCAATTCAGTTTTGAAATGATCAGTAGTGTCCTTGTGATGTTCCTTAGATATGGTGTAGGTTTTGTATCAATCTGTGTCAGAGAAACATGGATCACGATCCATGTACCTAGTTGTCAGATTGGATTGAAACTTAGCACACAGCTTCCCTTTGGTTCCATGATGTCAACTTTATGGTTTTTGTAGGGTTTGGACTTTTTTAGGCCAACCAAAAGTCAATCCTCTAGTCTGTTCCAATGGTTTTCACCTTGAGCTGTTTTTTGCCCTTTTGACTCACTTTTTGAACTTTTTTGACAACAGTTGTTTTGGGAAATGTTCTTCCAATCTTACCACTTGTCCACATGTCAAATACCAGCTCAAAATCCCTATGAGGTACAAGGATCATGATCCATGTTTGACATCATTTTGACATGATATTTGGTGAGTATATAATAGTGGTTATGGTGATACTTTTTCCCAAATCTTTTTGGATTTGGCTCACTTTTTTCAAGCCAAAAGCAAGATTTTGTGTCTGCTTTGCGGTTTTTTGCAATCAACAATTTTTTGGTGTTTTGATCACGCTTTTGCACTTTTTTGTTGTGGACCCTTTTGGAAAAGTTGTTCCCTTAATTCTCAGGAGTGTACTATCAATTATCCTGTCCAAATGTCAGCCTGGTACATGGATCACGATCCATGTCTGGAAGCATCTGGTCATGAATTTTGTCCTGCTGGTTCCTTGCCTTTAGTTGAACCCAATTTCCACCCCTTTTTGAATTTGGACAACTAAAAGTTCAATTTTCCTAAATTTTCTCAATTTTCATGGTTTTGTACAGCTTAGCCCAATTTCTTGATTTGGATGTTCTTTAGCAACCTATTTTTGGCCAAACTCAAGATTTTGGTGTTTGAGAGTCAGTTCTAAACAATGGGGACAATTTCTAGTCAATGGCCTAAAAGGTACATGGATCGCAATCCATGTTGGGCAGGCAATCTGGGAAAAAAATGCTCAGTTTGTCTCTTGCAAGCTTTTATATCCATTTTTGCTAGGTTTTGTTGAGTTTAGTTCAGCTTTTGAAGCTTTGACCATCAATTTTGCAACTTTTCAAAGTTATGGTCTTTGGTACCAAAATAAGGTTTCAGACAGTTTGTACCCTCATTCTTTTGGCCCCACTTAACCTACTCCTATAAACTAAAATATATCCACAAACATAAATAAGTTTAACAATGCATAAATGACAATGGAATGTATGGTGAAACTATCCTTTTCAAGAATGGGAAAATCAAAGAATGAAATACTTTTTTGTACTTCACTCACAACTTTCTTTGCTCATAAGAGTAGCACTGGGTGTTCCTTGACTCCACTCTCTACTAAGCACTAAACCTACGTCTAGCTGCTTTACTGTCTAAGTGTAAATGGAATGGGTGTCAAAATCTCTGGAAGTATTTTTTGTACAACTAGGTCACTCATTTTACCTAAGGATCGACTTCCTCCGCAGTGGCACCAGTGTTAGCGGATCGTCGTGACGGACGTCTGCAGCATAGCTATCTGGTACTAACATAATGTCAATAAGCAAGGAAGTGACTTGAGATGGGACATGGAGACCGAATGATATCGTTAATCTCAAAGAAGTGAACCTAAAGGACTGTTCATACATCCACAAGAGCATATCAACCACTTCCTACTAGTCAGGAAATCAGCCTACGTCCAATCTCACCACTCTAAGTCATCACGCCTTTTTGGCATCCAAACAAATTTAGAATGCAACAAAACTTAAGGAGAGGTGCTACAACGCTTAAGGGAATATTCCTATCAGGTTCTGCATTCATCTAGAAAGGTACATAAATCACAATCCATCCCAAAAAATGTATAGAAAACTGAAATAGAACTACACGAAAAGGTTCCCTTCAAGCTTAGAAACACTCTTCCAAGGTCAAAACATCAAAAAATAACCATTTAAGACCTCAAATTAGTGCATTTAGCTCACAAACAAGATGTTGCAAACCACAACAGAATTGAGAATGATTACACTTAGATTAAAGAGCAAGAGACAAAGACCACAATGTGCTATTCGGAATCAAATTTTGATTATCAAACAAAGAGAAAGATTGATTACAACTTGTAGCAAAAATGCAGCTCTCAATCGACGTCCAATAAATCACTCCTTCAATGAGTCCAATGGACCCTTCATATATTGTGTCGCATGGAGTTTCGGTACAGTCTGAACCCACAAGTAGTAGTTTTACTTTTCCATATCTAGCTCATCTCTCTATCGGAGACACTACGGCTACGATACCTACTCCAGTAATGAGTACAAAAAGTACACCTTGGATCTTGTTTGTTAGCACTGCACCGCTACCTAGTAGCACAGTGCCCCCAACAATATCTACAAGTGTGCATCAAGCCTATGTACATGTCGCACCTCATGCCCATGTAGCTCCCACACCCCCAATTATGCCAAGGGCTCACATTCCACAATGGCATTATCCGAGCTCATTTTTAAGTGGGACCATACCATTTAGAAATAACATGTCATATCCGGCACCCGGCTATGCCTAGGGCTATACCTGCTTATTTAGGAGATTTGGCAGCATTTGCTCAAACCATCGGTCGATCTATTGCTGAGAATATGTGTAACACGCCTGATAGAGAGCCTAGAAGTAAGGCAGTACAAATAGCCAAGCTCACACAAAAATTCAGTGGAGATGGGGATGTGAGAAAGCATATCAAAGTGTTTGAACAAATATGCGATTCTCTAGGAGAACACAATGACCTGCATAAGAGTAATGCTTTAAGCCTAACCTTAAGTGGGAAGGTTGGCGATTGGTATAGAACCCTAAGGGTGGAAGAAAAAACGATTTACCCTACTCTTAGGAGATTCTTCTTAAAAGAATACATACGAGAGCGAATGCTTTGGGGTCACAGTCTCTCAGCCCCAGAAAGCCCAACGAGAGGAAGGAGAGTTGGTGAGAAACTTTATTAGTCGCTTGAAGCATTTGAATTCTTGTTGTAATCCAAATGAGCACTTCAATAATAATCAATTTCTTGATAGATTCATTAGGGGATTACGACATGAGGATATCTACAATGGCCTAGTCATTAGAGGTATCACCACTTGGGAAGCAGTCACCACCAATGAGATCCAATTGGAGGATAATTTACTGATTCAAGGAGAAAGAGTGTCTATTGAGCCTAAATCTACTAGCTCGCAAGCATCAGGGCATCAGCCAATGACTCTAAAGCCTATTGCTAAGGAGCCAAAGATATTTGAGATGACTTTAGCAGATCTCACCAAGGCCATTCAAGAGAGTCTTAGAGACAATCGTGCTCCGCAAAACAATCACATGTATCCAAGAAGGGAGCAACAATGGTGCTCAGTATGCTATAGTCTGCATAGTACCTGTGAATGCCCTACTTTTAGAGTAAAATTCAATGGTAATTGCAATGCCTGTGGGAGGTATAGTCATCAAGCTAAGGATTTCATAGTATTTAAGCACGTGATGTCCAATAGAACAACCTTAGCATGGACAAACACACCTCGAGTGCCTGCATTGATGCTGGCCCCACCTCTTGAACAAACGTCACAACAGATGGTCCCTAGGGCCCAAAATGTTGTTCAAAAAACACCCTTACCACTCCGGTGCTATGACCGTAACCACCACATCCGAGAATCATTTTTGTGAATCAAGTGGGTTGTGAGTCATTTATTGCTTGTTTGGAAGGCTATGAGGAAGATATAGACCCTAATATTGCCTATGGGATTGATGCGCTTGAAGAAAGTCCACAATACTACATGGAAGACTATTTGGGACAAGTCAAACCTGTCTATCAAGTAGCTGCTCTTGCTGCAAGAGGCCAAAATATCAATTACAATGCAAAGAGACCACCTCTTCAATGCTATGAGTGTGGAGATCCACATCGTGTGGCCGAGTGTCCTGTTAGGCTACAAAAGAACGCAACACTAATTCAAACCAATCAAGCAAGCATGTCTACAATGCCAATACTCATGTGTAATTGATGTGGCATAGATCATTTTGATTTCCCAATGTCCAAATCATCCAAATGCACCGAAGATCATGCCATTAAACTTGATTGAGGTTATCAAGGATCCATCATAAAGTACACATGTGGTACCAGTAACGTACTCACTGTTACCATATACATGTGGTAGTGATGTGTGAACACACTAGGACCGTTGGGGCATTTTTTCCCTCTTTAGGAGGTTTTTTCCCCCGAGCATTGTATATACGCCCATCACTCTAGGGCTATCTCTCTTTCCATTGCACACTAAGTACCACACTCTCTATTGTGTGCCTTGAGCTTCCTTCGTCTTCTCCAAGCTGTGTGCGCTTCTCTGCAACCCTAATTCCAATAACTGGTATCAGAGCAGGTTGCATCCTCCTGGGCTTAGTCGCCAGCTGCTCCAGCACACGCCTGCTCACTTTCTCCGATTTCAGTGAGCTTTGGCAAGAGTTTGCAGGTCAACAAAAAGTTAGGGCTCATTTCGGATTCGAGCTCATTTTGGGCTCAGATTTTTTATTTGAGCTCATTTCGGCCTCCATTTCCACTACAAGCAGTACTGCACAGGCTATTTTGTCATTTTGTGCAAAATTTTTGTCAGTGCCGATTTCTGCATAACATGCTCCTTATAGTCTTCTACGGTTTGTGCTATATAGCACGTGTTGTTCCCGCTCTGTTCTCCTATTTTTGGGCAGTTTTCACATCAGGTGCAACATTTACCATGGCTCACAACAACACAGGTGTCTTCAAGATGTTTGCTGTTGAGGAAAGGTTGGATGGGGATAATTACCCTATGTGGGCTTATATGATGCAACACATTATTGTGCCAAAGGGCGTCTAAAATATTGTGTAGGGCATTGATGTACGTCCTGGTTCTGAGGATGTAGGCGATGTTGAGGATGTTGCAGGTCTTGCTGCAAGGATTGCTGCTATTAGAGTTGTTTTGCCTATGGTAGAACAATCTCGTTGGGATGTAAAGGATGCGCAGGCTCATGCATTGTTTGCGTTGTCTGTGAAGCGCACCATTGTTCCTCACATTCATTCAACAAAATCTGCAAAACAGGCTTGGGATATTTTGACTGGTCTTTATGAAAGTCGCAATGAGGCTAAAATTGCTTTGCTACTAAAGAGCTGGAGTCGAAGATTATGCATGAGGAAGATGATATGGACACTTTCCTTGCTAGTGTCAAGGATATCAATGAGCAACTTATTTCTGCAAGTGAAGTCATTTCAGACAGTTCCCTTGTGCAGACTGTTCTTGATGCCTTACCAGATTCTTACCAGAATTTTGCTAGTACTTGGAGACATATGACCCAAGGAAATCCAAAAGTTGTCAAGTTTGATGCATTATGGACATTGCTGTTGCAAGAGTCACTTTCCCAAAAAAACAGGACTAGATAGCGTGCAGTTGAATAGGCTTGGTTCTGCTGCGAGTGGCAAAACTTCCGTTCCCAATGCTTCTGCTGGCAGCACTTCGTCTGGCAATTCTGGTGATAAGGGCCAAAAGAAGATGCGTTGCCATTATTGTAAAGCTAATGATCACTTGATCAAGCAGTGTCCTATGTTGAAGGCAAAAGAGGCTAAGAAGAAAGAGAGTGGTTCCATTGCAAATGCTGGTTCCACTACAAATGCATCCATTGTTGAGTCTTCTGTAAAAAGAGACTGTAATGCTGATGTTGATGCAAAATGGGCTTTTAGTGCAGAGCGCACTTACAATCTTGTTGTCCATGATGCACGCTTGTCAGTTGCTGCAGATTCACATGTGTGGTATTTCGACAGTGGTGCTACAAAGCACATTACCTACATCGTGAATTGTTCACCTCTCTCGAGTCTGTCCGTCATGGGAATTTAGTCCTTTGTGCCAACAATGCCTCTTATTCGGTTCAGGGAGTTGGAAAGATTGTGCTTACTACTGCTAATGGCAGTTCTTTCACACTTGTTGATGCACTTTATGTACCTGGGATCAAGAAGAATCTTTTTTCTATATTTGCACTTGCTAGACTTAGAATTGTAGTCAAATTTGTGGATGATAGATTGATAGTTCATGATCTCAGTTTTGGTGATGAAATTGTTGCAACTGGGCTTTTGTGACGTGGGCTATATAAGCTCACTTTGTATGGCAAGTGTGGACAAAATTTTGCAAATGCAGTTGTAGATTCAAGGGCTATTTCAGATGCAAAACTTTGGCATGCACGTTTTGGTCATTTGAATTTTTCTGCATTTGCAGACATCTGATATGGTTGCTTCTTTGCCGCCTCTTGAAGCACCTGTCAAACATGTTTGTGAAGGCTGTATTTTGGGTAAGATGTAGCATTTGAAGTTTCCAAAGGATGGTTCAGTTAGGGCCACATGCAGGTTGCAGCTTGTGCATAGTGATGTTTGTGGGCCCATCCAAACTCCGTCCTTGGGCAATTACCTATACTTTGTGACTTTCATTGATGATTACTCCAGTCATGCATGGGTATTTCCACTTAAAGCAAAGTCCGAAGTTTTTATGTGCTTCAAATTTTTTTTGGCTATGGCTGAAAATGTCTCGAAATGTACTATGGGCACCCTCCGTTCCGATCGAGGAGGGGAGTACATGTCTCATGAATTTAATGCATTTCTGGCTAGTCGTGGGATAAAACACCAATGTATAGTGCCTTATACACCTCAGCAAAATGGTGTTGCTGAGAGGAAAAACAGGTCACTTACAGAAATGGCACGATGTATGGTCAAAAGTCAAGCTTTGCCGCATTATTTTTGGCTTGAGGCCATCATGTGTGCCACTTATGTACTAAACAGGTGTCCTACGAAATCTTTTCAGTCTATTACTCCAAATGAAGCATGGCATCATAGAAAGCCTTCCATTGAGCACATGCGTGTTTTTGGCTTTGTGGCATACGCTTTGGTGCCACAAACACAGTGCATATAATTGGATGATAAGGTTGTCAAATGTATTTTTGTTGGTTATAGTGCTGAAAGAAAAGGTTACAGGTTGTATCATCCGCAAACAAAATGTATTCTAGTTTCACGGGATGTAGTGTTTGTGGAAGATTCTATTCAGCCCTTGCTCTCATGTATTAGAGACAGTAATGTAAGCTCACAGGACATTTATGACACTTTTTTGCCTCTTTTCAGTGGTGGAAATACGAATGTAAGTTCTAATGAGGCAAATGTACAACCTATGGGGGTTTCTGAAAATGTTACAGATCAGCCTATTACTGATGCAGATGTACATGACGTACTTGATGAGGAAAGGGCTGAAAATGAGCAGGCTAGAGGTATGTCAAAATGGCTGGTGCACACTTTGCGTGATAGTAAATTGGATGCACCTTTGTCTAGTCGTACTCGTTCAGGCTCTCACCATGCATCTTATGCATCAGATTGTTATGTTTGGATGTGTCTAGCTTACATGATGTTGAGGAGCCTCTATCTTTTGATGAAGCACAGAATTCAGAAAATTGGATGGCTGCCATGCAATCAGAATATGATGCACTTATAGAAAATGACACATGGATTTTATGCGATTTGCCTCCTGGCAAAAAGGCCATTGGTACGAAGTGGGTTTACAAGTTGAAATGCAAGCTGGATGGTGAGATCGATCGCCGTAAGGCTCGACTTGTTGCAAAGGGTTATGCAGGGCAAAAAGGCATAGATTATGAAGAGACTTTTGCTCCCACTTATTGTATGACTACTGTGCGTTTTCTATGTGCATTGGCAGCTCATTTTGGTTGGGATGTACATCAATCAGACATTGTTACTGCTTTCTTGAATGATGACATATTTGAGGAAGTTTATGTAACGCAGCCTCGCGGTTTTGTCATAAAAGGACAAGAGGACAAAATGTGCATATGTAAGAAGGCTTTGTATGGGTTGAAGTAATCTCCACGTGCTTGGTATGAGAAAGCTGACGCTCATTTGGTCAAATGAGGCTTTCATAACAGTCCAACAGAAAGCACATTGTATGTAAAGCGTGAGGGTGATCTACTTCTCATTGTGGTTCTTTATGTCGATGATTTGTTTATCACTAGACCAAATGAGAGACATATTGCTGAATTTAACGCTGATTTGAATGCTACTTTCAAGATGAAAGATTTGGGGCTGTTGCATCATTACTTGGGTATACAGTTTAAGCAATGTGATGGTGGTATTGCCTTGTGTCAGAAAAGTTACATAGAGACATTGCTATGTAAGTTTGGACTTGAGGATTGCAAACCTATTGCCACTCCCATGGAACAGGTTTGAAGTTGAGTCTACATGATGCTGGTGATCCTGCTGATGTCACTCTTTATCAAACTATTGTTGGCTACCTCATTTATGTATACAACACGAGGCCGGATATTCAGTTTGCAGTCTCACAGGTCAGCAGATTTATGCATAGCCCAGGGCCTAAGCATTGGCAGGTTGTCAAGAGGATTTTTTGCTACCTTAGTGGCACTTTACATCTTGGCTTGTTTTATCCCAAGGGGGGATCATTGCCGCCAGACTTACATGCTTTAAAAAGGATTAAACACTCTCCAAAAACTTCCAAACTAGGAAGATAGAAGTTATATATGAAGTTAGGCTAGACAAAGATGGGATCCAGTATCATTTTTGCAATAACACTAACAATCTAGGACAACATAACAGAACAGAAAAAGTAAGCCTTTCACCCCATCATGTCCAAAGCCTTGATATCAAAACCAGGCATCTCAAAAGAAGTCGCAAACTTCTCCACAGCAACCTTCAGCGCCTCCCTATCCTTATTCTTTGTTAAACCCTTTTGGAAATCCTTAAAAAGCTTTCCATGCTCTTTCTATATGGCAAGAGTCATGTCCACTGCCTTGGCAAGGAATTCTACAATCTGCTCAAAATATGCCTCCTTCAACCCTCTGGATGTCATTGCAGGAGTCCCTATACGCACTCCTCCAAGCGCAAGAGCATTGCTATCTCCATAAACAACATTCTTGTTCAAAGTGATATCGCAAAGATCACATAACTTTTTCACCTTGTTTCCAGTAAGACCAAGAGGCCTTAGATCCCACAACACCAAATGATTCTCTGTGCCATCAATAACAATCTTGTAGCCCTTCTTCATCAAGGCATTGCCCAGAGCCACTGCATTTGCCTTAACCTGCTTAGCATACACCTTAAATCTTGGAGTGAGTACTTGCTTCAAAGAAACTGCAAGATCTGCAATCTGGTGATTATGAGGGCCCCCTTTTGTGAGTGATTTGGGAGGGTGGTTTTCTCGGGTGGAGCTTTTCTAGCCATGGCTTCCTCCAGTGTTGCAGAATGGGGGAACACGCCCTTGAAGGCTGTGGACGAGGAGATCTACTCTCTCATCGAGAAGGAGAAAGGAAGAAAATGGAAGGGCATCAAACTCATTGCCTCTAAGAACTTCACCTCGCAGGCCGTCATTGAAGCTCTCGACTCCGCCCTCACCAACAAGTACTCAGAGGGTCTTCCTGGAAACCGTTACTATGGTGGCAATGAGTACATTGATCAGATTGAGAATCTCTGCAGAGCTGGTGCCCTCCAAGCTTACCACATCGATCTTGAGAAATGGGGTGTGAATGTGCAACCCTACTCTGGAATCCCTGCCAATTGTGTTGCCTACATGGCTCTCCTCAATCCTCACGACTGCGTCATGGGCCTTGATCTACCCTCTGGCGGTCACCTCACCCATGGCTAATACACCTCTGGAGGTAAGAAGATTTCAACTACCTCCATCTACTTTGAAAGTCTGCCTTACAATGTTGATCCTGCCACTGGCTACATTGACTACATTAAGCTCGAAGAGAAGGCCCTTGATTTCCGCCCTCGTATGATTATTGGTGGAGGTAGTGCCTATCCTCGGGATTGGGAGTATGGGAAGCTTCATGCCATTGCTGACAAGTGTGGTGCTTTTCTTCTCTGTGATATGGCTTATATCAGTGGCCTTGTTGCTGCACAGGAGGCCAACAATCCATTTGAGTTCTGTGACGCGGTGACAACCACCACCCACAAGAGTCTAAGAGGACCACGGGTTGGTATGATATTTTATCGGAAGGAACTAAACCCAGCCAAAAAGGAACAAGAGCCTACCAATTATGACTACCTTGCTTTTTTGAACTCATATTGTGCTAGTTGTTTTGACACGCGAGTGTCCACAAGTGGTTTTTGTTTCATGCTTGGCAGTTCATGTATATCATGGTTGAGCAAGAAGCAACCTACTGTGGCCACTTCAAGTTGTGAGGCTGAGTACAGGGCAGTCTTCACAACTACGGTTAAGTGTGTATGGCTCAGATGCCTTATGGCTGATTTGGGTGTTGGATAGGACACTGCCAACACTATCTACACTGACAGTCAGAGCGCATTGGCAGTTGCGAGGAAGCCAGTTTTTCATGCTCGCACAAAGCACATTGAGGTGCATTACCACTATGTCAGGGAGAGGATCTCAGCAGGAGAGATCAGCTTGGCTTATGTGCCAACACAGGACAACCTTGCAGATCTTTTCACAAAGGAATTATCTCATGAGAAGCTTGAAGCTTTCTGCAAAGCTTTGGGATTACTCCCCTTTGTGGACTGATCATGTCCTCAGGGCATGGTACTTCCCTTTACTCGTGTGCCAACTCTTGTTCACCGCATCAATCCAAGGGGGATTTGTTACGATATACATGTGGTAGTGATGTGTGTGAACACACTAGGACCGCCGGGGCATTTTTTCCCTCTTTAGGAGCTTTTTTACCCCGAGCATTGTATATACGCCCATCACTCTAGGGCTATCTATCTTTCCATTTGCACACTAAGTAACACACTCTCTATTGTGTGCCTTGAGCTTCCTTCGTCTTCTCCAAGCTGTGTGCGTTTCTTTGCAACCCTAATTCCAACACTCACACGATTGACGCTCCAAAAAAAATATTATATTCTTGAAGAAAGAGACACGGCACCAATTGCCCAATCTCAGAAGAAGAAGAAAACACGAAGAAAGAGACTGCAAAAAGTAGCGAAGTCAGACCCCAGTTCAAAGACAAACATAGGGACTGATGATGACCCCGTATATATGAACAACGCTGAAGAGGATTCTGATTCAAGTGAAACCATGGAGACCAAAACAACCACTAAGAAAGAAACCGACAAGGAAGATCGTCATGAGCCACAATGGCCAGGTTCCAAGAAGAAGAGATGAACTCATCCAAACCCTACAGAGGAGATCGAGCGAGTCAAGCAATTAAGGAGTTTGGTAGAAGATACCCAAAAGGATCTAGAACCACCACCTAGGTAGATCCAGATTACAGACACATTGTTCCCTACACAACAACAACCTCACAAAGTTCATAGACCCCTAGCCATACCTAGTGTCATCCAAGAAGAAAGTGAGTTAAAGTCATGGGAAATTGGGCGTACTCACTTCTTGTTGGAAAGAATGTTTACAGAGGGACTACTTGACCCTATCGAAGAAATGGAGATCCCATCTTCCCCACGTCAAGGGACCGAAGCACAAAAGGTGCCATTAAATATTTCCAAATTGATGGATTTCATGGCTTCAGAAGTTAGAACCACCATCATGTCCAAACTATATGGAGACCCTGAGCTATTCTTAGCTCTTCGATCTTTACTCAATGGAGAACTGAAGGTCGGCGGCTACCATAATTTGCACAGACGGATGGAGCTAGGGAGATGCCAATAGGGGAGGAACACTTAGATCCACAACCCAACCTAGATGAGAACCGTGTTGTAGAAATATTTGTTACAAGTTGGGATAATACTTTGAGGGCGATGAATCCAATGCAACCATACCAATCATTAGCAAGGGATTAATTGTGAAGGGAATCCTTGATGGTGGCGCTGGGGGTTAGCATTGTGACTAAAAATTACTGGGAAACTATGGGAAGACCTCACCTTGGGACCACAACCATAGTAGTAAATATGGCCAATGGGTCTATTGTTAAACCTATTGGGATGCTAGAAGATCTCAAGATCAAGGTCTTTGGACAAAAAATAAGAAATACCTTCATTGTTATAGATTTCTCCAAGCACACTATGGCATCTGAGATTCTTAGGACGTCCTTTCATGAGGGAAGCAAAAATGGTGCATGACTGGTCTAAAAACCATGTCTACTTGCAGTTCCAAGATTTTGTCATTTAAGTGGATCTTGTAACTGGTCGAGCACATCCTCTAGGAAATAGGTTTATAATTGATCATAGATGTGACACCACAGTTCACTCGGCCCCATTGCAGTATTGTTACACATGTAAAATGGACACTGATGTGGGGGAAGATTCTCTTGATATGGATGTACTACCTGGGATGACTGAAGTCGGACAATGTGGATTGGGTCCACTTAGCAACAACCATAGACATTTGGGGAAACAGGGGGACGACCTGGGTAACACCTGAGGGGGATGAAATGCCACCACTCATACCCTTAAATATGCTAGAAGCAATGCATATAGATTTTGATGACCTAAGGATGAAGTTTTGACTGGCAATGGAACCAGTAGCGTCTCACAAGACTATAGCCCACACGATTTGGAGTCAGAAATATCAATTGAAATTGACTCTAAGGACAAAGAATCTGAGTTAAATCTTAGTTTAAATGTGGGGACAAACCATTTAGGGCCCAGTGGTACCCTAGATGACTATCTATCCAAGGGAGCAGAAGACACAAGTAGCGATTCATCTACTGACTCTTCACTAGAGATCGACCATAATAAAAAATTAGACAAGAAGAGTCAAACATATAAGAGGTGACGATATCGAGCACATGTGCGTGCTAAAATAATTGAAAAGAAATCTACCGCAGAATGGCTTAATTATATAGGGGCATGTGATGCTCATCGGAAGTTGGTAGATAACTGGGGTGAATACCTTCAAAGCATTATCTGGTGTAGTCCACAACCCATTGACATCACACAACTAGAGGCTACAGAGAAGCCAAAGTTGAGTTTTGTACCGTAAGAAGACAACATAATAAAGAGTTACAAGCCATCCATCAAAAGAAAGTAGCAAAAGAATAAGCAGATCTTAAAAAGATGCAATCAAGAGTTGAGGTTCGAGAAAGACAACAACGTCTTAGACACCAATGAGAGGCTAATCTGGGAATCACGAAAGTGTTTTTTGAAGACACTGATGATGTTTCATTGGAATCTGAGTCACCTCTACGATATCCAATTAAACTAAATAGCCTCTATGGGAGAGTACTATATAACACATTATTGGATACAAGGGCTCAACATAATTTGGTATCCTATGGAGTTTGGTGTCAGCTAGGAAAACCACCCCTATCCACAAGCACCATCCAAGTCAAGGGTATCAATAAGAAGAAGACCACTCTTTTTGGAATCCTACACACTCCTGTTATTTATGACAATGGAACCGTGGTTCAAAGCTTTTTGGACATGCCTGTTAATACTATGGAGGGTAATATAAACCTGGGGTGCAAATGGATCTCTACAGTCATATGTAATATCGATTGGGAGACCGGGAGTATCACGATGCAAAACCCAACTCATGGCTCTACGGCTCAAGGAATAACACCTGAAATCTCACCTCCTTATAACACAAAAAACAACAAAATATTGTCAATCCAAAAAGTCATAACATCCTTGCCAGTAGCACAACCCTCTAAAGCTTCAACTTCCATGGCTATGACAGACAGTGCTACATCAAAGGCTCCACGTGATTTGACCAAGGGTACATATCAATGGGTCCCCAAGGTATCGTTATCGGACCCCCCTATGGTTC
The DNA here is from genome assembly GCF_014529385.1 of Adiantum capillus-veneris. Taxonomy (NCBI): domain Eukaryota; kingdom Viridiplantae; phylum Streptophyta; class Polypodiopsida; order Polypodiales; family Pteridaceae; genus Adiantum; species Adiantum capillus-veneris. Next base: position 119,434,417 of record NC_140959.1, on the reverse strand, counting down.
AAGTTAATTCACAAAGAAAACCTTGAAGGAAGGCATCCACTTAGGTTAAGAAGGTGAAAACCAAACCATGTTGGATTCCCAAACAACTATTAGAAGCTACTATGATGGAAATGATTGAATTTGGGTACCTAAACGTAAATCGTGTCCTTCCCTATCCACTACAAAACCATGTGAGTCAAACCTTGTGATTCCAAAGCTGATGAAAGACCGTGGAAAGGAAAAGATCACAGAATGCTACACACCTATTCCAGAGCTAGTTTGGGTTCCAAGGCAAAACCACTCTATTCGGATTAGCTCAAGAAAGGGGGAGTTCCATGACGCTTCTATCTCCTCATGTAATGCATCCATAGAGGTTAAATCTTCTACACAACCTCCACCTACCATAGGCAGCAACTTCCATGAAGCTACAAAAGATTTGACATCTCCATTGTTCAATTATTACTTGATGCACTACTTCAAGTTCATTGATGGGAGATTACCTTACCACCCTTGCAGCTCGATGACGCACCCAAGGTAATAGAGAACTATTGGCTAAAATCCTTACCTATTACCAATTGGAATAACTGGTTCCAAAAGGCGAGATGACATCCTTTTAAAGCATGATCTACCCAAGGAAGGGGGGAGTTTTCATTCACCTCAACCTATTGAATTACTTCCCTCTTACCCTTCTTTCCTTGACCCTTGAGCTTTCCAATTTTATGGATTGTATATATATAAATATATAGTAACTAACCACCCTAGTTTAAAACAAAACAAAAAAAAATAATTTTAAAAAAAATAGTAAAGAGCAAGAGCAATTAGCAAACGAGTGTGCACGATCCTCATCACTCGAGTGATGGAGGGTAGGTAGGATTAGTACAATAGGAGTGTTTCTGTTTTAGAGTTTAGTGATTAGCAAAGTTCTTTTTTTCCACTGATGTGTCTCTAGAAGATAGATGTTTGGTGGTGACTATTGTATAGTTTGTGACTACATAAGGATGCCTTTGAAGGACAACGACAATGGATGTTTACATGTTACAATGAATGTTCTCCATTATATCAGGTGTACTACTTCCTTTTATCGATCCATCTTGTCATTTGAGTTCTAACAATGCATAAAATTAACGAAGTTGTGACATTGCCAATTCTAGTACCTTGTTATTCTCTTTGAGTTTGGTCTATTAATTGGATTTAAGTAGGTATCAGGACCTTAGGCTAAACTAGGCCACTTAATTGTTGACTTTAATTCCTAAATAGTCTATTAATTGTAGTAACTTTAGTAATGTTTTAGGCTATGAGGATATAGATTCTCTCTAACTTATTCCATCTAAATGTGACTTGTGTTGTGGAAGTCCATGTGTTAAGCTGGTATTTGAGACCTCGAGTCTCCCAGTTGTTGCTGGTATTTGAGACCTTGAGTCCCCCAGCTACTTGTAGCGACTATGTCAACAATAAAGAAGAAAAAAAAAAAGAGAGAAAAGAGAAAGCAAATAGCACAAACTTCCTTGTAATTTATGTTGATCACACTTATTATTTCTCTCTAGCTTATTCCACCTAAGTGTGACTTATGTTGTGGAAGTCCATGTGTTAAGCTGGTATTTGAGACCTCGAGTCTCCCAGCTGCTGGTATTTGAGACCTTGAGTCCCCCACCTACTTGTAGCAACTATGACAACAACAAAAAAGAAAAAAAAAGAGAGAGAAAAGAGAAAGCAAATAGCACAAACTACCTTGTATTTTATGTTGATCACACTTAAGTGGTATAAGTGACAAGATCACTAGTCTTTAGACCCCGACGAGTATTTCCTAGGGTTAACTACTCTTTAATCAACATTTTTAATTAACGTTGATCAATCTAGTACTTATTTTAGCCCTAGCTCTTGTGTACTTCTCTTAGAGTCAACCTAATAGACCTTAACTCAATTGCATTTCATTCAGGTACTACGTTTGTTTTAGTTGGCAATGTTACAATTCATGATTTTTTTTGCATTTCCTAGAATATCATGTATGCATCTCACTTATTGCATGCCTGCACATGCGGCCTTTTAGCTTTCACAACATTTTTTTTCTTCTGCTATAGGTACTCCTATCGCGTATTCTGATGCTGCACTATTATATTTTGAGAATGGAATCTACATCAGGAAGGGGGGCATGTTAACCACCGGCATCCACTTTTAGTAGTCATGACCGAGCTTGTCGGTCCAATAGGAAAAGGGTAAGAGTGATCGCCGATGAGAGGTGCACTCTAACTGGAACATCCAAAGGTTAGTTGGCTAAGCATGGATGCCCAAGTGTGAATGGGCGAGCTCATCTAAAAGTCACCTAAACCTAAAAATCACTTATTCTCTCATTTGTGCAATTGAAGAGTGCTCTTGCTCCATCTCCATCTTCTTCTTCATCTCCTTGTGTGTGTGTGTGTGTGTGTGTGTGTGTGTGTGTGAGAGAGAGAGAGAGAGAGAGAGAGAGAGAGAGAGAGAGAGAGAGAGAGAGAGAGAGAGAGAGAGAGAGAGAGAGAGAGAGAGAGAGAGCATTACGACAGCACAGCGGCGGTGAGGCGGTTAAGCACGGCAAGGCTATAGCTCCCTCTTCTTTGTGGTGAGGAATCCTCCACGAAGGCGAGTGTAGGGTGGTGACTGACACACCGTTGCTCTCTTGAGCTTGCTAAATTAATCTGGTTGTGTGCTTTAGTGGAGGGAAATCCACTTTGAAAGCATCCTAATGGAGGGAAAGTGTTTTAGAATTCCAATATCTTGTGCGGGCTTAATGGTCACCCTCCAATACGTTAATGACCATAAGAGAATATCAGCAGTGGGACCACACATGCACCTAACAGCTCGGTAAAAGCAAAGAAGTTACGATGCCACAATCCTAGATTCGTGAAAGTTTTTAAAATATTTTCCTATTTCTTGAGTCTTTCCACGTATTTTCCTACGTAACATAGCGCTCCTGCTCATTGGAAACGCTCTATTTTCTCTCTTTCATATGGCCCTCCAAATGACCTCCTAAATTTCCTAATGGTTCACTAAGAGTCTTCCTGGTTTGAAGCCCCCAACTATGTGTAGCATTATTCTCTAAAAACATTTTGATTCTTTCATCACCCATATAGATCCTGTGAGTCCTTTGGTCCTGGGTTTGATCATCATCCTCTTCTTCCTCATCATCGTGGTCTTCATCTGGGTTCTTTTGGCTTTCCAGATCCTCCATGATTGCTTGATTGGTCAAAGTAGTAGTGTATTGAGCTGCCCTTCCTTGGAGATTAGAGTGATCCGTTTCAATAAAATTCTACAAATCCCTAACATTGAGAGTCAAATCACCATTCTTATCCACAATTTGTACCAATTCATGGTATATGTACTTTTGCATGATTACATCCTTTATAAGGTTATGCTTTTGGTACAATTCCCTATAGTTTGATCCTTTGGCCACAAACAAGGTTTCAAAGCGATCAGTTTTTCTCTAAGCTTCAACCTTCATTTTAGACACCACCCTATTTTCCTCAGTGAGTTTGCTGATTTTCTTTTGCATTCCATCTTTCTCTCTTTCATATTGTAGTTGTTGCATTTGTAATTTCAAAATTTGGATTGGCCATCCTGCATTTCCTTTGTGCAAATCTTTCCAACTCAGCATTGGCATGATGTAGTTCTTCCTTAAGTCTTAATGTATCCAAGCTTGAATTGGAAGCCTGAACTTCCACCATCTAGCCAATGGCATTGACAATAGTATTCCAGTGAGATTGGATGTCTACAGTGCATCCTTGGGCAATGATACGGTCTCTTTGTAGCCTTTGAAACCTATTCAGCTTTACAATGGGCAAGTTGTTGGTCTCAGACACTAGGCCACTGCCAGATGTCTCGTGTCCCTCTCCTCCAGCACTGCCACTGGTTTGTTGCTCTATGGTAGTTGTTTTCTTAGCACGCTTTTCTTGTTGCTGATGTTCAGTAGTGGTTTGTGCTATCTATGTTGTGGTGTCCATGTTTGCTAGTATTTGTGTTCAAGCCTTGAATTATTTTAGCAACTTAGTGATCTCCTTATTTTTGTTGGTTGAGCCAGATCCTATCTCTTTTCTCTCTGATATGCTCTTTCCCTTTGCTTTGATTGTCAGAGGGCTTGGTTGCATTGTCTTTGGTCTACGAGCTAGTCTTATCTTACTTGTCATTATTAGTGTTGTCAGAAGACTTCAAATTGATTTTGGGCACCCTAGATTTATTGACCCGATCCCAGGTTATTTGAACATTTGGATGTGATGGAATCAAATCTGCCCAATGTCCTACACCCAACCAACCTAAAGCATAATTATTATGTGTAAGGACACGTACTAGATTAATTATTCATGTTATCTAAACGTTCGTCAATTTGAGGACATTATGCGAGTGAGAAAAATGATCAATCTAATTAACAAGGTTCAAGAGCGAGAGTCCTGAGATACAAATTACCCATGGGCTTAAAAGCGTGTCTCTTTAAATTACTAATATAAAAAATAAAATAAAATAACATTTACATCTGTTCAATAGACACATACTCTTGAAATGATAAATGTTGTCCATATTATTTTATGAGGTTTTCACAAAAATCAAGGACACATGTATAATTTATCTAATTCAACATAGTGTAAGTGTCACAAAGATGAAATTTTATCAATCTTTAGTCTTGACTTCAATAGCAAACAATTGTAAAAAACAAGAAAATGGGATTTCTCATGCGTGCATCAATGCAAAAAATAAATAAAATTTTTTGGACTTGGATGGGTTTTACACGGGTCAATAGATCAAACCAAATGTTATAGATGTCAGTCAAGTTGATCAATATAGCTGCCAATATCTATTTCTTGAGATGCTCATTTTGTGGTCTTATTTACAAGCATTAATGCAACCTTGGGTGGCTCTCAAGCTTCCATCCTCAACTACTAGGGTAGACCGTCTACAACTATTAATCATAGGCTTGATGAAGTTTAGCGACATGGCCCTTGTTAACAACACAATGCATACAATTATAGGTCTCAAGTAGCTAGTAAAGGTACCGTTTCTTGATTTGAACTTCCCCAGGCTATGTTGCCACATGATCCAATCTCCCTTGCCATCTATTACAACCCAAAATTTTGATAGGCTTATAGACATCATAACTTGTGATTGTTGGCTTGATATTTCAAGATGCCCTCCACTCCCTCTTAAGGTTTGATACTGCCAGATACACAATCTTATTGTTGAGATGTATCTCGAGCACCAATACAATTGTATCAACAAGCAAAGAGTGCATATTAAGGAGTTCTAACCCACTATGTTTTAAAATGCAATGGGTTTGAGTGCATGGGCAAGGGTCGTTCCTATTGTCCTGTCAATTAAGGAGCGCATATTAAGGAGATATAACCCACTGCATTTTAAAATGAAATGGGTTTGAGTGCACGGGAAAGGGTTGTTCCTTTGGTCCTCTCAATTGTTGCGCTCCTACCACACTACATTCAATCATATCCTTGTGCTACCTACTATGTACTTTGATTGAATTACCCATATGCTGGCTTATCAAACACATCAAAGGTGATTTTCAATGAAACTATGAACAAATGTACCCGATACACATGAATATTTGGGGGTTAGGGCCTTATAGCTCTGTTTCAAAGGAAGCCCTTTTTTTAGTACAATATAGAACCTGTGAGCAGAAGTATTCCCATAATAATCTCCAAAGTGCTAGGAAAAAGCCAAGTATAATACCAATGCCATCTTACTCTCGTTTTTCCCTTTTTTTTTAAAACTCAGCACAACCAAGTCGACAATAGCAAGTTGTTTATAATGTTGCAAAGAACATTGTAAAAACCCCAATGCCCAAAACCTAAAGCATATCAGCTTATCTTGTATGGTAAAAGGCAAACGACAGAAAGAAACCCAAGTCTAAGTGAAGGGAGAAGAGCCCCTCACCTTAATAAAGGGGTAGAGTATGGGTATGTGTCAGCAATCGACACCCAAAAGAGTAAGCCAGGTAAGGCCACACCATGTAAGCTCCTAGCATAGGACCTTCTCTATGGATGTGCCATAGCTGCCTAGCCTCGAACTTGAAGCTAGTTTTTCTGCTAAGAATCGTGTTCAATTGTTTCATATGGGTTCATAAGCATAACTTCAATATTAAAAGTGTAAGACTTTTGTACATATTGCTTGATGATATGAAAGCAGATTGCCTCTACACCCCTATGCAGAAAGAACATAATTTTAAGAGCTTTCTGTACTTGAGTATGCCATGTTTCTTGGAGTTTGGCGAGTAGTACTTCCCTCCAAAAGAAGAAAAGGCACACAATGATGACGTGAAGATTAGGGAGGATTGAGCCCGTTAAGCTACATAACATACCCTTGAGATGCCAATAGCTACAAAGTCTAGTGTGCAGGTGTCACAAAAGAAGAGATAGTTGCTACGTCCTAGGTGTTTCATTAGTGTGTACTATATAAAAATTACATTTCCATTTTGATTATGAAAATTGCCTTGAAAGCAATTCAATTTTTGTTATGTAGGTGGAGCATTCTAGAGAGGCTGGAGGCTCAAAGAAACATGTTCGCACCAAGGAAAAAGGTAGATTGTAAAACTTGTATTGTTGTGTTGTTGTGTAGATATTCATAGAAGAGTTGACATGCATTTTCAATATGTATAATTGCTATCGTTCTAATGTTTCCAAGAAAAAGGTTTGGGATGTCTGCAAAGGACATAATTGACTTTGCTACAAGTCTCAAAATAGAAATATTGGATGTGTCGAGCTTGCCAATATCTACGTACTCATCATCCGGTGGATGTCTCCCTCAAAATGGTCTTTGTCTTTTGTGTTGAATAGATTGAGGCTTAAATTGCATGATATGTTCTAACATTTAACTTTTGAAAATTCTCAAAATACTGACAAAGTGTGGTATTGGAGATTATTTCAGATAATAATGGTGGGCGTATTCAGATTGCACATTTCAATTCACATAAGATAGAGGAAGAAACAAAAGATGCCTTGTTGAGCATTGTAAAGCCACACATTGTCGAGAAATGCCTTTGGCCATTGAGTCTGTAGTGGATGCATCAATTTTATTTTTGCCTCCCAATACTCCTATGCATGAACTTTTAGAATCGGAGGTATTTGTGTGCGTCTGTCGCACGTGTCAAAGCAAGGGACTTTCCGTACACTGAGTGCAAGCCAAAGTTAGTAAATTATTAAAACTTACTTAAGATAAGCATAGATAATTGTATCTGAGATCTGAGCATCTGGATCCAGCAATATATTAATGTCCACTTTTTCTAGAGCCAGCTTTCTGGCTCCATTTATAAATGGTATCTCTGCAAGCAAACCATACTTCATTGAAAGTAGAGTTTCTTTGTTGCTTGCATCTATGGATAGGGTCACATTGCATTTTGTTTGCCTCTGGGACTCCACAGCTACTTTTGTTTTCTCCTTAAGCTCTACTTCCCTTATGTCTTCTGTTTGGCGAGAAACCGTCTCTGCCCTTGCCCTTGTATTAACATCATGTGTGACATCTACAACTGTGACTTGTGGCAATAGCTCAGGGGGGTATAGCAAAATTTCCCTCATTTTCTTATCCCTGCAGCATTGGGGACCAGAAGTTTGTCATACCTCCACCTTATCCTTTTTAGTGTCTCACTGTCTTTTTCCATTACAGTCACCCTGTGGGCATGGGCTACTACAATGGTCAGGTCACTGAAGTACTCAAGCAGGAAGTCCTCTGCTGCTTCCTGTAGAGCCATCAATGCAACCACTTTCCACCTTTTAGTGCCCGAGGTAGCTTCTTCACAAGTGACCTCACCATCCTCTGAAAGGGCAGCTTTGGTATGCACAAATCAACACATTTCTGTGCCTTCCTGATTTCTCTGAAAAGTCCCATGCAGCTCTGTAACTTCTTCACCCTTGGACCTTTCAAAATTTTATTTGGTTTTCCAGGTCTCTTCTTTGGGGTTGCAAATCTGCTACTTGCCTTAGCTGCTAACCCTGGTCCCTTGCCCACCTTCCTTGCATTGGCCTTTGTTCTAGCCATTCCACTGTATAAAAATAGAAGAGTGTCTCTCTCTCTCTCTCTCTCTCTCTCTCTCTCTCTCTCTCTCTCTCTCTCTCTCTCTCTCTCTCTCTCTCTCTCTCTCTCTCTCTCTCTCTGTGTGTGTGTGTGTGTGTGTGTGTGTACTAAAGGCGCGCAGAGACAACCAAGTACCCTTTGCAACTCTCTTCGCACGCCTTTAGTACTGTTGAGAGGTAGCTCTCTCTCTCTCTCTCTCTCTCTCTCTCTCTCTCTCTCTCTCTCTCTCTCTCTCTCTCTCTCTCTCTCTCTCTCTCTCTCTCTCTCTCTCTCTCTCTCTGTGTGTGTGTGTGTGTAGTAAAGGTGCGCAAAGACAACCAAGGACTCTTTGCAACTCTCTACGCGCACCTTTAGTACTGTTGAGAGAGAGAGAGAGAGAGAGAGAGAGAGAGTGTGTTTGTGTGTGTGTGTGTGTTTTGGAGATACACACACACACACACACATAGAGAGAGTGTCTATGTGTGTTTTTTGGTGTGCTTTGGAGAGAGAGAGAGAGAGAGAGAAAGAGAGAGAGAGAGAGAACAAAGACTTGACATGTTTCCTGATGAATAGGATTAAGGTCCAATAGGCAGAAGAGACTAAAACCGGACCAAGAGCTTGTGCCAGAATTCCAACCTTTGCAGGCTCAGTTGCTTAGCGTTTCTACCAAAAGAACTGTTGACTTTTGTTAGGACTTTGATCAAGAAGAGTCAATTTGTGAAGATGAGTCAGAGAGGTCGGCAAGCCAAGAGGATCCCTCACCCTACAAGGGTCCCTCACCCTATACAGTACTTGTCAAGAAAAATACAAGAAAGAGGAATATAGACTTCTCAGATGATGCAGATATCCTAGCAAGAAATCCTTGTGCAAGTAAAGGTAAAGCCAAAGAGGATGTGCCTTCTCTAGAAGACCCAGTTGTAATTGATGAGAGGCTATTCGATTTTGCAGCATCGTGTGGTGCTGGGGACAAATATGATCTAGTTCATTCAATGTTTAACCCAAAATTTGATATTGAAGACCTTTTACCTCAGCACAGTGAATTCTTGTAGCCCTATAGAGATCAATTTGAACTGATGGTGCAGGTAGGGAGGGTTGTTCTACCCAGTATGACTTTCGTTCATTGAAATGACTACGGTGGAAAAGGACAAGGACTGAAGAAGTATAGGGAATTACCACCTGCTTGCCGACATTTAGCTTGCCCTTTGCACCAAAAAGAGTGCAAACTTATTCAGGAATCCTTTGGTTTTATGATTTACCTGAACAGCCTATTTGAATTCCTCATGCAGAATCCTGATGAGGTGTTAGAGGAGCAGGATGAAGCACCAGACAAAGAATGCGAGGAGACAACACTTATACAAGAAATTGAGGAGGTTGAAGATACAATCGATGAGGCAATTGAAGTACAAAGAAGTAAGATGCTCTCTATGAAAAAAACAGAAATCAAACTACCCTTGGATGTCAGTAACTTCACTGAGAAGCATGCTCAGATGATGTTGCTTGTTATGCCTGAGTTCAGGATTGGAGACAGGACCTATATCTTTTTACATGATGTGCAAAGCATCTTTTATTTAAGGGAGGACTTCTCCCTGGCTATCATTTCTAGGGTCCAAGAGGAGAGGAGTGGATTTGTTTCAAAGGATAGTAGTGACGATGAGGCAACGGAAACATCCAAAAATCCAATGGAATGCCTCCGAAGTTGCTTTGAGAAAGCTGAAAAATACAAGGAGACACTACCGGATGAATCCACCTTCCAAGCAATAAGACAAAGCCTAAGACCATCAACAAGTCACAAAGAAGTGGAGGATTGGTTTAACCATTCAGGTCAGGGGTCAACTACATCTATGGACCTGTGGCAGGAAAACCTCTTTCTGCAGGATGAGAGCTTCATGGTAACTCTCTCTCTCTCTCTCTCTCTCTCTCTCTCTCTCTCTCTCTCTCTCTCTCTCTCTCTTTCTCTCTCTCTCTCTCTCTCTCGTACTCAGACAATATGATATCTGCAGTCTCGGATTGCTGACAAGGATGACTTCCTTCGACGGCGGACGCGAGAGTATCGTGGAAGGGATGCGGCCCTAGCACAGTACTTTTCAAAGCTTTGCGAGTCGCCGATAATAGTTTTTCACAATGGAATGACACAAGAGGGTACAATAGCAACTTACACATTAAAGACACTATCACGCTTCTTGGGTGGACCCGTGCTACCCAAAAGTGCAAATAAAGTCATTCTTGTGGACAAAGTGTTTGCCAGAGATTGTTTTGGTTACTGCCCGGGCTATACAGGTGGTCGGGCAGCGTATTACTACACTTACACAGCAATGGCACTAGCTCTTGGCAGACAAAACCCGGATGAACTTTTAGAGTATGGCAAACATCTCATGATTCGTTACAAGGATGATGTGCCAAAAAACAAAATTGAACCTTCAAAATCTTGATACACTTCAAGTAGCACTTGTATAAGATCATGTATTACAAAAATTTTGTACAATGTCATCCACTCAGAGTATCTTTCTCCACTTGTGGTTCACATACACCATTGTCTCTCCACCTTCGTTGACCTTCACGAGCACAGGAGTTGTTGTATGCCATTGATCTTTTAACTTTTTTTTGTTGTAAATGTCTGATGGCTTGTGATGTTGCTAAAGAGGCCAAGACTTCTTTTGCCTGCATTCGATGAATGATTCTACGATAGAACCATTCAAATAGTTCTCTCAAATTGTTAGCCTTGATTCGAGAGCCACCATGTCGTGTGTGCCTGAAATAAGCATTTCTCGCCATGTAATGAGACTTTTCCATCCGTTGGGTATTCCATATTTCCGGGTTCCCATACTTTTGTATAAAATATGGTAAATGATTGAAAATGATGTGCTGGATATGAAAACAGATTACTTAGAATGTTTTACACTCACATAGTTACACATAAAAGAGAATCAAATACACAATAATACCATGTAGTGAGTAATCTGGGTGTATGTCCATGTTGTGTTGAATGATTTCTTGAGAAGGTTGAGATTCTCCTATAACCTTGTGACCAGTCATCTTTGTCGCACATCAAAAATAGCATGTCTATTGATCGCCAAACCTTAGCCTTCGCGTTACGAGTAGTTGGTTCTTGATCTTTGACTGCAATATGTAGCTTTTTCCAGCTCTGATACTCTACCTTGCTAACATAAGATGTGCTATATATTTTTCCATGTTTTGCTAGCTTCGGATCTCGTATTCCTTGGGGTTTAGATAAAAACCTCCGTGCCTTCACCCCACTGATGGATGGTTTGCATGAAACATCCTTCTCAGTAGTTGATCTCTTTTCATCCCGTTGGATTTTCACATTACCACCATGCAGCCCCATATCCGACACTACCAATTCTAAGCACTGCAAGGCCACTTGTCGCTCTACTGAGTTCTTGATTTTCCAAGAAAACCCGATATATAAGTAGACCAATTTCTCCACAATTCTACAAAGGGCATGCATTGTACAGATGTGGACATTCACAAGTGGTATTTCAAAACCGGTCGAAAAGAAGGGTCCTCAATGTGACGTGTTGGAGCTTTTCTCCACCACTTTGGGTCCATGACCTTTACAGGATCCATGCAGAACAAACACGGCGACCTTGCCATTGCACCCATTCCACAATTATACATGCACTTTAATGTTTTGAGGTCACCTCCAAGATGCCACTGAACTTGAAAGTCTCCCCTTCCATCTAGACGTAGTACCTCTCCCTGGTTAGTCTATCGATCAATCACCTCCGGAACATTAGTTTGATGGAACACCCAATATAGAATCTCATGATTGTTAACCCTCACGGCTCACGGACACCCCATCACCTACGACGGACGTGTATTATGTATTTGGTAGAGTCAGGTACCGGGCTTGTCGGACCAATAGGAAAAGGGTAAGAGTGATCGCTGATGAGAGGCGCACTCTAACTGGGACATTCAAAGGATTAGTTGGCTAAGCATGGGCTCCCAAGTGTGAATGGGGTGACCTCATATAAAATCCAACTAAACCTAAGATTCACTTATTCTCTCATTTGTGCAATAGAAGAGTGCTCTTGCTCCATCTCCATCTCCATCTTCTTCTTCTTCACCTCCTTGTGTGTGTGTGTATGTGAGAGAGAGAGAGAGAGAGAGAGAGAGAGAGAGAGAGAGAGTGTGTGTGTGCGATCGAGCATTGCGACGACGACACGGCGGCAGCGAAGCGGCGGCTCCTTCTTCTTCGCGGCGAGGAATCCTCCACGAAGCAAGCGTAGAGCGGTGAGTGACACACCATCGCTTTCTTTGAGCTTACTAGTTAAGCTAGTTGTGTGCTTGGAGCCGTCTGTGGCTCGCACACAGTGTTAGGCAAGTCCCTTGATTTGACAGTGTGGCAAGGAGCGCACATTTTTGGCGCCGCTGCCGGGGAAATGCCCTACACTAAGCTCGGTTAAGCACCTTACGCTTTCTTGTGATGCAATTTCAATTGAAGGATTTGTGAAGAAGGAAGGTGTGTGGTTGTGTGGAGAAGGATTTGTGAAGAAGGAAGGTGTGTGGTTGTGTGGAGAAGATTTTTGTTACACTGCACTGTCTTTTTTGTTTTCTGTAAAGAAGGAGTTACAATTTTTTTGCAATGTATTGTTAGAATTAAGGTATTAGCTATGGAATGTTAGTTCTGTAAGGTTCAATGTTAGTTCTGTAAGGTTATTTTTGTAGATCTGTTAGCTACTGTAGTACTGTGTAAACAGTGTTAGAGTGTGTGTGGCAGTATCTCTATTAGCTATAAGTAGATAAGTTAGGTGTAGGTTAAGTGTGTGTGCGCGCGTGCGCGGCACGGCCACGACGACTTTTTCAACAAAAAAAACTTTTTAAAAAAAAAAATTTAAAAGAAGGATCGGGCTGGGAATCATTCCCCAAGCCCAAGCTCAAACCCAGACCTCAGTAAACTATACACTTTTTTATATTTAAAAACTATTTTTAGGATTTCGAGGACTATAAAGACTATTTTTAGGATTTCGAGGGCTTCACGTAGCCGAATAGGGATCTGTAAAGCACGGCACACTCCTTTAGCCAAAACGCTCGTCTTGAGCTATTACACACCATATTTTGTGGCTTGGTTACAAAAAATAACCAAGAATAACGAAAAACTTGGGTTATAAACACCTTAAAAAAAAAAAAAAGTGAGCGGCCTTCACGGGCACTCACCAACGCGTTTAAAGTGTGGAGGTCACATGTACCTACGCTCTGGACGAGTGTTAGAGCACGAGCATATTGGTAGTGCCTCCATTTACGCGGGCACCCATTATTCCTCCACCCTAGGTTCTGGACCTTCGGCCGGGACTCAAGGTAGCGCGAACCAAGATCCTCATATCGCGTCTAGTGATTCTTCCTCTGACTACGAAGTCATGGAGGGGTATCCTACACCAAACCCTGATAGTTCAAGTCAAGACATGCATGCCATGGGTCCACGGCCCGGGTCCAGCGTGTTTAGCCGCTTAAAAGAGACCCTTAGTAGAGCTACTCGCTCCGAACATGCGGTTAATGAAATAAATGAAGGGAGTGGGCAAGTAAATTCGTCATTCATGCCTAAAATAGACCCTATGCTTCTTGAGAGTGTGCATGTGAATGTTCCATCCACTGCACCTCCTGATCCTTTAGGACTATCTCCCTCTGAGGTTCTACTACCCGATGGTAGGAGTCTTGCCGAAGTGCAAGAGATCAAACGCTATATGCAAGCAACAAGGGAGAGGGAAATTGCGAACCTACAAAGGCTAGAACAAAGTCGAGCCTTGAAAGCAAAGGCTCCTATGACAACAATCATGCCAGCCGAGCAACCGAGTGCTCCCAAGGTAGCAGTCACGGAGGGGCAAGCGATGGGGAGCAATAATTCTTCCACCTTGAGGGAAACCTCCAGAAAGCATATGGAAGTCTTTGAACATGTGTGCGATTCCTTGGAAGAGCACAATGAGCTACATAAGTGTAAGTCTTTGAGTTTGACCCTAAGCGGAAAGGCTAGAGATTGGTATAGAACCTTAAGAGTAGAAGAGAAAACGATCTACTCTACTCTTAGGAGATTGTTCTTGAAAGAGCACATACGAGAGGGAGTACTTTGGGGTGTAGCCTCTCAGCTCCAGAAAGCCCAACGAGAAGAAGGTGAATCCGTGAGAGACTTCATTAGTCGCCTAAAGAATTTGAATTCTCGATGCAATCCAAACGAGCGATTCAACAACAACCAATTGCTCGATAGATTCATTAGGGGACTACGACATGAAAGTATCTATAATGGCCTAGTCATTAGAGGTATCACTACTTGGGAAGCAGTCACCATGAATGCAATCCAATTGGAGGATAATTTAATGATTGCAGGAGAAAGAGTGTCTGTCGAGCCGAAGTCTAGTAGCTCGCAAGCGTCAGGGCATGAGCCAATGAAGATAAAGCCAATCGTGAAAGAGCAAACGATATCTGACATGACTTTGGTAGATCTCACCAAGGCCATCCAAGAAAGCCTTAGGGGTAATCGTGCTCCACAAAACACTCATATGTATCCAAGAAGGGAGCAACAATGGTGCTCAATTTGCTTGGGCCCACATACTACGAGTGAATGCCCTACTTTCAGAGTAAAGTTTAACGGGACTTGTAACGCGTGTGGTAGGTATGGCCATCAAGCGAAGGATTGCCTAATGCTTAAACGCATCATGGAAAATAGACCGCCTATAGCTTGGGCAGACTCACCTCGAGTTCCTGCATTGATGCCTACCCCACCCATGGATCAATAGTTGCCATTACAGCACATGGTCCCTAGAACCCAAAATGTGGTCCAAACCACACTGTTGCCACCTCCAATGCTAGGACCGCAACCCCCTCATCCAAGAGTTACACCTATGAACCAAATAGGTTGCGAGTCATCTAGTACTTATGTAGATTGCGAAGAGGACATAGACTCTAGTATCACCTATGGAGTCGACATGCTTGAGGAGTGTCCCATGTACTATATGGAAGACCATTGGGGACAAATCAAACCGGTATATCAAGCTACTGCGCTAGCAGCAAGAGGCCAAAACATTAATAGTTTTTCCCGGAGACCACCTCTTCAGTGCTACGAATGTGGTGGACCACATCGAGTAGCTGAGTGCCCCATTAGAATGCAAAAGAATGCCGCACTAATGCAAACAAGTCAAGGGAGTGCATTGGCAATGCCAATACTCACTTGTAATCGTTGTGACATAGATCATTTGATCGCAAAGTGTCCTAACAATCCAAACGCACCGAAAATCACACCATTGAACATAATAGAGATTGTTGATGGGACACCACCAACTATAAACATAGCACCAGTGAATGCACTCACACTGTCGATGCTCCAAAAGCAAAATTACATCCTCGAAGAGAGAGATGCTGCATCCATTGGCCAAGCGAGAAAGAAGAAAACACGAAGAAAGAAATACCTTAATGCTTCTAGCTCAAAACCTAGTTCAAAGACTAACATAGGGACAGGAGAGGATCCCGTGTATATGAATGACCCTGAGGATGACTCAGATTCGATAGAGACCACGGAGACCAAAACTGTTACTACAAAGGAAAAAGCCAGTGAGGAGGATCACGAGAGGGAATTACGACGAACACCAAAAGAGTATTCAAAGTTAAACCACCCAGTTGCGAACCCCCAAGATAATCCACGAGAGACAAAAAATGAGGATTGCAAGAGAAAGATTGGAATCTATCCAAACCCAACAGTGGAAATTGAACGAGTCCAACAACTGAGGGGTTTGGTGGAAGAAACTCAACGAAAATTAGAACCTGAACCCAAACATATCCAGATGTTGGACACAGTGTTTCCCACACAAGTTCAACCTCACAAGAACTACAGGCCGTTAGCTATACCCAGTATCATTCGGGAAGAGAGTGAGGGTAGGACATCTGAAAGTGGACACACACCTTTCCTACTAGAGAGAATGTTCAATGAGGGAATGCCCGACCCCCTTGAGGAAGTGGAGATTCCATCTTCACCATTCTCTTGTCAGGGTCCTACGTCCCACAAGATGCCATTAAATGTTGCCAAGCTGATGGATTTCATGTCCTCAGAAACACGTACGACTATCATATCTAAGTTATACGGAGATCCAGAATTATTCCTAGCACTGCGAGCGCTTCTCAATGGAGAATTACAGGCCGGATTACCACAGTTTGCACATATAAACAAACCCGACTCGGTGATGAATGATGAGGAACATTTAGCATCACCATCTGACCTAGCGGGACATGAATCTGTAATTGAAATACCCGTTAACAAGTTGGGGCAATACTTTGAAGGTGATGAATCTAATGCTACTCTACCAATCACTACTAAAGGATTAACTGTAAAGGGGGTCCTTGACGGTGGTGCGGGAGTCAGCATGGTGACAAAGAGTTGTTGGGAGTCTATGGGGAGACCTCACCTTGAAGCCACAAGCGTAGTGGTAAAAATGGCTAATGGATCTATTGTTACGCCTATTGGAATGCTAAAGGATCTCAGGATCAAGGTCTTGGGACACAAGGTAAGGCAGACTTTCATTGTTATGGATTTTTCCAAGCATCCTATGTCATTTGAGATGATCTTAGGGCGTCCATTCATGAAGGAAGCAAAAATGGTGCATGACTGGTCCAAAAACCACGTCTACTTACAGTTCCAAGACTCTGTCATTCGAGTTGATCTTTTAAGTGGTCGAACGCATCCTCTAGGAAATAAATTCATCATTGATAATCGATCAGACACAACAATTCACTCAGCTCCATTACAGTATTGTTACACATGTAACGAAGACACGGATATTGGGGAGAACTCTCCTTATATGGATATCCTACCCGGAAGCGGCTGAGTCAGACAATGTCGATTGGGTGCACCTAGCGGCAACTATAGATACATGGGGAGCTAGAGGAACAACTTGGGTAACACCAGATGGGGAAGAGATACCACACATTGCACCAGTAAACATGTTAGGTGTAGCGCATGTAACATCCGATGATAAGAAAGAGGCACACCTACCTGAGAGTGAAAGTGATGATTCCTCAAAGGCTTCAGGCCAATACACATCGGAAACGGAATCTCAGGAAGAAATGGATTCAGAACCTGAGGAAACATCGAGTGAACCAAGTATAGAAAATAAATACTCAAGGCCTAGTACGACCGTCTATGGTAATTTATATGAGAGTGAAGAAGATACAAGCGAAGACCTATCAGGCGAGTCGAGTTCAAACATTTACCAAAATCAAAACCTTAACAAGAAACAAAGGTCATATAAGAGACGACGATATCGAGCAAATGTGAGAGCTAGGATAAACAAGGAAAGATCTACTGCAGAATGGCTTAGCTATCTAGGGGCATGTGATGCTCATCGAAAGCTAGTAGACAATTGGGGTGAACATCTCCAGAGTGTCATGTGGTGCAGCCCGCGACCCATTGACCTCGCTCAATTGGAGGTTACAGAGCCGAAATTGAGTCGAACTATAAGAAGACGTCAAAACTGAGAGTTAGCTCAACAACAAAAGGAGGCAGAACTAAAAGAAAGGTCTCTGTCAGGACAAGAGCCTGCTGACTTACATACAGCTCCTGAACATTTTAAATCTTATACCACGGGGGAGCGAAAGGTTGTGTATGCCAAAGCCCAACGAATACCTACCAATGGAAGCAGTGGAGTCTATGATGGTCCAGAGGTAGTTAAAGAGATAGAATTAGCAGAACCAGGTGAGGAGTCTAAACCAATCTTTATTGCTCAAGACCTTACCGAAACTGAAGAGGTTGTACTTAAGGAGCTCCTCAAGGAATACAAGGATATCTTTGCTTGGACATATCATGACATGAAGGGCGTTCCACCTTCTATGGTGCAACATACAATTCCCATGATCAACACTGCCAGACCCGTCCAGCAACGACCCTATCCAATGAATCCTAAGTACGCCAAAATTGTACAAGAGGAGATTGAAAAACTTATCCAATGTGGATTCATATACCCTATTGAGCACTCAGAATGGGTTTCTCCAATAGTCATTGTGCCAAAAAATAATGGGAAACTAAGAGTGTGCATGGACCTCAAGAAAGTTAATGCAGCCACCAGGAGAGATCATTATCCCTTGCCATATTCAGAACATGTGCTTGAAAGAGTTGCGGGCAAGGAATCTTATAGCTTTTTAGATGGGTACTCTGGTTACAATCAAATCACAATTGCATAAGAGGACCAAGCTAAAACTGCTTTTATCACAGAGTTTGGAGTGTTTGCATTTCTTGTTATGGCTTTTGGCTTAACAAATTCCCCTGCTACATTCCAACGATTAATAAACACTGCGTTTAAAGAATTTCTAAGGGAGTTTTGTGAAGCTTTCCTAGACGACCTTTGTGTTTATTCTTCTTGGGAGAAGCATTTGTTATATCTACGAAAAATATTTGAAAGGTGCAGATTTTATCGCATCTCATTGGAACCCTTTCAAATGCCAACTTTGGGTTAAGCATGGAGTCATTCTAGGGCATATAGTGTCCAAGAACGGGATATCCACAGATGAGAGTAAGATTAAAGCCATTGCTGATTTGCCACCACCTACGAACTATAAAGGAGTTCAAAGATTTATGGGCCATGTTGGTTATTATCGAAGGTTTATTTTAAACTTTTCCGAGATAGAGCGTCCATTGTACAAGCTTCTTATCGAGTTTCACTGGATGGAAGAATGTCATCAATCTTATGAGTTATTAAAGAAGGCCCTAACAAGTGCTCCAATCCTGCGAACACCTGATTGGAATGTACCTTTTCATGTGCATATTGATGCATCAAACTTTGCTATTGGGTGTGTTCTAACTCAACCAGGAGAACATAAATTGGACTACCCTATTAGCTTTGCAAGTCGCCAATTAAATGATGCCGAGATGAACTAAACTACTACAGAGCGTGAAGGTCTAACTATGATTTACGCAGTAAAGAAATTTTGCTATTACCTTCTTGCTACCAAGTTTGTGTTTTATGTGGATCATCAAGCATTGCTATATTTGGTAAACAAGTCGTGTTCCACAGGTCGAATTACACGATGGTTGTTAATTCTTCTTGAGTTTGACTTCACCGTTGTTGTGAGGCCTGGGAGAAAACATGTCATGGTGGATCATTTATCTCGTATCCCTAATGGCGAAGCTCCTACGGGGGTTGATGATGAATTGCCTGATACTCCTTTGTTCATTGTTGAGACAATGCCTGAATGGAGTGAAAAGATTGTTAACTTCTTAGTTAATGGTTTTCCACCCAAAGAGCTACGAAACGATATAGCTCGAAAATTAATCAAGGAATGCGAACCCTATTGCTTACTGGCGGGAACTCTCTATAAGAGAGGAAAAGATGATGTTCTTAGACGCTGTGCTCGCGAGGATGAGTATTTATATATTCTACAAGAGGCACACATGGGCGTAGCTGGTGGTCACTTTTCAGGAAAATTGACTGCCCGAAAGATCTTACAGTCAGGCTATTGGTGGCCCACTCTATTTAAGGATGCATCACTTTTTGCAAAGGGATGTGATGAATGCCAACGCTTCAAGAAGCCACAAAGAAGTGATAGGATGCCTCTACATCCCATCAAGGTAACCCAACCATTTGAAAAGTGGGGCTTAGACTTTGTAGGACCGATTAGTCCGGCTGCACGTAACACGCAATCACGATATATCATTGTGGCTACCGACTATGTAACCAAATGGGCTGAAGCAAAAGCAACACGGAAGGCGGATGCAAAAACAACAGCTAAGTTCCTCTTTGAGAACATTATCACACGTTTTGGATGCCCCTTTGAACTTGTGAGTGACAATGGAACTCATTTTATAAATGAAGTAATAAAAGAACTCACATCAAACTTCATGATATCTCACCACAAGTCTACACCCTATTATCCCCAAGAAAATGGCCAAGCTGAGAGTACCAACAAAACTCTCATCTCCATTTTGACAAAGACAGTTGCGGCTAATCGCACTGATTGGGACCTAAAGCTTACATCAGCTTTATGGGCTTATCGTACTGCGTATAAAGTTGCTATTAATTGCACACCGTTTAAGATGGTGTATGGCCAAGAAGCAGTTATTCCATGGGAGTTTTTCATTCCTAGTCTTCGAGTAGCTTCTCAAGAAGGTTGGGATGGTAACCCCTTAGTTGAGCGATTATATATCTTGGAAAGGCTAGATGAAGAGAGGCAATTAGCTGTGTGAAATGCTCTAGTGGAGAAGGATAGGAGAAAGAAGTGGTTTGATACCCATTTAAAGGATAAATACATCAAGGTTGGTGATAAAGTTCTTATGTACGGGGTACGTAATGAAAAGAAGAAATTGAAATACGCTGGTAAGGGACCATATCGAGTGTGTGAAATTACCCCGCAAGGTACCATTCGTGTCGAGACTCTAGATGGAGTTGAAACCATTGGATTCCTTAATGGGAGTAAATTCAAAAGATATTATGATCCTCTAAGCCAGGAAGAGTTGCAAGCTATCCATCAAAAGAAGGCTGCCAAGGAACAAGCAGAGCTTAGAACAATCCAAGCAAGAGTTGAGGCTCGAGAACGACAACAACGTCTTAGACACCAACGAGAGGCTAATCTAGGAATCACGCAAGCATTTTTCGAGGACACAGATGACGACTCATTAGAATCTGAGCCACCGCTACGATACCCAATTGAGCTAAATAGCCCCTGTGGGAAAGTACTATACAATGCCTTATTAGATACAGGAGCTAAACACAATTTGTTATCCTATGGAGTTTGGTGTCAATTAGGGAAACCGACCCTATCCCCGAGTACGATGCAAGTCAAGGGCATTAATAAAAAGAAAACTGCTATTCTTGGAGTCCTTCAGACCCCTGTTGTCTATGACAATGGAAGCATAGTGCAGAGGTTTCTAGTCATGCCCGCGGGAGCTATGGAAGGCAACGTAAACCTGGGACGCACGTGGATGTTGGCAACCAAATGCACTATTGATTGGGATACTGGTAGTGTCACGACGCGACCACCGACTCTTACCCCTATCATTAAAGCAAAGTCACCTACGTTGCAAACTCTAGCAAAGTTGAAGGATAGCCAACATTCACAAGCCAAGGTGGTTAACTCGTCTTTGCCCGCTACCCATGAACCTAGCACTTCAACACTTGTAGTTGCAGCAAGCAGCAATATTGCAAGTACTCAACCTGCACGACCTAAGAGTACATATCAATGGGTCCCCAAGGCCTTACTTCCAACTACCTCAACCCTCCCATCCATTTCAAGAAAAAATTTCCCTAGAGAACCAAGAGCGCGCTCTAGGAGAGTCAAGACCAAATCACGATGGATTCCAAAACGACTATTAGAAGCCCAAGGCTACTATGATGGAAATGAGCAAATTTGGGTACCTAAACGTAAAATGTGTCCTTCCCTATCGACAAAAAACCCATATGAGTCAAACAGTGTAACACTAAAGCCAATGGCAGACCGTGGGAAGGGAAAAATCACAGAATGCTACACACCTAGTCCAGAGCTAGTTTGGGCTCCAAGGCAAAACCAATTTATTCCACCTAGCTCAAGAAGGGGGGAGTTCCATGAAGCTTCTAGCTCCTCATGTAATACATCCATAGAGGTAAAAGCTTCTACACAGCCTCCATCTATAGTAGTGGACCTCCATGAAGCTACAAAAGAATCCACACCTCCCACTGTTCAAGAATCACCTGATGAACCACTTCAAGTTCGATCCTGGGAGAGTACCTTACCACCCTTGCAACTTGACGAGGCACCTAGGGTAATAGAAAACTACTGGCAAAAATCCTCACCTATTACCAACTGGAACGATTGGTTTCAAAGGGTGACGAGCTCATTTCAAACGGTATGATCTACCTAAGGAAGGGGGAAGTGTTTGCTGACAGTCATCATTCACTTGCTTCCCTCTCAACCTTTCTCCCTGACCTCTTAATCTCCAATCTTAGGGAATGTATATATAAAGCCTTATACTCACAAAAACAAGATAAAAAAGTAAAAGAGCAAGAGCCATAACACAAAATCATTAAAAAAAACTATGCACAAGAACACGACCCTTGTAATATTTTCACTCTAACCATCATCTATTTGTATTTACAGATATGTCTAGTACGCTAGAGTCATCCACTCCTGCCTTGGGTGAGAGGTAACCTCGTTACTTTTCACAAATATTTCACATTGCATGTGAATGGGATTTGATAGGTACGCTAGCATGTGAGAGGAATTTTGAGGAGTTAGAAAGGCTGGTACGTCTCTTGACCACGTCTGATCCATACTTAGTAGAGAGCGTTTCTCTCATTGCACAAGCCTACCCTTTTGACCAAGATGACTATAGGCGTCTAGTGACCTTCTTAGTAAACATGGGCACCTATGATGAAGAAGAAAATTTACAGGACTACACAGATGGCACATATGGTCTCATAGATGATGACTTTGTTTATCTCGACGACGAGGATAGGGGTTTAGCCTTAGGGTTTCCCCCCAACCTCTACAATATCCTATTCCCTTGACTCTCTAGGGGGAGTGCAACTAATTAGGTTAGGGTTCCTTATGTTTTTTGTTGTGTTCAATAAGTGTTGGTACCTTTTCCCACTAATGTGCCTCCTGGAGGTATTCCTTTTGTTTCCTAGTGTGTACAGGAGCGTGTTGCTATTGATAGGATTTGGACCTTCATGGAACCTTTCTCTCGTTCACACTTCAGATCAAGCGCCACCATCAACACAAACAGGTGTTTCTTGTCCATTAGCATTGTCCCTTATCTTTTTTGCATCTATGATTTTCTTCTTTGATTGTGATTGGTAGCATAATATCCATCACATTTTCTTAGTATCGAACATTTAATTCAATGTCTTTTTTGTCATAATCCCTTGTCTAGGTTTAAACATCAAGCAAGTCCGACTAAGCTAGTTTGACCAAGTTAGGTGTTAGAGATCTTCTCTTAATACCATGGGGAATGCCTTCCTAATAATTAATGGTAACTGAGGTTCTTAATCCGATTTAGGCAGCATTGTGTGAAATGTACTAGGGCTTTCTAGTGGGCTTGACCCTATTGACCTTTAGCTTAAGTATTATAAAGGGAGTTTACTAGTGTGATGAGCCTGGGGAGGTGTATCAGTGTTATATGACCCCCCAAAGTTACAAAATTAAAATGATGAAAATGAACAAACAAAAAATCAAAGTGCCACATTGTAAAATCTTAAGCTGGAAGAGAAATCTCAGCTTGATTGGGTACTTCACTCACATGTATCGCCTATGGTACTAGAGCCCTAGAGGTTCCCAGTATGGGCGCTTTTTCTTGAAAAGCAAAAAACCCAAGGCATACAAAATAAGCACACACATCAAAATTGAATCACTGTGAAAAGAATTTGGGGGGTCAAAGAAAAAGTAATCAGTCAGGCGATGATTTCATGAGAAATTCCTTTTATGGTAGCTTAACTACAAGGTCTTCTAGATATAGCCTCTAGTTAGCCCTCGAACATGAATACTTGGCTCTCGCGATTAAACAACTTAATTGACCACAAAAATTAAGAAGCTTACCCATGGTATTAATATTCGATCTCTAGTGCCTTTCGACCGTCAAATTAGCGACCCCAGACTTGTTTAATTTTTTACCTTTACATCTGTTTATGCATTTGATTACATTGCAATTTAATGTTCATTGCTGACAAATTGTTTGAAATTCTTTTACCAATCAATTTGTCTACCTAAAACTGCATATGCTTTTTAATCACTTATGAGAATGCAATTACTGTGCCAATGTTGTTTGATTTTGCAGTGACTGAAGAAGGCTAAGGACATTCATCTCAAATGCTCTTCCACCTCGACGAACGAGCTTCAACTCAATAGCTTCCGCGGACGGAATCTACATCCGGAAGGGGGGCATGTTAACCCTCATGGCTCACGGACACCCCATCACCTACGACGGACGTGTATTATGTATTTGGTAGAGTCAGGTACCGGGCTTGTTGGACCAATAGGAAAAGGGTAAGAGTGATCGCCGATGAGAGGCGCACTCTAACTGGGACAAGGGATTAGTTGGCTAAGCATGGGCGCCCAAGTGTGAATGGGGTGAGCTCATATAAAAGCCAACTAAACCTAAAATTCACTTATTCTCTCATTTGTGCAATAGAAGAGTGCTCTTGCTCCATCTCCATCTCCATCTTCTTCTTCTTCACCTCCTTGTGTGTGTGTGTGTGTGTGTATGTGTGAGAGAGAGAGAGAGTGTGTGCGATCGAGCATTGCGACGACGGCACGGCGGCGGCGAAGTGGTTGAGCGCGGCGAAGCGGCGACTCCTTCTTCTTCGCGGCGAGGAATCCTCCAAGAAGCAAGCGTAGAGCGGTGAGTGACACACCATCGCTTTCTTTGAGCTTACTAGTTAAGCTAGTTGTGTGCTTGGAGCCGTCTGTGGCTCGCACACAGTGTTAGGCAAGTCCCTTGCTTCGACAGTGCGGCAAGGAGCGCACAATGATCTTCTTTCTTTACCTGCAACACAAAATAAATGAGACTTAAGTAGATGTGAACATTTAAGCTTAGCTGAGAATCTCGCTTACCTCAAAAGCACCAAGCCACCATATGTTAGATTCTGATTGAATATTAAAATACAAAGGATCATCATTGGGACACTTTGAGAGGGCTCTATTCATTAAAGTAATAGTAACACGCTCTAGCTTCTTCTCTTTAACAAGCTCACACTCATCCAGTTTCAACACAAAATGTAATACCCCTCGTGACTCTTCAAATGTGATGTTGTAAAACTCCACCATTCTCTTCTGCAACATCTGCAGGTCCATAAAAATATTATTGAACTCATCATATGCCATGTTTTCTCCATGGCCACTGTAAGTTGCTTTAATATGAAAGGGTTGTCCAAGATATTCTCCCTATGCGTCGTTAAGCTGAAGCCTCTCTTTCCAAACACTTGAGGCTGATGGTAAAAGTTTGGATTTTATTCCCTTCTTAACAAAGATGGATGAGACAGATTTCTGTATAGAACACCATTTTAGATCATTTGGGAAAATCCCGTTTCCCAAATTCTAAATGTGTAGGCTAGGATTGTGTTATTTAATGATTTCTAAGCTCTAGTTGCCTTTAATTTAGATAAATTATCATGATTGTATGACTCTATTTTAATTTCTCTACTATAAAATTTAAGAATAATCTTCGAATATAGTTTTTGGAAAGAGGATTTGTATGACATCAGTGCTTTTCAAAATTCAACAAATGCTTCTAGAAGTAGCTTCTCAAAAAATGAGGTGTCAAAAAAACCAATTTATATGATTTTAAAGCAGCATATAGATTGATTACAGCAATTAAAAAAGATAATATGTAAAGACAAATACTATTAAACACTCTTGTCATAATTTGGTGACCTTAATCCATGTATAACAAAATACTTGGTCATGGTTTTGTAGCATGCTATCAAGTTTTAAATACACGATAATTTAAACAACATTCAAACTAATATTTCACACGTAAAAAGTCAAAACAATACTATATAGTATCCTATGGCTATAAGACCATGAGATGCCATCTATTGCACCTATGGCCTTAAGGCCATATGGTGCTCTTTGCAGACATGTCTATGAATTTAATATGTCTCTTTATGACCTCAAGGCCATAGGGTTAGGATTGTTAGCTGGTCCCAACCTATAAAGAGGTCCAGTCCTTCAAAGCCATATGGGACTTTATTTATGTGCCACCCTATGTCCCTAAGGCTGTAGGTTGTCTTAGGGCCACAAGATGTTGTTTATGCCAATAAGAAACCCTTCTATGCTCTATGTTGGCACACTATGTCCCCAGGCGCACAAGGTGTGCCTTGTATGCTAGTTAGAAACCCTTTATTCTATATGTTGTCACCATATGGCCTTAGACCATAGGGTGCCCTCTGTGCTAGTAAGAAATCCTCTATACTCTTTGTTTGCACCCTATGGACTTAGGGTCACAAGGTACCCTCTATGCTAGTAAGAAATCCTCTATGCTCAATATTGAGACCATGTGGCCCCAAAGCCATAGGATATCCTCTATGGTAGTGACAAAAACCCTCTATGATCTATGTTCACAAACAATTAAAAAATCTAAACAATACTATAGAGTATCCTATGGCCCTAAGACCATAAGATGTCATCTATTGCACCTATAATTCCATTTGGTATTTTATTTAACTATACAAAGTTAGATGAGGCACTTACTTAGATAAATTATCATAATTCTAACTTTGAAATTATTTCTTAACATAAAACTACAATATAAAAACTCCTAATATAAGTTTGTGCCAAAGAATCAATGAAAAGATGAAGATTTTTTACATCCGTACATGCTTTAAAACTTCACTCAAAGGTTTTAGAGATGGTGTCTCAAAAAAAGGAGGTGTTTAAAAACACCATTTGATGTGAATAATACGAATTGTATACATTGATTATGTCAAAATAGTATAAAGTATAAACATAAAGATTACCACCAACTTGACAGTTTCATAAAAATGATGGTCTTCATCGCATGTACAATAAAAGACTAACTAGAAAGAGTATGATATCTCCAAGATTGAGGGTGTTCAAAAAACACCGTTTTGTAACACTACCAAATGTCAAGAAATTCTAATTGTTTGGATCACTTAATAAAGACAATTAATAAGAAGAAAAAGTTAACAATACCATAGAAGCATCAAACAATGAAACCAAAGAACTTGAATGAGAGAAGTCTCCTGACAATAGGATGCACTTCATTAAAAAAACATCTTAAAGATGTTTCAAGATATCCCACAACATTCCATCAAGTTTAAATTTTGAAAAGTACACATTGCCAAATACTTGGTAGATGCTATTTAGAATACTTAACTAGTACACTTAAAATGGCCTCCTTCTCTTGAGATTTCGAGTCCTTTGAGACATATAACATTGCATTACATAGTGAGTCTCAGGATCAGGATGGAATATTACAAAAAAATTTATGGTATAGTCTCTCTTGTCTTTAGCATACAACCATCCACATAACCATGGAACAATTTCCTCTTTTAAAAAACGTTGAAGCAATTGAGTAGGTTGGTTCCAAAACTTTGGAAAAATCATATAAGTTCCTTGCATATTCCACATCACTCGATATGGACTATCATCAAATATTATAGTGTTGCCCCCATCTAAATAATCAAATAGCTTCCATATGGTCGAAACATTTTTGTGATAGGCTCTTTTGTAACCGATCATGAAATTTGAATTTTGGCAGCACCGGTTATCCATAATCATCTTGAATTTGTGACTTTGTGTAGGAAAACAGTTCTTGATTATGTGTTGAGCTTTTTGTAAACGATGGCAGCTCCAAATCCAAACCTCAAAGAACTCAAATCAAAATCTTAAGAAATACTCCGCATCTGGACGCACCGCATACACCTCAATGTTATCTTCTACAATGCACATGTACTTGGTCCAAGTTGGCCTTGATTGAAGCTCAAATGTTGCAAGAAGCACACCCTCTAAATCCAAGATAAGCGTTCTTTTGTCCTGTTTGAAAGATGTTGGTAGATAATGAAACCACTGCTCTTGGTTTGAATGTGATATTTGATGCAATATAAAAGGGATCTCCTCTATTTTGTGATAATCTAATAGCAAAACATTTTTTCTTAGAAGCCCTGAAATGATTTTAAAAAAAAAGTTAATATAGAGATCTTAAGTGTGTTGAAGACCTTAGGGACATAGGATGCTAATTTGTGGTTACACTTAGTAAGTCCTATGCAAGAACACATGCCAAACTATGACCCTATGGCCTTAGATTCATAGGGTGTTGAGACCATAAAGTGAAATTTCCCCAAGGACATATAGGGTGAGTTTTGACCTTATGAGCATGTAGATTGTCCTTGATGGCAAAGTGAACTCAAATTTCAAATCAAACAACTATAAAAGCTTTTTAAAAAAAAGATCATTTGGCACATGAAACTCAAAAGTTACTTATAGTATTGAAAGAAAATTTAAAAAACTATTAATCATTTACCTCTTCATATATCTTGAAACCCTAAGCACTCTAACAAAGTCTCTCAGTACATAAAGATCTTTGTAAATGACAAAATGTTACAAAACATTGCTCCATCATTTCTTGATATAGGGCTATTTGAGATCATACTGAATTTTTAGATGCTTTATATAATTCCTGGCTTCATGTACTTTGATCACAGGCTCCTTGTATCCCAATTTTTGGGCAAGCATGATTGCTTCTGTACCTTTCAAGGTTGATAATGATTTGATATTCTTTAAGATACTTACTTTTTCTCGATCACGTGCTGAAAGTTTCTTGTCTTGACTTCGAGTGGACATTCCACTAGTGCTAGATGTTGTAACCTTCTCATCGTGAAGAGGACGAGAAACTTCTGGTAGCCTTCCCATGGAGTAGGTTTTTCCTAGAAAAATTATATTTCTCTCCTCCCACTCTGCAACAACCTTGTGTATACGGTTATAAAGATTATGACCTTGAGCAATGGGTGCTTGTCCATATAAATGAGACCCTGTAACTGTGAGAATGTCATTAACATGATTGAGAGCTTTGATATATGGTAGCAGCTCCCCAAGGAGGATATTATCCTCCTCATCATCAACATTAAATTATGGTGGAAAAATACAATTCAATGCAGGATTCACACATCCCTTTAATGGTTCATCATCTACAAGAAGCAATCTTCTTGCATCAAGCCCAAATTTTGATGATGCAATAGCCAGCGGTTTGAAAAGTGCTTCTACTCTTGGATTATCTAAGCGAGTGATCCTTGATTCTATGCATGGTTGACATTGGCTTTGCCCCCAAATCATAAAGAATGGAAATTTTTCTTTAGCTTCCTTTTCTAAAATCTTGATGATGTCCACAACATGCATATCATTAGCAGCTGACCATATCCCTACATTGAAATTGCTAAATAGAGCCTTTAAAAACTCAATGCATCCTGGACGAAGAACAATATGCTCATGTCCAAACTTTAAGCTCTTCATTTTCTTGGACTTTTGCCAACATCTCCTCAGGAACAATCCACACAAGCTCACTATTATAGTCAGCATTGGTTTGTTGGTGGATGGAAGGTCTAACTCACAATGCACATCGATTTCCAAATCCTGGGGTGCTAAAATATTTGTGTTGGATTCTCCTTCTGGCGTTGCACATGTTCTGGAGCTTCAATTGCCTTCTACTTCCATTGTGGTGTCATGCAATCCAATTCCCAACTCTTGGGCTACTAGAA
Source organism: Adiantum capillus-veneris (assembly GCF_014529385.1). Classification (NCBI taxonomy): domain Eukaryota; kingdom Viridiplantae; phylum Streptophyta; class Polypodiopsida; order Polypodiales; family Pteridaceae; genus Adiantum; species Adiantum capillus-veneris. The sequence goes on along the minus strand of NC_140959.1, from coordinate 119,405,246 downwards.
TATTTTCATTGGATTCTTCTTCTTCCCTTGCACATGTTCTGGAACTTTCACTGTCTTCTTCCATTGGATTACTCTTTAAATTTATCTCCAGTCGTTGTAGCAATTGACCTTCAAAGACTTGTAGATTCTTGTCATCTTCGTCAGAAACTCTTTGGTTGACATGGAGATTGATAGAATCTTTCTCAGTAGGGTCAATGGCATTAGTATCCTCTATACCAACAATCTCGAGTAAAACTTTGTCAGCCGCAATATCTTGTTGAAGGACTGCAAGTTTAAAGAACACCTAATTTTAGATTCCAAAGTATCTACATTCTGATAACTCTTTTTTGTCACACTCTTAGAAAAAACTAATTGCAAATAGCCATTTTACTAACTGACAACACATCTACAATGGATTTATTTTTATGCTCCTTATTGTCTAGAGATTCCTAATCTTTATCTAGCTACATTAGTTCTTTGTCCATGATGGTGGCGCCTAGAAGTATACTTGGAGAAACATTTATGCCTTTAAGCTCTATAGCAGAAGTCTCATTTTCTATTGCTATGATCTTCTTGAATTGGATGATTTCCTTGACTAAGTTTCTTATGGCCTTCAGGCCATACGGTTCTCTTTGTAGATATCTCTATGACTTTAAGATAATCCAAAATATGTTTATTTATGGCCTCAAGTCCATAGGGTTAGGATTGTTGGGAGGTCTCAACATATAAATATATATATGGCTTAAAATCCATATGGTACTTTATTTATGTGTCACCCTATGTCCCTAAAGCCATGGGTTGTCATAAGGCCACAAGATTCCCTCTATGAGCACTAGTAAGAAACCATATATGCTTTATGTTGGCACCCTATGACCCGAGGGCCACAAGGTCTGCCTTTTATGCTAGTAAGAAACCCTTTATGCTACATGTTATCACTCTATGGCGTTTGGGCCATAGGGTACCCTATGTGCTAGTAACAAATCCTCTATGGTCTATGTTTGCACCCTATCGACCTAGGGCCACAAGGTACCCTCTATGATAGTAATAAATCCTCTATTCTCTATGTTTGCACCCTATGGACCTAGGGCCACAAGGTAGCCTCTATGCTAGTAACAAACCCTCTATGCTCAATATTGAAACCCTATGGCCCCAAGGCCATAGGATGTCCTCTATGCTAGTAAGAAAAACCCTCTATGCTCTATGTTGGCACCCTATGGAGACTTGAGGGCCACAAGGTACCCTTTATAATGCTACTAAGAAACCTTGTATGCTCTAGGGGAGCACCAAATAGCCCCTAGGCCACAAGGTTCCCTCTATGCTAGAAAGAAAACCTTTATAGTCTACATTGGCAACCTACAGCCCTCGGGCCATAGGGTGCATCAAATGGCTCCTAGGCCACATGGTGCCCTCTATGCTAGAAAGGAAACCTCTGTGCTCTACATTGACACTCTATGGCCCCAAGGTCATAGGGTTCCCCTTACGCCTAGTATGAAACCATTGAAACTCTATATTAGCATCTAAAGACCGTAGGCCACAAGGTGAGCTCTATGTTAGTAAGAAACCATCTAAAATCTATGTTGGTAGCCAAAGGCCATAGGATACCCAAGAAACCCTTGAGGAGCATTCCCCTCAAAGACCACCTTATGGCCCCATGGTGATTTAGTGGCCTAGGTGCCCTTCTTATGACTCTTTTATTTTTGTATCATATGGCCCCAGGGAAATAAGCTATCCTCTATGCTATCAAAAAACCGTTTATGCTCTTTGTTGGAATCATATGGCCCCAAGTCCATAGGGAGCCCATAGGGTGCTCTCTATGCTAGCAAGAAACCCTCCATGCTATATGTTTGCACCCTATGGCACCAAGGACACATATGGTCCTCCATGATAGTAAGAAACCCTCTATGCTCTACGTTTACATCCCATTTGACTATGTCGACACCCTATGGCCCTGGGGCCATAGGGTGCTCCCTAGTGCCACAAGGAGCCCTTCAACCTAGGACGAGACCCTTTATGCCCTAAATTGGTACTCTTTGGCCTCAGGGTCATAGGGTGCCTTCTATGCTAATAGGATACATTATATGGTCTAGGTTTCCACTCTATTGCGTAGGGCTAAAAGGTTTGCTCTATGAAGAAACCATGTATACTATATGTTGGCAGTGTATGTCACTAGGGATAGAAGGAAACCCTAGGGCTATAGGGTGTCCTCTATGCTACTATCATATGGTCCAAGGGCCAGATAGTGACCAAGGTATCATGTGTGTCCCAAGGGTAACAAGGTGGTAATAAAAATCCCTCTATGCTTTATGTTGTCACCCTATGGCCCCAAGGCCATAGGGCGATCTTTATGCTAGTAAAGTTCCCTCTATGCACTATGTTTACGTGTATACTTATAAGAAGCCATTTATGCACTATGTTGGAACCCTGTGACCCTAGATCCATAAGATGTCCTCTATGGTAAAAGAGAAATTGTACATGGGATATGATGGCATCCTATGGTCCTAGGGCCATAGGGTGTCCTCTATGCTAGCAAAATGCGTAAGTTAAAACTCCGAAATTGAAAGAGCTTTTGAGAAAAAAAAAACCTTCTACTTCCATTGTGGTGTCATGCAATCCAATTCCCAACTCTTGGGCTACTAGAATATTTTTATTGGATTCTTCTTCTTCCCTTGCACATGTTCTGGAACTTTCACTGTCTTCTTCCATTGGATTACTCTTTAAATTTATCTCCAGTCGTTGTAGCAGTTGACCTTCAAAGACTTGTAGATTCTTGTCATCTTCGTCAGAAACTCTTTGGTTGACATGGAGATTGATAGAATCTTTCTCAGTAGGGTCAATGGCATTAGCATCCTCTATACCAACAATCTCGAGTAAAACTTTGTCAGCCACAATATCTTGTTGAAGGATTGCAAGTTTAAAGAACACCTAATTTTAGATTCCAAAGTATCTACATTCTGATAACTCTTTGTTGTCACACTCTTAGAAAAAACTAATCGCAAATAGCAAATTTACTAACTGACAACACATCTACAATGGATTTATTTTTATGCTCCTTATTGTCTAGAGATTCCTAATCTTTATCTAGCTACATTAGTTCTTTGTCCATGATGGTGGCGCCTAGAAGTATACTTGGAGAAACATTTATGCCTTTAAGCTCTATAACAGAAGTCTCATTTTCTATTGCCATGATCTTCTTGCATTGGATGATTTCCTTGACTAAGTTTCTTATGGCCTTCAAACCATACAGTTCTCTTTGTAGATATCTCTATTACTTTAAGATAATCCAAAATATGTTTGTTTATGGCCTCAAGGCCATAGGGTTAGGATTGTTGGCAATTCTCAACATATAAATAGATATATGGCTTAAAATCCATATGGTACTTTATTTATGTGTCACCCTATGGCCCTAAGGCCATGGGTTGTCATAGGGCCACAAGATGCCCTCTATGAGCACTAGTAAGAAACCATATATGCTTTATGTTGGCACCCTATGACCCGAGGGATACAAGGTCTGCCTTTTATGCTAGTAAGAAACCCTTTATGCTACATGTTGTCACTCTATGGCCTTTGGCATAGGGTGCCCTCTGTGCTAGTAACAAATCCTCTATGCTCTATGTTTGCACCCTATGGACCTAGGGCCACAAGGTACCCTGTATGATATTAAGAAATCCTCTATTCTCTATGTTTGCACCCTATGGACCTGGAGCCACAAGGTAGCCTCTATGCTAGTAAGAAATCCTCTATGCTCAATACTGAAACCCTATGGCCCCAAGGCCATAGGATGTCCTCTATGCTAGTAAGAAAAACCCTCTACGCTATATGTTGGCACCCTATGGAGATTTGAGGGCCACAAGGTACCCTTTATAATGCTACTAAGAAACCTTGTCTACATTGGCAACCTACAGCCCTCGGGCCATAGGGTGCATCGAATGGCTCCTAGGCCACATGGTGCCCTCTATCCTAGAAAGGAAACCTCTGCGCTCTACATTGACACTCTATGGCCCCAAGGCCATAGGGTGCCCCTTACGCCTAGTATGAAACCATTGAAACTCTATATTAGAATCTAAAGACCGTAGGCCACAAGGTGAGCTCTATGTTAGTAAGAAACCATCTAAACTCTATGTTGGTAGCCTATGGCCCAAAGGCCATAGGATAGCCAAGGAACCCTCTAGGAGCATTCCCCACAAAGACCACCTTATGGCCCCATGGTGATTTAGTGGCCTAGGTTCCCTTCTTAAGACTCTTTTATTTTTGTATCATATGGCCCCAGGGAAATAAGCTATCCTCTATGCTATCAAAAAACTGTTTATGCTCTTTGTTGGAATCATATGGCCCCAAGGCCATAGGGTGCTCTCTATGCTAGCAAGAAACCCTCCATGCTATATGTTTGCACCCTATGGCACCAAGGACATAGGGTGTCCTCCAAACACTATGGCATCCCAAGGGCAACAAGGTGCTAATAAAAAGCCCTCTATGCTCTATGTTGGCACCCTTTGGTCCCAAGGCCATAGGGCGGTCTTTATGCTAGTAAAATTCCCTCTATGCACTATGTTTACGTGTATACTTATAAGAAGCCGTTTATGCACTATGTTGGCGTCTTATGACCCTAGATCCATAAGATGCCCTCTCTGGTAAAAGAGAAAGTGTACATGGGATATGATGGCATCCTATGGTCCTAGGGCCATAGGGTGTCCTCTATGCTAGCAAATTGTGTAAGCTAAAAAATGCGATAAATATGCAACACGATATACAAAATTGAATCATTATCATACATCATACATTTGTTGCTTTACCACACAGTTGAAGGGGTCTTTGCCTTCAAATATCATCATAACATTCAAACATGTAAATCAAAATTTCAAGTACTTTAATTCACAAATGCATCGATCTGTTGGTGGATGGAAGGTCCGGCTCACTATGCACTTTGATTTACAAATCCTGAGGGAAAAAAGTATTTGTGTTGGATTCTCCTTATGGCATTGCACATTTTTTGGAACTTGAATTGCCTTCTACTTCCAATTTACAAACTTAAACAATGGTTATACATTATACAATCATTTCTTTGCAATAAACCTTGATACAATGTTCCGATTGCTACATGACAAGCTAAAAAATTATACTAGTCCTAGCTTCTCTCTATTGAAAAAAAATTCAAGATATAAATTCCAATTCTCTGCATCATCTAGAAGAGAAACAAAATCATAGTTTGGAACAAAATACTCGCACTTTATATCTTTGAATAAAATCTTGTTACAATCAAAGAACTAGATCTTCACATAATCCAAAGGACAAATGCTTCAATAACCATTTATACTACTATCTAAGCAAATAATTGGCATTTACAACAAATGTTGAATATATGTTTAATCTAGTTAGTTGCAATACAAAGATAATTATTTCAAAGCAAATATGTTTAATCTAGTTAGTTGCAATACAAAGATAATTATTTCAAACGCTTACACCATCAATTCACAATAGAAGAACTTACACCCAACAAAAAATGATCATACATCAATTGTTCAAACTCTCATTTTGGAATTTTGAGGACTAAATACTTTTGAGTTTTTTCTAGCTTATTTCATTCTCAATAGAATATTAAACCTTAATCACAAGATAAGAAATATATGTCCCTAATGTATATGGACACAAGATATAAGGCCAACGAAAAATGTTCTTGAAACACTTAAAGAGTCTTTAGGTGACCTAGAATAACCAACCTATGGTCTAAAGGCCATAGGGTGTCATGTGATGTTTTATAAGATGTGTCCATAAGAGCTAGGTGATTTGCATCCATAGGGTGATTTAAGTGCCCCTGTGGAGATTCTATGTCACCACCCTATGACCCTATGGCCTTAAAGCTATAGACTAGCCCAAATTCTTATGTGCCCTTTTAAAGACTCTATGTAATCACCCTATATCCGTAAGATTGTAGGGTAGCCAAATGCTTTTGGGGGATCCTATATTGACACCCTATGGGCCTAAGGCTATAGAGTAACCCAGATGCTTATGTGCCCTTTTAGAGACTCGATGTAATCACCCTACATCTGTAAGGTTGTTGGGTATCCCATTTTCTTTTGGGGGATTCTATGGCCCTAGTGCCATAGGGTGTCATGTCTACAAAGAACTCTATGATCCTCAAGTCTACAAAGAACTCTATGATCCTCAAGTCATAGTGTATTCTTCCCAAACCTCATATGATCAATTAACTTTAAAGTATTATATAATATATATCTTATGACCATATATAAATGTAGAATGCTATTTACCAAAACATGTCCATATAATATCATACACTTAAGTCTAATTCATTTATTGTGAAAAAACTCAAACTCACAAGTTCACATTTTTTCAAAGAAAATAAATTGAGAACAATAACGAGCCAAACATCAATGTTTTTAACATCATGGGCAGATTTGAGATGGGACAAATAAAATAAAATGACAACAATAGTAATCTAAATATTAGTAATGTAATATCATGGGTGTCTAGCTTAACCTGTTTCCTGTAGACTTTCTAGAATGGCCTCAGCACTTGCATCCAATGGTTCTTCAATTTCTTCTTCCTCTGAATCCTTGGCATTGACTTTCTCTGTGTTATCCACACCTGCCCACCTTCTAAGATCAAGGTCTTCTTCCACTATGGAATGGCAAAGAGATTCCAATTGCGTCATTTGATCACTACTACATGCAACTGATATCACCTTTCTCTGTTGTTGTAGTGTCTCTTTAGTCCCATAGCCTAATGAGAAGATGTCTATCACTTGATCATCTTCTTTGAGACAGATGCATTTGATTGCGCGACGTACAAAAAAGGATTTGGCTGTGGTCACAGCATCATACTCGTCGTCATTGATGCAGAGAGTATGCATTGGCTCCAACAAAGACTCTTTAACACTAGAGTAGTTGGTGTACTGCTCTCCTTGACTGAAAAATGCCCAAACCCCAAAAACTACTTCGCGAAGAGAACATGTTTGGATGGTCTCTGATCCCATTAAGGAGCTCAAAGGTAGAACGTGCATTTCATACCATTTAGCTTTTTCAGAAATTGCCTTCTCTAGGGAAGCAGCATGTTGATACTTGACTAAGCCGGCAATTAAAAACTCTGATGGTTGATGTGCTACACCACATACTCCATCAATTACTTTACCAAATTGGGGAGCACTCCAACCACTAGATGTAAGACTTTTGTGTGTTGTGTCTATGATGCAAACACCAACACGAATTTTAGAGCTATTCTCACTGCAAAGAAACTCAATGCCTTCCAAATTCTTTCCAACACACTTGATTGTCCATGGTAGAATGAATTGCAAACTAGAAGTGTCATTCTTTTGTGCAATGATCCACTGCACATATTCCCCAGTGATCTCAGGAATTGGCTCTTTCTCCTTTCCTTTTTGTAGTAGGAGATTTAGCCATTGCGTACAACTCGTGAAGAGAGATTTGTAAATCTCATCTGTAATGTTATAATGAGACTTACATTTATCCCATGAAGTAACTGCTATTGCTGATGGATCTATCTCTTTAAATTCCATCAACATTTGAGGCTCAAAAACCCTGGTCTTCTTTAAGACCGTTGCACGTGCAGTGAGGTCGAGCATGCCCGCTTGTTGACGTGGTTGCTTCACTAAGCAGATCTTCTCATTTGCCAGCTCTTGTTGTAGTAGCTTGACATCATTATCTTCTAAACCAGCTAGGCATCTAAAGGTTTTTATGCTTGGTTGTCGCCCACGAGCAGTTGATGTCTGATGCTTCTCCAAGATGTGTATCCACTAATCATAGATTTCATCATCGTACATGACCATGTGTGCTTCTTTGTTGGCAAATGATTTATGGTTGAACACGATGTTCGCCACATTTACAAAGGCCTTCAAAATATAGAAAAGAAAATTAACTTTATTTCAAGAATATTTGTAACAAAACAAGCATAGGGAAGTGGAACTTACATCCCAACCTGCTCGACTCGGATGATCGACAGGAACACCTGCCTTGGGTTTTGTTGGTTTAGAATATGCAAGCCATTGACTACGGCCATGCTTCAAGACCTCCACATAAGGCTGGTGTTTCATTGTTGTTATTCTCTCCATGTTCTCCATTTTGGAAATTCAAACATCAACCTCTTTTGGAGCGTCTACCACTATCCTTGCAGTTCTAAACTTATAGAACTCTTTTCTCAAAGCATACTTAGTGCTGTTGTTACGCAAAAAAGCTCTAGCCGCTATGATGGAATGCTGACCAGCTAGAATCCAGTAGTGGTATGTTGATAGCTTGTCTTCATGCACTTCAGCTGTTTGTAAAGGCATTTTTGTAGTTGGGTTATACGGCATCAAGTTTGCTGCATTGGAGACTGGCCTATAGTGCCCTGCAAATTGCTTCAAGAGATATTTCACATATACATCTGACAATGGTCTGCATCTATAGCCTTCTGGTGCAAGGTTGCATTGCTCAACTGGGATCAATTGAGTAAATTGTACACCAAATTTAAAATAGTGTTCAATTTCGACGTATCCATCTAGCCCACTCTTAGAAGTTTTGGCAACTTCTTTATCAAGATCTTTTTCTTTGGGCTGTATAATAGAGTCCAACAAAGCTAAGGATGCTGAGTCCACAACCACTGCCACTGAGGGGGTTCCAACTGTTAGGGTTGCAAGTCCACTAGAATCTCCTGCTTCTTGAGTCTGTAAGGGTATAACTGAAAGATTTTCTTCGGCCACATTTCCACTATTTTCTCCAAGTGAGGGAGTCTGACTCTCCTTGAGCGTCTTAGATTGATTTGCTGTACCTGTGTCTTCACTCTTTCGCTTCTTATTCTTCTTTGTGCTGCTCAATTTACCTAAATATTGATTGACTTTCTTAAAGCCCTCAATATATAAGTCTATAAAGTTCTCACTTGGAGTGTCGTCTTGAAGCTCCACCCACCCTGCTTTTGTCATTGTCACTCCTTTATAATCAACCTTCACCAATTTTTGAGCAAAGGACACAGGCTCCAACAAGTAGGAGTCACCATTGAGTAGTTTTACTCCAAGGCATGGAGACATTTCAAGATCTGAACAATCTTTCTTTATCTCCTTGACAATACCACAGTCCTTGAAGGGAAATTTATCTTTATCTTGAAAGAACAAGTGGACTTTCTCATCACTTCCACCATTTGGTAAGTGAAAATCTAGATACCAAGAACTTGGTGTTGAGCCTGTTGCATCAACTGACTTTGACTTTCTCTTCTGAGACATTTTCTGTAAAAAGAATGACATATATTTAGACAAGATGGATATTATTACATCCATATGGACCTAGGGCCATAGAGTCACCTCTATGTTAAACCATGTGGTCCTAGGTCCAAAGGGTGCCAACAAAATGGTTCTACAAGTGTACCTAGGCCACTCTATGGTAGTGTGATGACATGTTCCCTTATGACATTAGAGGACCCTCAAAGAAGTATCCCTTGAATGGTATAAATACCCCTTTAGAGCCTCTACACCAACACCATATGTAAATCTATGGCCTGAAGGCCATAGGGTCCCTTGCATGCTAGTAAGAACCTCTCTATGATCTACATTGGCATCCTATGGCCCCAAGGCCACAAGGTGGCCACAATGTTTTAAAGAAACACTTCATGAGGGTTTTCTGGTAACCTATGACCTCAGGGCCATATGGTGCTCTCCATTGAGGAGACCTTGTGGGATGAAGTCCATAGGGTCCCCTCTATGCTAGTAAGAACCTCGGTTTACTCTATAATGGCACCCTGTGGCCTGAAGGTCATAGGGTTCCCTCTATGCTACTAAGAATCTCTTTGTGCTCTATGCTCTATCGTCTATGCTCTATGATCTATATTGACTTCCTATGGCCCCAAGACCACAAGGTGCCGTCATCGTTTCCAAAAACACCTCATTGTTTTGCTATGGCCCTAGGGTCATAGCTCTCTATGCCGATATAAAGCACCATGCTCTATATTAGATCCCTAAGGGCTGAAGGCCATAGGGTTGGCTTCAAGGGCCCTAAGGGTGCTCTGTATGCCAATGAAAAATACTATTCGCTCTATATTGAGAAGACCTTGTGGACTGAAGGCCATAGGAACCCTTCTATGATGGATTTTTGACAACCAATCCCCCTAGGTCAGGATGTTCTATATGCTAGTAAAAACACTATTTGCTCTATATTGGGATCATGTGACTTGAAAGCCATATGGTCCCCTATATTCTAGTAAGAGCCTCTCCATGCTCTATATTGGCACCCTTTGGCCTGAAGGCCATAGGGTCCGATCTTTGCTAGTAAGAACCAATCTATGCTCTATATTGGCACCCTATGGCCTGAAGGCCATAGGGTCCCCTGTATGCTAGTAAGAACCTCTCTATGCTCTACACATCCGATGAACCCAAGGCCACAAGTTCCCCTCTATGTTTTGAAGAAACCCTTCAGGAGGGTTTTTTGGCAACCTATGGACCCAGGGCCATAGGGTGCTCTCTATGCCATTGAACAACCCTCATTGTTTTGGTACCCTATGGCCCCAGGTATAAAGCACTATTTGGTCTCTCTATGCTAGTTAGAACTGATCTTTGTTTTATATTGGCACCCTTTGGCTTGAAGACCATAGGCTCCGCTCTGTGCTAGTAAGAACCGATCTATTCTCTATATTCAGGCCATAGGGTCCCCTGTATGTTAGTAAGAACCTCTCTATGCTCTACACATACTATGACCCCAAGGGCACAAGGTACCCTCTATGTTTTGAAGAAACCCTTCATGATGGTTTTTTGGCAACCTATGGACCCAGGGCCATAGGGTGCTCTCTATGCTAGTAAAAACACTATTTGCTCTATATCCCAGAGACTTTGTGGGCTGAAGGCCATAGGTTCCCCTCTATGCTAGTGAGAACCTCTGTTTTCTCTACGTTGACAACCTGTGGCCTGAAGGCCATAGGGTTCCTTGTATGCTAGTAAGAAGCTCTCTATACTCTATGCTCTATGCTCTATATTGACATCCTATGGCCCCATGTATAAAGCACTATTTGGTCCCTCTATGTTAGTAAGAACCGGTCTATGCTCTATATTGGCACCCTATGGCCTGAAGGCCATAGGGTCCCCCCTATGCTAGTAAGTAACTCTATATGTTCTACACACCCATTATGTTTTGAAGAAACCCTTCATGAGGGTTCTTTGGCAACCTATGGACCCAAGGCCATAGGATTCTCTCTATGCCATTGAGGAGACCTTGTGGGCAGAAGGCCATAGGGTCCCCTCCATGCTAGTAAGAACCTCTGTTTTCTCTACGTTGTCACCCTGTGGCCTGAAGGCCATAGGGTTCCCTCTATGATAGTAAGAAGTTCTCTATGCTCTATGCTTTATATTGACATCCTATGGCCCCAAGGCCACAAGGTGCCCTCATAGTTTTGTAAAAACCCTCATTGTTTTGGCACATTATGCTCCCAAGTATAAAGCACTATTTGGTCTCTCTATGCTAGCAAGAACCTATCTATGCTCTATATTGGGACCCTATGGCATTCAGGCCATAGGGTTCTATGTATGCTAGTAAGAACCTCTCTATGCTCTACACATCTTATGACCCTAAGGGCACAAAGTGCCTTGTATGTTTTAAAGAGACCCTTCATGAGGGTTTTTTTTGGCAACCTATGGACCCAGGGCCATAGGGTGCTTTATATGCCAGTAAAAAACACTATTTACAAAAACACCATAGGGTCCCCTCTATGCTAGAACCTCTGTTTTCTCTATATAGATACTATGTGGCTTGAAGGCCATAGGGTTCCCTCTATGGTAGTAAGAAGCTCTAGATATGCTCTATGCTCTATGCTCAAATGCTCTAAATTGACATCCTATGGCCCCAAGGCCACAAGGTGCCCTCATTGTTTTGACACCTTAAGGCCCCATGTATAAAGCACTTTTTGGTCTCTCTATGCTAGTAAGAACCGATCTATGCTCCATATTGGGAGCCTGTGGCCTTCAAGCCACAAACTCCCCTGTATTCTTGTAAGAACCTCTCTATGCTCTACACATCTTAAAGAAACCATTCATGACAGTTTTTTGGCAACCTATGGACCCAGGTCCATAGGGTGCTCTCTATGCCAGTAAAAAACACTATTTTCTCTATATTGAGGAGACCTTGTGGGCTGAAGGCCATAGGGTCCCCTCTATGCTAGTAAGAATCTCTGTTATCTCTATATTGACACCTTGTGGCCTGAAGGCCATAGGGTTCCCCCTATGGTAGTAAGAAGCTCTCTATGCTCTTTGCTCTATGCTCTATCCTCTAAATTGACATCCTATGGCCCCAAGCACTATTTGGTCTCTCTATGCTAGTAAGAACCGATCTATGCTCCATATTGGGAGCCTGTGGCCTTCAGGCCATAGAGTCCCCTGTATTCTAGTAATAACCTCTCTATGCTCTACACATCTTATGACCCTAAGGACACAAGGTGCCCTGTATGTTTTAAAGAAACCATTCATGAAAGTTTTTTGGCAACCTATGGACCCAAGTCCATAGGGTGATCTCTATGCCAGTAAAAACACTATTTTATCTATATTGAGGAGACCTTGTGGGCTGAAGGCCATAGGGTCCCCTCTATGCTAGTAAGAACCTCTGTTATCTCTATATTGACACCCTGTGGCCTGAAGGCCATAGGGTTCCCTCTATGGTAGTAAGAAGCCATCTAAACTCTTTGCTCTATGCTCTACATAGAGATCCTATGGCCCGAAGGCCACAAGGTGCCCTCATTGTTTCAGATGGAAAGTAGGGCACCTTGTGACCCTAGGGAACATAGGGAATCCTATGGAATCCTATGGACCTTGAGATTGTAGATTTTCACCCTATGGCCCTTGGACCACAAGGTCTTTAGATGGGACAGAGGGCATCCAAGGGCCGAGGGTGGCCTACGTACATAGGGTACACCATGGTGCATATTAACGGGCACCATGGCAGCCCCATGCACCTAGGGCTCTAGGGCCATAGGATCTCCAAAAGGAACATAGGAAATCATATGGCCCTTGCGATTGTACATTTCCACCCTATGGCACTTGGGCCATAGGGTCTTCCGATGCAACGTAGGGCACCTTGTGACCCTAGGGAACATAGGGAATCCTATGGCCCTTCAGATTGTAGGTTGTCACCTTATGGCCCTTGGGCCACAAGGTCTCTAGATGGGACGTAGGGCACCTTGTGATCCTATGGATATAGGGCCATAGGATCTCCAAAAAAAACATATGGAACCCTATGGACCTTGAGATTGTACAAATACACCCTATGGCCCTTGGGCCACAAGGTCTCAAGATGGAACATAGGGCACCTTTTGATCCTATGGCCATAGGTTCCTTATGTTCTTTTTGGAGATTTTATGGCGCTAGGGCCATAGGATCTTCAGAAGGAACATAGGGAACCATATGGCCTAAGGACCATAGGATCTCCAAAAGGAACATAGGAAACCCTGTGATCCTATGTCCGTAGGGCCATATGTTCATTTTGGAGATCCTATGGCTCAAGGACCATAGGATCTCCAAAAGGAACATAGGGAACCCTATGGCTCTTGAGATTGTACATTCCCACACTATGGCCCTTGGGCCACAAGGTCTCCAATAGGTCACCCTTTGATCCTATGGCCCTAGGTTCTTTATGTTGCTTTTGGAGATTCTATGGCCCTAGTGCCACCCTATCTCCAAAAGGAACATAGGGAACCCTATGGCCCTTGAGATTGTACATTGCCACCCTAAGGCCCTTGGGCCACAAGGTCTCTAGATCAGACATAGAGCACCATGTGATCCTATGGCCATAGTGCCATATATATGTTTTGGAGATCCTATGGCCCTATGGCCATAGGATCTTCAATAGGAACATAGCGAACCCTATGACCCTTGAGATTGTACATTGTCACCCTATGGCCAGATGGGACATTGGTCACCCTATAGTATGATGTGAGACCACCCTATGGCCTTATGGTCATAGGGTGCCTTAGGGCCATATGTTACTCTTTAGTATGAGGTGAAACCCTATGTAGCCACACCCTATCTGCCCTTCTAAAGATTCAATATCTAGTTTTATTTTAGTGACTACAAATGAATTTAAAGAAACTATATTACACCATATCTTACAAGCACATATAGTGTACACTTTCTTTCCCACCTTCTTCCCTCTCTTTCTTACCCCACCCTCCTGCAACTGAACCCTAATCCATCCTCATACAATAGCGTGCTCTACTCGTCCTCTTACAACGTGTGCCCAACTCCCCACAACCCAATTACAGGTATCCATAGTTTCAGCGTTTTCTGTACTTATTGTCTTTTTGCATTTGCAGGTTTATAATTTTTTGTTGTAATTAGAGATTTTTGCAGTTAGAGTTTTACAATTTTACAGTATTAGGTCACTTATGAGTTGTTTTCTATTTTACAGATTTAGGTCCCTAATAAGAGTTTTTTGTTTTACAAATTTAGGTCCCTAATTAGTGTCTTCTGTTTTATAGTTCTACAGTCTACAGTTTTACAGTTTTAGAGATGTAATTAATGATTTTTGTTTTGTTCTAGAGAGAGGTGATTCACAACACTGCTAAAACGTAATTAGATTAAGAACAGTTAAAACTGAATTAAGAAAAAAGATTAGGGTTTCTGCAGGCTACCTCTGAGTAAATCTGTGTTTGATGAAAAACGGCTGCAGTAGTAGCAAGCAGTAACTTAGGTGTGTTGAGGCCGCGACGATGATGTTTACAGATCTGTGTTTGGGAGGTCGCGACAGCAGTCCTTCTGTTGAAGGTTGTGGCGATGGCTTTGCGTAGATCTGTGTGCGCGTCGCAACGATGGCGTAGAACTATATGCGTAGGGAGAGAGGGAGAGAGAGACAGAGAAAGACAAGCTCTGTGCAGCCTTCTGTGTAGGTTTCGAGCAAGAAACGAGAGAGAGAAAGAGAGCGACAGCGCGGAAAAAATTGTGGTAGAGAGAGAAAGAGAGAGATAAGGTTAGTTAGGTTAGGTTAGAAATTCAAAATTCAAATTTTGAATGTAGGGGTTGTTCTCACGGGTTCGCAGTCAAGATTACTATAGTTCTAGGCTTTGTGCGAAAATGAGACATAGCTCGTCGGCTCCGAAATTGAAAGAGCTTTTCAGCAAAAAAAAAAAAAAAGTATGGAAAAAAAAAAGTTGGTGCAAGGCTTTGTCAATGTCCATATCTTTGTAGTACGAGTGGAACGACACCCATGAAGCAAAATTTGGTTTCAGAATCAAAATCTGCATAGTAAAAAATACACTGAAAATGGCTAAATTTTGAAAAAATTATCCCGAAAATTGTGCGCTATCTTTTTGTCTGATATCAATAAGTGTATTTGAAAACCCATTATGACAAAGTTTGTCGTAGCGTTAAATTTTTTTTTAATATTTTTTATTTACTTTTTAATTATTTTTTAAATTTATGCCGCTTGCGGATATCCCTTGAATAGCCAAAATTATTATGAAGACACCTCAGCCACCCCTGGGCTCACACCATAGGATGGCAATGTTGGAGGTCAAGGATCAAAGCGTGCACTCAGTTCCATCTGAAAATCCTATGTCCTAGGGTTTTCTTCTTCTATCTTGTGAGATCCTTGTGGCCCTACGGTGGCAATGTGAAAGCTTGTGGACCTAGGGCCATAGGGTGGCAATGTATAAGCTCAAGAGCCATAAGTTTCCCTAAATTCCATTTGGAAATCCTATGGCCCTAGGGTTTAGGGGCGACAATAGATAAGCTCCAATACATAGCCCTATGTTCCAGTTGGAGATCCTATGGCCCTAGGTCCACGATAATGTATAAGCTCAAGAGCCATACGTTGCCCTACTTTGTAGTTGGAGATCCTATGGCCCTAGGGTCATGGGGTGCCAATATGTAAGTTGAAGGGCCATAGGGTGCCACATGTCCCATATGGAGATTCTACGGCCCTAGGGCCATGGGGTGGCAATGTATAAGCTCAATGGCCATACATTGCCTATGTTCCATTCGGAAATCCTATTGCCCTAGGGTAATGGGGTGGCAATGTATAAGCTCAAGGGCCATACATTTCCTATGTTCCATTCGGAAATCCTATGGCCAGCTCAAGGGCCATACATTGCCTACGTTCCATTTGGAAATCCTATGGCCCTAGGGTCATGGGGTGCCACATGTCCGATATAGAGATCCTATGGCCCTAGGGCCATGGGGCTGCATTGATATCTTGTCCACCCTTGAACCCGCACCCTTGAGCTTAGGGGCCTTAGGTTCTCTTATTGTACGTTGTGAGATCTTGTGGCCCTAGGGCCATAGGGTGTCAATGTATAAGCTCAAGGGCCATACATTGCCTATGTTCCATTTGGAAATCCTATGGCCCCATGGGGTGGCAATGTATAAGCTCAAGGGCCATACATTGCCTACGTTCCATTTGGAAATCCTATGGCCCTAGGGTCATGGGGTGCCACATGTCCCATATAGAGATCCTATGGCCCTAGGGTCATGGGGTGCCACATGTCCCATATAGAGATCCTATGGCCCTAGGGCCATGGGGCTGCATTGATATCTTGTCCACCCTTGAACCTGCACCCTTGAGCTTAGGGGCCTTAGGTTCTCTTATTGTATGTTGTGAGATCTTGTGGCCCTAGGGCCATAGGGTGTCAATGTATAAGCTCAAGGGCCATACATTGCCTATGTTCCATTTGGAAATCCTAGGGTCCTGGGGTGGCAATGTATAAGCTCAAGGGCCATAGGGTGCCACATGTTCCATAGAGAGATCCTATGGCCCTAGGGCCATGGGGCTGCATTGAAATCTTGGCCACCTTTGACATCGTGGCCATAGGTTGTCTTTTTGTATGTTTTGAAGTCTTGTGGCCCTAGGGCCATAGGGTGTCAATGCTCACACCCTTGGGCTTAGGGACATAGGTTGTCTTTTTGTATGTTTTGAAGTCTTGTGGCCCTAGAGCCATAGGGTGTCAATGCTCACACCCTTGGGCTTAGGGCCATAGGTTGTCTTTTTGTATGTTTTTAAGTCTTGTGGCACTAGGGCCATAGGGTGTCAATGTATAAGCTCAAGGGACATACGTTGCCCTATGTTCCATTTGGAAATCCTATATCCCTAGGGTCATGGGGTTGGAATGTATAAGCTCAAGGGACATACATTGTCGTATGTTTCATATGCCGATCCTATGGCCATAGGGTCATGGGGTTGCAATGTATAAGCTCAAGGGCCAGACATTGTCGTATGTTTCATTTGGAGATCTTATGGCCCTAGGGTCATGGGGTGCCATAGGATGTATATATACTTGACATGAAACTCTGTGAGGTGATCTTGAGGACAACCCTATGGCCTTCAGGCCTTAGGGAGCTAATATAGAGCAAATATGCTTTATACCGGCATAGAGAGCTATGGCCCTGGGGCCATAGCAAAACAATGAGGGTTTTTTGGAAACATTGAGGGCGCCTTGTGGTCTAGGGGCCATAGGAAGTCAATATAGATCATAGAGAATAGACGATAGAGCATAGAGCACAAAGAGATTCTTAGTATCATAGAGGTAACCCTATGAACTTCAGGCCACAGGGTGCTTCTCATGAAACACCCACATACATACTTGTTATGCTTTATGCTACGTAAATCAATATACTCTGCAAGCAGTTTGTTTAACAATTATTCTTGCAATCTTCTTGCAGGTATGGCTAATTTCAATCATGGTGATAGAGTGTGCATGTTTGTAGCGACACAAAAGGTTGCCATTGGGACTGTATTTGAAATAAATCCAAGTGAATATTGTTCTGGCATGCTTATTGGGGAAGGCAATGTATCGGTGTCAGTTGATTTGTGTTTTGAAAAGAAAGCACTCATCCCTTTTCCAACAATGGATGCATTGACAGTGGGAGATGCTTTTCATAGTATTGTGAAATGGAGTAGTGGGTTGTTGCAACATATAAATGAGATGTAGTACAAAGGGGCTTCTATGCATGAGGCTGACAAAGCAGAAGGAGCATTGGATGCACAATGTAATGGAATGAGCTACAGAGAGGTTTGGAAGGATAAGAGGGTTCAACTTTGGGATGAAAGCAAAACACATGTAGTAGCCGAAGGGGTTGTCATGTACGTGTGTCCGTTTGACTCTGTAAACTTTGGTGAGCTAGGTGAAGATAACATTGGTATTGGTATCGAAACATCCTATGCAGATGAGGCTACTATTTCTGCAGAAGCTAGTGTATGCAGCATTAATCTAGTTTGTTGGCCTATCAAGAGAGTGACAACTATGGATGGAAAAGAATTGTTATGCTATGAGGATCTACATGCTATGTATGCGTTACAAGATACATGCATTGAATCAGCTTATTTGGTAGAGCCTATTTCAAAAAAGCGGAAATATTGCTTTGTAAATAGGAAGCCAAAAATGTCAGTGAAAGCTTCTAAGAGATCCAATCAAGCATCTCTAGAATCTGTCCAGCTTGTTTCAACCATAGATTGTTGTTCCAAAAGGTGTTGTCAATATGCCAATCGAGATAAGGTCATGGCTATGCGCAATGAATTTTGGGGACAGAGTTTGCAAAATAGAACAAACTATGTGTATGATACAATGTTGACTGCATGGCGTGAGAACAAAAAAACTACAAAGACATGCTATGTGTTTTCTTTTAATGGCAGTGAGGTTTGCAGTAGAGCTTGGTACGAAATTCATGGCATTCCCAAAACTTCATTTTATCGTTACCGTGAACATTTTGAGAATGGGGTTAGACGCTCAGTGCATGGTAATGATGGTGTCATGAGAAAAGGAAGAGACCATATAGAAATGGGAAGGGCATTGATGCGCTCTTTTGTTGATGAAAACTCGGAGAGAATGCCACATAAGAGTAGAACCATGGAAGATGGTACTAGGGAAACTTTGCTTGCAATACCAAACACGTACAAGCAAGTAGACATTTTACATGATGTCAATAAAACACTTGACAGTATGAGTCTCAAGCCAATGTCTAGCATGACATTCAATAGGATTTGGAATACAGAGTTTGCTAATGTGACATTGTCAAAAACAAGTGAGTTCTCCAAATGTGTTGTGTGTAGCCGGATAAAGTCTCAACTAGAGTCAACAAAGGATGATGAGATGATTGCACGTTTGAAGGATGAACGTCGAATTCACATGTTGCAACAACAAAGTTGTAGGAATGTGTACTATACCTGGCGTAAGTTCTCCCAGTTGCAAAAGGATAAGTATTTATGCATTATACATGATAAAATGGATCAAAAAAAGACAGCAATACCTAGGTTGCGTGTGAACTCAAAAGATTATGCGAATGCATATCAATTGCAAGTATCATTAACAGGTATGATTACACATGGACATGGTCATGGAATGTATGGTCACTTCTCACTTAATGGTCTATGGCCTTCAGATCCCAATGCTACAATTGGTTCCCTTGCATTATGCTTATAGAATCTGGAAAGAACAAAAAACCATGGACAAGGAGATTTATGCCATGACGGTATGCCACGCAGCAATGTAACGTTATTCAATGCATTGAACTCAAGGAGAGCTCTAGACCTCCAAAAAAAAATGAAGCAAGAGCATGAGAGGAATGCATCAACAATGACACCACCATTGGCCATCCAGGGATGTAATGAAGATATTGTACACATACAATCAAATTCCTCTCAATGTGTTGTGGATACCATATCCACTCCTATATTTAAAAAATTGCCTGAGAATCTTTTGTTACAGCTAGATAATTGTGCAAGAGAGAATAAAAATCGATATTTGTTTGCATACTTATCCTTGTTAGTAGCAAAAGAAGTTTTCAAAACTGTGCATTTGGGATTCTTAATGGTGGGTCATACACATAAGGACATAGATGCAATGTTTAGTAGGTTCTCAGAAAGATTGCGAACAGGAATGACATTTACTTTTCCACATCTGATGGAACATTTTCAAAAATGTGAAAGCTCAGCTCCAGCACCATTTTTGATGACACAAGTTCCCGACTTTAAATCCTTTGTGCAAGGGTACATGTGTGACGGACAAGATGCTCTAGTCGGACACTCTAAGCCACTTCAATTTCGTTTCTATATGCAAGGTGAAGTCCCAGTAATGCAGTACAAAATTCATCCCAAATCACCCGATTGGATGCGAAAGGAGTCGGGAATTGAGTTGTGGAAAAAAGATGACCAGGGAAAACCAAAATTACCAACAGGCTGTCCAGATGTGGTACCTATAGCAGACTATGTTAGAGATATTCCGCTTGTTATTCAAGGGATTAAGTCATATCTTGAATTTTGGAAAAGATGTTCTCTATTAAAGGGAAAGGACCATGACTCCACAAAATACATGGAGCCTGTTATCACTTATTGGCAAAACATAATCAATGAGCTTGAACAACCAACTAATAAACACATTGGTGAATATACAACATTTTGGCCAAAGACTATAGGGAGTCATAGAATGCAAGAGATAGAGGAAGACAGAGATGAGTTTCAAGGATATGAAGAATTGAATGATCACTATGTTGGTCCTCAAAGTGCAAGGCCACAAGAGGCCTTTAGGCCTCAAATTGATGTAAGAAAAGGGGATCTTGTTCTTGTGAGACCCGCAGATCCTGAATATCCGATATGGCTAGGAGTGGCAGAGTCAAACGTTGATGTAGACAAATCATCTCCTAACTACAAGAAAGTTTTGATTCAGTATTGGGCACCTAAACATCGAAAACGAAATCCCACAATACAAGAACAGTATGAGGATTGTTGGAAAAAGAGTTGGTGTTGCAATCTTGCTGACCCAAAGCGCTGGGAGTGTGTTGATACAATTGTATGGTCATGGACTCCAAGGGGTGGAAGAATTGCGGAAACAATCAAGATCCCATCAAATGTCATGGAGAAGGCACAGGCTAGCTTAATAGGAGAAGTTGAATAGCATTTTATATCTTGCTCATTGTTTTATTTTCCCAGTTTATGTATGATTTTATGAAGTATTTTTAAACACCCACAAAATTCTAAAAGGTGTTTCTCAACACCACCATTTTCTTGGGAATCTATCTCTTTTATGAATTGTTTTGAAACACCCACATAAAAATAAAAATTTTAAAAGGTGTTTCTCAACACCACCATTTTCTTGAGAATCTATCTCTTTTATCAAGTGTTTTGAAACACCCACATAAAAATAAAAAATTTAAAAGGTGTTTCTCAACACCACCATTTTCTTGAGAATCTATCTCTTTGTCACATTCCCAAATTAAATGAATTTTTTCCAAATTTAATGGGAAATAAGAATCCATAGGCGTTGAAATTAGTCCCAAAGTTCTGGGATTTTCCCATTTCATCTAAAATGGTTTTATAGCCGAATATCCTCTTTTGCTTACACCAAGTGAATCAAGTGTGCCTTGTATCTCTTTTGCAGGCACTGAGTTCTCTGAAATAAAGCGGTCCACTACATTTCGTTGTAGGACCTTAAACTTCTTGTCATGTACTATATCTACTGCAAGGCTTCTACTTATAAGTGGCTTCAATCTCTTTCCTATATTGAATTTGGGGTCAATATTTTCCTTGTCAGGATAGATTGAATCTCTACATGAAGACAATGCATAAGTAAATAACAGAAAATTTACTTCACTAACACTATTTAGGCACATGAAAACAATGCATAAGAAGAAAAAACAAAAAATTTACTTAACTAAGACAATTTAGTCAACCAAGAAGCATCACCTTAATGCTTTGGATTCTTTTCTTGAGACCTCCAGATGCAACCTGCAATGTTTCAAGATTGCGCAATTTCTTCTTTCGGATACGACCACCCAAGATGGTGTCCTTCATTTGACAACTTCGTACCTTTCCTTTCAGTTCCTGTATCTCTATTTTGTGTTGCAAAATGGTCACCTGATCTGTAGAATGCAAATGTGAAAGACGAACAATCTCACATTGTTGAGCTTGGAGAATGCCCTTATAAGTTTCAGCTTCCCTTGTAATAGATTTACAATAACCCAGAAGGCCTTTTTCTCCATCACCGGCAAAGGTCAATAAGCTTGTAGGATTGACAAACGATGGAGAATAGAGAGAGCCTCTCGTCTAGATATCTATGTGTTTAGCTCCCTGAGCTCTGAGCCTGTCTATGGATGCGGGAGGTATATGTGTGTTTGCTTTACTACGCTTAATCAATGGTTGGTACTCATTGTCCAATCAATGTGAAGGTGATATTTGGCTCGTTTTTGCATTACATTTGTGCCATTTGAGGAGTGCGCCATTACCAAAGGTGCAGGTTTAATGAAAAGTGAATAGGCGGTTGCGCCTTCGTCCCTCCATGTTGACGAGGTTCATTCAATGCAACTGAAAAGAATATTATCCCTCAATCATTACGGACGAATGTTCAGAAGAGTAAAGAATCTACTTAAAGTACACTTTTTGAACTTTTACCATGAAAGACCCACCTCTATTATTCGCCATATTTTCTAGAGAGAGAGTGCAAAAAATACATTTTCTTAGAAGGCCCTCCAAATGACCTCCAAAATTTCCTAATGAAGAGCAGCACTGAAAAGAATATATCACTTGGTTTGCATTACGAGAAAAATGATGTAGCAAGAGCATCAAATGATTTTGGAAATCTTGGAATTTGTACCCAATTCTCCAGTACTCTTATATGACATTCTAGCCAAAGAAGTTGAGTTACCTCGCTTCTTTCTAGCTCTCTCTATGCACCTCTCGCTGAGCTTTCTGATCAATAATGATATATTCAAATACCAGATGGGCTCAGAGTCTAGTATGAAGAGGCAACACGGAATGGATGGCATGGAATCAAGTGCTGCAAGAGATGCTCCAAAAGATGATGGTTAGCGAGTTACTTGGTGCTTTACACAGGTTCTAGCTCTTAATGGGCCAATGGAAAATCCAAATCAGAAGGGTCATAAAGATTACAAACCAGCTATTGCCGTTTAAAATTGAAGCATCCAAGATTCTAGAGAAAGAACTGGCTAACAAGGCAAGCTCAAAACCCCAATTTAGAGAAATGGCAGAGATGCTATTCAAAGCACGTGTCAAATGTAACTAGTGACTATCTCAAGCATGGTTTCACATTGCATCTTATTGCCATAAGTTGGCTAGGGCTAGACTGACAAAGGGCAAGAGCACTTTGTATTATGTTGACACCAAGACATGGAATCCCTTATGAAGTTGAGATGAAGACTGCCAGGAAGGATCAGTAGGAGCAAGAGGCACTATTCAAACTAATTTAAAAGGAAGATGCTGGAGCACCCACTTCCCAGGAACCTTTTGAAAGAAAGAAGGCACTTGACAAGAAGAGGGTTTGCTAGAAAGACACTGTTTGAGCCGCTGGTGCTTTGCCACTGGCCTTTTGTAAGATAAAGTAGATCCAATGGTTTTAACAGGCACCTTTAGAGTCCTATGCGGGAAATTAAGAGCTAGCTACCCAAATACAGAGATAAAGGAAACAGTGGAGCTACCTTTGACACCAACAATTTTGGGAAATTTTGGTGCCTCTAACAGGTAGCTAACGGATACCAGAAGCTTCCACAAGTAGTAACTAGCTTGGTATGTGTGTATGTGTTTGCAAGCCAAGAGTAGATATTCAAGCCATGTCAAGGGAAGATGCAAGCCATGTCAAGGGAAGATGCATGAAAAAATCTCTCTCTCTCTCTCTCTCTCTCTCTCTCTCTCTCTCTCTCTCTCTCTCTCTCTCTCTCTCTCTCTCTCTCTCTCTCTCTCTCTCTCTCTCTCATGATGAAATTTGTAGGCTAATGGCAAGCCTTCAAACCATGCAAGTAACCCTTGCTTGCGTGAGGTGGAGCCAGGGGAAGAGCAGAAATATTGTTCACTCTTTTTTCTATATGTGATGCCCGTAGATCGAGGGAAGGAGAGGCAGAGCCTTGTTGTGTGTGTTTCCTTCCTATGAAGAGTTCTCTCTCTCTCTCTCTCTCTCTCTCTCTCTCTCTCTCTCTCTCTCTCTCTCTCTCTCTCTCTCTCTTTCTCTCTCTCTCTCTCTCTCTCTCTCTCTCTCTCTCTCTCTCTCTCTCTTCTGCAATACCTATCTCTTCCTTTTTTGACAATGAAGGGAGGCTCTAGTGAGTGGAATGTCACGAGTGAGAGGGCCCAAAATGAATTTCTTTTAGGTAGAGTGAGTAGAATGGTAGTTGAGTAGTTATAATGGGTGACACATAACTTAAATTTTGAGTGTTAATTTGAAGTGGTTGCTTTGCTTTCCCTTGAATATCAAGGCTTTACAAAGATTAAATAATAGTGCCATGTTTTAATGTAACCATAGTTTTTCATCTTTGAAAGAGGTGTCTCGCAACTTCTAGAGTTCAAGTGCTTGACATGACACCAGTTTTATAGTGTCTTTGACCAAGGCCGGTCTTGACTACCATCTCTTCTTTTCTTTGTCCTAGTTCAACATGCAACATAGAATATATATATATATATATATATATATATATATATATATATATATATATATATATATAGAGAGAGAGAGAGAGAGAGAGAGAGAGAGATAGAGATGCCACCTTGCCCCTATAATGAACTCATCCATTGAAAAGGAATCTTCCAAATGTTGTAAGATTCCCATTCCATAATTATCTTGTTGCATCTACTACTTTATCCATCTGTAAATACATCTATAATTTTAATATGCTCCTGTGGGAAAGAAAGACTCTCTAGCTCATTATTTGGCAAGAGAAAGGAACACACGTTTGGGAAATGATATTTAGCAGAAACATAAGAGCTTGCTAGTGGAAAAGATAATGTGACAGGTAGCCCGTTGTTGTATTAAATATGTAGCAAATCAATCAATTCAATCAGTTCCACATCCATGAGGTTCTTGAGAACGAAGGTTGAAAGGTATTTTATTGTCTTGCACTTTCATGGACAAGACACAAAATTTCTCTAATGTAGTATATCTAGTTTTATTCAAACTTGCTAGTATTGCGCTCTAAACGGCGGGGCTTTGACGCAATATTGCAACGTAGAGTGAAAAATATAGTATATGTTACTTGATAGATGGGAAATGCTAACTCACTTTTGTCACTTGCTTTTTGGTAATCCCCCTTCCAAAAGGGTCATTTCACTTTTACTTGTCTATGTTCAAGCTGTTAAATCCCTCTCACAATTTTACCAATTGGTTGCTCTTAGGCCCTAGTCATCACCATTAGGTGACTACGGTTTCTTTCATTTTCTCATTTCTCTCAAAGGAAAGACCTTTGAATAGTCTTAATTGGCCTGATTAGACCTACTTTAAAGATAGTGATATCTTTAATTATAGTTCAATCCTTATACTAAGTCTAAAGCACCCTAGATTTCATAGTTCTCATGATTTTCTTCAATATAGTACTCCCTCTTGTTATTGTGAAGTATTAAAATATAATAAGCTCATAAGTTGTTCTAAATACCTAATAAATAGATAGATTTGGAATTCTGCTTTATCTTGCCATGCCTATAAACCTATACATACTTTGTGAAGAGAGTTATTTAACCATGATCAATTAACAATACATGTTTACATAGAAATAATTTACTTTAAACTCTCATAAGCACTAAAGTTTCACTTACCTAACAAGGATTAACCCTGCTAGTAAAATGCTCCTTGGAAATAATTGTGTATTAATGACTCTCATTGCCTTGCTATACAATAAAAGGAGATTATGATCAATATCTCTTTGCTAGTAAAATGCTCCTTGGAAATAATTGTGTATTAATGACTCTCATTGCCTTGCTATATAATAAAAGGAGATTATGATCAATATCTCTTTCCTGTACACTAAGCAAATAGGAATTTTTAAACAACTCAAATGTGCATTGACAATGGTGTCCTCCCTATAGCCTCTTTCATAAAAACATAAATTTTAAACAAGTGTTTAGTAGTACAAGTCATTTCTTACAACTCAAAACTCCCTATAACCTCTTTCATAAAAACATAAATTCTAGACAAGTGTTTAGTAGTACAAGTCATTTCTTACAACTCAAAACTCCTAGAGTATGATGGCAAGCATCACTAGAGCTCCTTTATATATTTCATTCATTTTTGCTCCTCAAAAAACCGATCCCATACTCTACCTATTTCCTATACCTCTAGCACTTTAAGCTAGCATTTTCTTTGGTTAAGAAAAGAATTAACCAATAGACACAAACTACTTGTAAAAGTAGTTAAATGGTAACAAGCTTGCACAAAATCATGTGGTGATAGAGTTACTCTTTTAGTTGGAAAATTGGCTTTATCATCAGTTTATGGAAGAGTCTTACCATGTGGTGAGCAAGATTTTTCGAGCGAAGAAAAGTCCGAGCAAATAAATAAAGAAACCAATTGGGCTTTGTTAAGAAAGATACATGTGAATTTAGGAGTTTCATCATAAGAACCCTAAACCCCTTATGTTGAACTAATGTAATATGTCACAGTTTTTGTGAGTGATGTCTCCATGTGCCACGCAAGCTTGGAAATGCCAAAATTGTGACGTGTGTTGGTAGCCATAGTTTTGACCATCTCCTTTGTATACACCAACAAAATGTTTCCATTAAAAAGGGAACATGTTGTCAATACACACCACCTAATAAGATCAAACGTGAAATGCAAACACAATCTATGATAATGTCAATAGTTTTAAAAATTGGCCAAGGTACTATTCTACAAAAGCAAAATGAACAAAGCAACATTGAAATTTATTCTCGCACGAGGCTTAGTTTCCTGTAGGAAGTGCCAACAATTGCTTACAACCATCAGCATCAGCTTTCCGCTGGCTTAGTTTCTATGAATATGCCTTTTTAGGCATAGTTTGAAAACTATGCATGTTGCTTGCCGGTTACCTCTCTCTCTCTCTCTCTCTCTCTCACCTGTCTGCACCTCACTCTTTCTCTCACTACATGCTACTCCCTATCCTTCTCAGAGTTGTTGTACTGGCCCTGCGTCATATATGTGGAGGCTTATAGATAACTAAGCATCACGTGAGCACATTCTAAGTCTAATAAAAAGAAAACACTTGCTAGCCATCAAAGGTTGATTGTATTGAACCCAAGCTCGTGTAATGTGATCATGGATAGGGATCCAAGCTAAAGCAAAATGCCTACTCTAAAACCAACAGCTTTAAGTATATGATCAAGAGCAGTAGCATAGCCTTAGGAGAGAAGCCCTGTCAGTAGAAAGGACACTAAAGACGCAGTTATTGCCAAGACAAAAGTGCAGAAGTGACATCACCACATCTTGCTCAAGACTTGTGTACATGCACACACACTTTTGTTTTACTGAGCTCTTTGTTTGTGTTTTTTTTTTTTAAGCAACTTAAACTTTATTCACATGGTATCATACTTTTTTGAATGTTGCATACTTCTCTATCTACATCTCTGCTTATCGTTTAGTATACAACAATATATTTTTTCTTGGAATGTATGAAAAGCCTCAAACAATAGATTATACTTGTGCTCCTGTCATGGTTACAATCGTTGTGCGCGCACTTGCTCAATCTCTATGTTCGCACAACCATATACCATGAGATAGAATCCAAACATTGATGACTTTATGTGGGCTAGCATGTCATCTGGCCCTTCAAGTGTATGCTTCTAGAGAGCACTCTATGTTGAGAAAGGTTTTTGTATCCACCTGAACATCAGCATCATAGTTCTCATTGATTGCCAGACGTGCTCTTGTATGTTGCAAGAAGAAGTGAGCCTAGCCACATTTGAAAGATGACAATTAGCTTTCAATGCCATCAAGAATCTTGGAGGTAACAAGATAGAAGTCTTTTGAACCCAATTCGCCGCCATCAATGAAGAGGAGTTCACAGAGTCTCTCTCTCTCTCTCTCTCTCTCTCTCTCTCTCTCTCTCTCTCCACCTTCTAACTATTATAATGGAGAGAAGTCGTTGAGGAAAGTGCCACATGGCTGATGGAGGTGAGGTGAGGTGGAAGTGAGCCATGTGGAGGCTACAAGTGGAAGGGCGAATTTTTTAAAACCCAATTTCTTAAAAGAATAAACGGTTTAATCGTCATCAACTAAGGACATCGCTTAAGATTTGCATGAAGGGCGTAGTTGGTGATGATCACGAGAGAGAGAGAGAGAGAGAGAGAGAGAGAGAGAGAGTAGTAGCAGCAGCAGTAACAACAGTCGACCCATGATGGACCTCTGCATGCTTGGCAATGTCTGTACTCTGCAAGGATGTCCACCAATTTTTCATGGTACAGGCACCGATGGGCGCATTGGACGAGCCGACATCTCTCCCAAATCACTCTCGCTGTTGTGTGTGTGTGGCAACAGGTGCTTTTCTTGAATGTTGAGGCCGGCAGGTAAGTGCTAGAGTAAGGTTCTCTCCTGAGCACTCTGATGGCAAGCGCGACGCCATCAATGAGGATACAGAGCACGTCACTGACGATAACGTGGAGGATACAGCAGAGTTTCTTGAGAAAATCATGGCATTCATAGCTTAGATCGAAGATGGCAACATCCCGCCATTGAATGCAGAGATTGGGACGAGCAGCAAGAGGAGACGATGGCAGTACAGGTGGCAAGGGATGCTGGGTGTGCCGGGGGGGGGGGGGGGGGGGTTGGGTTTGCACATCTGCTTCAAAAAACGAAAGCAGTAGGCGGACTCAAGAGCTGCACGCGATCGATCTCCAGAAAATAAGAAAAACGTATTGAAGCAGTCTGCGCCCGGCGTGCACTGTTTTAGGACGTTTTTTATTATTTTGAACAACCTGCAGATGCCACAGAGAGAGAGAGAGAGAGAGAGAGCGAGCTTTCTTGGCTAACAAGATAGCTGCAGATGATCAGAGACAGTCAGAGTATTTTGAAACACCTGTAGATGCCACACACACACACACACACACACACGAGTCACGAGACGCTTGTAGATGATCAGAGACAATGAGAGTAAGGGCATGGTCACGCGAGGCTTAGTTATCAGTTATTGATAACTATGCCAACTATGCACAGACAAAGCATTTATTGAATAACTAAGCCGCTTGCATGATCACGCGAGGCTTAGTTATTCATTCATCCTCCCAACTATGCCTTCAACTTCACAACTATGGCAAATTCAGCATAGTTACAAAGGGTAGGCTTAGTAAGTCATTTAATGCTCTTTTTTGCGTGTGACCAAGAATGAGGCTTCGTTATTTGTTCAAATAACCGATAACTAAGCCTCGAGTGACCATTGCTTAACAGACTTCCAAAAAATTAAAAAAAATGCCTTGAAGGAGTCTGCGTCGACGCAGACTGTTTGAGGACGAGCTATTTTTTATTTTCCACCTCTTGACACGAGAGAGAGAGAGAGAGAGAGAGAGAGAGAGAGCTTTCTTGGCTCACGAGATAACTAAGCCTCGAGTGACCATTGCTTAATAGACTTCCAAAAAATTTTAAAAAATGCCTTGAAGGAGTCTGCGTCGACGCAGACTGTTTGAGGACGAGCTATTTTTTATTTTACACCTCTTGACACGAGAGAGAGAGAGAGAGAGAGAGAGAGAGAGAGAGAGAGAGAGAGAGAGAGAGAGTGTATGTGTGTGTGTGTGTGTGTGTGTGTGTGTGTGTGTGTGTGACAGAGAGAGAGAGAGAGAGAGCTTTCTTGGCTCACGAGTCACCTGGAGATGAAAGACAAATGCAATAGACCTCCAATTTTTTTTAAATAAAAAGTCTTGAAATAGTCCGCGCCGACGAACTGTTTCAAGACAATTTTTTAAAATTTTTACACTTGTAAACGTGCACGAGAGAGAGAGAGAGAGAGAGAGAGAGAGAGAGAGAGAGAGAGAGAGAGAGAGTCAGTATGGTATATTGGTAGCGTTTTCAAAAATGAAAAAAAAAACACCTATAACAGTCCGTGCCGACGCGGACTCTTTCAGGAGTTATTTTTTCATGTTCGAAAACAAAGGGTTGCCAATGTATGGCTGGCAATTTTTCCATTCCTTGGGATGTTTTGGAGTCCATGAGAGAGTGAGAGAGAGAGGGGGGGGGGGGGGGGGGAGAAGAAGAAGAGAATTCAAGATCATAAGAAACTATCTCAAGAGACCTTAAAGATCTATCCAAGAACTCAAGACCTGTTAGTTAAGAGAGAAATGGCACAACCAATTTATCACCTCACCTACATATGTGAGAGAGTATAAGAGAGGAAGCTTGGTTCACACACAGAGCCAGCATGGTACATTGTAGTGACCTCCAAAACTTTTCCTCAAATAGTCCGTGCCGGCAAGGACTGTTTGAGTATTTTTTTCATTTTTGAAAACAAATGGTTGCAAGTGTAAGGTAAGCAATTTTTTCATTCCTTGAGATCTTTTGGCATCCACACACGAGAGAGAGAGAGAGAGAGAGAGAGAGAGAGAGAGAGAGGAGAAGAAGAAGAGAATGTAAGATCATAAGAAACTATCTCAAGAGACCTTAAAGATCTATCCGAGAACTCAAGACCTGTTAGTTAAGAGAGAAATGGCACAACCAATTTATCACCTCACCTACATATGTGAGAGAGAGAAAGAGAGGAAGCTTGGCTCACACAGAGAGTCAGCATTGTACATTGTAGTGACCTCCAAAACTTTTCCTCAAATAGTCCGCGCTGGCACGGACTATTTGAGGAGGTTTTTTTTTCATTTTTGAAAACAAATGGTTGCCAGTGTATGGTAAGCAATTTTTTCATTCCTTGAGATCTTTTGGCATCCACACACGCGAGAGAGAGAGAGAGAGAGAGAGAGAGAGAGAGAGAGAGAGAGAGGGAGGGAGGGAGGGAGGGGAGAAGAAGAAGAGAATTCAAGATCATAAGAAACTATCTCAAGCGACCTTGAAGATCTATCCGAGAACTCAAGACCTGTTAGTTAAGAGAGAAATGGCACCACCAATTTATCACCTCACCTACATGTGTGAGAGAGAGAAAGAGAGGAAGCTTGGCTCACACACAGAGTCAGCATGGTACATTGTAGTGACCTCCAAAACTTTTCCTCAAATAGTCTGCGCCGGCACGGACTGTTTGAGGAGGTTTTTTTTCATTTTTGAAAACAAATGGTTGCAAGTGTAAGGTAAGCAATTTTTTCATTCCTTGAGATCTTTTGGCATCCACACACGCGCGAGAGAGAGAGAGAGAGAGAGAGAGAGAGAGAGAGAGAGAGAGAGAGAGAGAGAGAGAGAGAGAGAGAGAGAGAGCGGGGGGGGGGGGAGAAGAAGTGAATTTAAGATCATAAGAAACTAGAGAGAGAGAGAGAGAGAGAGAGAGAGAGCGGGGGGGGGGGGGGGGGGGAGAAGAAGTGAATTTAAGATCATAAGAAACTATCTCAAGAGACCTTAAAAATCTATCCGAGAACTCAAGACATGTTAGTTAAGAGAGAAATGGCACAACCAATTTATCACCTCACCTACATATGTGAGAGAGAGAAAGAGATGAAGCTTGGCTCACACACAGAGTCATCATGGTACGTTGTAGTGACCTCCAAAACTTTTCCTCAAATAGTCCGCGCCGGCACGGATTATTTGAGGAGGTTTTTTTTCATTTTTGAAAACAAATGATTGCCAGTGTATGGTAAGCAATTTTTTCATTCCTTGAGATCTTTTGGCATCCACACGAGAGAGAGAGAGAGAGAGAGAGAGAGAGAGAGAAGTATGAAGAAGAAGAAGAAGAGAATTATAATGTCATAAAAAACTATCCTCAGAGACTAAAGAATTATTCCAAGAGACCCTAAAGATCTATCCAACAAAGATAATTGAACTTAAGACCTCTTAATGAAGAGGGAAATGACATAACCAATTTATTAGCTCACCTGAAGACATGAGAGAGAGAGAGAGAGAGAGAGAGAGAGAGAGAGAAGAAGAAGAAGAAAAAGAAGAAGAAGAAGGAGAGAATTTTAACGTTGTAGGAAACTATCACAAGGGTCCATCAAGATCATTCCGGTGAGGAGAATTGCACTCGAGATTTGTTATTCAAGAGGGAGGTCAAAAATGGCATAACCAATTTCTCAGCTCATATGCAGACACGAGAGAGAGAAAGAGAGGGATCTTGGATCAACTGCAAAAGAGAGAGAGAGAGAGAGAGAGAGAGAGAGAGAGAGAGAGAGACCTCCAAAAAAAAAAAAAAATCCTAAAACAATACGCACCAGGTGGACTGTTTTAGGAGGTCTTTTTTTTTTTTTTTAACAAAGGGCCTATAATTTTTTTCAAGAGATGTTTTGGTGTGCAATTTTTTCGGTCCTTGCATGCTTATTTTGAATCTACATATGATACATAGGGGACTTAGAACGTAAGACTCTAAGCCTTTCTTCCACCATTATCGTTGCCAATTGTTGTCTTCTCATGTGGTTGTTGATGCTCCACTTCCCATAAGTGGAGCGAGCTTGCAACAGCTAGTTTGCAAATGGTGCACAATAAATTATTAGAAATTCCCTAGGAGAACTTCAGAAGTTTAGAATGACTAGCCAACATGTTGGCAATCGGCACCCCATGTGAACTATCTCAAAGATGATTGGAATTTCTTTACGTGCTTGACCAACTTGGCATGCGCATGCATGCATGTTGTCAACACTCTTCCTTCATTGCACATTGTTAACGCTCCACCATCATCCCACACTATGCCTTCCATGCCCACCTGCAATGTTTTCCTCCTCTAATTGAATCTACTTGTTGGCCCTACGCTATGGGGCCACCCTGGAGAAGGCAAAGAAACACACACACCCCTTTCAAACTATCATCAAAGGGTCTCTATTGTAGTGGGTTTTCAATGACTTTGTGCAACTCAACAGCCTACCGCCACACACCCTACTCAAACTATTTACAAGGGTCTTTTCTAGGGCGGTTTCCAAAGGCTTTGTGCAACTCAGCCAACACATGAAAAGATAGCTTTGCCATTATATTAAAAGACAGAGAGAGCGATTTATCTGTCTATACTCAAATTTCCAGCTACATAAGGACTCAGTTGGTAGCAAGCAAAGCTCTCGGAGGCAACCATGCACAACTATGCTGCCAACGATCTGAATGGCAACAACCATTGTGCATTGCACGACAATTCAACCACCTTGAATTTCATTGCTGGCTTGTAGCACCACCCCAATACAATTGGATGCCACTATTACATTAGAAAATTTCTGAGGTCATTTGGCGGGCCTTGTAAGAAATTGTATTTCTCTCTCTAGAAACTTTTTTTAAAATGCACTTGCACCTTGTGAGTACGTCCAAAAGGACAACCAGACACTCTAAAAAGTATATTTATATTCCCAATCGTCCTTGAAAACGGTCACTTTTTTATTAATGCGAGCGTCTTTTTCAGGAGGCAGGTGCGGCGCATTCAATGCAACTTACGTCATCACTGGAACTTTAAAAGTCACAAGCTATCAAATAGAGATAGATTTTGAGGCTTTTGACACCACCAATGTGTCCGAAATGCCAAAATACCCTAGAAATGAATGTCTACTTGTCTCGTTCCGACATCTCGAGAGGCAAAAAATGTCAAAAAACCCCCAAAAATGGGCTTTTTACTTAAGGCGCGCGAGGAGGCATTCTAAAATTCTAGAATGCCCCCCTGCACGCCGTTAGTACAAAGCTTCTTTTAGTGGTTTCTGGACACTTATCTTTAAAGAAAACCCCTTTTTAGAGGTTTTTTGACATTTTCCTCTCAAAAAGCTCCCTAAAAAGAGGAAAAAGGGGGCTTTTTACTAACGGCGCGCGAGGAGGCATTCCAAAATTTTGGAATGCCCCCTCGCGCGCCGTTAGTAAAATGTTCTTTTAGGGGTTTTTGACATTTTTTGCCTCTTTGGATGTCAGAGCGAGCCAATTAGACATTCATTTTCTAAGATATTTGGGCGTTCCGGACGCATTGACAATATCAAAAGTTTCAAAATCTTCCACCACTTGATAGTTTTGTGACTTTTTGAGTTCCAGTGATGACGTAAGCCGTATTAAATGCACCGCATCTACCTTCTGAAAAAGGTGCTCGCATTAAATGAAAGAGAGTGATCGTCTTCAAGGACCACTAGATTATTAAATGAGGAGAGGGACACCTTTTATATTTTTGTTAATATCAATCTATTTTTCTACGTAACGTAGGCTTTTCTCTCATTGGAGGAGCTTATTTTCCTCTCTCTTCCAAAAGGCCCTCCAAAAGACCTCCGAAATCTCCTAATGATGTCAAGCTTCTGAGACACAAGGAAGGGAAGCTCTTCTACAAAGATGTCCAAGGCAGAGTGCATACCAGAAATCTTCAAATGACGTCCCAAGATTGAATGCAATACAATAAGGCTTCAAAATGGAGCTCCTTGCTTGTCCTAAGAAAGTATCAAAAGAGCTGATATAGGTATACATCCTACGTAAATCTTGATTAAGGGTGGGTGCTTTAGATTTGAATCTCTAGCTATGAACAACTTGACACCCATGATGCTTGCTTGGAAACCCTTTGCTTTCCTCTCGTAATAGGTGCTTGACCTACCACCTTTTAAAAAAAGGACTAGGATGCTGGTTGGGTAGAGAGATAAGGGGGGACAAAGGTGTTTAGGGATAGCTAAACTACTGTATGTTTTCTTCTATGAAAAATCCTTTTCTAAATTGCCATTATATCAATCAGGTTTGGCTCTGCTCGGTTTTATGATTGCTCGGAGTTTGATGTAGCTCTTCAACTTATCTAAGCATAGGACATCTACTATAGCTAAACTTTTTTTATCTTTTAGATGTAGCAAAAACATCAAAATTCATTTCCTTATGTACATATATTTAATTAAAAAATATATGTACTCATTTTTACTTGCCTCTATCAATTCTCTTTTTGAATGTTGTGAATAACATATATAGATTCTCACACACACACACACACACACCTTCTTGACCATTTATATTGCATAGCTTTGTGCTTATTTTTCCAATAAGCCTATAGGGATGCATTGGACAAATCTAGTGAGAACCTACACTATGAAGGGTCATGCAATAAGTGCCCATGGACTAAAGTGTAAAGAGAATATATGTGAGAGAGCCCCTTATTCTTCTATCTAGTAAAGAATAAGGGACAGTCGGACGCCTCTGTTGTGCTCGACTGGGGTAAGAGGCACACCGCCTTTAACCGAACACATGGCAGTAAGAACAACTGCTCATGACAATTAAGAGACCCTATGCAACTACGTAAAATAGGAATCTCTTCTAGTTTTTTTGTAATTTCAAACCTCTAGGGGAGATTGTTTTGACCTACACTAAGGCTTATAAATAGAAATTCTACTTCTAGTGTTCACCAAACACATTGCCTTCTTATATACTTCTCCAAACGTGTTAGTGCCATGAATTTTTTGTGATATTTCTTCGCTAAATGGACAATATGAAATTATGCCCATTTAATGGAATTAATATGAAATGCCCTTCCATAGGGAACGAGACTACTTCCCATTGCCTATATTTTAAAATAATAGGGTGCACTTCAAATCATAATATTACCTTGAAGGCATGTGTGAGGATACATGACGTTGACTGGCTAAGCACATGCAATCATCAGCTTTAGGATGATGTCTCTTGGACTATACTTATTGCAAATAGTTGTTCAACATGGGAATAGAAAACGACCTTTAGGCTATCTACATTGCTTGCACAATGAGGACATCTCTTATTGGCTATTATCGCATCCTTCAAGCATAAGGTGTTATGGAAGACGCTCACATGGGTGAGCACATGCAATCAAGGGCTCTTATATAAAGTGTCAATATTTGCAATCCTTTGGTCGACATGTATGTAGGCATGAAAATCTTTTGGAAGCACTTTTCTTTTTTGATGAGCGACTTGAGTAGAATGTGATCTCTCAAGAAAGGCAGACAAAATGAACTTTGTCCATCAAATAGAACATGCATTTGATGGAGACAATAAAATGAGCCAATGTTATTGCATGAGTGTATAAAAGGGCATCTATGTGAGGATGATATGGGATGTCTGTGTGCCCATGTACATATCTCTCACCCTTCCCATTTCTCTTTAACCACAACTTTAGCAACAGAGTGGACATGTGGTAGTGATGTGTGTGAACACACTACGACCGCCAGGGCATTTTTTCCCTCTTTAGGAGGTTTTTTCTCCCATGCATTGATATATGCGCACATCACTCTAGGGCTATCTATCTTTCCATTGCATACTAAGTAATACACTCTCTATTGTGTGCCTTGAGCTTCCTTCGTCTCCTCCAAGCTGTGTGCGTTTCTCTGCAACCCTTATTCCAACAATTGGTATCAGAGCAGGTTGCGTCCTCTCGGGCTCAGTCGCCAGCAGCTCCAGTACACGCCTACTCACTTTCTCCGATTTCAGTGAGCTCAGATTTTTGATTCGGGCTCCATTAGAAAATTTCGTAGGTCATTTGGAGGGCCTTGTAAGAAATTGTATTTCTCTCTCTAGAAACTTTTTATAAAATGCACTTGCACCTTGTGAGTACGTCCAAAAGGACAACCAGACACTCTAAAAAGTAGATTTTATTTCCAATCGTCCTTGAAAACGGTCACTTTTTTATTTAATGCGAGCGTCTTTTTCAGGAGGCAGGTGCGGCGCATTCAATGCAGCTTATGTCATCACTAAAAGTTGAAAAGTCACAAACTATCAAATAGTGATATATTTTGAGGCTTTTGACACCACCAATGCGTCCGGAATGCCAAAATATCCTAAAAACGAATGTCTACTTGCCTCATTCCGACAACCGGAGAGGCAAAAAATGTCAAAAAACCCCAAAAAATTGGCTTTTTACTAAAGGCGCGCGAGGAGGCATTTCTAAATGCTAGAATGCCCCTCTGCGCGCCGTTAGTACAAAGCTCCTTTTAGTGATTTTTGGACACTTATCTTTCCAGAAAGCCCCTTTTTAGAGGTTTTTGGACATTTTCCTCTCAAAAAGCTCCCTAAAAAGAGAAAAAATTGGCTTTTTACTAACGGCGCGCGAGGAGGCATTCCAAAATTCTAGAATGCCCCTGTGCGCGTCGTTAGTACAAAGCTCCTTTTAGTGATTTTTGGACACTTATCTTTCCAGAAAGCCCCTTTTTAGAGGTTTTTGGACATTTTTCTCTCAAAAAGCTCCCTAAAAAGAGGAAAAAGGGGCTTTTTACTAACGGCGCGCGAGGAGGCATTACAAAATTTTGGAATGGCCCCTCGCGCGCCGTTAGTAAAATGTTCCTTTAGGGCTTTTTGACATTTTTTTGCCTCTTTGGATGTCTGAGCGAGGCAATTGGACATTCATTTCTATGAGATATGTGCGTTCCGGACGCATTGACAATATCAAAAGTTTCAAAATCTTCCACCACTTGATAGTTTTGTGACTTTTTGAGTTCTAGTGATGACGTACCCCGTATCAAATGCACCGCATCTACCTTCTGAAAAAGGTGCTCGCATTAAATGAAAGAGAGTGCTCGTCTTCAAGGACCACTAGATTATTAAATGAGGAGAGGGACACCTTTTATATTTTTGTTAATATCAATCTATTTTTCTACGTAACGTAGGCTCTTCTCTCATTGGAGGAGCTTATTTTCCTCTCTCTTCCAAAAGGTCCTCCAAAAGACCTCCGAAATCTCCTAATGATTTCGGCCTCCGTTTCCACTACAGGCAGGTCTGCACAAGCAATTTCGTCATTTTGTGTAGAATTTCTATCAGTGCCGATTTCTGCATAACAGGTGTCTTAAAGTCTTCTACGGTTTGTGCTATATAGCAGGTGTTGTTCCCGCTCCGTTTCTCTTATTTTCGGGCAGTTTTCACATCAGGTGCAGCATTTACCATGGCTGACAACAACAACACAGATGTGTTCAAGATGTTTGCTGCTGAGGACAGGTTGGATGGGGACAATTACCCTATGTGGTCTTATATGATGCAACACGTTCTTGTGTCAAAGGGCGTCTAGAATATTGTGCAGGGCATTGATGTACGTCCTGGTTCTGAGGATGTAGGCGATGTTGAGGATGTTGCAGGTCTTGCTGCAAGGATTGTTGTTGTTAGAGTTGTTTTGCCTATGGCAAAACAAGCTCGTTGGGATGTTAAGGATGCGCAGTCTCATGCATTGATTGCGCTGTCTGTTAAGCGCACCATTGTTCCTCACATCTTTTCAACAAAATCTGCAAAACAGGCTTGGGATATTTTGGCTGGTCTTTATGCAAGTCGCAATGAGGCTAAAATTGCTTTGCTGCATAAAGAGTTGGAGTCGAAGATTATGCATGGGAAGATGATATGGACACTTTTTTTGCTAGTGTCAAGGATATCAATGAGCAACTTATTTCTGCAGGTGAAGTCATTTTAGACAGCTCCCTTGTGCAGTCTGTTCTTGATGCCTTACCAGATTCCTACCAGACTTTTGCTAGTACTTGGAGACTTATGACCCAAGGAAATCCAGAAGTTGTCAAGTTTGATGCATTATGCACATTGCTGTTGCAAGAGTCACTTTCTAGAAAAAACACGACTAGATAGCATGCAGTTGAACAGGCTTTTATTGCTTCTCAAAGAAAGGGTGGTAACAGCAATGCAGCCACTTCTTATGGTTCTACTGCGAGTGGCAAAACTTCTGTTCCCAATGCTTCTGCTGGCAACACTTCGTCTGGCAATTCTGGTGATAAGGGCAAAAAGAAGATGCGTTGCCATTATTGTAAAGCTAATGATCACTTGATCAAGTCGTGTCCTAAGTCGAAGGCCAAAGAGGCTAAGAAGAAAGAGGGTGGTTCCACTGCAAATGCTACAGGTTCCACTACAAATGCAGCCATTGTTGAGTCTTCTGTGAAAGGAGATTGTGATGCTGATGTTGATGCAGAATGGGCTTTTAGTGCAGAGTGCACTTTTAATCCTGTTGTCCATGATGCATGCTTGTCAGTTGCTGCAGATTCACATGTGTGGTATTTTGATAGTGGTGCTACAAAGCACATCACCTCACATCGTGAATTGTTTACATCTCTCGAGTCTGTCCCTCATGGGAATTCAGTCACTTGTGCCAACAATGCCTCTTATCCGGTTCAGGGAGTTGGAAAGATTGTGCTTACTGCTGCAAATGGCAGTTCTTTCACACTTGTTGATGCACTTTATGTGCCTACGATCAAGAAGAATCTCTAGTCTGTATCCGCACTTGCTAGACTTGGACTTGTAGTCAAATTTGTGGATGACAGATGTACAGTTCATGATCTCAGTTTTGGTGATGAAATTGTTGCATCTAGCCTTTTGTGCCGTGGGCTATATAAGCTCACTTTGTATGACAAGTGTGGACAAAATTTTGCAAATGCTGTTGTAGATTTAAGGGCTATTTCAGATGCAAAACTTTGGCATGCACGTTTTGGTCATCTGAATTTTGCCAGTTTGCTGCGTTTGCAGAAATCTGATATGGTTGCTTCTTTGCCGCCTCTTGAAGCACCTGTCAAACATGTTTGTGAAGGTTGTATTTTAGGTAAGATGCAGCGTTCTAAGTTTCCAAAGGATGGTTCAGTTCGGGCCACATGCAGGTTGTAGCTTGTGCATAGTGATGTTTGTGGGCCCATGCAAACTCCATCCTTGGGCAATTACCTTTACTTCGTGACTTTCATTAAGGATTACTCCAGGCATGCATGGGTATTTTCTCTTAAAGCGAAGTCCAAAGTCTTTATGTGCTTCAAACAATTTCTGGTTATGGCTGAAAATGTCTTGAAATGTACTATGGGCACCCTCCGTTCTGATCGAGGGAGGGAGTATATGTCTCATGAATTTAATGCATTTCTAGCTAGTCGTGGGATAAAACACCAATATACAGTGCCTTATACGCCTCAGCAAAATGGTGTTGCTGAGAGGAAAAACAGGTCACTGACGGAAATGGCACGATGTATGGTCAAAAGTCAAGCTTTGCCGCATTCTTTTTGGCTTGAGGCCATCATGTGTGCCACTTATGTACTTAACAGGTGTCCTAAAAAAGCTTTGCAATCTATTACTCCATATGAAGCATGGCATGATAGAAAGCCTTCTATTGAGCACATACGTGTTTTTGGTTGTTTGGCATATGCTTTCGTGCCACAAACGGCACAGAAAATTGGATGATAAGGCTGTCAAATGTATTTTTGTTGGTTATAGTGTTGAAAACAAAGGTTACAGGTTATATTATCTGCAAACAAAACGTATTCTGGTTTCACGCGATGTAGTGTTTGTGGAAGATTATGTTCAGCCCTTGCTGGCATGTACTAGAGACAGTAATGTAAGCTCACAGGACATTTATGACACTTTGTTGCCTCTTTTCAATGGCGGAAATACAAATGTAAGTTCCAATGAGGCAAATGTACAGCCTATGGGGTTTTCTGAAAATGTTATAGATCAGCCTATTACTGATGCAGGTGTACATGATGTACTTGATGAGGAAAGGGCTGAAAATGAGCAAGCTAGAGGTATGCCAAAATGGTTGGTGCACACTTTGCGTGACAGTAAATTGGATTCACCTTTGTCTAGCTGTACTCGTTCAAGATCTTGCCATGCATCTTATGCATCAAATTGTTATGCTTTGGCTGTGTCTAGCTTACATGATGTTGAGGAGCCTCTTTCTTTTGATGAAGCACATAATTCAGAAAATTGGATGGCTGCCATGCAATCAGAATATGATGCACTTATAGAAAATGACACATGGACTTTATGTGATTTGCCTCCTGGCAAAAAGGCCATTGGTACAAAGTGGGTTTACAAGTTGAAACGCAAGCCGGATGGTGAGATCGATCACCATAAGGCTCGACTTGTTGCAAAGGGTTATGCACAGCAAAAAGGCCTAGATTATGAAGAGACTTTTGCTCCCACTTTTTATATGACTACTGTGCGTTTTCTATGTGCATTGGCAGCTCATTTTGGTTGGGATGTACATCAATCAGACATTGTTACTGCTTTCTTGAATGGTGACATATTTGAGGAAGTTTATGTAACGCAGCCTCGCGGTTTTGTCATAAAAGGACAAGAGGACAAAGTGTGCATATGTAAGAGGGCTTTGTATGGGTTGAAGCAATCTCCTCGTGCTTGGTATCAGAAAGCTGACACTCATTTGGTCAAACGAGGCTTTCGTAACAATCCAACAGAAAGCACATTGTATGTAAAGCGTGAGGGTGATGTACTTCTCATTGTGGTTCTTTATGTCGATGATTTGCTGATCACTGGACCAAATGAGAGACATATTGCTGAATTTAAGGCTGATTTGAATGCTACTTTCAAGATGAAAGATTTGGGGCTGTTGCATCATTACTTGGGTATACAGTTTAAGCAGTGTGATGGTGGTATTGCCTTGTGTCAGAAAAGTTACATAGAGACATTGCTATGTAAGTTTGGACTTGAGGATTGCAAACCTATTGCCACGCCCATGGAAACAGGTTTGAAGTTGAGTCTACATGATGCTGGCGCTTCTGCTGATGTCACTCTTTACCAAACTGTTGTTGGCTGCCTCATTTATGTATGCAACACGAGGCCAGATATTCAGTTTGCAGTCTCACAGGTCAGCAGATTCATGCATAGCCCAAGGTCTAAGCATTGGCAGGCTGTCAAGAGGATTTTCCACTACCTTAGTGACACTTTACATCTTGGCTTGTTTTATCCCAAGGGGGATCATTGCCGCCAGACTTACATGATTTTTCGGACTCGGGTTGGGCTCGTTGTTTTGACACGCGAGTGTCCACAAGTGGTTTTTGTTTCATGCTTGGCAGTTCATATATATCATGGTTGAGCAAGAAGCAACCTACTATGGCCACTTTGAGTTGTGAGGCTGAGTACAGGGCAGTCTTCACAGCTACGGTTGAGTGTGTATGGCTCAGATGCCTTATGGCTGATTTGGGTGTTGAACAGGACACTGCCAACATTATCTACACTGGCAGTCAGAGCGCATTGGCAGTTGCGAGAAACCCAGTTTTCCATGCTCGCACAAAGCACATTGAGGTGCATTACCATTATGTCAGGGAGAGGCTCTCAGCAGGAGAGATCAGCTTGGCTTATGTGCCAACACAGGACAACCTTGCAGATCTTTTCACAAAGGCATTGTCTCGTGAGAAGCTTGAAGCTTTCCGCAAAGCTTTGGGCTTACTCCCCTTTGTGGACTGATCATGTCCTCAGGTCATGGCACTTCCCTTTACTCATGTGCCAGCTCTCGTTCACCGCATCACTCCAGGGGGGATTTGTTACCATATACATGTGGTAGTGATGTGTGTGAACACACTAGGACCGCCGGGGCATTTTTTCCCTCTTTAGGAGGTTTTTCCCCCCGTGCATTGATATATACGCCCATCACTCTAGGGCTATCTATCTTTCCATTGCATACTAAGTAACACACTCTCTTCTGTGTGCCTTGAGCTTCCTTCGTCTCCTCCAAGCTGTGTGTGTTTCTCTGCAACCCTTATTCCAACAATAGGCACGTCTATAATATGTATTCATCATCATTATACATTATTTTTGAAAAATACATTTGTTGAACATTGTAGTGACATAACCACAAGGTGAGAAACACATCTTAGATGAAGTGCAATAGAAAGGGAAAACCTTTGAATGGATGCAGAAGATCAAGTAAACGGATTAATCCTTTGGAAGAGCAAAAGAACAATTTAGAATTTACTTGTGTGTTTTAGAGAAAGATGTTTTGGTTTTGCTTGGTCTTTTTTACTCTTTTTGGCTCAATCTCAATTAGATTAAACATTAGATCCTATATAATTTTTTGTCATAATCCCTTGTCTAGGTTAAAGAATCAAGCAGTCTGACTAAGCTAGTTTGACCAAGTTGTTAGGAGTTAGAGATATTCTCTTAATACCATTGGGGAATGCCTTCCTAATAATCAATGGTTACTTTAGGCTCTTAATTTGATTTAGGCAGCATTGTGTGCAATGTACTAGGGCTTTCTACTGGGCTTAGTCCCTATTGACCTTTAGCTTAAGTATTATAAAGGGATTTTACTAGAGTGATGAGCCTGGGGAGGGTAACAGTGTTATATGACCCCCCAAAGTTACAAAATTAAAATGCTAAAAACGAACAAACAAAAAAATCAAAAAGGCCACAATGTAAAATCTTAAGCTGGAAGAGAAATCCCAGCTTGACTTGGTACTTCACTCACATGTATTGTCTATGGTACTAGAGCCCTAGAGGTTCCCAGTGTGGGCACTTTTCCTTGAAAAGAAAAAAACCCAAGGCATACAAAATAAGCACACACATCAAACTTGAATCAATGTGAAAGAATTTGGGGGGTCAAAAGAAAATGGAATAAGTCAAGCGATGATTTCATGAGCAATTCCTTTTATCGTGGCTTAATTACAAGGTCTTCTAGGTATAGCCTCTAGTCAGCCCTCGGACATGAAATACTTGGCTCTCGCGATTAAACAACTTAATTGACCAGAGAAAATTGAGAAGCTTTCCCATGGTATTAATAGTTGACCTCTAGTGCCTTTCGACCGTTAAATTAGCAACCCCAAACTTGTTTAGTTTTTTACCTTTACAACCGTTTATGCGTTTGATTATATTACAGTTTAATGTTTACTGCTGACAAATTGTTTAATATTCTGTTACCAATCAATTTATGTGTGTACAACTACATATGATTTTTAATTGTATATGAGAATGCAGTTATTGTGCCAATTTTGGTTGATTTTGCAGTGATTGAAGAAGGCTAAGGACATTCAATCTCGGATGCTCTTCCACCTCGATGAACGGGCTTCATCTCCATAGCTTCCAGGCATGTTAACCCTCATAGACATCCTATCACCTTCGACGGACACATATTATTTATTTGATTGAGTCATAGACCGGGCTTGTTGGTCCAATAGGTGTGTAGGTGATCGCCGATGAGAGGTGCACCTACTTATCTTATTTTG
Organism: Adiantum capillus-veneris; assembly: GCF_014529385.1. Taxonomy (NCBI): domain Eukaryota; kingdom Viridiplantae; phylum Streptophyta; class Polypodiopsida; order Polypodiales; family Pteridaceae; genus Adiantum; species Adiantum capillus-veneris. The sequence continues at coordinate 119,361,633 of NC_140959.1, read as the reverse complement.
ATAGTAGTTTTGCAATGACCGACCATTGTGGACGCCCATGTGTGAATGGGCTAAACTTTTTAAAAGGCCCGTTTGACCTAAAAATCCTCATTCTTGGAGATGTAAGCTAAGAAGTGCTCTTGCTCCATCTCTGTTTCCTTCTCCTTCGTGTGCTCACACGTGTGTGTGTGTGTGTGTGTGTGTGTGTGTGTGTGTGTGTGTGTGTGTGTGTGTGTGTGTGTGTGTGTGTGTGTGTGTGTGTGTGCGCGCGCGCGCGTGTTTGAGAGAGAGAGAGAGAGAGAGAGAGAGAGAGAGAGAGAGAGAGAGAGATCGAGCACTGTGGCGGCATCAACGGTTGAGCGTGGCATCGGCGGCGGCTCCTTCTTCTTTGCAGCATAGGATCCTTCACGACGAAAGCATTGAGCGGTGACTGACATACCCTTGCCCCTTTGAACTTGCTAGGATCTTCTAGTTGTGTGTTTGCATCCTTTCGAGGCTCACACACAGTGCACAGGCAAGTTCCCAGCTTTTGACACATACAACAAAGCGTACACACACACACACACAGGTGTTGTTGGACGAGAGGCTATTTCAAAGTTTTTTTGGTTTACTTGCCAGTCCTCTCTAGCCCTTTGCAATTTGGTGTCGTTAAGCGGAGAGACACTTTCGTACGGAATAATAAATTTAACCAACCTAGAAGGAAAAGATGACAGGTGTTGTCATCTATGTTGGTCACCTCAACCTCTTTAGGCAGGGTTCAGCAGCAGGCTTGACTGCTCAAAAAACATACGGACCCACCATCCTCCATGATTGTAGTCTTCGAAAACTTGAGCCGATTGAAAATCCATATAGTCGGTTGAAGAAAGGAGGCGAAGGAGAAAATCCGCTTGAAAATTTAAGAAAATATAGAGTTAAATTGCAAAAAAAATACCAATTTATTCTGCAAAATTTTCTCTTTGAATCTATTCTAAAGGGAATTTTGTAAGTCCATGGAATTGATTTTTCTCGAACACTGCATGATTGTGTATCCATGAGATGTAACCCAAAGGAAAACACCCAATGGATGTCGAGAGTTGTGTCAGCTTTAATTTTGCACTATGAAGTTTTTCATAAATCATTTTCGCCTCGGGCAATCTAAACGAGACATTAAACTTCCTATTTTTTATTTGTTCCAAGTATTTTTGGAGCCAAGTCCCACGATAAATTTATAGATTTAGTGGATCTTATTTTTGAATAAGAGTCCCACTACTCTTTTGAGTTCCACTTTGATTTTTCAGCTAGAAGAAAAAAGCCACATGTGCTTAAAAATTACAAGCTTAGCTCTTACTATACTCAACAAACTTTCACATTTTAGCTCCTACTTAGCTTAGCTGACTTTAAATATGCACCCAATAATTGCCGTGGGCGGGGAGGGGGGGGGGCGGGGGGGGGGGGGGGGGGGGGGTCACTTAATAATTATGTGACTATCACGTGAGTGCAGCAAAAGGGGTTATTAAATTTTATTTTTTCTCACATTTTCACGTACAGAAGGGTACCATAAAATGGAATTGAAAAAAAAAACTACAGATTGAATAGAAAAAGGGTATAATTATTTGTCAAAAATTCATAAATAAGGAGTTTGTGAAATACTCCTTGAACGCACGTGATATACATAATTTATACATAGTGACCCCCCTAGCTCACCATCACATGGATACCCTCAAGGAAAGCAACTTTATTAAGGGATTCACTAATTTTTGTATTCGCTAAAAAAAAATTGTTCACCATTTTGTAAGACTCCTATGCACAAGTTGCAACCTACATGTAGCCCTTATTGAACCATCCTTTGGAAACTTTGAACCATGCATCTTACCCAAAATACAACCTTCACAAACATGCTTCATAGGTGCTTCAAGAGGTGGCAAAGAAGCAACCTTATCAAATTTCTGCAAACGCAGCAAACTGGCAATATTTAGATACCCAAAATGTGCATGCCAAAGTTTTGCATCTTAAACAACCTTTGAATCCACAATTGCATTTGCGAAAATTTTCCACACTTGTCATGCAAAGTGAGCTTATACAGCCCACGACACAAAATGCCGTGGCCAGATGCAACAATTTTATCACCAAAATTGAGATCATGAAATGTACATCTTTCATCCAAAAATTTCACAACAAGACCAAGTCTAGCTAACGCAGATACAAACAAAAGTTTCTTCTTGATTCGAGGTACATAAAATGCATCAACAAGTGTGAAAGAACTGCCATTCGCAGCAGCAGTCAGCACAATCTTTCCAACCTTCTTGACCGGATAAGAGGCATTGTCTGCACATGACGGTATTCCCATGAGGGACATCCTCAAGAGAGGTAAACAAGTCACAATGAGAGGTAGTGTGCTTTGTAGCACCACTATCAAAGTACCACACATGAGAATCTGTAGCAACTGACATACATGTGTCATGGACAGAAGGATTATAAGCGCACTCTGTATTAAAAACCCATTTTGTATCTACATTAGTATCACAATCTCCTTTCACAAAAGATTCTACAACTTTGCACTTGTAGTGGAACTAGCCTCTTTCTTGTAGTGGAATCAGCCTCTTTTGCCTTCAATTTCGGACACTGCTTGATCAAGTGATCATTAGCTTTGCAATAATGATAATGCATCTTCTTTTCCACTTTTCACCAAAATTCCTAGACAAAGTGCTACTAGCAAAAGCATTCAGAACATGTGATTTACCACTTGCTGAAGAGCATACAAGGGCTTGGAGAGTGGGAAAAGTGGAAGCGATGAGGAAACCTCAAAGGAAAGGGAACTTATCCTTTGTTTCCCCTTCATGGAAGAGGAGGACTTTTTGAAGAAGAGACCAATTGTTAATAGGACGGGCATCTTTCTTGGAGTGACCTCACGCTCTTGCAGATTGCTCATATGCAGGAAGTAATTCCGAATATAAGAGCGGCAAGGAAGAAAGGTAAGATTTCTTTTTACCGAGATGGAAGAGTGGTGATATTGGAGCGGTGCTCCGCATGACGGTGCGAGATCTATGGGACCACACTAAAGATGGCAGTATGGAATTGTAATGGATCACTTTGTCTGGATGTAGGGGCATTTGAGAACAGCTTTATGGGGAAAGACATCGTCTTTTTACTTAGAGACACACCGGACAAGTTATGTCGCATGTGACTAGATATAGGTGGGAGATAGCTTGTCGAGCAGAGACGAGATCAAAGCACAGGGGCACAGGGTCAAGAGGAGTAGGAGTCCTATTCAAAGAGGAGTTACAACCGCTTGTGCACATTGTCCGGAGAGATGATCAGGCCAGATACATGTGGGTAAGATTGAGGACTGAAACAGGCAGATTCTTGTACATTGCTATATGCTACTTTTCCCCGAGCACATCAATGTATTCCGCACCTAGAGGACAGTCTCCTTTCTTTGCTTTAGACGAGGATATATGGGAGTTTTTTTAGAGATGGTGACATTATTCTCTTGGAGGACTTTAATGCCCGCATGAGTAATCATTGGATAATTTTTTATGATACCTCAGATGAGATATTGAGAGAGGTAGATACCAATGATATGGGCCTTGACTCACGCTCACAAGATGAGGAATACACCGAGTACGGGAGATATCTAATGGAAATGGTGGCCTCACATGGATTGGCCATACTTAATGGCCTATAGCAATTTCTTGTAGCAGTTGGGTTTACTTGCTTCCCACATAGGCATGGGGCGAGCACAATAGACTATGTCATGGCACAGCCGAGTTCCCCTGCATTCATGATTTCACAATAGGACCCAGACCAGTGTGTGTAGCACTAGATCATGCTCTTTTGACACTTTCAATCTCCTTTCAGTACAATACAACTCAGATGTCACGAGGAGGACACATACCCACTATACATTTACACAAGGGACTGACTCCGATTATATAGAGGAGATCTATGGTCGTCTATGTACAGAAGCCATGCAAGAACTTTCAATGGAGGATCTCGCCACTTTACTAATGAGACATTGCATGAAGCAGCAGCAGAGGCATACCCACACACTCAACCTGATTAGCGATGCCATCATGGAAGCATGCCTCAGAACAGCTGATATGACGTGTAATGTAGAGGGATCTTCTCCCAGGGGCCATTAATCACAGACAGTCTCAAATAGCCTTCCGATGCCTTGTGCGACGAAAGAAGTGAGCATTCCGAGTTCAGATGGGGGGAGAATTATACCAACTATTCTTGAGCAAAGACTCAGGAGAGGCATGGCGTCTCTTTCAGGAGCACTCCCCTCCCCCAGTGATTACGTCCCCCGATGTATGGGTCATTATGCAACATCTTTATATACGGTCCCTAGACAGACACCCCTTCCAGATCCTCCTGAGCTATGCCCATCTACGAGTACCTTCCTTACCACTGAGATGGTAAAGACATCCATTAACAGAATGAGGACCAAGAGGGCATATAATCATGATGGTCTAGTCGCAAAACACTTTATCCATGCTAGAGATATGCTGACAGAGGTTCTTGTAGTCATGTTCAATCGTATCATGTGTGAGGGTCTACCTGAGACCTGGAGACTATCTACTATTGTGCCCATCTTCAAGGCAAGTGATCCTACACAACCTAGAAACTACCGTACCATTATGATTGGGCACACCTTGGCACGGTTGTATGCATCTATCCTAGAACAGGAGTTGAACAAATGTTTAGAGAGCAAGGGTGTACGGACAGTGGGACAAGCCAGTTTCAAGAGAGGCTTCTCCACTCTTGACCATATTTTGACACAGAGCCATCATTGAGGAGGGTAGGGCACATGGGAGATGGATTTATTGTAGCTTTGTGGATTTTCGAAAAGCATTTGACATGGTATCCAAAGCCAAATTACAAGAGATGGAAGTGCCCAATGAGTTGATTTGGGAGATCATGGCTCTATACATATCAGTAGTGGGACATGTACACACTCTAAAGGGGATATCTGATTTAGTGCACTCCAGTATTGGATTGAAACATGGTTGTCCATTGTCCCTTACTCTATTTGGTATATATATAGATGAGGTTTTTGATAACATTGACAAAGAGGGTGACAGAGGTCCCCAACTGGCAGATACATGGATTCCATTATTGCTATATGCTGATCATATTGTGTTGATCTCTGACTCACCGGAGGGTATGCAACGACATTTGGATGCATCACATAGCTTTATGAATGATAGTGAATTATTTGTAAACCTTAGCAACACCAGGGTTATGGTGTTGCTTTCCGGAGATTGTGGAATAAATCTTGTGGAAGTTAAGGGTGGGCGTTGCTTAAGAGGCTTTTTAGGCCACTCCGTAGTGTATCAGGAGATCAGCACCTACATTCACTTATGGTCAGGAGACTGTGGAGTACATAGATGCATACACTTATCTTGGGGTAGTCTTCATTGGGCCAAGGTTTTCTTTGAAGAGAGCAGCAAAGACGAGACTGCTGACTAGAGCGTATGCATCCCTAGGAGGATTAGAGAGGATGTGTTTGCAGGTTCAATTCGAGGAACCCCGAACAAAGCTCTAGATCTTCAATACCTTGTAGCCTCAGCTATGCTCTATGGTGTTCAGGTCTGGGGACCCTCTGTGGGTCAGGGATGGGTGGAGATGTATGGAGAGGTCCTTGCTATCTATACCACATGAGATTACTAGAGCAGAGATAACAGCCCCCCACCCCGGCGCTTACCAAATCAATCTCCTTATGCACAACCTATGCACAAATGTCATCATGGTTCCAAATTCATGGCTTAAGCATGAACAACTTACCCCCCTTCTAATACTCTCTTGATGCACCATCGATGTCTCTTACATGGGTAAAGATTACTAGACTCATTTTCCAAGACCCGATTCAGCTGGACACCAACAGGACATGGATAGAGCCGACATAGGAGTTGGGAACGAAGATGGCTTTCTATAAAGAGAATCTTCTCCAACTTACATGGGATCGGTTTGTGACTCAACCCAGCTATATGGATATACATCTATCTCACGGGTTACAGTGTGCCATTGGTCAGATCTGAACATCTTCCCACCAGCTTGAGATTGGTAGATTCAAAGGGATACCATCAACCAACAGGATATGCCACCTATGCCATACAGAGCCAGAGACGGAGATGCATTATATATGTCAGTGCACAATGCATTACGAGATATGGGGTCGCTTCCACTGTCTATTCAGAGAAGGCTTCGGACTCTTCCCAAGAGTCATGAGCTATCACAAACAGACATGCCTTGAATTGTATCTACTTGAGTTACACAGACACGGAGAGTTTATTGAGGAGACTTGAAGAGAGACAATCCCAGAGACAAATTACTGATTTCTTCACATCGGACACTGCACAGATGGAGCAACCACCACTGCAAAGCTCAGCTCACACTCGCACCCGCGGTACTCTCATTGACCGAGCATTGGAGCTAGGGAAATCAAGACACCCATGACTAAGGTGAGGAACTTCACAACATCAAAAGAGAGCCATATTATCTCGACATCCAAAGTACATTTGAGGATAGATTCATGACCCATTACATCACCCTCTTGTATTGGGCACCCATTATATCAGTGATCACACATACCCCACACAGTTCCAGTTAGTAACACCTCTAGATTCATTTTTAGCATTTCTTTTTTGTAACCAGACATAGCATCAGATTCACTGCTTTTGTAACGGTTTGGTCTCGTAGGTTATTTTGGCCTTTGGAAGATGTTAATATATCATTTCATTTCACACACATAGAGGGTGCTTTTCCCACTCGAACGCAATCTATGCATAAAAAATCATAAACTCGGCAATAGAGTGCAAGACCAATAAACCACACTAAGAAAAGGTAGCTGGTGGATTGACAATATTTTGACAAAGACTGTTGCAGCCATCCTGGTTTACAACTGGTGAGTGAGTCAGCACGTTTGCACAAGATGAGTAAAACAAACCGACCAATCGTTTTGGTTGATATATAAATAATCTAGTGCCTGCAAATTATGAGCTTGAAATGTTTGGGTCTCACTTGGCAAACCTCGAAGTTGCCACCACACTTCACTAAGTCATCAACGGCTGCAAGGGTCTTTCTCTTGTTAAGTATAAATTACTCTAATTTAGATGTAGAGTACCTCATTCTTTAGTAGCAAGAGTCACAAGCTCATGACTAAGCTTTCCAGTTCGTTAGACAAACGAAAATTGCCGCCAAACTAGGCTATACACTATACAGGTAAGCAAGCCTCCACTAAGCTTTTGGCAACAATTGTAAGTCCTTGGCTGAATTTGTAAGTTTCTATATACAAAAGATTCACAAAAGTGGTACATACAGAAAATGCCTTTAGCCAGCAGTGCAAAGCTGCTGTATGGCTCTGCATTGCAACAAAGAAGAACTATGCTCTAGCTGAAGTTCAGTGTCCCCCCAAAGCTTTGAATGAGCTTGTAGTAAGACTCGTAGGCCCGCCGCTTCCTGGACTTGATCCTTGCAAGATCCTCCACAGCAATCCAGGGGAAGCTCAATAAAAGAAAATCTGAATTGACCTCCCTCACCTTAGCCACGCTGTCAGGATGGTAGGTGACATAGTACCACGCCGAAGCCTTGCATTCCAACTTCTCCTCTAGAAGTTCGTGCTCTGCCTCCGACAAATCTGCACCATCCTCTTCTTTAAATATTTGCCTAAACTCATTCCTGAGGCAAGTGTACTCATTTATGAGCCGTTCTTTCAAATCGCCCCTCTTCCGACTGTTGTGCTTTGAGAGTACTGTCGTAAAATGGCCAGTTACAACCTCCCCTTCTACCCTGACATCATACCGGTCCATCAAAGCTGCAAGCCGAACGTCGTACATTTGCTTCAGTTGCCATGCCTCTGTCAAATACTCCTCATATCCATCTACCTCCAAATCTCGATCGTAATTCTGTTCAAATGAAAAGTCTGGGTTGCCTAACAAAGAGCTCAATTTGATTTCTTTTTCAGCTGCCCCCCTGACTCTGCGATAGAGGATTCCAAGGATTTTCTCCGAACGATACGACGGCTTGTCATCTTTGTCCATGAAGTCTGGATATTTTTTGGGCCTCAAGTTTGGAGGTAAAATCACCAACTTCCCAGTCTTTGGCGAGTCTACTGCAGTTGCTGCTAACTCTGCCAGCTGCAAACATTTTGGATCAAGGGCCCCTTCTTTACTCTGGTCTGCATGGACAACATGGGCATTACAAATCTTTCCCAGATGATCGTTGACCATATACTTAACAAAAAACTCCACGACGTCCTGCAAGATACGAGCCTCACGGTATGAACAAATACTCATGTACAAACATGTTTATGAGAAAATCCTACTCAGAGAAGAAAAGTACACCAATTGACTGATATTATTGAATGAAAGAGCAGCCTTCGAAGGGCTATACCTTCACTCGAGCACAATGCCTCTGACTAACAGCTTCATCCGCAGAATACTGCATGGGCTCCCAGCTTTTTCCACTTGGAGGAATCAGAGAAGAATCCCAGCATACAAAGTAGACATCGCCATCAAGATCACTTCCAGATGCTTCATTAGAATGAGGCCTTTCACCCTTCTGAGGCATCACAAAGCAGTCTATTAAGTGATGCAAGGCAGGATGATCCACTGCTTCAAGAATGCGAACATCTCCAGGATGCAAACAGGGATTTTTTGCCATAATCACTTTCCCAGTGATAACCTTGACCTGATGCTTTGTGTTTGTAAGTCCCATCAGATTCTCTGGAAGGTAATCATCTTGATAAGGGGTTGACACTTGAACAAAGCACTCACCATACTCCAAAACACCAAGCTCATCCATGCAGCCCAATAGCCATCTACCATCTTTAACATATATCCTTGCTTTGCTCAGCAACTCTTCTAGATGGGAAGCCCTAATACAATGTAGCATGCTATATAGGTGGGGTTCACCTAAGGGATGAAAGCCTGCTTTAAGCATTTCCAGTGCTGTATTATGTAGATCCCCAGAGCAAAATGATGAAAGAACCTCGAAAGCAATCTCAGAATTCTGCAAAACCTGGTCAAGCTTTGACACCATTGCATCTTGCAAGTCAAGGAAAATGCTATTCGGTACTTGCAGTGCAGAAAGCAATGTAATGATTTGCCTGTTCAAAAAGCAAGGTTGAAACCTTGACCACGTAACAACCTCAATGAAATCATGTCTGGAGATAAATTTTTCCATACTTTCACGGAGAGTCAGTGTGCGGTCGCTTTCTTTCTCTGAAGGCCAAGTCACAACTACACCTTTGCATCCACCATATCGAATTTGATAAGCAGATGGAGGGTTATGCTCCAGCTTTAACATCCTGGCGCACTCTTGTGCAAGAATAGGAGATATTTTCCCAACACCATCAGAAAATTTGTGTCCATTTCTAATAATATCATGAGCATATTTTGAATTCGGTAACTGAACAGTTTGAATTGTCGAGGAAAAACACTGTCCCATTCTAGCAGCATATTTTGCAACATTTGTCTTTTTGAAACCTCCCATCCAGGTCCTGATGGTCTCTGCATTGACTCCTTTGGTTGCAGCAAAAAACCACGCTGAGCTATCTCTTAACTGATTTGAAGAGAACGCAAGAAATTCATAATGCCTCCCACACAATGAGAAACCCTCAAGAAGAACTAACCTGACTCTCTGGTAAAGAGCACTCCTTGATACCTGCCCACTTGTTCGGGCAATTGGAGCCACAATAGCATTCATCATGGTATTTGACAACATATGGAAATTCTCATCAAGAAAAGAGACACGAAGAAACCTGTCTGCAAGGTGCTCAAAGTTTCGCAGAACTCGATTGGAGAGCTCTGACTCAGAAGGCAAGCAGTAGGCTTTTGTTGGGGTGACAATGAAACGACCCACTTCCATTGTGATACTTTTCTCACCTGTTGTTTTGACTGGCACTCTCTTAGCTTGCTGCCACTCAATCACTCTTCTGAGGCGCCTCTCAGCATCAAAAACAGGAATTTTGTAGCTGTACATATGTTTTAAAGAAAAAACAGCTACTTTAGTGTCAGTAACTGAAGGGTCCAGAAGTTCATAGAAACCTGTAGTCAAGCTTGGAGCTTTCACAGTCCCTTTGTGAACAAGAGCATTCACTAAAAACATGACTTCAAAAGGTAGGTTTCTGACATTCTCCACGAGGAAAAATTTTGACCTTTGATGTACTGATTGTACTTCACGCGGAAGCTTCACCCTTGGTTGTTCTCCTAACCTCAACAACTGTTGCTGATTAAAATAGTCAACAATTTTCTGAAACGTGCTTCTTTGTCTTGGAGACACGCTTACCCGATAGGCTTGACAACGCCCAATGCTTTTACTGGGAGTAAAATCTAAAGTGCGAATCCACGGGTCTTCATCATCAGGAAGATCAAAAGAGGTTTTGTGATAGACATCATCATCGGCTGTTCGATAAAAAATAAGTGGAGGGATCCGAAAATGTAAAATCATAGTCAAGGCACCTTCACCCTCCCACTCATTCTCCCTCCTAACCTCCCATAGATCCCCAACAAAGAACTCCAGCTTATACTTACACCTCATCCACATTTTCTCACTACGCTCTTGAGAGCTGAATAAAGTCCACTGTGTCAAAAGTAAATTGCATTTCTTTTTAATTTGCTCCAGCTCAAAGATGACACCTGCAGATGGCCCCTTCCAACTGACAAGCAGTTCATTTGGACTCATTAAGGTTCCCAACTCTACACAGACGTTTGAAAGCTTCCAGCAAACACTTTTCTTAGCTGCGATCTTCCCCTCAACTGCCCAACTGCTAGTTTTTGTTGTTCTGCAAGTGAGCATGCCTCTCTTGCCACCGCAGCAGATGCAAAGTGAACAAAGGCATGAGGAGCACACCGAATGCCCTGGGGAAAGGCATTCTCCTCCAACTCAGTACAGGAAAACTCTGGGTAGGCATTGTAAGGTGGGCAAGATGTTTTTAATCGACACCTCCATACAATACCTAACTTCTTCTCAAAGTAGGAAGCAAGATCTTTTGCTTCCATACCATCAGGAACATTTCCTACGACCACTTGTGTGCTCACTTCCATAATCAGGAGTTGACCAGTTTGTAGAGTACTAATTTTTTACTTGCAACTTTCCTTGCATCATCAGCAGCTTGATGACCTGAAGGAAAAACAACAATCATGAGATAAAACTTTCAGAAAATTCAATCTCTAAAGCTGTGAAATCATAAAGAGTCCCCCAAATAAGCCAAAAGAAACTACAAGTAATGCAGCAGAAACCAACGGTGGCAAATCACGGTAGCTGAACTCTTTTTGTATCCCGACTATTCATAAAACTGGCAGGAAATCCTCTTTTCAACCCTCTGGTGGTTACATCTCACAGAAAGAGGTCATAAATTGCAATTGTCCTTGCATCATCAGCAGCTTGATGACCTGAGAGAAAACACTAATCATGAGATAAAACTTTCAGAAAATTCAACCTCTAAAGCTGTGAAATGCATAAGAGTCCCCCAAATAAACCAGAAGAAACTACAAGCAATGCAGCCGAGACCTGTGGCAAATTATGGTAGCCAAACAGTTTTTGCATCCCAACTATTCATACAACTGGCAGGAATCCTCTTTGCAACCCTCTCAGAACACCTCAAAGAAAGAGGTTTAATGGCTATGCAAACTAGAAATTTTTTGTGATGCAATTTTTTTAACATGCTAAAAGCTGAAGATTGAAGTGGCCCAATGCATCTTGCCTCTCTGTGTGTTTTGCATGTGGTGTGTTGGGGTGCTTTTTGTGTGTGTGTGTGTGTGTGTGTGTGTGTGTGTGTGTGTGTGTGTGTGTGTGTGTGTGTGAGAGAGAGAGAGAGAGAGAGAGAGAGAGAGAGAGAGAAATGAAATGATATATTAACGTCTACAAGAGGCCAAAATGACCTATGAGACCAACTGATTACAATGATGAGTCTAGTACCAAGTCTGGGTACAAACAAGAAAACTACAAACAAAGAACTGATAGGAGTGCTACCGACTCCTATGGGTGGCTGGAAGGCTGAGCAATGGTATCATGCCATAAAGGTACAAAGCGGGGATAAGTGTCACCATGATACAATATAGCAGTAGCATGAAGCCTATCCCGATCGACATTCGGGGTGTCGTGCTAGAATCCTGTGGATCCTCTGCCGCAATCTCCGCCGGTGCTGCGTGGCTCCCCTCCTCAGTCTCGGTCGTCTCGATCTCCCTAACTCTATAGCTCGATCAATGAGAGTACCGCTGATGTGTGTATGGGTGGGAACCGAGCTCGCTGGTGGTGGTGTCCCCTCTGACTCTGTGGTACTCAGACTGAAGAAATCTGAGATGCGTCTCTGGGACTGTCTCTGTCTTTGCCCATTCAATAGAGCGTCTCTATGTCTCTGAATCTCAAGTAGGAATAATCCGACACATCTTTGATCCTGATATCTCATGACTCTGTCTAACGAGTCAAAACCATCTCTGAATAGACAATGAAAGCGTCCCCGTATCTCATAGTAGACTGTGCAGCGACATATGTAGTGAAACTCTGTCTCTGGCTCTGCATGGCATAACTGACATATCCTACTGTCTGCTGGTATGCCTCTGAATCTACCTGTCTCAATCCCAAGCTGGTGTGAAGATGTGCGAATCTGGCCAATAGCACATCGTAACCTATGAGATAGATGTGTGTCCATGTAGCTGGGCCGTGTGACAAATCCGTCTGTCGTGAGTTGAAGAAGATGTTCTCTATAGAAAACCCTCTTCGTACCCAACTCCCGTGATGGTTCTATCTATGTCCTCTTGCTATCAAGCTGGATAAGATCCTGCCGAATGAGTCTAGTAGTCTCCATCCGTGTAAGAGCCAAGGATGGTGCATCAAGAGAATACTGGAAAGGGGGCAGCCTGTCCATGCTGAAACCATGCCTCTGAAACCATGAGCTCATCTGTGCATACCAACATGATGTATCTCCCTGTAATGCCAGCTGTCTGGATGACTCGAGAGCAAGCCTGGCATACCTGTCCCTGGTGGTGTCCCATAAGCTGTGTACAAATGATACTGATCTGGTGAGTGCCTCAACCTCCATAGGTGGGGCAGCCAGCTCCGCTCGTATGATGTCATGTGGGACTGAGGCCTTGGCTCTAATCAGCCTAGAAATCATAGATATCAGGGGTCTCTCCATATTAGTCCATCCAGCACTGTCAAAAGACGGTCCCCAAACCTGAACCGCGTAGTGCATAACTGAAGCGACCAAAGTATCGAAAAGCCAGAGCTTTGTTCGAGGTTCCTGGAACTGAACTTGCGAACAAATCCTCTCTAAACCACCTAGGGCTGCATAGGCACGAGTCAATCTAGTGTCTGCTGCCACTTTCAGTGTGAACCTCGGTCCACTAAAGACCACCCCAAGATATGTGTATGCATCAGTGTACTCCATACTGTCCTGTCCATATGTGAAAGTAGGTGCTGATCTCCTAACCCACTGTGGCGTGGTATTAAATACCATGACCTTGGTTTTACCAAGGTTGACAGACAATCCACTATCCTCTGCAAAACTATGCAATGCGTCCAAATGTCTCTGCATACCCTCTGGCGAGTCTGATATCAACACGATATCGTCAACATACAATAAAAGAGGGATCCATGTCCCTGCAAGCTGAGCACCTCTATCTCCTCCTCTGTCAATATAATCAAAGACCCCATCAACATACATACCAAATAAAGTAGAGGACAGTGGGCATCCCTGTTTCACTCCGATGGTGGAGTGAACTATGTCGGATATCCCCTCTGATGTGCGTACATGACCCATCACTGAACTGTACAATGCCATGATCCCCCACATCAGCTCTGTGGGCACCCCCAATTCCATAAGCCGGTGCATCAATCTGGCCCTCGGCACTGTGTCAAAGGCTTTGCGAAAATCCACAAAGCTGCAGTATATCCGTCTACCATGTGCTCGACCCTCCTCAATGATAGCTCTGAGTGTAAAGACATGATCTAGTGTGGAGAAACCCCTTCTGAAACCAGCCTGCCCACGTGCTCGTATGCCCATAATCTCTGCCCAACTGCTCAGCCTATGCTCGAAGATGGATGCATATAACCGTGCCAATGTGTGTCCTACCATGATAGTACGATAATTCCCCGGCACTGTGGGGTCACCTGTCTTGAAGATAGGTACAATAGTAGATAATCTCCAAGACTCAGGGAAACCCTCACACATGACACGGTTGAATAGCCGTGCAAGCATCTCTGCCAACAAATCCCCAGCATGTATAATGTGCTCTGCTACCAAACCCTCATGATCCTGTGCCCGTCTGGTCTTCATCCTGTCAATGGCCTCCTTTACCATCTCAGTGGTAAAGAAGGTGCTCGTAGCCGGACATGGCTGTGGTGGGTCTGGTAGTGGTGGTTGTCCAGGTACAGTGTATAAAGATGTTGCACACTGCCCCCATATCTCTGTAGAAGTAATCACTGGTGGGGGAGACTTCTCATGGAATAGACGCCAAGCCTCTCCTGAATCTCTACTAAGGAAGAGCTGATATAAATCTTGCTCCATCTGGACCAAGAAAGCTCGCTTCTTCCGTCGCACTAGTCGTCGTGTAGCAATGCGAGACTGTCTATAGGTGATCACTCCCAATGTAAGGTCCCGCTATATCTGAGCTCTCCTCTGTCGACACTCCTCATCATACCAGTTGTTCTGAGGCATGTGCCCAGAACGACGTCTCTGCCCAGGCTGAGTGTGTGGATATGCCTCTGTCGCTGCCCCATGTAATGTCACTGTCAGCATAGATGTGATCTCCTCCACTGTGTATACTGGCTCTGATGTGCATAAAAGCCTACGTATCTCCTCTACATAGACTGAGTCAGTCTCTGGTGTAAAAGTATAGCGTGTATGTCCACCACCCCGTGAGGCCTGAGATGTATTGTACTCAAAGGAGACTAATAATGTTAAAAGTGCATGATCTACTGCTATCCCAACTGGCCTGGGCCCCACTGTGAAATCCTGAATGTGAGAGATAAAGCTCGGATGTGTCAGAACATAGTCTACAGTGCTAGACCCATGTCTATGTGGAAAACAAGTAAAACCTGTAGACAATGGGAAAGTCGTTAAGCCATTCAGTATGGCTAAACTGTGAGTAGTCGTCATCTCTCTCAGGTATCTCCCATACTCTGTATGCTCTCTGTCGTGTGAGCATCTCTCAAGTCCCAACTCCTCTGGCTCTAGCTCTCTAAGCATCTCCTCTGATGTGTCATAGAAGACTGTCTATGAGCTGCCTGTACGGGCATTGAAATCCCCCAGGAGTATGATGTCTCCATCTCTGGAGAACTCCCAGATATCATCATCAAGTACAGAGTAAGGAGACTGTCCTCTGGGTGAAGCATATACTGAAGTGCTGGGAGGAAAATAGCATATGGCGATGTACAAGAAACGTCCAGTCTCTGCCCTCAGCCTCACCCACAAGTATCTGGCCTGATCATCTCTCCGAACTATGTGCAATAGTGGTTGGAGCTCCTCTCTGAAAAGAATTGCTACACCTCCTGATCCTCTAGTCCCATGCGCAGTTCTGGTGCATGTCCTACAAGCTGTCTCCCATCTGTATCCTGATATATGCGGCATCAACTGTCCTGGAGCCTGATGAGTCTCTGAGTAGAAAACAATGTCTCTGTCTCTCAAGCTATCCTCAAAGGCCCCCACATCAAGTCTATACGAACCATTACAGTTCCAAACTGCCATCCTGAGAGTGGTCCCATAGGTCTCGCACCGTCATGTAGAGCGGTGCTCTGTAATCACTACTCGTCCATTTCTGTAGAAAGCTAACTTCCCCTTCTCCCTTGCTGCTATAATCTCTGGCATGACCTCTCTCATATGTGCAAGCTGTGAGAGCGTAAGATCATCTCCTAAAAAGATACCTGTTTTCTTGAGGGTTGGCCTCTTCTTTAAAAAGTCTTTCTTTTCTTCCATGGAGGGAAAGCGCAAAATGAGAGCCCGTCCTTTGAACTCTCCCCATTACCTTCACTCTTCTTGCCCACTCTCCAAGCTTGTGTGTGCGAGGGCTTCTCCACCCCCATCATGGACATGAGGCTCTTCACCTCTTGGTCCACCTTATCTGAATCTTTTAGGCCAGTCACTCTCACGTGTAGAGCGCGTACCCTTCTTCGTTGTTCCTCTTCTAGTGTTTTGTTGATGATGTCGGGTGTAGTCGGAATTTCCTTGCCCTTTCCCTTCTTGACAACTTCAATCCATTTTTCAGCCTCGTCCATTTTCTTTTGCGTTTTGGAGAGAACCTCCACCCATGAGGTCTTCATTTCTCCTTCCTCCTTTATTTCTTTGACTTGTGCTCGTATACTATTCAGCTCGTCAATCATTGATGGCTGAATTTCCCCATCTTCAAGGCGTCTTCCCTCTTTGGTTTCGTCGAGTTCCTCCCGAAGGGCTGAGATGCTACTTTTTAAAGCTTGAATTTCTTCCCGGAACTCCTTGCGTTCTAGTTCCCTCGCCTGTTCCTCCCTCTTTTTCCATTCGAGAATTAAATTCTTCTCTTTCTTCCACTCATCCATGTGGGCTTTGCATTCTTTCAACTCCTTTTCAATGGCTGTCATCCTCTTGCTTGTGACCATGTAGTGCGCCGCCATTTGTCTTGCCTTATTTGTTTCACTTTCTGAGAGAGAGGAGAGAGCAACCTATACGCACCGCATTATGCATACATATGTTTCCACATTCAGCCTACATGGCATATATTTGCTTTCTGTATGTGTCAATTTGCAATTTCTGTGAGCTCTGCAGTTTCCAAATTCCTTGCAAATAAATCCCTGCAGGTCTCTTGGGAATGCTCGAGTGGGTGTGTGTGTAACGGTGTGTGGTCGAAGCTGAGGACGCAAACCCTAAACTTGCGCAGCTTGCAGAGACGCGAACCCTAAACCTGCGCAGCCCTCGCGAGTCCCATCCTGCCCACAAGTGCGCGCGTGCGCGTGTGCGTCTGCTGTGTAGGCCGGCTCGCGATCTTGAGCTCCTGCTGTTGGGCGGCAGTCTGCAACCTTGCTCTCGTCAGTCAGCTCTGCGCGTGTGTGCGTGCGTAGGTGTGAAGCTGTACGCGACTCCCTTGTTCTGTGTGTGTGTGAGAGAGAGAGAGAGAGAGAGAGAGAGAGAGAGAGAGAGAGAGAGAGAGAGAGAGAGAGAGAGAGAGAGAGAGAGAGAGAGAGAGAGAGAGAAATGAAAGGAAATGAAATGTTATATTAACGTCTTCAAAAGGCCAAAGTGACCTATGAGACCAGAAAGTTACAATGTGGTGGATCTGATACAAAGTCAGAGTAACAAGATGACAAAATGACAAAATAAAATACTATGGAATCCTAGACTGCTGGGTGTGGACTAAGCAACTAAAACAGCTAGCTGGGATAGCTAGATCACAGGAGATCCAGCATCGGTCGCTGGCGGATCTCATCAATCTCCTCCACGGTCAATAGTCTGACCGGGTGTCGTGCATGTCGAGCCAACGTGACCCAGATCCTCTGATGCAGCCTCTGTCGATGCTATGTAGTCCTCCGCAGTCGTGGGCGTTTGGATCTCCCCAGCTCAGTCGCTCGGTCAATCAGTATGCCTCTGGTGTAAAGCGACGAGCTCTGCTGTGGTAGTAACTCCTCCGGGTGTCCCGTGGCAGCTCTAAAGAAGTCTGTGATCTGTCTCTGAGACTGGCTAGTCTTTCCTCTCATCAAGCTCTCTCTGTGTCTGCGCAGCTCAAGCAAAAACAAGCCCAGGCATCTCTGATCCTTGTACCGCATGACTCTAGAGAATGGTCCAAAGCCCTCTTTGAACAAGCAATGGAAGCGGCCTCGTATCTCGTAGTAGACGGGGCAGTGGCATGTGTAGTGCAACTCTGTCTCAGGCTCGATGTCACACAGGGGGCATGTCCTGGCCTCTGCTGGTACTCCGCTGTATCTCCCAGTCTCGATCCGCAGCCGGTGTGAAGATCTGCGTATCTTGCCAATAGCACATCGTATCCCACGAGACAGGTGAGTGTCCATGTGTCTGGGCCTCATCACAAAACCATCCTCCGTAAGCTGGAGGAGATGCTCTCTGTAGAAAGTCCTCTTGGTGTCTAGCTGAGTCAAGTCCTGGCGAATGAGCCTGGTGATCTCGGACTGTGTAAGAGTCAGAGAGGGCGCATCCAGTGAGTACTGGAAAGGAGGCAATCTGTCTATGTTGAACCCATGCGCTTGAAACCATGACGTCATCTCCCCATACCAGCATGTTGTATCTCCCTGCATGGCTAACTGTCAAGAGGACTCAAGTGCAAGGCATGAATATCTGTCTCTGGGAAGTTCCCACATGCGGTGTATGAAGGAGACAGATCTGGTGAGCGCCTCAACCACCAGTGGGGAGGCAGCTAGCTCTGCTCGTATAATAGCACGTGGTACTGAAGTCTTGGCCCTAATGAGCCGCGAGATCATAGAGACCAGAGGGCTTCTCCATGTCCCCCCATCCATTACTACGGCCTGTCCTCCCGTGATGGTCCAGTGAAGGTCCCCAAATCTCAGCTCCATAGAGCAATACAGAAGCCACAAAAGTGTCAAAGAGCCAGAGCTTCGTCCGAGGCTCCTGAAACAACCTGTGAACACATCCTTTCCAATTTACCCAATGCTGCATGGGCTCTGGTCAATCTAGTCTCTGTTGCCCTCCTCAATGAAAATGCTGGCCCACTAAAAACCACTCCAAGGTAAGTGTAAGCATCTGTATACTCCACCTTCTCCTGGCCGTATGTGAAGGCGGGCGCTGACCTCCTGATCCACTGTGGGGTGGTATTAAATACCATGACCTTGGTTTTACCAAGGTTGACGGACAAACCACTTTCTTGGGCAAACCTATGCAAAGCATCCAGGTGACATTGCATCCCCTCCGGAGAGTCAGAGATCAAAACAATATCATCAGCATATAACAATAGTGGAATCCATGTCCCCGCCAGCTGTGCACCTCTATCACCATCTCTCTCAATGTATTCAGGAACCTCATCTACACACATACCAAATAGAGTAGGAGAGAGCGGGCAGCCTTGCTTCACCCCAATAGTGGAGTAAACCGGTGTGGATAGACCCTCTGGGGTGCGTACATGCCCCACTATTGACCTGTATAATGCCATGACCCCCCAAATGAGCTCTGTGGGTACTCCCATCTGCTGTAATCTGCGCATCAATCTCGCTCTGGGCACTGTGTCAAATGCTTTACGGAAATCCACAAAGCTGCAATAGATCCGTCTCCCACGCGATCTGCCCTCCTCAATGATGGCTCTGAGTGTCAAGATATGGTCAAGAGTAGAAAAACCCCTCCTGAAACCTGCCTGCCCGGCTGCGCTCATCCCCTCCCTCTCTGCCCATCTACTGAGCTGCTACTCAAGAATAGATGCGTACAACCGTGCCAATGTGTGTCCAATCATGATAGTGCGATAGTTCCCAGGCTCCATAGGGTCTCCCGACTTGAAGATAGGTACAATAGTAGATAGGCTCCAGGTATCAGGCAAGCCCTCACACATGGCACGGTTAAACATAACTGCTAGAAGCTCTGCTAGTAAATCTCTGGCATACATGAAATGCTCAGCCACTAAGCCATCATGATCATATGCTCTCCCAGTCCTCATTCTGTCAATGGCCTTCCTCACCATCTCAGCGGTGAAAAAAACACGTGTGTGGGCATGGATCTGGGGGGTCGGGAAGGGGGGGCTGCTCAGGAACTGTGTACAAAGATGATGCATACTTGCCCCAGGCCTCTGTAGAAGTGATGGCAGGGGGGGGGAGTGCTCATGAAAGAGCCTCCACGCCTCACGTGAGTCCTGACTCAAGAATAGCTGGTATAGATCCTGCTCTAGGTGAGCCAAAAATGCCCTCTTCTTCTGCCGCACTAGGCGTCGGAAGTCAATTTGTGACTGCCTATGAATGATATCCCCCAAAAGCACCTCCCTCTGAAGTTTAGCTCTAGTGTCCCGGCATTCCTCATCATACCAACTGTTCTAGGGCATGTTCCCCGAACGGCGTCTATGCTCAGGCGGGGTATGTGGGTATGTGTAGCGCGGATAATGTGTCGTGCTCTCTACAGTGGGTGGTCCTCAGTGCAATGTGCGTGACAATCTCACTCAAACAGACTGAATCTCACTCAAACAGACTGAACAGAAAGGAAACAATAGACGTCAACAGAGCTCACAAAGACACAACAGCAGACCAGAACATATGACTCGACTATCTCAAAGACTGATACAGACTCTGGCGTGGCAACTCCAGCCCAGGACTCACAGGTACAATGGGGGTGTCGAGGCTCAGATGTGCCGGGATGGTGAAGACGTGCTCTGTGTATAGACTCACTCTAGACGACTACGCACTGGACTTGTCCAAGATGATGATGTGAAGCATATGATGATAATGACCCAACGGCCCATAAATGTGGTGGTGGTGGTGGTGACCTCGCCACGATGTCCACTAGACCACCGTCCGTATCCTGCCACTTGTCACTGCCCCTGCCCAGCCCAGCCCAGCCCAGAGAGTTCGTCCAGTGTGAACCAGACCAGACGGTTCACACCAGACCAACTATACTAACTGAGTGTCCTGTGAAAGTGACACTGTAGCCTGCTACAGGTTGCCCGCCACAAGACCGCTCACCGTCTCAGTGAGAGGAAATATTGAAAAACTAGGAAATACTGAAAAACTGCGAAATAAAACCAGTAGATACCGCATGTACATCTTTCTTAAAGCGCATATATATCTTTCTTGAAGCAGGTGCTTGGCCCAACCATGCAAGAAATGATGGTAGCTGGCAAGAGAATTCAACACTTGGAGGAGGAGGTTTCTCGTTCGAACACAAGATGGCGTATTCTTATGCAGAGATGATGACAGTTCAGGAGAATTCTAGGAATTTCCAAGTAGAGTGCGAAGAGCTACGGCAAACTCTTGGCACTTCTCGAGCTGAAAACCAATGAAGTGTAGTTGCTATGAAGGAGGCAAATGAGAGGCTCCTGAAGGAGTTGCAGAGGCCAGTCGTAGTTGTTGAGGAAGAGCATGAAGGGTTCACGAAGCAATTGGAATGCAGACTCTTTGAAGAGATTCCTTAGGTTACAAAGGGAGCTTGAGGCTACTGCAGATACAATGTAGATCAGCGGGGTGGGGGAGATGAGGCTGAGGCTGAGAGGGTTGGGGAAGTTTAGATAGGGCGAGTGGTGGAGGGGGGTGGATAGGGCGAGAGGGGGTGGGGTGGGTAGGGGCGAGGGGAAGGGAGGGGGTGGGTAGGGGCGAGAGAGGGTAGGGGCAAGGGGAAGGTGAGGGGGAGGGTAGGGGCGAGGGGAAGGTGAGGGGGTGGGTAGGGGCGAGGGGGGGTGGGAGGGGGTGGGTAGGGGCGAGGGGACGGTGAGGGGGAGGGTAGGGGCGAGGGGGTGGGTAGGGGCGAGGGGGGTGAGGGGGTGGGTAGGGGTGAGTGTGTGTGAGGGGGTGGGTAGGGGCGAGGGTAAGAGAGGGTAGGGGCGAGGGAGAGATAGGGTAGGGGGAGGGACTAGGCGAGGGCGAGTGGGTAGGGGCGAGGGGGAGGGTAGGGCGAGGGCGAGGGGGTGAGGGTAGGGTAAGGGCGAGTGGGTAGGGGCAAGGGGAGGGGTAGGCGAGGAGGTGAAGGGGAGGGACTAGGGGCGAGGGTGAGGGGGTGAGGATAGGGCGAGGGCGAGTGGGTAGAGGCGAGGGGAGGGGGAGGGACTAGGGCGAGGGGGTGAGGGGGAGGGACTAGGGGCGAGGGGGTGAGGGGGACCAGGCGAGGGCGAGGGCGAGGGGGAGAGGGGGAGGGGAGGGGGAGGGATTAGCTCGAGGGCGAGGGGGAGATGGGGAGGGTAGGGCGATGGGTAGGGGGCAAATAAAGAGCACACAGCTATCATGATCTTGGAATTCATCTTGCAGGACGGGTTCTGTGAAGGGAGTTTGCTAGACACAGAAGAGAGCTTTGTTCTGGTCTGAGAAGCAGACACCAAACAGGTTGATGTTTGAAGGGGGGTGAACTCCTGTAGAGGAGATTTCTTACTGCTTTTATGCTTCTTCATAAGCTCAGGTGGCACATTAGCTTTAGTTACTGTGGAACCATTTGAAGAGGGTGTACCTTCAGGCAAAGAGTGAATAGAGACTCCATAACAAGGCATAGATTTGATAGCCTCCAACCACTCCAGTAGATCTTCGTCTGACCCTTCAGGTGTAGTAGGCTGTTCTTGTTCAGGGTTGGTTTCCATTGACAAAGAAACTTGCTGCACCACTGGATCCATACCTCCTTCTAAGAGGATGGGTTGCATCGGGGAGCCAGAAGTTTGTATCCACATTGCGTCGTTTCCCCAATCATGAAGTGCTTTAGTGTGTCGCAGCCATGGTCTTCCAATGAGCAAGGGAAATCCGCCCTCAACCTGGGGAAGACGAACCACAACAAAATCCAAGTTAAAAGTAAAAGTCTTGTACCTGCAGAGGCGCATTGTCCACTATGCCCACTGGGTAGACTGTCCCGTTGGTCGGCCAATGTAACTGTGAAGGGGGCAGGGCGAGTAGGCTGTAGACCTAGAGCTAACATAGTGAACTCGGGCATCAGGTTGATGCCAGATCCACCATCCACTATCACTCCTCAGAATTGTCGACCCAAAACAGACACTGTCAGGCGAGGGCTTCTATAATCAGTGAGTGGAGCAGCGGGATTGGATATCATATAGGACTCTGATGGTCGCACTGGGAGGTGCCCGCCACTACGACCTGCTCCAGGATAAAGTGATTGAATAACAGCAAGGGTGTCACTTCTAAACTTTGCATCTAGTCGCAGCATGTCATAGAGGGACACTTGTTGGAAGGTGTTCTTCAAGACTGACCCTGCTGTAAGCTTTTCCTGTTCTACCAGTGGTTTCTCGGGTACTTTGATCTTTTGTAGATCGGAAACTGCTTCCAAGAAAGCTTCATCAATATCGGAGAGCAAAGATTTGGATTCTTTCATGGCACTGGGGGATGGCTTGTTGACAGCTGCAGGCAGAGTATCCACTGGTGTGAGACTGTGTGGGGGAGTTGAACTTGTTGGAATGCTAAGATCGAGAGCGGCTCTCTGGGCCCGGGTGAGGACGCCCGATGGCTCCTCTACCAACTGCGGCGGCTTATTTTTAGGGGTAACCACGTGGGTAGAAGGGGGCGGCTGAGAAACAGTGCTAACTGCTATCAAATTGAGCTTGGGAAAGGCAAACTCATTCTGGCTTTGACTTGGGTTCGAAGCCGTGGATGCACGAATTTTAGGGCAATCCTTACTGTAGTGATCCTTCATATCAGGGCAATGACGGTAGGGAGGGGACCCTTCGGGTAGAGGGCATTTGCTTTGGTAATGACCATATTCCCCGCATCTGTAGCACAAAATGGGCCGATTCACTGGACGAGTCAAAGGACAAGGTGGTCCTTGCTCCATGGAGTTGGAGGTGGAGGCATAGAAGCTGTGAGGTGTGGAGGGAGCATGGGTGTGATAAAAGCTCTGAGAGGGAAAAGTGCTTTGCATACTTTGCATTGGAGGGTCTGACAATAAAGGTGGCATGTGGTGTGGATGGCCACATGGAGAGACCATGTTGGATGCAAGTGCTGGCCCTTGTTGAAAAGTAGGACCAAGACTTTGTTGTATTTGTCGCAACCCCTTGAGGTAGTAGCAATCCTTGTCTTCATGCCTCGACTTTTCGCAGAAGTGGCAATAAGCCCGAAGGGGACAGTCTTGTGGAGGGTGTCCTGGAGAGTGGCATGAGCTGCACCATACCATAGCCTTAGTATCCTGCTGAGACCTAAGCTCTTCTAGCTCTCTCTTTATTTGATCCAAAGCGACGTGATGTGGGAGCTTCTCCTGTCTAAGGGAGATTGATTTCTCCTCTTGAAGAGCTCTCTGTAACTTTAGGGCTTCAAGTTCTCTGCGCAAAGAAGTCAATGGATCAGCAGGACTTTCCGAAAACACAGAGGGGGTCTCTATGTGAGGGGAGTTGTTGAACAACTTCCTAGCCCCCTCTATCCTAGTAGCAGCTGCGATGAACTCCTCCAAAGTGGCATCGGGTCGGAGACTCTCTCGGAGTTTTTGTTGAGAAGTTTTGGGAAGCGCCTTCTCCACCCACTTCTTCACCATGAATTCACCGGGTTGCTGAGGAAGCTTGGCAACCAGAGACTTGGTCTTAGTCATAAGCTCTGCAAAAGTCTCCTCTGGCTAGAGCACAATGTTGGCTAACTCATCCAACACCTTCTCCTGGTAGTCACCGGGCCTGAAAGCTGCACAGAATTGTTGCCTTAAATCTGCCCAAGTTGCAAAATGATTCTCTGCAAACTGGTTGTACCATTTGTCTGCTAAGCCGTCCAAGGTGGATGGAAAAAGTACCTCTCTGTTAAGACCACGTCCTCTACAAAAGATACGAACCTCCGTGCATGGTCGTCAGCATCTTCCGAAGAGAGTCCTTTGAAGGTGGGGAACTTGATGTTTACCTTGGCCAAGACACTAGCCAACGCCTCCATGGCCCCTTGTTGAGCCTATTGCTCAGTAGCCTGCTGTAGCAGAATAGGAGAGAGCTTTGCTGGAGAAGGTGATCTGGAAGATGTGGAACCGGATGAAGGAATGGGGGATGTCGTATGTGGAGGTATGGCTGATGAGGTTAAGGGACTTTTACTAGATACCACAGGTCGTCTTCGGTTATAGTGCTTCAGAGGGCTCAGTAGTGCGCTTTGACGTTCAACTGACCGCCTTGTATGTGTCATGCAGTGACCACCAATCCAACCAAGCTTTGGGCAAGAAGACTCTAACTATGGACTGAACAACACAGATCTAAAACAGGACAAGTGAGGATAGTGACTAGACCACCTAGTCCAAGACCAGTGACTAGACCACCTAGCTGGCAGGACGAGGAGGATTGGACCAGGGCAAGGACTAGACCAGGACCAGGGACGAGGACTAGGATTGGTTGGACCAAGGCGAGAGAGGACCCGACCAGCAGACTATCTACACAGTGTAAGCAAGTGTGCGAAGCTAGGTAACAACGATTAGCTTCACGATTTGTATCTCCACAAGAGTGAGACTTCCTTTGAGGTCCCGCCGTGATCGCCAAAATGAGAGCACCTGTAGCGCGGATAATGTGTCATGCTCTCTATAGTGGGTGGTCCTTAGTGCAATGTGCATGACAATCTCACTCAAACAGGCTGAACAAAAAGGAAACAATAGACGTCAACAGAGCTCACAAAGACACAACAGCAGACCAGAACATATGACTCGACTATCTCAAAGACTGATACAGACTCTGGCCTGGCAGCACACTCAGCTCCAGCCTAGGACTCACAGGTACAATGGGGGCGTCGAGGCTCAGATGTGCCGGGATGGTGAAGACGTGCTCTGCATATAGACTCACTCTAGACGACTACGCACTGGACTTGTCCAAGATGATGATGTGAAGCATATGATGATAATGACCCAACGGCCCATAAATGTCAGCCACCTAAGCCAATCTCCAAAGTGAGTGGTGGTGGTGACCTCGCCACGATGTCCATATCCTGCCACGTGTCACTGCCCAGCCCAGCCCAGCCCAGAGAGTCCGCCCAGTGTGAACCAGACCAGACAGTTCACACCAGACCAACTGTACTAACTGAGTGTCCTGTGAAAGTGACATTGTAGCCTGCTACAGTATGCCTCTGCTGCTGCATCATGTAGTGTCTGTGTCAGTATAGTAGTAAGCTCCTCCAGAGGTCGCCCTGGCTCCTCTGTGCACAAGCGTCTGTAGATCCCATCTATGTAAACAGAGTCTGTCTCCCGCGTGAAGGTGTAGCGAGTAGGGGCTGCTGCCCGTAGCCTGTGTGCTACACTAAACTGAAAAGAAATGGTCAGCGATACAAGAGCATGATCCACTGCCACACCCACAGGTCTGGGTCCAACCATGAGGTCCTGGATACTAGAGATGAGGCTCGCTTGAGAGAGAGAGAGAGAGAGAGAGAGAGAGAGAGAGAGAGAGAGATGAAATGTTATATTAACGTCTTCAAAAGGCCAAAATGACATATGAGACCAAAAAGTTACAACACAGTGAATCTGATACAATACCAAAAATAAAAAGAAAGGTAGTGAAATGGGACTGTGTAGGATATGAATGTGGGGGTGAAAGTAGTGAATGAGCAAGGTGTACAATCCTCAAAAGAGCTAAATCACAGCTGATCCAGCATCGGTCGCTGGCAGATCTCATCAATCTCCTCCATGGTCAGCAGTCTGACCGGGCAGCGTGCATGTCGGGCCAAAGTGACCCGAACCCTCTGATGCAGCCCGTCTGCATCTCCCTTGCTCGTTCGCTCGATCGCTCAACGTGCCTCTGGTGTAAGGAGAGAGTGAGTGTAAGGTGCAACGGAATGAATGTTGAACTTTGCTCAAGATGAGTGCTCCGAACTGTGCTCAAGGTTCCCTGAAAATTCCTGAAACCACTTCCAGCACAAAAACATGAACATACCCATTCCATGTAAAGTGATTGGAAAAATTCTAGTCTTCTTGACTGTGCATGCAATGTAGATGAACATAGAGACAGAGTGTCAAACCGTTCATCAAACACACGCAAACAATGGGGTCGAATCGTGACTTTCTGATCTAAGTCAATCAACTGTAGCAAAACACAATGGAAATGCCTATGCTTGATGCTCAATCTTTCTTGTGTTCTTTCTACGACTGTGTCATGCCAAGGAAGAGACATGGAATGTGAATTCCTTGAATGCAAACATTTCGGCTTTTCATGAGAAATCCACATACATCCATGCTCATTCATGAGTGAATCGTGCTCAACGTACAATATGGCATGCCTATGAAAAGGGATCACATAAAGACACTGACTAAAATACAGGAAACGATCATGAATAAAAAACTCGATCAATGCATGCTGACTAATCATGCGAACACATAGTACTTCCTGTGGGGGTTCTCTAGACCGAGGCTCGAGAGCCAAGATCAGTTCTTTCTGAGGGGGTTTTGTAGACCTCGACTCGAGAGCCAAGATTGGTTCTTCATGATTGATCGAATCTGCAATGAGGTTAGCTTCAGTAGAAAAAGTTTCAACTAACACATCATCCTTGTGAACAATCACATCATCTTCATGCAAATCATCATGCTTGTGAGAAATCACATCTTGATCATGCAATGTCATTGTCATGCAATTCTTCATAGTTATCATTATCATG
Organism: Adiantum capillus-veneris; assembly: GCF_014529385.1. Classification (NCBI taxonomy): domain Eukaryota; kingdom Viridiplantae; phylum Streptophyta; class Polypodiopsida; order Polypodiales; family Pteridaceae; genus Adiantum; species Adiantum capillus-veneris. The sequence continues at coordinate 119,334,528 of NC_140959.1, read as the reverse complement.
CAAATCATGTGTGTCATGCTTGGGAGAAGAAGACACTGAGACAATCTCCTTTTCCTGATTCTGTGCATTCTGCGCTTGCACAATAGAAAAGAGTCGCCAGAATTCTTTCATGTGTTAGTCGCTCTTTTCTTTTCTTGCTTTGGTCTCGCGGTCAAAGTCTACTTGTCTTTCTTTGGCTTCCACGTCGTACTTACGCTCTATGGCTGCCACTTTTTCTTCTACAATGGTTCGACTTGCCGACAATGTCGACGACGATGAGGACGACGACGAGACGGGCTGAAATCTGAAAATGCTAATGGCTGAAATCTGCAAATCTTTATCTGCTGGATTCTGACTCTATGTCGATGACGATGTCGATGATGACGGTACGACGACGACGCACTGAAAACGCAGATGCTGAAATCTGCATTTTTCGGGCTGAAACTGCAAACTTCGATGGATCTCACCGTGCGGCGAGGATCTGTTGTGGAAAGGTGAGATCTGCGAGGTTCGGGACTTGTTCTGCTGTGTCTAAGGGCTGAAGACTGAAAACGCTGGTCTTAGGGCTGATTCTGTCCTGAAGATTTACAAAAACGATGAGGTGTCTTGCAGATGCAAAAACACTAGGGCTGAAAATCTTCTGCTGCGGTGGAAATCTGCTAACTGCTGTAGAAACTGCTAACGCTAGGGGATCTGCTGTCTTGTGGTCCCCGGGGCTGCTCTGCAATGCAAAAACGCCAAGGCTGATCTGGAACTGGAAACGCTAGCCTCTGCTGTTGGGCAAAAACGCTAGGCCCCTATGGTGGTCCTGCTGAGAAGTTGCATGTTGAGCAAGGTGCTCCTATTGCCTCTTCTGCCAGAAAGTGCTAGCGCTAGGTTTGCTACTTTCCAACAAAAGTCACTTAAAAATAATAAGTGAAAAATGTCAAAGATAGGGAAAATAGGTTTTATGCACTAGAAAATTCCCCTGATGGATTCTAATGGGAATGCTGATGATCATGCTCTGTGTAACCGGAGGATATGCATCTATTCTAAGTGTCTGGTCATGCACGGTCCGTGAACAGACTCACAAAAGTGCCAGATCACTTCCTATTCTAGACTGACTTGACTGAACTGAACCCTGCTCATGCTGTAGCTTGTCCACGGACACATACGGTTGGATGTGTCACGTGACAGTGAGCTCTCTGGTGGTAGCTGCTCCTCCGGTTGCCCAATGTCCACTCTAAAGAACTCTGTGATCCGTCTCTCAGACTGGCTAGCCTCTCCTCTCATCAGGCTCTCTTTGTGTCTGCACAGCTCGAGTGAAAACAGTCCTAGGCATCTTTGGTCCTCATACCCCATGACTCCAGAGAGTGGTCCAAAGCCCTCTTTGAACAGGCAGTGAAAGCGACCTCGTATCTCATAGTAAACTAAGCAGTGGCATGTGTAGTGTAACTCTGTCTCAGGCTCCATTGTGAAATAGGACTCCGCTGTATCTACCAATCTCAACCCGAAGCTGGTGTGAAGATGTGTGTATATGGCCAATAGCGCATCGTATCCCATGAGATAAGTGAGTTCCATGTATCTGGGCCTCGTCACAAAACCATCCTCAATAAACTGGAGTAGATGCTCTCGATAGAAATCCACACCGCAACCCATGAGATAGATGTGTACCCATATAGCTGGGACGAATCACAAACCCATCCCCTGTAAGTTGAAGAAGATGCTCTCTATAGAAAGCCATCTTCGTGCCCAACTCATGTGTCGGCTCTATCCATGTCCTCTTGGTGTCCAACCAAGTCAGGTCCTGGCGAATGAGTCTAGTAATCTCCACCCGTGTAAGAGACAACGATGGTGCATCAAGGGAGTATTGGAAGGGAGGCAAGCTGTCCATGCTGAAGCCATTATCTGGAACCATGATCTGGAGGACTCAAGGGCCAATCTTGCATATCTGTCGCTGGTAGTATCCCATAAGCTGTGCATAAAGGAGACTAACCTCGTAAGCGCTTCTATCTCCATAGGGGGGCCGCTAACTCCGCTCTAATGATCTCGTGTGGCACGAAGTCCTTAGCTCTAATCAGCCGAGAGATCATAGATACCAAGGGCCTCTCCATACCTCTCCACCCATCGTGACCCACAGAGGGCCCCTAAACCTGAACCCCATAGAGCAGAGTTGAAGCTACCAAGGTATCAAAGAGCCAGAGCTTTGTTCGGGATTCCTGGAATTGAACTTGCGAACACATCCTCTCCAATCCTCCCAAGGCCGCACACGCTCTGGTCAGTCTAGTCTTTGCTGCTCTATTAAAAGAAAACTTTGGCCCACTGAAGACTACCCCAAGATTAGTGTATGCATCTGTGTACTCCACAGTCTCCTAACCATAAGTGAATGTAGGTGTTGATCTCCTGATCCACTGCGGTGTGGTGTTAAACATCATAATCTTGGTTTTACCAAGGTTTACACACAATCCACTATCCTCCGCAAAGCTATGTAATGCATCCAAGTGTCGCTGCATACCCTCCGGTGAGTCAGAGATGAACACAATATCATCAGCATATAGCAACAATGGAATCCATGTCCCTGCCAGCTGGGCACCTCTGTCACCCTCTTTGTCAATGTAATCAAAAACCTCATTTGTATACATACCAAATAGAGTAGGAGACAATGGACAGCCTTGTTTCACTCCAATAGTGGAGTGAACTAAATTAGATATCCCGTTTGGAGTGTGTACATGTCCCACCACTGATCTATATAGAGCCTTGATCCCCCAAATCAACTCAATGGGCACTCCCATCTCCTGTAGTCTACGCATCAATCTGGCTTTGGGCACTATGTCAAATGCTTTGCGGAAATCCACAAAGCTACAATAAATCCGTCTTCCATGTACCCTACCCTCCTCAATGATGGCTCTGAGTGTCAGAATATGGTCAAGAGTGGAGAAGCCTCTCCTAAAACTGGCATGTCCCGCTGTTCATATGCCCTCACTCTCAGCCCATCTGCTCAACTGCTTCTCAAGGATAGATGCATACAACCATGCCAACGTGTGTCCAATCATAATAGTACGGTAGTTTCCTGGCTCCATAGGATCCCTGCCTTGAAGATAGGTACAGTAGTAGACAGTCTCTAAGTCTCAGGTAGACCCTCACACATGACACGATTGAAGAGAACTGCAAGAACCTCTTCCAGCATATCTCTAGCATGTATAAAGTGCTCTGCTACTAGACCATCATGATCATATGCCCTCCTGGTCCTCATCCTGTCAATAGCCGTCTTTACCAGGAGGTACTCGTAGTGTAATGTGCAGCGGAAGTGAATGTTGATATTGCTCAAGATGAGTGCTCCGAACGGTGCTCAAGGGTTCCTTTTACTTACAGAAGGGAGAGCCTTCCGTCCTTTAGAGAGAGAGTGCAATGATCACAAACAAAGTGAATGCTACTGTGAATGAAAGTGCCGAGACTGAGAGAAAGAGAGAGAGAAGAATACGACACCAAGCGGTTCTCAAACCCTCCTCCAAGAGCCCCCCTCTCTATGGCGAGAGAGGTCTATGCTATAGATTACACAAATCTGGTACAATGGTCTGGATGCAATGGACCTGCCGATGATGTCGACGACAATGATGACGACGACGAGGACGGACTGAAAACTGAAAACGCTAGGGCTGGAATGCTGAAATCTAGAAAACACTGACTTTCTGTTGAACACTGACACTGTGTCGGCGAGGATGGCGATCACGACGACTCGACGACGATGTGCTGAAAACGCCAGGTCATCTGCCGTCTTGCTGAGGAGAGAACACTGCAAGCCTGAGCTCCTTCTGTCTCTTCTGCTAGAAATGGGCGCCCCAAGTCTCCTTTTATAGCTGCAGCACGCTGGGTCGAGCAGCCTTCCCAACAGCCCCACGACCCCATAATGACATAATCAATTAATAAAATAAATAATATGCCAATAAAATGTATTGCCCCCAAAGTTGGGTTCACTGACCGGAACATAGACATGCTGGGTACTAATGGTTGTGCAACCAGAGGATATGCAACTACTCTAAGCGCCTAGACATGCACGGCCTGCCCACAGGCTCACAAAGGTGCCAAAACACTTCCTCGGCTGACCTGAACCCTGGACCTGAGATAGCTTGTCCACATGCACATAGGGTTAGAAGTGCACGTGACATCCCCTCCTTTTCAAAGTGAGGTACTGGTACCGAGCTGCATGGCTTCTTTGTAGTCTGCTAAGAACTCTGGATAATCTTTAAAAAATTCTTCTCATCGACCACACACACTGCCTCGTGGGTTCCTCGATCCTTGAACTTCAAAAAGTACTGTCGAACTTGCTTATTTGGGCCATGGCGAAACCGATGCAACAACACCTGCTTAGGCTCCATGACTTCAGCTCCATCGATGATCTCGAGCTCTTCTTCTTCTTCGGAAATGTCCTTTGGAGGTGTATCCTGAAACACTTTCAACCAAGAAACATGACCCTTCACATGACCATGACATTTAAAGAGAGACTCATCAATGTGTGTGTCAGAAAAATGTGGAGACTCAGATTGATTCACTAAAGTGCTTGTGGTAGTTGTCGGTACTTTGGGTTTTCTAGGTGGTGGTGTCTTAGGACAAGACTTCTTAATACGACCCTTGCATGACATTGATAACATCGACCTTCCTTAGCATAAATGACTTGTTCTTTTGACGTTATGTACCCTCCTATAATTCCTTGTGCAGCTTTTTCATCTCGGGTTTGCTTAGGTTTAGCAAGTGTTTTAGCTTTACCCTTAGATTCATTTTGAGAGTTCTTTTCCGAAGGATTAAAGGAAGATGGGCTAGAGGGTTACCATTCTTACCGTTTTGTGGCTTCTAAGGAGTCTGAGAGATACTGTGAGAAGACTTGTTCTCCTTAGGCTTTCCTTTGTTGTGCTTCATCTCCTGTGCGAGAGCAATCGCTACCGCCTTGTTGAGATCCAAGGCGCCGAGTACTTCGACATCAAATTTGATATACTAGTCCAACCCGAAAAGGAATGCCTCTTTGTGCTCATCATCCGATTTGCGTAATTGGGTGCCGAGCTACAAAACACGGTTAGAGAAAGACATGACTGACATACCATTTTGCTTGAGATTGCGCCAATCTTCTTTCAACCGTGCTAAGTATTGAGGTGGCATAAACCGCGCCTTGAGCTTGTCTTGGAAGTCGGCCCAATTGAAAGAAAGGGACACGCCTTCCTTGGCTTCCTCTAGGTGCACGGCCAACTGTGCCTCTTGCCATGTGTGATACTAATTAATGGCATCACCGGCAAGATACATGGCTGCCGTCAAAACTTTGCTATTCCCTGTTTTCTTAGTTGTCTCAAAGTAAGCATTAAATTGATACAACCAAGAATGAATAACATTAGCATCCATCTTACCGTCATACTTATTGAACGTCAACTTCTAAGTGACTGGATTGTTGGAGTCCACATCTCTACTTGTGCTACCTGATGAACTGCCCACATCTTTGACCGGCTCGAATTTTGAGGTGAGTACCTGCAAGACCAACTCTTGTATGCGTTGGTCTCTCTGTGCCTCACGCTCTAATTCCAAGGCCACTCGCCTTTCTTCAGCCGCTATGCGTTAAGCTTCGCGTGCTTGCTCGCGCTCAAGCTCCATAGCTACCCTTCTTTCTTCGCAATCGCGATCCATGGCGGCGTGTTGCGCCTCTTGTTGTAGCATCATGTCTATCATCAACTTGACCAAAGCCTCCATTGGATTGGTGCAACCTGTGGCGTAGATGGGGATAAGGGAGGATCGGAAAAAAGTACTCCTGGTGGGGAAACTTCTTCGTCACCAACTTCACTCTCATCACCTTCACGCAAAGTATCCATTCCACTTCGGGTGACGACCATACACTGAGATCTTGGGTACTTAAGTTCTTGAGGAACTTGGGTTCTTGAGGTTCTTGGGTTCTTGAGGTTCTTTAGTTCTTTAGCTTCAGTGTTTGAGAAGGCTTTTCTCTTACCTGAGGTCGATTCTTCCCTGCGGGTGCACCCCTTTGCGGCCTTGCGCTCACACCAAAGTTGCTTTTTCCCACCTCACATCGAGTGGCCGACCGGTAAGTGTACAGTCCGCTCTCAATGAGTGAAAAGAGGAACAAGGGGAGACTAGACAAGCCCTTCTTTCTTGGGTTACCTATCACTCTTCAAAAACACGATTAGGAATCGACACGCCCAAGTGAACTTGGGTTACGTGCGACCGCAACAAGCAAAAATGTCTTGTGGTTCTTTCCTTGAGTGATACAGGACACTGCCAAAGCTCTGATACCAATGTAAGGTGCAACGGAAGTGAATGTGATATTACTCAAGATGAGTGCTCTGAACTATGCTCAAGGGTTCCTTTTACTTACGGAAGGGAGAGCCTTCTGTCCTTTAGAGAGAGAGTGCAATTATCACAAACAAAGTGAATGCTACTATGAATGAAAGTGCCGAGACTGAGAGAAAGAGAGAGAGAAGAATATGACACCAAGCGGTTCTCAAACCCTCCTCCAAGGGCCCCCTCTCTATGGTGAGAGAGGTCTATGCTATAGATTGCACAAATCTGGTACAATGGTCTGGATGCAATGGACTTGCCGACGCTGTCGACGACAACAATGATGACGACGAGGACGGGCTGAAAACTGAAAACGCTAGGGCTGGAATGCTGAAATCTAGAAAACGCTGACTTTCTACTGAACACTGACACTGTGTCAGCGAGGATGATGATCAAGACGACTCGACGACAATGCGCTAAAATCTAGAAACAGCGGGCTGAAATTGCAAACGCTGGCTGACTCAACGGTATGGCAAGGATCTGCTGCGGCTAGGTGAGATCTGCGAGGCTAGGGGCTAAATCTGCAATGGCTAAGGGCTGAAATCTGAAAACACTACCTAACCTGCTGAATCTGGCGATGGAAATTGAAAACGCTAGGTGAATCTGCTGGAGAAAAACGTTGGCAGATCTACAACTGAAAACGCTAGAGGATTTGTGTTACAAACTACTGACGTGTCAAAGCCTAAAGAATGGAGCCAACTTTCAGATGTGGCCGAGGGGCTCAACTGTCACAAAGTGATAACGTAGCCGCCCGAGAGCAAAAACCCTAACCCTAATTTCTGCCAGAAACCCTAACTGCTGAAACCCTAATTCTGGAAACCCTAACCCTAAAACCTGCAAACCCTAATTCTGGTAACCCTAACCCTAAAACCTGCAAACCCTAATTCTGGAAACCCTGACCCTAAAACCTGCAAACCCTAATTCTGCTGCCAAAAACCCTAAAACTACAGAAACCCTAACCCTAATCCTAAGGGCAACAGGGAGATTTCCACGTTTTGCACTGGCTGATGACGTGGCAAGCTGTACGAATTTCCGTGATTTACGCTGACAGCTTTTTGGCTTTGCTTTTGGACCAGAAGCCTTTGAGTTTTAAAGGCTTTATACTGTAACTGCTTTTCAGGCCAAGGGCCTTTAAATATGAGGCTAGGGCTCATTCTCTGGCATGCTTCCTGGAGAAGGTGCAGAGTTTGGAGTACCGGCTTGTATAATGTTGATGCAATATAAAGAAATACCGAAAGGGACGCCAAGGTTTGGGGCCAATACTCTCTGGGGTGGAATTCCACCACTCCGTGTCGCGTGTCGTCTCTCTCTTTCAGTTCAGTTGTTATTGAAGTGCTAAAAGTCTGTTCAGTCTGTTCTTTTCTATTGGCACGTGGTGCCCACCTTGTGACAGTGGTATCAGAGCATTAGGCGTGTGCTTTTTGGAAAGCATATCGGTCCTACAAAAGAGCAGACAGAGCTATTGGAATTTTTATTTTAGGTATCTTCGCCCTCCAACCCGGACTTATTAGCCACTGCCACCCTTACTTTATCGCGCATCAAGCGCGCTCCCGTCTTCACCGCTCATGTCTTACAGGGCATAAGCCATTAAGATCACTTGCAAGAGTAGGATCCAAGATTTGTTTCGAGCTGCTGTTTTTTCAGAGACAGTGCCATGCAAATGTTGATGTCTAGAGCTACCAAGTCGCACACTTCCAAGGACTTGGCAAGCTTTCAAGAAAAATTTTGCCCGAAGTTATATGGTTTCTGACATCTTCCTTCGGAGTGCAACTTTTGGCAAAGTGGGGTACCCTGAAATGCTTGCCATGGAAACCCTAGTAGATCATAACTTGAAATTTCTCGACATCTCTCAGTAGATGTCTCTTCACGAGCAAATGACCTTGGAGGTTCGGTGTGATTGCCATCTCTTGGGACTACCATCGCGGCCAAAGAAACACTGTCTGTCCAAGAGCTGATGGACCATGCTGTGCTCGGCTACGACCTCATGGAAGGAACCTAACCCTAATTTTTGGTGCACATTTCAAGATGGAAAGTTAGTCGACTTTTCGAGCTCGACTGATGTCGAGATTGCTTTTTAAGTTTGAGTTCTGTTTGATCTTGTTTGGTGATCCTATTTGGAATTTATTTGAAATGGATGGTATCTGTGTTGAACCTGTTTTGGTGCCGATTTGAATTGTTTGACTCTGGTTTGATATTGGTTTCAATGATTGGTGATTTTACTCCCGGGTGGAGAAGTGAGAAATACTGTTTTGGTATTGTTTGAATCTCAGAACGATGCAGGCCGATGCCTGGGGAGCGTTTCGTTGTATGTTTGAAAACCTCGGAACGACGCACGCCAATGCCTGGGGAGCGTTCCGTTGTATGCTAGAAAACCTCCGAACGACGCAGGCCGATGCCTGGGGAGCGTTTGGTTGTATGCTTGAACCTCCAAGCGACGCAGACTACAGTTTGGGGAGCGTTTGGTTGTACAGTCCTCTGAGCTCATGGCCCAGACATTTTTAGGTTATTTGCCGGGGGAGTGACGAGGTAGTCATTGAGTAGCTTCATACCGCAGACCGTTTGTCTCAGGGGAGTACTCAGCGGCGCTGTTTGTTGTGTCTTGTAACATGCATATGTAAGTATTTGTGTTGCATTGTGATGTGCCAATTACTGAATATTCCTAATTGGACGAGATTGCCTGGGTATGTAATTTTAGTGCATCAAGACACCCGTGGAAGATCAGTACGGTCTGGGTGTGATGGCTAATTTTACTACGCCGGAATATCAAGAGTTCCGATCTGGACGAAAGGAGAAGCTAACTCCTTGATCAAAAGAGCAGAAAGGAGAAGCTAACTCCTTGATCAAAACAGCCGAAAGGAGAAGCTAACTCCTTGATCAAAACAGTCGAAAGGAGAAGCTAACTCCTTGATCAAAAGAGCAGAAAGGAGAAGCTAACTCCTTAATAAAAAGAGCAAACTGATTGTCCCTCGGAATGACCCTCGGAAATTTTTGAGCTAACTTGAGTTGTTTTGCAAATATGTTGTAATCGCGAACGATTACTCTCTTTCAAGAAGGGGAGATGTAACAAACTGCTGACGTGTCAAAGCCTAAAGAATGGAGCCAACTTACAAATGTGGCCGAGGGGCCTAAACTGTCACAAAGTGATGACGTGGCTGCCCCAGAGCAAGAACCCTAACCCTAATTTCTGCCAAAAACCCTAACTACCGAAACCCTAATTTTGGAAACCCTAAAACCTGCAAACCCTAATTCTAGTAACCCTAACCCTAAAACCTGCAAACCCTAATTCTAGAAACCCTAACCCTAAAACCTGCAAACCCTAATTCTGCTACCAAAAACCCTAAAACTGTAGAAACCCTAACCCTAACCCTAAGGGCAACAGGGAGATTTCCGCGTTTTGCGCTGGCTGATGACGTGGCAAGCTGTACAGATTTCCGTGATTTATGCTGGCAGCTTTTTGTCTTTGCTTTTGGACCAGAAGCTTTTGAGTTTTTAAAGGCTTTTTAGTGTAACTGCTTTTCAAGCCAAGAGCCTTTAAATATGAGGCTAGGGCTCATTCCCTGGCATGCTTCCTGGAGAAGGTGCAGAGTTTGGAGTATCGGCTTGTACTGTGTTGATGCAATATAAAGAAATACCGAAAGGGACGCCAAGGTTTGGGGCCAATACTCTCTGGGGTGGAATTCCGCCACTCCGTGTCGCGTTCGTCTCTCTCTTTCAGTTCAGTTGTTATTGAAGTGCTAAAAGTCTATTCAGTCTGTTCTTTTCTATTGGCACGTGGTGCCCACCTTGTGACAATTTGGCAGAATCCAAATACGCTGGTTGTCCTGCTAGCTGAAAACGCTAAGTCTTATGCCGTCTTGTTGAGGAGAGAACACTACAAGCCTGAGCTCCTTTTGTCTCTTCTGCTAGAAATGGGCGCCCCAGATCTCCCTTTATAGCTGCAGCAAGCTGGGTCGAGTAGCCTTCCGAACAGCCCCACGGCCCCATAATGACATAATTAGTTAATAAAATAAATAATATGCCAATAAAATGTATTGTCCCCAAAGTTGGGTTCACTGACCGGAACATGGACATGTTGGTACTAATGGTTATATAACCCATGCAAGTACTCTTTAAGTGCCTGGACATGCACGGTCTGCACACAGACTCACAAAGGTGCCACAACACTTCCTAGGCTGACCTGAACCCTAGACCTGAGGTAGCTTGTCGACATGCACATAAGTTAGATGTACACGTGACACGTAGATGGGCATGGCTTAAGAGGATCTGGAAGGGGTGTCTATCCAGGAACTGTATATAAGGATGTTGCATACTGACCCCACACATCAGGAGAAGTAATCACTAAGGGAGGGGAGCGCTCATGAAAGAAATGCCATGCCTCTCTTGAGTCTCTACTCGAACAACTGGTATAAGTCTCGTTTCATTTGAGCTAGAAATACTCGCTTCTTCCGTCGCACAAGGCGCCTGAAGGCTATCTGAGACTGTCTATGATTATGACCCCTAGGAGAAGATCTCTCTGAAGCTGTACTCTTGTCTCTCTACACTCCTCGTCATACCAACTGTTACGAGGCATGGTCCCAGAACAGCGTCTCTGATTAGGCTAAGTGTGTGGGTATGCCTCTACTACTGCATCATACAATGTCTCAGTCAGTAAAGTGATGATCTCCTCCATTGAGAGTCTTGGCCTGACTGTTGTACATAGACGACTATAGATCTCTGTATAAACACAATGAGTCTCTAGTGTAAATGTATAGCGGGTATGTGTCCTCCCTCTTGACACTTGGGCTGTACTGTACTGAAAGGAGACGGAAAGTGTCAAGAGAGCATGATCCACAGTCATCCATTGCTACACCCACTGGTCTTGGTCCTATTGTGATATCGTAAATGCAGGGAATGAAGCTCGGATGTGCCATGACATAGTCCATTGTGCTGGCCCCATGCCTGAGTGGAAAGCATGTGAAACTAGCCGCTCCAAGAAAACGTTGTAGGTGTTGGATTAAAGGCCCTAAATGACCCCCTTTATGAATATTTTTATACTTTGTTCAGGTTCACATTGAACCTGGACACATTTTTTAACGTCACTTATAATAAAAGTGGGAAGGCCACAAAACCACAAACGTGGGTTTTCCCAAAATCGTTCTCTCTCTCTCTCTCTCTCTCTCTCTCTCTCTCTCTCTCTCTGCAGCGCTACAACCTTCTTGCACTCACGTCTGGCTCCACCTGGCCCAAACCTGCACTCTTTCACCTCCCCTAGGGTCCGAAACACGAGTTGTACAGGTTGCTGGACAGCAAGCTATATTGCTTTCCCGCAACCATTTTCACTTCCATCGCGAAGCTCCTTGCTTCCGGGGTCAAGAAGGTCACCGAAACTGCCAAAACAACCCAAAACAGACTGTTTTTAGGTCAAAACAAGTGATTTACAGGTTATTACAGGTTATAACAGCAATACACAGGTGTACCAAATTTATGGGATCACATGTATTGATGTTTAGTGCGAGGATTAGAGTGAAAGCTGAGTACAAGTGATTTAAATCGTATATTCAGCTGAAAATTTAGATTTGGAATGTTTCATGTAAAAAAATTGTGGTCTTTTGTATGCAAAGTCTTGTGGTTGAGTTAAGACAGCTGCTACCTCTTCCGCATATGACACTTAAAATTTGATGGAAATCAAACGGTTTGATGGTCAAGGTTTCGACCTTTGGCAAGAACGCATACAAGGTATCCTTTTCTTGAAGGATTGTGAAGATGTATTGGAAGAGAATAAGCCGCAAGGTTTGTCTGACTTCGAGTGGGCCAGGTTGAATAAGAAGGCCATGGCCTACATCAAAATGGCTATCAATGATGACATTTTGACGGACATCAAGCGTTTGTATACTGCTTATGCTATATGGCAAAAGCTAAAGTCCAATTATGAGAACACCACTCTTGTGAACCAGGTGCATTTGATGCAAAAGTTGGTGAATATACAGCTTGATGACTCGAAGTCAGCTTCTAAGCATTTGAGTGCTTTTACAAGTGTGTTGAGTCAGTTGCAGGATAGTGGGCTTCAGCAATTTGATGATAAGCTAAAAGCTATTTTCTTGCTTATGACATTGCCAGATACTTGGGAGACATTGGTTGTTTCCTTGAGTAAAAGTCCCAGCCTCACGTATGACAATGTGAGAGGGTCTATTTTCAATGAAGAGATTAGATGCAAGTCTAGTGGGGAAGGTGGCAGCTCTGCCTACAATGCAAGAGGTAGAAATCAAAAGTGTGATGCGGGCAACAAGACTCAAAATAGAAGTAAGAGCAAAACAAAGGATAAGGATATCACTTGCTATCAATGTGGCAAAAGGGTCACAAGAAACCAGATTGCAGGTATTTCAAGAAAGAGCATGAGAGAAAGAAGGAAGCGCAAGAGAAGAAGAAGAAAGATGAGAAGAAAGGAGAAAAATCAGCAAGTAATTCCTCCAAGGATGCTGAAAATGCAAATGTATCCTCTAGTGTGGTCATTGAAGAGTTGTCAGACATTGAGGAAATCTTGGTTGCGGCTTCATGCCCCTCAGATTTGGTGGTAGCTAATGCAAAAGACATGCTTATTTCAAAGAAAGATGGCATTGATGCATTGCTTAGTGCTAATGATGGTCTATCCCAATCTTGGATAGTAGATTCTGGTGCTTCTTTCCATGTGACTCCATCTTTGAGAGTGTTTTGCTACATATGCCACAGGCAATTATGGCAAGGTGTACCTTGGTGATAATTTTGCTTGCAATATTGAGGGAATGAGTACCATGCGCTTGGCTCTTAACAATAATCAAGAGCTTTTATTGAATGATGTCAGGTTTGTACCAGGCATTAAGAAAAGTTTGCTATCTGTTGGTCAGTTAGATGCACATGGTTTTACTACCATCTTTGCTGGGGGTTCATGGAAGTTGCTTAAGGGCTTTATGCTTGTTGCAAAAGGGTCTAAAAGAGGTACTTTGTACTATCTTCGATGCAAAGCTTTGCCTGGCAAGTTTCTTGTTGTTGCTGAAGTTGCTTCACATACGGAATTGTGGCATAAGAGACTTGGCCATATGAGCCAAAAGGGTATTGATGTGCTTTCCTCTTTGAAGAGGGTTGATGTAAAAGGCAAAAACTTTGATTTTTGTAACGATTGCAAAAGAAATCTTCTTATTACTATGGTGTCGCTCGCAAAGCTAATCCTCTTGATCTTATTCACTCCAATGTATGCACTATGCATGTTAAGTCTTTTGGTGGTGCATTGTATTTTGTTACATTTATTGATAATTGTACTAGGAAAGGATAGGTGCATTTGTTGAAAAGTAAGAGTGAGACTTTTAATGCTTTTAAAAAGGTTCATACTATTGTCACTACTCAAAAGAGGGCTAAGCTTAAATGTCTCAGGTCCGACAATGAAGGAGAATATGTATCTGCTGAATTTCAACGTTTTTGTGATGATAATGGGATCAAAAGGGAGTTAACAGCCCCTTATAATCCGTGTTCTAATGGTGTGGCTGAGAGGTACAACCGTACTTTATGTGAGAGAGTGCGTTGCATGTTGTCCACCTCTAATCTTTCCCAAGAGTTTTGGGGAGAAGCATTAAAAACTGCAGTTCATATTTGCGATCGCTCTCCTAATAGTACGCTGAAAAATGACATTCAGGTTTGGTCTGGCAAACCTGCCTCTTATGATCATTTGAAAGTATTTAGTTGCGAAGCTTTTGCTCATGTACGCAATGACTTGAGAACAAAGCTTGATACGAAGTCCATTAAGGGAGTCTTTCTAGGTTATGGGGAAGAAGGTGAAATGGGCTATAAAGTGTGGTTACCACAATTTAGAAAGATGATTCGTAGCCGAGATGTAGTGTTCAATGAGGCAAAATGGCTTAAGAATGCTACAAAATCCGATTCTGACAAGAAAACAATCAGATTTCAGCCTCTCGTACCACCCATTGATGTTGAAAAAGAGCCTCATGATGTATTACCGTAAGCTAAAATTCATAATCAGCCAGTTAACCTTGAGCCACAAGAGGTAGGACATGATATTGATGCTCCTAATGAGGATGGACAGCCACCTGAATTGACCGAAAATGATTTTCAGCAGCATGATAGAGCTGAAAATGAGTTGCCTTATGATGTAGAACCGTTGCCTGAGAGTGTAGATCATTGGGTACGCAGGTCAACTCGTTTGAGAAGACAACCGCACAGATTTAATCCCTCTTTGCATCATGTAATGTTGTCAGATGAGGGTGAACCTCTTACTTATAAAGAGGCTAAGTCATGTGATTCAAGCAGTAAGTGGAAGCTTGCAATGCAAGAGGAAATGAAATCCTTGCATGCAAATGATACTTGGGACCTTGTGCCATTGTCTAAAGGGAGAAAGGTTCTTCTAACAAATGGGTGTACAAGATTAAGATCGTGGATAAAAAACCCAAGTACAAGGCAAGATTGGTTGCAAAAGGATATGCACAAGAAATCTACCAATGGATATGTATTTGCTATTGCTGGTGGTGCAGTCTCTTGGTGTTCTAGGTTGCAGAAAATTGTGGCACTGAGTACTACTGAGGCTGAATACATTTCAGCCACAGAGGCTTCAAAGGAAGCCATTTGGTTGGGTAGACTTGCAAAAAAACTTTGCATGCCTGCTAATACTCAAGTGTTGGGATGTGATAGCCAGAGTACTGTCTATTTAGCCAAAAATGCCATGTTTCATACACGTACCAAACACATAGCTAGAGGTGTCAAAAAAGTTACCACAAGGATAACTGGCTTGTGGCAGCCAAGCGTTCATAGCAACGTTGCTTTTTGTTCCTTCGATGTCGGCTCTTCCTATCATTGCGAAGCACCAAGTGTTGGATTGTTCACCAACCAATAGGGAACGTGAGCTGGGTTTAGACCGTCGTGAGATAGGTACCACTTCATACGTCAGGTATTGGAGGATGTTCTAGTCACCTTGACTAAGATCAATACACAAGATAACCCTGCAGATGTTCTCACCAAGAGTCTTGCTAAGGCTCAACATGAGCATTGCATACAGCTGGTGAGAGTTGGTTAGCTTAAAGGGCTCATTTATGCCTTTAAGTGGGAGGTTGTCGGGTAAAAGGCCCTAAATGACCCCCTTTATGTATATTTTTATACTTTGAACCTGGAACCTGGACACAAAACCACAGACGTGGGTTTCCGCAAAATCGTACTCTCTCTCTCTCTCTCTCTCTCTCTCTCTCTCTCTCTCTCTCTCTCTCTCTCTCTCTCTCTGCCTTCGATCTGCAGCGTTACAGCCTTCTTGCACTCACGCCTAGCTCCGGTAGCCTCTCCGCGCTTTCAGTAGGCCATTAAGTATCGCTAGACCATGTGTAGTTGGCGTCTCCGTGAGATGTCTCCCATACTCTGTCTGCTCTCTATTTGATAAATGTCTATCAAGCCCCAAATCTCCTAAATCCACTTCTCTAAGCATCTCCTTTGAAGTGTCATAGAAGACAGTATGAGCATTGCCTATCCGGGCACTGAAGTCCCGTAGGAGGATGATGTCACCATCCTCTGAAAACTCCCATATGTCATTGTCTAGGATTGAGAAACTGAGTACAAAAAGTACAAAGAACTGAAAAACTGAAACCGAGACAAAATAGGTGGGGAGAGGTGATAGGGTGAGGGCTGATATATTGGGTTAGCTGAAACAAAGATGGATCAAAAGAGATACAAATCATCAGATGAGATCCCTCATCGATCGCTGCCCAATCTCATCAATATCCTCCATGGTCAATACTCTGACTGGTCGTCTCGCATGTCGAGCCACCTCCGTCGATGATGTGAGGCCCCAGGTGGTCGTGGGCACCTGGACCTGCCTAGCTCAATGGCTCAATCAATCCACGTAACCTTTGGTGTGGGTGTAACAGACTTGGACAGTCCAAGTCAAGATTCTACCGCGACACGACAGGAATTCACTTCAAAACAGTTTACAATTCACAATTGATTCGACACGGCCCGGCGGAGTTCCGTGCCTAGAAATATTGGCGCCAAAGACTGGCGCCCCTTTCGGTATTTCTTTTTGTATTAATATGCAACTCAAAGTACAAGGGAGTGGGAGGGTCTCACTCTCATACTCTCCGTCCAGATGCTCTGCAGAGTGGTAGCCCTGCCCAGTTATTTATTCATTACAAGGGATGCCAAAAGCAGAGCCCCAAAAGCTGAAAATCAAAAGCCTTTTAAAATAAAGCAATGCTTCAAAAGCTCTCTCTCTCTCTCTCTCTCTCTCTCTCTCTCTCTCTCTCTCTCTCTCGCAAGGCCGAAGTAAATGTAACAGAATGCGTTATGCAAAAGAAACTCGATGAGGCAGTAGCAAGTTTTGAAGCATGGAGAACAAATATGGAAAAACACATGGGGGAAAAGGATGCAATAATCGAGGAGCTAAAAGGAGAACTTGCGGCTTGCAAATCTGCAACTAAGGAGAAGGGAGACGACCAACCTTCGGTGCTGAAGGAGCTCGAGGACATGAAGGATCATATGAAAACTCTACGGGAAGGAGATGAACAAAAATCGAAAACGGCATCTTCATGGGCGGAACGTCTTGTGAAGACACAAGAAAAGGTTGATGAAGCAGAGAAATGGATTGAGGATGCAAAGAAAGGGAAGGCCCAAATGCTCGAGACCACACCTACTTCTACCATTATTAATATGACCATTGAGGAAGAGCAGAAAAGGAAGACTCGGGCTCTGCACGTGCGGGTCACAGGAGTCAAAGACAAAGAGAATGTAGATGAAGAAGTGAAGGAATTGCTACAACGCATGGGCATCACAGAGCCTACTCACACAAGTGCATGGAGAGTGGGCAAGAAAGGAATCGATGAGAAGGGACACGTAAAGGATAGGGCACTTATTCTCCGATTCCCGAATATAGAAATAAGGAAAGAATTTCTAAAAAAGAGGCCAACTCTTAAGAAAACCGGTATTTTCCTGGGAGATGACCTTACATTGGCACAAGTGACACACATGCAAGAGTTGATGCCAGAGATCAGGGTAGCAAGAGAAAAGGGGAAAATCACCTTTTATAGAGGAGGGAAAGTAGTGGTTCTGGAAAAGCGCTCAGCATGACGGTGCGAGACCTATGGGGCGCAGAGACATAGTTTTCTACTCAGAGACACACCAGATACCGGGACAACGTATGCCACATGTGAAGGGTTATTTATGGGAAACAGCTGGTCGAACAGACAAGAGATCTCTACAGGGTAGCCGGGGTTCAGGAGGAGTAGCAATCTTATTTAAGGAGGAGCTGAAACCACTACTACAAATTATCAGGAAAGATGAGCAAGCAAGGTATATGTGGGTGAGAATGAGAGCCGAGACAGGTAGATTTCTATATATCGCCATATGCTACTTCCCTCCGAGTACCTCAGTCTACTCCTCACCTAAAGGACAATCCCCTTTCTCCATATTGAATAATGATATATGGGAGTTCTCTAGAGATGGAGACAGCGTTCTCTTAGGAGACTTTAATGCCACAACGGCCAACTCTCAAGCAGTATTCTATGATACTTCTGAGGAAATGCTCAGAGAAGTGGATTTATCACAGAGGGGGCTTACTAGAAACTCACAGGATAAAGAACACACTGAATATGGGAGACATCTCATGGAGATGGCAACTATACATGGTTTGGCCATACTTAATGGTCTAGAGAATTTCCCGTTATCTGGGGGATTCACATGCTTCCCGCACAGGCATGGGGCCAGTAAGTGGATTATGTCATGACTTCACCAAGCTTTATTTCTAGTATCAAGGAATTTAAGGTGGGACCCAGACCGGTTGGGATTGCAGTGGATCATGCTCTATTGACCTTATCAATCTCCTTCCAATACAATGCCTCTCAAGTACAAAGGAAGAAGACACACACAAGATATACTTTCACGCCAGAAACTGATTCAATCTATGTGGAAAAGATCTATAATAGGATGTGGACAGCCTAGCCAGTATATACTGTAGAGGAGATTACTTCTCAATTAACAAAGATACTACATGGAGCAGCACAAGAGGCATACCCAAATACTCAACCTGATCAGAAAAGAGGATCTGGGAACATGCCTCAAAACAGTTGGTATGACGAGGAATGCAGAGAGACAAGAACCCAGGTCCAGAAAGAGCTTACACTTGGGATCATCACATATAAGCAGTCTCGGATTGCTCTTCGGCTTATAGTACGTCGCAAGAAAAGGGCATTTTTAGCCAAACTGGAGAAGGATTTATACCAGCTCTTCTTGAGTCAGGACTCACATGAGGCCTGGCGCTTATTTCACGAGCACTCACCGCCTCCGACGATTACTTCTCCTGAGATCTGGGGTCAATATGTAACATCATTATATATGGTATCTGGACAGCCTCCATTACCAGATCCGCTAGAGCCATGCCCTGCTACTAGTACTTTCTTTACTACGGAAATGGTGGAAAAAGCCATTGATAAGATGAAGACAAGAAGAGCATATGATCATGATGGTTTAGTAGCAGAACATCTGATCCATGCCAGGGATCTACTTTCAGAAGTCCTTGCTCGTCTGTTTAATCGGGTCATGTGTGAAGGATTACCTGAATCTTGGAAATTATCTACTATCGTACCTATTTTCAAGTCAGGGGATCCTATGATACCCGGGAACTACCGTACCATTATGGTAGGTCACACTTTGACCCGACTGTACGCATCCATTCTTGAACAAAAATTGAGTAGATGGGCAGAGAATGAGGGCATAAGGGCAACAGGACAAGCTGGATTCAGAAGGGGTTATTCCACTTTAGATCATATTCTTACGCTCAGAGCCATTATTGAGGAAGGAAGAGCAAACGGGAGAAGGATGTATTGTTGCTTTGTGGATTTTCGGAAAGCTTTTGATACAGTACCAAGGGCCAGATTGATGCGCAGGATGCAAGAGTTAGGGGATCCCCAAAGAGATTATTTGGGGGATCATGGCCTTATACGGGTCAGTAACTGGTTATGTACGTACTCCAGAAGGGGATTCCGACATTGTTCCTCCACCGTTGGAGTAAAGCAGGGATGCCCACTATCCCCTACTTTATTTGGTATGTACATAGATGAGGTATCAGATTACATTGATAGACAAGGTGACAAAAGTGCTCAACTTGCAGGGTCATGGATCCCTTTGTTGTTGTATGCAGATGATATTGTATTGATAGCAGAATCACCAGATGGAATGCAGAGGCAGCTAGATGCACTACATAAATTCGCTGAGGACAGTGGACTGTCGGTAAACTTGGGTAAAACCAAAGTTATGGTGTTTAACACCACACCGCAGTGGGTTAGGAGATCGGCACCTACATTTGCATATGGCCACGATACAGTAGAGTACACAGATGCATACACATACCTTGGGGTGGTATTTGCGGGACCGAAGTTTACTCTTAAGAAAGCAACGGATGCTAGATTATCCAGAGCCTCTGCAACCCTGGGAGGGTTGGAGAGGATGTGTTCACAAGTGCAGTTTCAGGAACCACGAACAAAACTTTGGCTCTTTGATACTGTGGTGACTTCAGCTATGCTTTATAGGGTCCAGATTTGGGGACCATCTGTGGATCAGGATAATTGGAAGTCAATGGAGAGACCTTTGGTATCTATGATTTCCCGAATGATTAGAGCCAAGGCCTCCGTACCACACGCGATTACCCGAGCGGAACTAGCGGCCCCTCCAATAGAAATTGAAGCTCTTACCAGATCAGTGTCCTTTATACATGGTTTGTGGGATACAACTAATGGCCGATATACCAGACTGGCCCTCGAATCCTCTCGACAATTGGCAATGAAAGGGGATACATCATGCTGGTATGCGCAACTGTCCTCGTGGTTTCAGAGACACGGGTTCAGTATGGAAAGATTACCCCCCTTCCAATACTCTCTTGAGGCTCCATCACTGGCAATTACACGAACGGAGATTAATAAAATCATCCGACAGGATCTTATACAGTTGGATACTAAGAGGACATGGGTAGACCCTACACAAGAATTGGGCACGAAGATGGCCGACTACAAAGAAAACTTCCTACAACTACATATATACCTAGATGAATCCAGGATAAGCCCAGATTCACGCTTGAAGGAAAGTGCAAGGTATAGACCCATGGTAGTCACCCACAAGACAATATAACCATCAGCTCCATCATGCATAGTATTGACTAAATACCACGACATCCCCACTAACGTCGTCAGTGACCAATAGTGGGTGTAGAACTAGGTACTAACATATGCTCCCCGACACAACACACACCACACGCACACACACATGAGCATACATCAACACAAAGTTCAGCGTGCTGAGTTTTTGTCATGACTCCGGAGATCAAGGGCAGACTCAGCCATAATGAAGCCTAGCACTAAGAGAAGCATTAAATCGGAAAAATTAGCACAAAAATGAGATAGTTGATAGGGCATACGCACCACAAAAGATAGAAAGAATTAGCACAATATCAACTGGTCGTAACTCGGACGAAAACTTCACAATGTGAAGTCTGCATGTCCGCAATACGACTAAAAAATATACCTAGATGAATCCAGGATAAGCCCAGATTCACCCTTGAAGGAAATTGCAAGGTATAGACCCATGGTAGTCACCCACAAGACAATATAACCATCAGCTCCATCATGCATAGTATTGACTAAATACCACGACATCCCCACTAACGTCGTCAGTGCCCAATAGTGGGTGTAGAACTAGGTACTAACATATGCTCCCTGACACAACACACACCACACGCACACACACATGAGCATACATCAACACAAAGTTCAGCGTGCTGAGTTTCTGTCATGACTCCGGAGATCAAGGGCAGACTCAGCCATAATGAAGCCTAGCACTAAGAGAAGCATTAAATCAGAAAAATTAGCACAAAAATGAGATAGTTGATAGGGCATACGCACCACAAAAGATAGAAAGAATTAGCACAATATCAACTGGTCGTAACTGGTCCTACAACTATCTGAAGATGGATTTGTGATTCGCCCGAGTTACATGGATACCCACCTGTCTCATGGTTTGAGATGTGCTATTGGTCAGATTCGTACATCCTCACACCAGTTGGAAATTGAATTTGGCACATTTAGGGGAATCCCACCTGAGAGCAGAATTTGCAAGTTATGCGGAATGGAGCCAGAGGTAGAATTACACTATATATGCCACTGCACAGTATACTATGAGATACGTGGGCGTTTTCATTGCCTCTTTAAAGAAGTCTTTGGACCTCTAGATAGAATCATGCAATACCAAGATCAAAGATGCTTAGGCTTGTACCTACTGGAACTACATCAGCACAGGGATAATCTAATGAGAAGACAAAGAGCACTACGGCCTCAGAGGCAGATCACAGACTTCTTCGGATCGAGAGAAGCAGGAGTGGAAGGGGAAGCAAGAGGCCAGCAGCCAACACAAAGGAGTACCCACATTCATACCAAAGGCACCCTAATTGACGGAGCGGTTGAGCTTAGGAAATCGAGACGACCACGACCAAGATGAAGAAGCACACTTCACCGGAGGAGACTACAACAAAGGATTAGAAGCATTCTAGCCAGACACCCAGAATGCTCCTAAGAAGTTTATTTAATACTTTGTATTTAGTTTTTTCACATTTACTTTCACACTTTTCACACTTAGTACTTTAGTACTAAGGTACCCAAACATTGTAGTACTAAGGTACCCAGACATTGTAACAGATTCACCACTTTTGTATCAGTTTGGTCTCATAGGTCATTCTGGCCTTTTGAAGACGTTAATATAACATAAACGCAAAAGAAAGTAGAGGAGGCCGAAAAATGGATTGAGGTTGCCAAGAAAGGGAAAGGTAAGGAAGCTCCTTGTACACCCACTCTTATCAACATGACCCTCGAAGAGGAACAAAGGAGGAGGGTGCGGGCTCTACATGTGAGGGTAACCGGCCTCAAGGACATAAACAATGTGGAAAAAGAGGTCACAAGCCTCACATCAATGATGGGGGTGGAGAAGCCTTCACACACTAAGGCATGGAGAGTGGGCAAGAAGAGTGAGGGCCCCGGAGAATCTTCAAAGGAAAGAGCTCTCATACTACGCTTCCCTTCATTGGAAGAGAAGAAGGAATTCTTGAGGAAGAGACCTACTCTCAAGAAGACAGGTATTTTCTTAGGCGATGACCTCACTCTCTCACAACTTGCGCATATGAGAGAAGTAATGCCCGAGATTCAAGCGGCAAGGGAGAAGGGGAAGATGGCCTTTTACAGAGATGGTCGGGTGGTGATTGTAGAGCGGTGCTCTACATGACGGTGCGAGACCTATAGGACCACATTGAGGATGGCGACTTGGAATTGTAATGGGTCTATGAGGTTGGATGTTGGTGCCTTTGAGGACAGTTTCAGAGACAGCCCACAGAACAGTCACGAGATCTGAGCATGGGAGTAGAGGTTCAGGAGGAGTAGCGGTGTTGTTTAGGGAGGAGCTACAGCCACTACTACATATTGTACGGAGAGATGATCAGGCTAGATACATGTGGGTGAGGCTGAGAGCTGACACAGGTCGATTTCTATATATTGCTATATGTTACTTCCCCCCCAGTACGTCAGTATATGCTGTATCCAGAGGGCAGTCGCCTTTCTCAATTCTAGATGATGATATATGGGAGTTTTCTAGGGATGGTGATATCATCCTCCTAGGAGACTTCAATGCTCGAACGGGCAACTGTCAGACAGTCTTCTACGACACTTCAGATGAGATGCTTAGAGAGTTGGATGTGGGTGAGCTGGGGTTTGACAGATGTTCACATGACAGAGAGCAGACTGAGTATGGGAGATACCTCACGAAGATGACGACTACACATGGGCTAGCCATACTTAATGGCTTACAGCGGTTTCCTGGAGCAGCAGGCTTCACATGCTTTCCACACAGACATGGGGCCAGTACAGTGGACTATGTTATGACACATCCGAGCTTTATTCCTTGTATTCAGGATTTCACAGTGGGAGCCAGACCAGTGGGCGTAGCAGTGGATCATGCTCTCTTGACACTGTCCGTATCTTTTCAGTTTAGTACAGCCCAGAAATCAGGAGGCAGGTCACACACCCGTTATACATTTACACCAGAGACTGACTCGGTTTATACAGAGGCGATCTGGGATCGTCTATGCACAGTTGCTCCAGGCCTCTCAGTAGAGGAGTGCACTACTTTACTGACTGAGACACTACATGATGCAGCATCAGAGGCATACCCACACACTCAACCGGATCGGAGGCGACATTCTGGGAGCATGCCCCAGAATAGTTGGTATGATGAGGAGTGCAGAGAGATGAGAGCCCAGCTTCAGAGGGATCTTCATTTAGGGGTCATCACCTACAGACAGTCGCGGATTGCTTTCCGGCGCCTTGTGCGAAAGAAGAAACGAGCTTACCTGGCCCAGATGGAGCGAGACTTGTATCAGTTGTTCTTGAGTAGAGACTCAGGCGAGGCATGGCGACTCTTCCATGAGCACTCCCCTCCCCCAGTGATTACTTCTCCTGATGTGTGGGGCCAGTATGCGACATCGTTATATACGGTTCCTGGGCAGGATCCCCTTCCAGATCCTACAGAGCCATGTCCACCTAAGAGCACCTTCTTTACCACTGAGATGGTAAAGAGAGCCATTGACAGGATGAGGACCAGGAGGGCTTACGATCATGACGGTCTAGTAGCGGAGCACTTTATACATGCTAGGGATATGCTGATGGAGGTTCTTGCAGTGTTGTTCAATCGTGCCATGTGTGAGGGATTACCTGAGACTTGGAGGTTGTCTACTATTGTGCCTATATTCAAGGCAGGTGATCCTACAGAGCCTGGAAATTACCGCACTATTATGGTTGGACACACACTGGCACGATTGTATGCATCCATTATTGAGCAGCAGTTGAGTAACTGGGCAGAGGGTGAGGGTGTACGGGCAAAGGGACAGGCAGGTTTCAGGAGGGGTTTCTCCACTCTTGACCATATTCTGACACTCAGAGCTATCATTGAGGAGGGCAGGTCACATGGGAGACGGATTTATTGTAGCTTTGTGGATTTCCGCAAAGCATTTGACATGGTACCGAGAGCTCGACTGATGCGCAGACTGCAGGAGATGGGGGTGCCCACAGTGTTGATTTGGGGGATTATGGCTTTATACAGATCAGTGATGGGACATGTACGCACCCCAGAGGGGATATCTGACTTAGTTCACTCCACTATCGGGGTGAAACAGGGTTGCCCATTGTCTCCTACTCTATTTGGTATGTATGTTGATGAGGTGTCTGATTACATTGACAGAGAGGGTGATAGAGGTGCCCAGCTGGCAGGGACGTGGATCCCATTGTTGTTATATGCTAATGATATTTTCTTGATCTCTGACTCACCAGAGGGTATGCAGCGACAGTTGGATGCATTACACAGTTTTGCAGAGGATAGTGGATTGTCTGTAAACCTTGGTAAAACCAAGGTCATGGTGTTTAACACCACACCGCAGTGGATCAGGAGATCGGCACCAACCTTCACGTATGGTCAAGAGATTGTGGAGTATACAGATGCATACACTTACCTTGGGATAGTCTTCACTGGACCGAGGTTTTCTTTGGGGAGAGCAGCAGAGACTAGACTGACCAGAGCTTATGCGGCCTTGGGAGGCTTGGAGAGGATGTGTTCGCAGGTTCAGTTCCAGGAACCTCGGACAAAGTTATGGCTCTTTGATACTTTAGTAGCCTCAGCTATGATGTATGGGGTACAGGTTTGGGGACCTTCTGTAGGCCAGGATGGTTGGAGACGTATGGAGAGGCCCTTGGTATCTATGATCTCCCGATTGATTAGAGCCAAGGCCTCCGTACCTCACGCGATCATTCGAGCAGAGCTAGCTGCCCCCCCCATGGAGATTGAGGCGCTTACCAGATCAGTGTCCTTTGTGCACAGCCTATGGGATACTACTAGAGACAGATATGCTAGACTGGCCCTTGAGTCTTCCAGACAGTTAGCTCTACAGGGGGACACTTCATGCTGGTATGCACAGATGACTTCATGGTTTCAGACGCATGGCTTCACCATGGACAGGTTGCCCCCTTTCCAGTATTCTCTTCAGGCACCCTCGCTGTCTCTTACACGGGTGGAGATCACTAGACTCATTCGTCAGGACCTGATCCAGCTCGACACCAGGAGGACATGGATAGAGCCGCCTCAGGAGTTGAGCACGAAGATGGCTTTCTATAGAGAGCATCTTCTCCACCTCACAGGAGATGGGTTTGTGATTCGACCCAGCTACATGGACACACATATGTCTCATGGTTTGCGTTGTGCCATTGGTCAGATACGCACATCCTCACATCAGCTCGAGATTGAGACTGGTAGATTCAGAGGGATACCAGCAGACAGCAGGATATGCCGATTATGCCAGAGAGAGCCAGAGACAGAGTTGCACTACATATGTCATTGCACAGTGTTCTATGAGATACGGGGGCGTTTCCACTGCTTATTCAGAGAGGGTTTTGGTCCTCTATCTAGGGTCATGAGTTATGAGGATCAGAGATGTCTTGGACTATATCTACTTGAGTTACACAGGTATAGAGACACTTTACTGGGGAGAGCTAGAGAGAGGCAGTCCCAGAGACACATTACAGATTTCTTTTCACTAGATATGGGACAGCCAGAGGAGCAGCCACCACTGCAGAGCTCGTCCCACACTCATTCGACCACTACTGGCACTCTCATCGACCGAGCATTGGAGCTACAGAGATACAGACGACCGCGACTGAGGAGAGGAGCTACACAGCATCGACGGAGACTACAACAGAAGATTCGAGCCATACTCTCTCGACATCCAGAGTGCAGATGAGGATGGATCCTCACCATTTCTTCCATCTTTGTTTCACACACTGTTACATCCAGTTTACCGGGTACCTATTGTATCAGCTGCTACACCCACGTAGTTTTAGATTGTAGTAGTAGTAGTAGTATTTTGTTCCACTTCTAGTTCTTTTCTAGTTCTTTTGTACCCAGACATGGTATTAGATTCACTATTTTGTAACTGATTGGTCTCATAGGTCATTTTGTCCTTTTGAAGACGTTAATATAACATTTCATTTCATTTCATTTCTCTCTCTCTCTCTCTCTCTCTCTCTCTCTCTCTCTCTCTCTCTCTCTCTCTCTCTCTCTCTCTCTCATGCTTTTGCGTAAAAATTCAGCCCTGAATTGCGTAGCCAAAAAGAGTCCGTACAACTGCCGTAAAACGCGGGCTTCCTACAGCCAATACCACGTCAACTTCCGAATTCTACGCCGCGATTACGGGTTTCCGTACTCTGTTGCCACGTCATCATTTCAGCCAGCATTTCTCGGGGGTGTGTACAGGGCAACCACGTCACCAGTTTGTGACATACCCCCCTCTTGAAAATATTGTAATCGCCCTCGATTACGCCTGCAAAACAAACAGAAGCCATCACTGTCTTAGCAAACACTGACTGTTAGTACCGACGCACTTGGAACCATAGTTACCGGGGAACGCGTTCCGTAGGCCCTGGAATGCCGGAACGCCGTTCCCCCCCCCCCCCCCCCCTCTGCCAAGCCGGAACGTCCCGGAACGTTTTGCCGTTTCAGGTGACCACTTGATACCGGAACGGCCGGCCGGAACGGATCCGGAACGGTCTGGGAACGGCCCGGAACGGCCAACTCTCAAAAATGGGGAGAAATAGGCAATTTTTTGCAAATTTGTAGTGAACATTAGGTGTTCTTCTAAGTGTGCAAGGACTCAAAAATTAAAATGCACCCCCTCACACCCATTCCCTTCTCAAGCATTATTTGGGTGTTTTTTATGCCTCCCGTTCCGCGCCGTTCCCGTTCCGGACCCCTGGCCGTTCCCCCGTTCCGCGGGAGTACCCCTGGCCGTTCTCGTTCCGCGTTCCGGGTAACTCTGCTTGAAACACACATCTGCACATGTACCAATCAACAGTCACATCACACGACATCACAGGACATCACATGACAAATCACATTCAAAATTCATTCGGATCTTAGACCATGATTAATCGGTAACGTATTTAGCAATCGCATCTAGATCCACTCGGGACCTCATAGATGCCCGATTGACTAATCCCTATTGCAACCATGTCTATCGAGATCATTCAGACCAAAATGCTGCAATCATTTCGTCTATCAGTTCCTGCACTTAAACAAGTTAAGAACAAGTCAGTATCATATTATCGGGAATTCCATTTCATAAAGTCATTACAGTAAAATACTATCAGCTCATAGTATCCCTAAAACTCAAAGAGACATCAGTAAATTTAGTATCAAAAATCGAGGCAATCTGTTGACAAAGGAGTGGAGCGACTCCCCTCTTGTGCATACCTGCTGCACCAGATTCCGCCCAAGCTGAGTTCGGGGTTCCATTTGGAATAGACTATGCTAAACCAAAAGCTTCAAGGTAAAGATTCACAATCTGAGGAGTATCTGCTAGGTCCTCCTTCTCCATCCACTTCGCATCCAATGCAGGATAGTTCTTGAATTTAACCAAGAACTGCCTTATCGCTTTACTCTTAATCTTTTTGTCTTTATGTGCCAATATCTGTTATGGAACAAGGATCTCCTCGTTTTCTTCCACTTCGGGTTGCTCATCAGGCTCCCCATCTTCGGGCACATCGCCTTTAAAAGGATTCAAGAGACTCACATGAAAAGCATTGTGAATTCTCCAAGTATCGGGCAGCTTCAGTCTAAAGGAGGCATCATTTATCTTTTCGGAAATCTAGAAAGGTCCGTAGTATCGCATACTAAGCTTTGGAAAAAGCCTCTCCTTTCCCTTTTTCTTTCTCAAGCGTGCCTTCTCAAAACGTAAGAGCACCCAATCATTCTCCTTCAATTTCAAATCGCGACGATAGCGATCTGCTACCTTTTTCTGTCTTTCTTGAGATTTCTTCAAAGCCTCGCGGACCTTGGCAAAAGTCGTGTCCAAGTGACACGTGTACTCATCGGCTTCAAAAATCTTATCTTTCGTGCTTAGGAAGGGTGGAACCTTTGTAGCACCTTCAATAATCTCAAATGGCGCCTTCCTCGTCGAAGAGTGTATCGTGTTATTGTAGGCAAATTCCACCAAAGGTAAATACTTTTTCCATTGAGTCTTCGGATCCGAGATGTAAGACTTCAATAAATCTAGTACCACTGCATTGGCAATCTCTGATTGCCCGTCAGTCAACGGGTGGAAAGATGACGAGAACTACAACCGCGTGCCAATGTTCTCCCAAATAGCCTTCCAAAACAAACTCGTGAATCTGGGATCCCTGTCGGAGACAATCGTCTCGGCATGCCATGTAATCTGAAGATCTGGGCATCTAACAGTCTCCCTAAGTGATCCGGCTTGACTGTTTTCTTCACTGGAATAAACCTATCAATAACAGTCCAGATACCATCGTGACCACTCTGTGTTCTCGGAAGACCAAAAATGAAACCCATTGCAATACTTTCCCAAGGGCGGGTGGGGATGGGGAAAGGCTGTAACAATCCCTGTGCTCTAGGCCTGTCAAACTTGACCTTCTGGCACATCAAGCAATTGCGTACAAAACTGTCCACGTCCTTCTTGAGTCTCGACCAAAAGAAGTATCTCTCCACACCTTTCAAGGTGGTAGCTATACCGCGGTGACCCGTAAAAGGTGGACAGTGGCATTCGGTCATAACCTTTTCCCTCAACGGTTGTGTAACGCACATGGTTTTCCTCATCAAGTAGCCATCCCAAATGGAATATCCCGCAACTATCTCCCCATTCCGTATCCGTGTGAAAATATCTGCAAAATCTGTATCTGTGGCATACTGATCGACCATATTCCTCGAAGCTCCTATGATGTATCGCAGAAATAGCCAGAACCAACAGCTTCCGGGACAAAGCATCCGCCACCAAATTCTTTTGTTCCTGCACATGGACAATCTGGAAGTGAAACTGTGACAAGATGTTCGCCCACCGCATCTGCTTTTCCGATAGCTACTCTGTGACAAGAAGTAGCGTAAACTCTGATGGTCTGTGAAGACAATAAAATCCGCTCCGAGTAGGTAATGTCGCCACTGAGTAAGAGCATGAATAACCGCCAAAAGCTCTTTCTCATAAATCTGTGCTATCAATTCCGGCCTTGAGAACAATCGGCTCTCGTAGGCAATGACATGGCCTTCTTGCATTAAGACCGCACCCAGACTACGACCACAAGCATCACAATATACTTCATAAGACTTCTGCAAGCCCAGCAAATTCAAAACTTGTCCTGTAGTCAATTTCTCTTTCAGTGTCTAAAAGGCAGTCACCTCTCTAGGTCCCCACGAGAAAGGGGCTCCTTTCTGTGTCAAGATATGCAAAGGAGAAGCAACCTCTGCAAACTTTCTAATGAACTACCTGTAGTACGAACACAAACCCAAGAAGCTTCTAACTTCATGGACATTCTTCAAATTGGGCCAATCACGGATAGTCTCTATCTTGGCCGGGTCCATCTGCACTCCTGTTGCTGAGACAATGTGTCCCAAAAAGTGTATTGGGTAGGAAAAATTCACTTTTCTTCACATTAATCACCAACTTGTGATCTCGTAATGCCTGAAAGACCTGTAGCAGATGTTCTCTATGTTCTGCCTCATCCTTGGAGAAAACAATGATGTCGTCAAAGAAAGTGCCAACAAATAGTCTGTACTCTCTAAAAATCATGTTCATCATCTGGTTAGATGTTGCAGGAGCATTGGTTAGGCCAAAAGGCATCACCAAAAACTCAAATAACCAAAAGTCGTCCGAAAAGCTGTCTTGTAGACATCTCCCGGCGCGATTTGGCTCTGATGATACGGGGATCCTGCTAAAACACGGGGATCCTTGTAGTCGGTCAAGAATATCATCGATCCTAGGAATTGAAAATCTTTTCTTGATGGTGATTTTGTTGAGAGCTCTATAATCGATGCACATTCTCCAAGATCCGTCTTTCACTTGGTTCATAATTTCTTCGTTCTGGGCTCGGCTCACACGGTAAGGTGGCCGGTTCGGTGGTGTGCTTCCAGATATCAGATCAATGGTATGATCCTCAGGACGAGCGGGTGGTAACTCGCCTGGCAGGCCCTCTGAGAAGCAATCGGCATGAGTGTGGAGAAATTCTTGGCGTTCTCTATCAAGTTCAGAAATATTTGTCATATTCTCATTATTCAACTCTCTCAAAAAGATCGAGTAAACAAACAGACTGGATTTCATTAGTTTTGAAACAACCGAAGCCGATACAATAGGGACAGACTAGCCCTTAAGTTTCACATCAAGTAGAATAGTTTGGCCCTTCTCTGTAGTCAAAGTCGCTTTTCTCGCTCGATAGTCGACCACGGCGTTGTTCTTACAGTACCAGGGAATTCCCAGGAGGACATCACAACCTTCCAAGGGCATTATGTAGAAGTCCTCGTGCCCCAAATACCCCTGACAATGCACCTGAAGTTTGCCAATGACAGGTGTAATGGCTACGTCCCTGCCAGGTGCCGCTAGTACTGCCTCTGCTAGTGATCCCCTCCGATCAGGTGTGATCTCGAGCCGCGCCGCCAATTCAGGTGAAATAAAGTTAGGCTTGGCTCATCCATCAAAGAAATCAGGGCTTCTTGGTCTTTCACTTTGCCCCAAGCTCGGCAAAGTTTTGTACTCTCGTCAATCGTGCTTGGATCAGTACCCATGCAATCTGGAACCAGTCCTGCTTTCATCTTGCCTTTTCGTCCACTTTCCTCAGCTTCTTTCGAACCCTTAGGCCTGTCTTCATCTTTGTTGTTTTGTTCTTTCGGTGCCTTTTTAGGGCACTTCGCGGAGATATGCCCAGTTTCCCCGCATCCAAAGCACTTTCCCTCTTTGATGTAGAGAGCTCTCTCTCGAAGAGTGAGCTTGGGTCTTGCATCCTTTTCTTTCTTTTCTGGGTTGCTCTTCCTCTTTCTACCTTCATTGTTCGAAGTTTGTTCGGTCCTTTGCGTCATGATTTCATCTCTGGGGTAGGTCAAACTGCTTGAATGAATGGCAAAACCCTGTTTTGCATGACTCATCAATTCCTAAATAGAATCTGACTTTTGCTCTAAGAAGTGATCTCGGATCTCTGTAGGAAGTCCCAAGGGTAAACCGCTCAATCTGTTCTTTGAACGAGATCTTCTTAAATGAAGAGGCCGGTAGAAAAGAGCTCTAGAATCTCTCGCAATATGCGTCCGATGAATCTCTCTTGGTTATCTGAAGATGGTTCCAAGCAGTTCGTATGTCACGTTCGTACTCCCGAGTCAACCAGGAAGAAATAAAAAGCCTTTTAAATTTTATCCATTTAACTGGCGCTTTCTTGTTCAATAGAAGCATGGACCGCCAAGTTTAAGCATTTCCCTTGAAGTAAGAGGTAGCCCTCCGAATCTTGGAGTGCTTTGAGTACCGCCCTCCAGAGAAAACTATGTCAAACTGTTGTATGAAGGCCAAAGCCTTCAAAGCATCTTGAAATCCAGAAAACGTATCAAATTTAATTGATTGTCCACCTTCTTTAAACTCTCGGACTTTCTTGCTTTTATCTTCCAGAAAGTCATACTGATTGGCTTTGTAAAAATTTCTTCTTCCTTACATAAAATCTGTTGTCATCGGAGTCTGAACTATCCGAAGACAAGTCCTCTGTAGAACTGTTCGAAATTGGGCGAGATTTAGACTTCTTTGCATTTTTCTTGCCCTTTCTGAAGCTTTGCTTTTTGCATCGCTCTTTCCCTTTTCTGTCTTCTTCGCTCGAGTCAGAAGAGCTAGAAGAACTGTCAGAACAGGAAGAAGAAGAACTCGATACTCCTTCAAATTTGACATGCTTTTTCTACTTTCTTGCCAAGGCAAAAGCAGATTGACGACCCAAATAACCCGGGAAGTCAGTTCCTTTCTTCTAGTTTTTGTCGTGCTTTTCAGTTTTGTTCTGCGCGTCAAAAAGCTGAGAAATCCGTGCATCGACCACCTCTTCTAATTCTTGCTCAGTAAACATCTTTGGAGTAGGAGGTTTCTTGAGTGCCGGTTTGAGGGGTGTTTCTGTGGTTTGCCGCCATTGTGCGTGCACCTCGTCGAAGGAGGTTTGGGTCATAAATTTTGCAAATTTTGGGTCCTTCACAAAATTTAGCATCATCTTTGTTGCATCGTCAATCAATCGTCGACGCTCCATCTCTTCAAGCTCCGCCTGAGTAGGCCGAGGAGGGCCGTACTCCTCGCGTGAATCCTCTTCGTGATCTCTTCCTACATCTCCGGATGTAGAGGAGTCGACTGATCTCTGTCTAAATCCATAAGTGCCGCGTAAAAAGGATCGGATTTCCCGGTAGAAGAGAAATCGGCCGCGCTCTGATACCATTGTAACAGACTTGGACACTCCAAGTCAAGATTCTACCGCAACACGACAGGAATTCACTTCAAAACAGTTCACAGTTCACAATTGATTCGACACGGCCCGGCGGAGTTCCATGCCTAGAGATATTGACCCCAAAGACTGGCACCCCTTTCGGTATTTCTTTTTTTGTATTAATCTGCAACTCAAAGTACAAGGGAGTGGGAGGGTCTCACTCTCATACTCTACGTCCAGATGCTATGCAGAGTGGGAGCCCTACCCACTTATTTATTCATTACAAGGGATGCCAAAAGCAGAGCCCCAAAAGCTGAAACGCCTTTTAAAAATAAAGCAATGCTTCAAAAGCTCTCTCTCTCTCTTTCTCATGCTTTTGCATAAAAATTCAGCCCTGAATTATGTAGCCAAAAAGCGTTCGAACAGCTGTCGTAAAACGCGAGCTTCCGTACAGCAAGTGCCACGTCAGCTTCCGGATTCTGTGCCGCGATTTACGGGTTTCCGTACTCTGCTGCCACGTCATCATTTCAGCCAGCATTTCCCGGGTGTGTGTACAAGGCAACCACATCACCAGTTTGTGATAGTGGGTGGGGTCTGAGATCTATTGTGATGACTACTCCTCTAGCTGTCCCTTGGCTGGTGTAAATAAGTTTGTGATCTGTCTCTGAGACTAGCTCTCCCGTGATGTCCTCAGCAAGCTCTCTCTATGTCTGCACAACTCTAGTAGACAATCCAAACCCTCTCTGAACAGACAGTGGAAGCGGCTTCGTATCTCATAGTATACCGGGCAATGATGTGTAGTGCAGCTGTCTCTGGCTCTAGGCGACATAAATGACAAATCCTAGCCTCTGCTGGTACCCCTCGAAATCGGCCAGTCTCAATCTGAAGCTGATGTGAGGATGTGCGTATCTACCCAATAGCACATCGTATTTCATAAGCTAAGTGTGTATCCATGTATTGCATACCCCCAAACATTGTTCCTGGCATATCATGAAGTACTTGGGCTTGAGGCTCATCGAGCTCTACTAGCTGTGAGTTGCCTTGTCTGCTGTGGCACTGGTGACGCTTGCAAAAACTCCATAAACCTTTGGTTTTGCACCAGTTGAGAAAACACATTCACAGCAGCAACCAACCGAGTCCTAAACGCATCATCTTCAAGTTGCCTAGTCATAAAGCCCTACGCTGGCGGAGCATTCACATCAACAAGAGGTACAAACAGGCCTGGTCGTGAACTCTCGCCAATCTCTAAACACTGTAGGAATTGCCTGCTTGTCCTGTGCAGAGGAACCCTCTTCCATGATGCCTTTCCCTTTGTCAGCCATAGTGTAATCCCACGTTCCTGTACTCTGTATCTTCACCAAAAACCAAGTGAGGCTCACTTCTTGAGGAAAAAGTGATTCTGTCCCGGCGACGGAACCATGAAACCGGCCTGTAGGGCGGTAGACTTTGGCTTTCACCCGAAACTTTACTTTAGACTTTAGGACATAGAGAAACTTTGCAAATAAAAACCTATAACGGGAATTGACACTTAAAAAACACACGGCTTGGAAGCTAGAGCGCTTCCAAGCAAACGCCGACACCTATTGGCCCCAAAGACAGGTGCCCCTTTCGGTATTTCTTTATTGTATTCAAAGAGAGAATAAAACATGCGATTTCCTACGAACTGTCCCGCATAATCCGGGCTGAAAACGACTTGTTCTAGCCCGATTTCAGCAACATAACTATACTAAGACGCTTCACAGATAGTATCCCACGCAATAAGTGACTTTAGTGGTGCATACGGACACTATACAAAACCTAGCGAGAATCTGCAGCACGCTGAATTCTCTGTTTTCTGCCCTGAAAATGCGCTAGATCACCCGCACAACGGTCTCCTCGCGTCCCCGGACCTCCTCGAGGTATTAGGAACCGTTTAGGGCCGAAACCCTAAATCTGCAAAAATACACAGCAAGCTGTATTTCCCTGTTTTGGGCTCCGTTTCGCGAGCCGCTCGCATCCGTAGCAAATCCTCGAGCTCTCGCACCTATAGGGCTACTTGCCCTTTGAATCGGACAAGATTTCTTGCGTGAAATCTCTTCGAATTCACCTGTACCTCTGGGAGATTAGCAACTAGCTAATCCAATACTTGTGCAAGAGGCTCTTGCCTCGGCAATTGCGCATGAACCCACACAATTGTCCATACACATGAAAAGCCCTCGAGCGGGGTATCACGTTTCTATATTGAAAAGGGAAGAGAGGTGCGCCAGAGCAGAATCATCGCGCTACATAGTGCAAGCAAGAAGGCAAGCTTTCCATTAAAGCTTCATCACCTGCACCAACTACTCACACACACACTGTAAGTCACAGTGAGAGAGAGAAGCGGCCCAGATCAGCCCAAATCAATTTGGGGCTCCCAAAACTAGCTGAGGTGGCAATGATTTGACTTCTGCAACTTCTGGTGCTGCCAGGTGTCCACTATGCCTGTGAGTTAATTTTCCTAGTACCCACCGACTTATAAGTGTAGCGAGGGAGCCTAAATGACTTTGAACTAGAGCATAGACACCATTTTACTACTCCGATTCTAGTGCCGGTCGGCCCAATCAACTCATGGCGACAAGGCCTTCCCGTCTGCAAGTGAAACTTTCGGCCATTGGCCGTTTCACACTCGCCACACAATGTCCAGTCATTTGTGACTTCAAAAAGAGGGTCCCAAAATTTAAAAATAAAAACCATCGGAAAGAAACCAACAACTAAGGTTAGCAGTTGCCACGTCACGTGACACCCTGGCAAAAAGATATCCCAAAACCTCTCGCAATAGT
This sequence comes from Adiantum capillus-veneris, assembly GCF_014529385.1. Lineage (NCBI taxonomy): Eukaryota > Viridiplantae > Streptophyta > Polypodiopsida > Polypodiales > Pteridaceae > Adiantum > Adiantum capillus-veneris. Next base: position 119,299,157 of record NC_140959.1, on the reverse strand, counting down.
CATCCAAAGTGTCTCTTAGTCATTCTCAAATGATGCCAAGCCATGATGACATCGTCTTCATATTCTTCCGTTATCTATACAAGAGTGAAAACTCTCTTGAATTTTACCCACTTCCTAGGTGCTTCTCTATGCAAAAACACAGTAGACCACCATGTTTATGCAAGTAAGACACCGCCCTTCTCACCTTGGAGTGTTTCGACAAACAACCTCCCGAGAAGGCGACGTCAAACTACTTTATAAATTCAAGGGCTCGATGGGTGTCCTGATAGCCTAAGAACGTGTCAAACTTGACTGCTTCACCCCCATCCTTGAACTCCTTGGTCTTCTTGTCCTTTTATTCATTGTCTAAACTGTCAACAGAGGATGAAGTCTTCTCCACTGAACTGCTAGATGGCTCCCTATGCCTCCTAGGCTTTTTCAAAAATCTGCTTTTCTGGCTTTTTCGCCACTTCTTCTGCTTTTTCTCGTCCTCTTTGGAATGATGAAGAACTGTCGGAACTCTTTGAAGACAAAGAAAAATTTAGGTTATCCTTGAAACAAACATGCTTCTTGGGTCTGCTGACCACCTCGAAAGTTGACTTCCAGTCCAAAAAACCGGGGAAATCCGTTGATTTCTTCTTCTTCCGAGAGTGTTGTAAGCTTTTTATCAATTGGTTTGTCTTCTTTTCAAGAGCTTGGTCAAACTCTTTCTGCGAGTACAGTTTCTGCACTGAGCTTTTCTTTCAGCTTCCTTACCATCTAGAGAGGAGAATTGACGACCCTCTTGCCATCTTGAGTGAATCTAAACGGTTGGATAATTCTTCAAGTGATTCACATATTTCAGGTCTTTGGAGTACTTGATCAATCTTTTCACACGCGTATCAACCTGTAGTTGACGTTTGTACTCTACTTTGTCAAGATTCCCCGTCGAAAATTTGCCAAAATCTCCGTTGGTGTCTTCTATTCCCTCGCTAGGACTCAGCTTTTCTTTATCTCCCTGCAGACCAATTGTCAAAGGGGTGTCATCTTTGTCAGATTCTCCGCGAGAACCCATGAGTGTTGCAAAAAGGATGTCCTCCGTAGTAGAGGAATCGTTTTAATCCCTCATACCACTATTACAAGCTTGGACACTCCAAGTGAGAAATCAATAGCAAAACACAAACAGAAACTGCAAAATCACTGAACTTGAATAGAGAGAGTCGACACGGAACGACGCAGTTCCGTTCCTAGATGCACCGACCCCAAAGACTGGCTCCCCTTTCGGTATTGCTTTATTATTGCTTCACAAAGATACAACTCCCCAAGGGTCCAACCCTCTCCGAGACTGCGTCCAGATGCTCCCTGAGAACTGGCCCTCTGGGCACTTATAAACGTACAAGGGATGACCACAAGCGAAGCCCCAAAAGCATCCGATCCGCTCTGGCCCAAAAGCTTTGCCCAAAAACTGCCAAAATCAGCAGCGCAAAACGCAGAAGTTTGTACAGCCTGCCACTTCATCAGCATAATTTACAAAAATCTTCCAGAGTTCAAGCTTTTGATATTTTTAGGGTTTTAGGTCCCTTGGCCGATGTTCATAAGTCGGTAGGGTTAGGTTTACTAAAAACTCTAACCCCCTTCTGGGCCCCTTACCCACACTTGTCCTCTCAGTCATTTCCTCAGTTGGGCACACTACATCACCTACTTGTGACACATAGCCTTGAAGGAGCACTCTCTCCACTTGACCTTAATCTAAGGACACACATTTAGCAGCAACAGAGTACAAGAGTTCCCTACATTTCTTGTGATGTCATCTACTTAGAGATTTCTTGTCCTCTCGAGTTCCCAAGATTGCTATTATGCTCGTGGAGTATTGTCCTCTTGTGGACGTTGCAGCATACATTTTCATCCAAGGCCTCACATCTTCAGGTTCTATCAGTTTGTTCAGCATCAAGTGTTGAGAGGGGGTGTTAGAGTTACACCACTCTGCTACTCCATCTACAGTTAGGTATACTAGTGTAACCCCCGGCTGGCCACCCATTGGCATGTCATGTTAGGCTGCATCTGGTCCAAGCCGAGCCACATTTGGCCGGCTGGACACTTCATGTCCAGGAGCCCTTTTTGGGCTCTCATTTCCAATCGTGGGGCTGGCTAACCCGCTCTCCGTCTACTCTGACATGATTGGGTGTTCTACATATTGTGTTCATTCACACACATCTAGAGAACCTCGTCACTGTTTTATGTCACCTGAGTGGAACTTTAATACGCTGAAGGTCGTTTATGATTGTTGTTAATGGCTAATCATTTTTACACCTTTTCACCATGTCCCTTTTGTAATAGTGTTTTCATTGTTGGTGCGCTTCTCTGTCCTTCACAAGGGAGCTTACCACAATGCACAAGGCCTTCCTCAACTTAGTGAGATGACCCTGTAAATTGCTTCAGCCTTCTATTTGGCTTTTCCCTTCTCTAGTTCTTGGAGATGCTCAACAAAGTAAGCATAGGGAGCAAAACAGATCGATCTGGAAGGGCAAACATGCATTACCTTGTTAATGCCTTTGCAATTGCCTCATTCGTTATAATGGGTATTGCAAGAGATCTCTCTCTCTCTCTCTCTCTCTCTCTCTCTCTCTCAAAAGCCTACCAGGAGCAACCACGCTCAGCGATGGTGGTCGATATTGTGTTTTGTTCGTTACTTATGGCAGCTACTACTGCCAAGTTCCAATGAAATAGCCTGGAGACTAAGTAACACGCAACATTTAATAGGGGTGGTGAGGGGATCGAAGTCCAAGGTGGGATCTTAAGGAAGAGTAAACCCGGGCAGAGCGAAAATTGAGGCGAAAAGGAATCAGGCCAGCGTAAAAAATTAGGGCTTTGCCAACCGGTTTTGAACCCACAACCTCGCGGCTCGAATTCTGAGTCACATGGGTTAACCAACTCACCTACATACCTTTTATTGTCAGCCAACATGCACTGCCCGGGTTTAGGGGGTTCAATTTGTAATGTGACAATTGTGACTGCGATTGCACAGATTTTCGTGTGTGGACTTGTGAGCCGTGGATCCCTCACCACCCCACATTTAATGATGTGTGTTATTTAGTCCTGAGGATGGGCGTTTAGGTGATCTCACCAACTTTGGCGTACTAGCATGGCCCCTCGTACTCCAAATTGATAATGGAAAACCTACATATGGAAAATGTTAGAGGTAAATTGATTATATTGGAAGATTTTTGACCTGACATACGCCCCAGTAGACTCCAGGAACTCGTGGAAGCAATTGAAAACCATTGGATTCTGCTTTTCAAATAGGGCCGCATGACAAAGAATGTTTTTCCCACTTTTTTCCGCCATCAGTGCTATGGAAAGAGGGAGAATTTTATATATATCCAAGTATTTACAATTGTACATTGCTATACTTTTTACACCTACAAGGGACCATGCGTTGGGAAGAGCTTCCCCAAGGGGAAAGAGGGTAACACTTCTCGTGTTACCATTTATGTGGTAGTGATGTGTGTGAACACACTTAGGACCGTCAGGGTACATTTTTCCCTCACTAGGAGGCTTTTTCCCCGTGCATTGTATATACACCCATCACTCTAGGGCTGTCTTATATTTTTATTTGCACACTAAGCAATATACTCTCTATCGTGTGCCATGAGCTTCTTCATCTTTTCCAAGCCGTGTGTGTGTCCCTACAACCCTAATTCTAGCAATTGGTATTAGAACAGGTCACGTTCTCGTGGTACTCTCACCATCACCTCTTCGCTCACATTCCCAGATTTCTCGAGCTTTTGCAAGCATCAGCAGATTTTGGGAGGGCTCATAGGGCTCAATGTGCTCAGATTTTTCATTCAGACTCATTTCGACCTCCATCTCCACTACAAGCAGTAATGTGCAGGCAATGTTGTCCTTTTGTGTACAATTTTTATCAATGCAATTTTTGTAGAGCAGGTCCTTTATATTCTTCTTCAAATTGTGCTATATAGCACGTGTTAGTCCTACTTAATTTTTCCTCCTTTGGGGCAATTTTTGCATCAGGTATAGTCATTCGCCATGACTGACAACACCACCTATGTTTTCAAGATGCTTGTTGCTCAAGATAAGTTGGATAGGGATAATCACCCAATGTGGGCTTACATGATGACGCATGTTCTTGTGTCCCTAGGCATCTAGAATGTTATGCAGAGCGTTGATGTACGTCCTCGTCCTATGGATGCAGGTTCCATTGAGGATGTTGCAGGTTCTAGCAGATCTATTGTTGCTAGAGTTGTTTTGCCTACAACTGAGCAATCTCATTGGGATGTAAGAAATGTGCATGCTCATGCATTGATTTCATTTTCTATGAAGTGCATTATTACTCCTCACATTTGCTCAAGCAAAATCAACAGAACAGGCTTGGGATACTCTGGTTGATCTTTATGCAAGTCGCGATGAAGCAAAAATTGCATTGCTACGTAAGGTGATGGAGTCGAAGATCATGGACTTTGACATGGTATCAAAGCGCTTGGCTCATTGATTGCAAGGGAGAGGATAAGCACCCGTTCAAGAGGAGTAGCAGAGCATAGACAATCTTGGCATTCCACATCAGCGTTTTAAGATGCAGGCTAAATCGACATTTTTTGGCTTACTATGAGCTGAAGTGCACTCGCGAGGTGGAATACAAGGCAAAGTCCCCTATTGGCTACGCATTGTGAAGTGCAATTTAGAAAAATTCCTTCTAGCCAAGCGTCCCAAAACACTATCTGTGAGTTAGTGTAGCAACCAACGGTCAGTGGGCATTTTTTAGCTACATTTTGAGATGCTCACACAATAAAGGCCTTGGTAGTGTTTTAAGACGCGATCTAAATGACCAAGTTGGAAAGCTTGTTGGGGCTATTTGTCCTAGCAATTTGAAACGCTGGAGGCAATGGGGGGTCTCCATCTACTGCACCTTAATATACATGGCATTAAGCAACATGAGGACTGCCAAGGTTGTTTGGTTCAGTAGTGTCTCTCTCTCTCTCTCTCTCTCTCTCTCTCTCTCTCTCTCTCTCTCTCTCTCTCTCTCTCTCTCTCTCTCTCTCTCTCTCTCTCTCTCTCTCTCTCTCGTGTATTCTGCCCATTGCTTTACGCTTTTGCATTGTCGACTTTGACATGGTATGAGAACGCTTGGCTCGTTGATTGCAAGGGAGAAGATAAGCACACGTTGAAGAGGAGCAGGTAGTGCTTTACAAGTGCTATGAAACCCAGAGTATAAGGACCTCCTTGGATAGAACCACAAAGCTTCGGCCACCAACGACCTCGAATGACCAACATCAACTCACGGCTATGAGAAGTGGATTGACCAATTCCCAAATAGCGGCCTATGCACAGGTGAAGTTTTCAAGGAATTTTCGTCGATTTGTTTGGCTCAAGGTTGTGAAGCCAAAAGCAAATGCAAGAGTTTGCAAAGGCAAGCTTGACAAGGACGAAAGTACCAGTACTCAGTTAGCTGCCTAAGTACCCACGAGGTCTAACAACCATTGTTATAAATGTGACACGACGCTTTGTTTGGCTTGGAATTTTGAAGCCAAAGACAAAAGCATGAACTCACAAAGAGGACAAAGGAAAAGGCAAGCTGGACAAAGATAACGGTGATATAGAATTGGCAAAGGAGATCGACATGGCACATCTGGAGGTGGCCACAATGGCCAAGACGCCAGATTTCTAGTCATGAGGCAATTATCGCCATTAGCTTTAGCCAAGGAGAGACTTGTGAGTGGCAGAGAGGGGCAAGCCATGATCCCTATAAATAATTTGGACCATTGTGTTGGAGTTCAATTTGTCGTTGTTTGAACCCATGGGTCGGAGTTTAAGGCACATGCATCTCGCAGGGAACCAATCCATTGTTGTTGGTCGAAATTATGGACAGGATGTGTTTCGAAGATCATTATCTAGGAGTATTTGGACGTGATGTGTTCACAATTCACGAATGGGGATCCTTGGAGTCTACAATTCAATTTTCTACAAAGCAATTGATGCTCAAGATGGCATTCTTCTAGGGTAAAAAGTTAGAGGTGACATAACCGAGTAGTCTGCAGGTGTTGGGGTGTCCATGGTAGCTTCTTCATCGACTTGGTCTCACTATTTATGTCCACTATGAGCTGCAAAGAGGGTGTTAAAAGTTTATGGCATTTCAAGTGAACTGCCCAATGTGATCCCAATATTTATTCTGGCTTTTAGGTATTTATCTCACTTATTTGTCAAAGTCTGGGTAGGGCAATTTCCTGAGGTGGCTATATAAGCACACTTACCCCCCATTCTATTACACAATCATCAATTCATTGCCAAGGTTGGTTGGTTTAGCACTCTCTCTCTCTCTCTCTCTCTCTCTCTCTCTCAAGCATGATAGAGCATCAAGGGAGCCCAACATTAGAATGCAAGTGGAAAGTTTTCAAAGAAGTAATTTTCTCTTGTGCGAAGGAATGCTTTTCGGTGAAACACATGTCTTGCAAAAGGTCTAAGAAGGGTAGCACCAAGAAGAAATGGTTTGACATGGAATGTAGTCAAGCCCGAAAACACTTGCTAAGATTGGATGCAATCAAAGACAAGGAAGTTTACTTGGAATGTTCACACACATACAAAGCACTTGTTCAAAAGAAGAGGAGAAGGTGGGAAGTCGAAAAACAACTTCTTTTAGCACAAGAGAAAGCACATGCATGTGGCAAGTTTTGGCAAAATCTAAAAGGCAAGCGCGTTGAGAGCTTTGGTGACTTGACTCTTGAGGATATGTATATGCATTGTAAGAACCTCTATGAGCAACCCAATGTTGATAAGATGGAGGGTTGTAGCTCCCTTCCATTTATGTCTCCCTTCTTTACCATTGAAGATGTATGCCGCGCGCTTGAGAAACTTGCTACTCGCAAGGCAGGTGACCTTCAAGGTGTCAAGGCTGAAATGATTAAATGGACAAGCAAGAAAACACGATATTGGATATGCGATATGTTTAACCTTGCACTTCAGTATGGCATGCCTCATGATTGGAGTGCAAATTGGATCAAACCTTTGCACAAAGGAGGAGATGTAAACAATGTGAACAACTATCGCACTATAATGGTTGGTTCTTTGATGGCAAAGTTATTTGGATGTATCATGGAGATGAAGATAAGTGAATGGGCTGAAAAGAATGGCAAACGTGCGCTTGGCCAAGCAGGTTTTCGAAAGCATCATAGCACTATTGATCACCTTGTCACTCTTCGAGTTCTTATGGAAGCGTCTCGATTGAAAGGAAAAAAGTTGTATTGTTGCTTTGTGGATTTCAAGAAAGCTTTTGACATGGTACCGCGAGGAAATCTTTGGAGACGTATGCAAAGCCTTCAAGTGCCGAGAGAATTTATGCATGCAGTCTTTCGCATCTACCAAAAAGTGATATGTCAATTACGTATGGGAGATGGAATTTCAGAATTTTTTGCAAGCACTATTGGTGTCAAACAAGGATGCCCACTTTCCCCAACCCTCTTTGGGCTACTCATTGATGAATTGGAATACATGGTTCTTGATTTTATGCAGCAAGAAGGCATAGAAGAGGTTAAGATTGGAAATGCGGTGATCATGCTTTTGCTTTATGCCGATGATGTAGTGCTCTTGGCACATACCTTAGAAGATGCACAAAAGCTTATGAGTGTCTTGGAACGCTTTTGCCTACATAGCGGGCTGATCGTGAATGGATCCAAAACCAAGGTTATGCTTGTAAAGACCCTCAATGACGAAAATCCATGCATTGTATACAACAATGAGAAACTTGAAGTGGTAGATCACTTCAAGTACCTTGGCCTTGAGGTTCCATCCAATCATAAATGGAAGGATTGTGCAATGCGTCGCTTGGAAGCCGGAAAGAGGGCTTATTATGCATTTGAGAACATGTGCAATGCAGGAGAGATCAAGTGTTGGGCTCTCAAAAAGTACCTCTTTGACACATTGGTGACACCGGTGCTTCTTTATGGAGTGGAGGTGTGGGGTGGAAGCATCGGGAAGTCTACTTGGAAAGAGTTTGAGAATGTCCAAAAGCGTTTTCTCACCAACTTTCTCCAAGTCAAGACACAAACACCCTACATGCTCTTACTTCTTGAGTCCGGATCGCCTCCCATTGAGGTCTTGGGCATGGAAAGGGTTGTGGAGTACATGCGTAAGACACAACGTAGCCCTTTGCATCGACTTCCTAGAATCGCATATGAAGCAAGTCAAAAGGTTCAAAAGACATGCAAGAGCAAAATACTAAGTTCGGGGTGGATGCTTGATATCAAGAAATGGTTTGGAAGATGGGATGCATGTCACTTGGTCAAGGATGCGTCGATCGACTCCCAAGTTAATGAGGCCTTCTTACAACGCCAATGTATCATGGCTTGGGAGAAATCCGGAGGTTCTCGCTTCAGCCATTACACCACACACGTTGCCCCAAACTACAAATCTCTCTTCTTCTCGGAACGAGGTAACCGAACCCATTCCTACATCCTTGAGCCCATCCCGTTGAGTGCGATCCGCACCATTGCCTCCATTCGTCTTAGCTCCCATTCTCTACGCTGCGAGACAGGACGTTGGGGCACTGGCGAGGAGTGTCATCGACTTTGCACCTTATGCCCTCGTCAAGTGCGAGAGAGTGAGTACCACACACTACTTGAGTGCTCAGCTTTTGACCACATTAGGTCCTCTTTTCCCCATATATTCAGCCATGAGCTCTCCCTACATACCTTCCTCTCCCAACCACGATGTGGACTCTCTATTGCGACGCTCATTTCAGCCATTTTTGAGCATCGAGAGTCACTTATGAACTCCACTCACACCACGTGACATGTTCATTTGGTCCCATAGGTCATATTTGACCTCTCAGGACGATAATAGAACTATCTAACTATCTATCTATCTATCTCTCTCTCTCTCTCTCTCTCTCTCTCTCTCTCTCTCTCTCTCTCTCTCTCTCTCTATCTATCTATCTATCTATCTATCTAACTATCCATCTATCTCTCTCTCTCTCTCTCTCTCTCTCTCTCTCTCTCTCTCTCTATATATATATATATATATATATATATATATATATATATATATATTCTCCCCATTGTTCTATGCTTCCACATCGTTGACTTTGACACTTTTTCTATTACTTGGAGACTTATGACCCAAGGAAATCCTCAAGTTGTCAATTTTGATGCATTGTGCACATTGTTGTTACAAGAGTTGCTTTCAAGAAAGAACAAGGCTTAACAGTGTGGAATTGGGCACTCTTTTATTGTTGCTCAAAGAGGAAGTGGTAACAATAACGCAACCACTTCTCGAGGTTCTTCTATGAGTAGCAAGTCACTTGTGTCTAGTGCTTTTGCCGGAAGCATTTCGTCTTGAGATTCTGGTGAAAAAGCCAAAAGAAGAGTGTTGCAATTATTTCAAGGTTAATGATCATTTGATCAAGCAATGTCCTAAGTTGAAGGCCAAAGACTCTAAGAAAAAAGAGGGCGGATCTTCTATCAGTGCAGCTATTGCAATATCTTCTATAAATGGAGATTGTGATGATAATGTGGATGCAGAATGGGCATTGTGTGTAGAATGTACTTATAATCCTTATGTTCATGATGCATACATGTCAATTGTTGTAGAGTCACTTGTTTGGTTCTTTGATAGTGGTGCTACAAAGCGCATTACTTTGCATCGTGACTTGTTTACCTCTTCAAGGTTGTCCTCATGGGAATATTGTCACTTGTGCCAACAGTGCCTCTTATCCGGTAAAGAAAGAAAGATTGTGCTAAAACTACTATGAATGGCAATTCTTTCACAGTTGTTGATGCACTTTATGTACCACGGATTAAGAAATATCTTTTGTCTATATCTACACTTACAAAACTTGGTCTTGTTGTCAAATTTGTGCGGATAGATGTACAGTTCATGATCTTAGTTTTGGTGATAAAGTTGTTGCATCTGGTATTTTTTGTCATGGGCTGTATAAGCTTTGTATGACAAGTGTGGACAAAATTTTGCAAAAGCAATTGTGGATTCAAAGGATGTTTCAAATACCAAACTTTGGCATGCACATTTTGGGCATTTGAATTTTGCTAGTTTGCTGCGTTTGCAAAAATCTGATATGGTTGCTTCTTTGCTGCCTCTTGAAGCACCTTTCGTGAAGGTTGTATTTTGGGTAAGATGTAGCGTTCAAAGTTTCTGAAGGATGGTTCAGTAAGGGCTACATGCAGGTTGCAACTTGTGCATAGTGATGTTTGTGGGTCTATGCAAACTCCATCCTTGGGTAATTACCTGTACTTCGTGACTTTCATTGATGATTACTCTAGGCATGCATGGGTGTATTTTCTTAAACCTAAGTCCGAAGTGTTCATGTGTTTCAAGCAATTTCTGGTTATGGTTGAAAATGCCTCTAAATGTACTATGGGGACCCTCCATTCATATTGGGGGGGGGGGGGGGGGGGGGGGGGGGTATATCTCATAAATCTATACATTTCTGGCTAGTCGTGGGATAAAACACCAATGTACAATTCCATATACACAACAAAATGGTGTTGCTAAAAGAAAACATAGGTCGCTTACAAGAATGGCACGGTGTATGGTCAAGAGTCAAGCTTTACCACATTCATTTTGGCTTGAGGCCGTAATGTGTGCTACTTATGTACTTAACAGGTGTCCTACCAAAGCCTTGCAGTCTATAAATCATTATGATAAGAAGCCATCTATTGATCACATGCGCATTTTTGGTTGTTTAGCTTATGCTTTGGTGCCACAAATGTTGCACAAAAGATTGGATGATAAGCTATCAAATGCACTTTTTGTTGGTTACAATCTTGAAATCAAAGGTTATATGTTATACCATTTGCAAAACAAAACGTATCTTGTATTCACGAGATGTTGTATTTGTGGAAGATTCCATTGTACCTTTGTTATCATGTACTAGAGACAATAATGTAAGCTCACAAGATATTTATGATACCTTGTTGCCTCTTTTTAGTGGTGAAAACTTAAATGTAAATTCCAATGAGGCATATGTATAGCCTATGGGGGTTTCCAAAAATGTTACAAATTAGCCTATTACTGATGCAAATGTGCATGATATATGTGGTTGATGTGGAAAGGTCTAAAAGTAAAGAGGCTAGGGGTATGCCAAAATGGCTAGTGCATACTTTGTGTGACAATTAATTGGATGCACCTATGCCTAATCATACTCATTTAGGTTTTTGCCATGCATCCTATGCATCAGATTTATATGCTTTGGATGTTTCTAGTCAACATGATAAAGAAGAACCTCTTTTTTTATATAAAGAAAAAAATTTAGAAAATTGGATGGCTATAATGCAATTAGAATATGATGCACTTATAGAAAATGAAACATGGACTTTATGTGATTTGCTTCTTGAAAAAAGGCCATGGGTATGAAGCGGTTTTACAAGTTGAAATGTAAGCCAGATGGTGAGATTGATTGCTACAAGGCTAGACTTGTTGCAAAAGTTTTGCACAACAAAAAGGTGTTGACTATGACGGGACTTTTTCTCCCACTTGTTGTATGACTATAGTTCGTTTTCTATGTACATTGGTAGCTCACGTTAGATAGAATGTACATTAATCATGCATTGTTATTGCTTCCTTGCATCGTGATATATTTGAGGTAGTATATGTGACACATCCTCACAGTTTGTCAAGAAAGGACTAGAAAAGAAAATGTGCAAATGCAAGAAAGTCTTATATGGGTTGAAGCAGTCTCATTGTCCTTGGCATGAGAAAGTTGACATTTGGTTAAACAAGGCTTTTATAGTAGTCCAATTGAATGCTATGCTAGCTCTCATTCACCACATCACTCCTAGGGGGATTTGTTACTATATATGTGATAGTGATGTGTGTGAACACATGACCATTGGGACACTTTTTCCCTCATTAGCAGGTCTTTTCCCATGTGCATTGTATATACACCCATCACTTTAGGGCTAACTCATCTTTTTATTTGCACATTAAGCAATATACTCTCTCTTGTGTGCCTTGAACCTCTTTATCTCCTTCGAGCTATTTGTGCAACCCTCTTGTAACCCTAATTCCAACACATTGAAGGTAATATGTCAACTTCAAGCCCTCTACATGGGGGTTACACCAATAAGGCTCTATTTGGGTGTTTTTAAAGGATTTCTTATGAGAGGCATTAACTCTCCATTAAGTAGGGGCTTCTCTCTCTCTCTCTCTCTCTCTCTCTCTCTCTCACACACACACACACACACTCTCTCTCTCTCTCTCTCTCTCTCTCTCTCTCTCTCTCTCTCTCTCTCTCTCTCTCTCTCTCTCTCACACACACACACACACACACACACACACACACACACAAAGCTTGTTTTTCACCTAGTAAATAGCAGACTTCTATTTCATCCATAACTTCGTCATATGAACTCCGATTTGGGCAATCTTTTGCCTCAATCAAATAATACAACACCCTCTTGGTGCCCACATTTTTTTAATAAAAAATCATAAGCAATAGAAGGCTTTGTTGTAGTAACATGTAGAAATTGAATAGGTTGCAATAACTTGCATTTTTCTTGAGCATTTTTTTAACGATGTCCACCACAACTTGCAAGGGGACCTCTTCATCAACAAAATCCACAAACATTGTGTAAAATGATCCCAAATCCCCAAGTATTTTGGATCCCAATGCGAACACATCATCAAAAACAATGTAAGCGACAATTATGGCTTACTTGGTCTCATTGGCAAGAGACTGTTAGCAAGCAAGGTGAAGACTTGTGTGCACTTGCAATGGAGAACGGCACTTTGAACATTCTTGTTGTTGAGAATGAGCAACTCAAAAAGGTGCCGAAAATGAAAACGCCACACTTGGTACAACTCGAGCATGAAGTGCTAAAATGTAAGTGTTTCCTTGTGGACATGAATTCTTTAAAAGAGCACTTGAGGAAAGTTGATAATGATTATGCATTGAGCAAGGAAAGAATGAATGCAATGAGACGATATGTAAGTGAGATGAGAAACATATCCACGTCATGGCTTGATGTATGTAAAGGTAATGTTGTTTTGGTTTCATCTATCATGCAAGTTACAATTGAAGCAAAGAATGTGGATGCACAAGAATTGAAAGAACGTGCAAAATGGTCCAAGAACATTGTTATTTGCAGGTTGCTAAAGAGGAGTTGGAAACACCTCCATCTATTGCAAAAGCCATTGAAGGTTTTTTTTAAACTTATTTTGGCATGTTTGGAATCACAGTTTATGGTACACATAGATTTGTCAAACAAGGAGCTCTTTGCTCATAAGAACGCTCTATCATCTGTACTACGGTTGATGAAACAAAACAAAAGATTATCCTTGGAAATACGTATTTAAGGAACTACCTCATGAAGGAAAGACACCCAAGGAGGAAGCAAGACCATCCAACAAGTAGGGACACATCACCTCGTAGTTGCAAGTATGCTTTTGGAATTGTAATGGTTATCCATGTGGAATGCGAGAATTGGTTAAGATGAGCTAACTAATAAATGGGATGATACCATACTTCTTGTTGAAACATGGGATGATGATACCCAACAAATTCTTGGATTGGATAAATACAATGTACATTATTTTATGTGGACCAAAAATGTAAGACAACAAAGAGGACAAGGAGGTGTGGCATACATGATCAAGAAGGGATTGGAAGTTTGTGTATCTATTGTTGAAGATGACAAGCATAAACGCTACATATGGCTAAAAATAATGACATCAATTGGTACACCCACTTACCTCACCATGAATCCAACTTTTATGCTTAAACAGAGATCAAACTTTTGTCAAAATCTAAGCAAGACATTTTCCACTTCATGGACAAGGGTGAGTTTATTGTTCTTGATGATATGAATGCATGCACAAAAACTTCGCAACACAAAATACAACAATTTGTATACCACATGTTTCAAGGATGTTAGAGGATATAGACATGTATAGTCAAATATCTAGTGAAAATAGACCTGATCAATATGCAAAGTCACTTTTACATAAATGCAATAGCATCCAAGAATCCTCATTGCAAATGGTGTATCTTTATGGAATGGCATCAAGATTTACATATAGAGAGCACAATGATAAAATGTGATTGATTATATGTTAGTTTCAAAAGCTATCTTGGACTGTATACAAAGTTTAATAGAGAGATTATATGTTATTTTTAGAGGCTATCTTGAATTGCATACATAGTTTTACACTTAGCCAATGGAACCTGGAATCAGATCACAAGAATAAATGTATTCAACTCAAATGTGCAAAAAGACTCAAATATGTAAAGTCCAATCATAGGGTGGGACAATCATTTTTGTTGGAAATAGGGTTGCAAGGAAACACACACAACTTGGAGAAGATGAAGAAGCTCAAGGCACACAAGGAGAGTAGTATTACTTAGTGTGCAATTGAAATATAAGTTAGTCCTAGAGTGATCGGCCTATATATGATACACGGGGGGAAAAACCTCCTAGTGAGGGAAAAATGGCCTTGGGGGTCCTAAGTGTGTTCACACACATCACTACCACATGTATATGGTAACAAATCCCCCCTGGGAGTGATGCAGTGAACAAGAATTGGCACATAATGTATAGGAAAGTGCCATTTCCCGAGTGCATGATCAATCCACAAAGGGGAGTAAGCCCAAAGCTTTGCAAAAAGCTTTGAACTTCTCACAAAGCAATGCCTTTGTGAAATAGATCTACAAGGTTTTCATGTGTTGGAACATAATCCAAACCAATTTCTCTTGCTGAGAGTCTCTCACTGACATAGTGGTAATGCACCTCAATGTGCTTTCAGCGAGCATGACCTGTGAGACTGCAAATTGAACATCCGGTCTTGTATTGCATACATAAATAAGGAATTCAGCAGTAGCCTTGTAAAGAGTGACATCGACAGGATCACTAAAAACATGAAGACTCAACTTCAAACCTGTTTCCTTGGGGAGTAGCAACAAGTTTGCAGCCCTCAAGTTCAAACTTACATATCAATGTCTCTATGTAACTTGTTTGACACAAGGCAATACCACCATCAAGCTGGTTCAATTGTATGTACAAGTAATGATGCAACAACCCCAAATCTTTCATCTTGAAAGTAGCATTCGAATCAGCCTTACAATATGTGTCTCATTGGGTCCAATGATCCGCAAATCATCAACATAGAGAACGACGATGAGAAGTAAATCACCCTCACAATTTACATACAAAGTTCTTTCTGTTGGATTGTTACAAAAGCCTCGTTTAACCAAATGAGTGTTAGCTTTCTCATACTAAGCACGAGGAGATTGCTTCAACCCATACAAAGCTTTCTTACATTTGCAAACTTTATCTTCGTGCCCTTTAATGACAAAACCACAAGGCTGCGTTACATAAACTTCCTCAAACATGTCACCATTCAAGAAAGCACTAACAATATTTGATTGATGTACATCTCATCCAATATGAGCTGCCATTGCACATAGAAAACGACCAGTGGGATCCAAAATCTCTTCATAATCTGTCTTTCTGTTGTGCATAACCTTTTGCAACAAGTTAAGCCTTATAGCAATCATCTCACCATCCGGGTTATGTTTCAACTTGTAAACCCACTTCATACCAATGGTATATTTTCTAGGAGGCAAATCACATAAAGTCCATGTGTCATTTTCTATAAGTGCATCATATTTTAACTGCATGGCAGCCATCCAATTTTTTGGATTTTGTGCTTCATCAAAAGATAGAGGTTCGTCTACATCACATAAGCTAGAACCAGCCAAAGCATAACAATTTGATGCATAAGATGCATGGCAAGAACCTGATCGAGTAGGACTAGACACATATGCATCCAGTTTACTATCACACAAAGTATGCACCAGCCATTCTCAGCCCTTTCCACATCAAGTACATCATGTATATTTGCATCATTAATAGGCTGGCCTATCAAATTTTCAAAAAACCACCATAGGTTTGTACATGTGCCTCATTGGAATTTAGATTCAAGTTTCCACCATTAAAAAGAGGCAACAAAAAGTAATAAATGTAATGTCTTGTGAGCTTACATTATTCTCTCTGGCACATGATAACAAAGGTTGAACATAATCTTCCATAGATACAACATCTTGTGCAACCAAGATATGTTTCATTTGTAGATGATGTAACATAAAGCCTTTGCTTTTGGTACTGTAACCAACAAAAATGCATTTAATAGCCTTATCATCCAATTCTCTGCACTACATTTGGCCCCAAAGCATAAGCTAAAAAATAAAAAACGTGCATGTGATCAGTAGAAGACTTTTTATAATGCCATGCTTCATATGGAGTCATAGACTGCAAATATTTTCATAGGACACCTGTTGAGTACATAAGTAGCACACATGATGACCTCAAGCCAAAATAAATGTGTGTTATAGGGGTTATCTAAAAGCATTACAATTACATTCTTCACCCACAACATCCATGAAACATGAAGATAACCTCCATAACAATGTTCAAAACGCTTTCAGACTCAGTCAGAATGTAAACAGAAATACAGGTAACACACAGGAAACATTCAGGGCATTAACCAACATCCTGGTTCATCTTCATCATCATTCCCGTGTTACAGAACAACATTTCGCCCCAACAAGGCGTCCAAAAATGAGGGTAGTTACAAGCCAAAAGTCGCATCCCTTAAAACATGCCTTTTAAAGTTTCAGACATCAATCAGAACTCTGATTAGTCCATCAGTTCCTTGAATGCATCCTGATCACTACCTGACAGTTTACTGATGGCCCATTACATAAATATCCTTCTTTACTAACTTAACCAGGTAACTTGTGGTCAAGGTCCCCCCTTTTACACCTGGCACACCCGGTGGCATCAAAAAGTTACGTTTTGAGGACCTGAACCCATAGTTCCCTTGACTCTTTGCACTGCATCTTCATCCACTTTTCTTAGCAATGTTTGCTAAGAACTCCTGGGTAGTCATCTCAGATTCCTTCACTATAATCTGCAACTTATTGTCAGCACACTCTGCAGCAGCACTTTGATTTACTCCCTCCTCAGATACCTGATCCTCAAAGTTAAGTTTTGTTGGTTGAAAATCCTGCTTGAGTGGACTGTCAGGATCAGTCTCCTCTTCAGGGCTCTGAACACTTTCCTCAGCAACATCTTCAGCACTCTTCAACTCCTCTGCACAGGTCTGCTCAATCCCTGCAAACAAAACATTTAAATTTTTATTGTCAGGGGTTGTCTCCATCTCCTCACAGAGCTCCTCCTTATCCTCTTGCACTTTGAAATCTTCAGTGCTCTGATCAGCTTCCAACTGTTTCTTCAACAACAGATTATATTTTTCTTGCAAATCAGTATACTGAGTGTGCAGTAGCATATACTCCTCTTTGTTTTCCTCTTTAGCAAACTCTTTATAGGGCTTAGAAGACACCTCCAACAGTTTTTCCTTCATTTCAGCCCATATAGGTTCCAAATGCTTCTGCAGCTCCATCTTCATGGTGTCAACATCTGTCCCTGACATAAAACAACCTTCAATTTCCAGCTCATCCTCTGCACACTCCTTAATCTTCTTTTCCACCTCTTTGCATGCTGAAACTCTGTCAAGTAAAACTTTATTTTCTGCTTCCAATGTCACATTCACAGTGGAAAACACTTCAAGTTGTTGATGGAATATACTGTCCCATTCCATCATCCATTCTTTATATATCCTTGCACTGATCTCCCTTCTATGAACCTGTTCACTGTAGAAGTTCACTTGCTTGAGAGCACACTCCAAGTCAAACTCTGTGGATCTCAACTTTGCCTTGATTGCATCCACCTCCTGATCAAACACTGTTTTATTTTTCATCTCAAACTTCAAATATGCAACTTCTTGCTTCAACTTTTGATTATCACTAATCAAAAGATTAGAGTTAATTTTCTGCTGTCCAACATAATCTCCAATCAGATTCACAGATTCCAAGCATCTTGCATAAGGAATGTCCTCAAAATTACTATCAGCAGTCTGAAACCCCTCTGACTGTTGTCCAACTGGTTCCTGATTTGCTTCTGAAGCCATTTCTACAACTTTTCTCTTTCTGATCATAAGCACCTTTTTCACTGATTTGGAGCCTGATGGTGGCAAATCTGTTGGGTCAGGCTTCTTTAAATTTAGTGTATCCTTGCAAACTTCATGTGAATAACCTGCAGCCAGTAAGTCATCATAAATTTGTTTGACCCTGTCTTGTGCATCATCCTCCTTAATGTCCTCCCTTTTCTTCTTTCTTGTTTCAGAACTTCCTGCTGGGTGTCTGACAGTAGCTTGAACACTGGCAGTAGCCCCCTGAAGATGATCTGACTGTACATCCCCCTCTGACAAACTCCTTAGCACTGCATTATTTCTGACATAACTGAAAATAGCTGTGATTAATGGACCAATCTTTGTGGACCTCTGAGTCTTCCTCTTATCTTTGCAAAAAACCTCCGAATGTAACCTGTCATACAACATATTTGCCCAACCAAAATTTCTGCCCTGCTCTGCCGCAGATATAATCGCATAGTTCTCCCTAGATACATATTCCAACTTGACCAGCAGCAAAAATCTCTCCAGAAACCATTTGATTTGCAAAGCTCTATCCGGGTTAGCCACATTTTTAATCAAGTAGTATCCTCTTGTGCCCTCACACTTGCCAAATTCTCTATCCATAACCTGCTCCGATGCCCTGTCAACGTGATTTTCTTCCCCTTGCTGCAAACCAAACACTTTGGACACTAACTCTGCAGATAAATACACTCCATAGCCAACCAATCCATTGTTCTCGACAAGATTGCTTACATGCATTCCAACTTCTGTCGTGTGCCTCCACCTACTCCAAGGCAACCTTGCATACTCCAGCAAATTGATTGATTGCAACCATTGTGCATGAAAGCCCTTCGAATGCGGAATGTCCACCTTAAAATCAATGAACTGATGCTCGATGGTAACGCGTTCTCCCTGCTGTCTACTAATCGGTGACTGCATAAGAACCTCCACATCCTCATCAGCGCGAACATCCGCACCAGTGGAACTTGTAGACTTATGAGACCGGTTGCTGGTACGTGTCTGCATTCTGGTAGCATTAAAGAAAGCTTGACTTCGAATGAAAGACTGCGTTTTGGTCGCCTGTGGTGAAAATGCTGCACTTCTTTCCTTCTCCTCTCTTCGCAAAGCACAAGTTAATGATGTTGCGTGTAAAGTTTTCTCACACGTCGAAGTAATCAAATCACCCCCATTTGTATTAATCATGATAGAAGGTCGGCAATCTATTGAAAAAATCCCAATTTGACTCAATTGACCATCGCTTGGTGGATTACCTTGAAATGGTTTGAGTCTGAATCCATTAAAAGGTTTGGGGATCAAAGCTCCGTTTGCATCCTGCAAAATATAAGTCGACCGCCCAATCTCATGTGCAATCTGATAGGGCCCAACATATCTCAATTTAAGTTTGCCCGGTCGAAGACCCAATTTGTTGTTATACACCATCACCCAATCCTTTTCTGTGAAAGTTTTGTATTTAATGTTCCTCTGCATCCACGCTTGACGACGTCTTTGCACAGCCTCCGCCATGTAAGCACTCAAAAGTCTATCTTCATCCAACTTCAAAAGTGCCTCCAATCTGTTTGGCAAAGACTCTTCATCTGACAACTTATGGTCAATAGCTATTCTCAAACTTTGCACAACAAACTTCATCGGGACAATAGCCTCCAATCCGTACACCAACCTGAAAGGTGTCTGACCTGTTGTCACTTTAAAAGTAGTACGATAGGCCCATAATGCAGAATCCAATTTAGTATCCCAATCCGTCCTGTTCTCCTCAACAATCTTCTTCAAAATCTTGATCAGGGCTTTGTTGGTACTCTTCGCTTGTCCGTTTGCTTGAGGATAGTAGACAGTAGACTTCTTATGGATAATGAGGTGCAATTCAGTCAACTGTTTGATTACTTTGTTGATAAAACGCTTTCCCTGATCAGAAACCAATTCAATCAGGCATCCAAACCCGGTCATAATATTCTTGTACAAAAAATTTGCCACACTCGTCGCTGTATTATCCTTCAGAGCAACAGCTTCCACCCACTTTGTCACATAATCTGTAGCAACCAAAATATATTTGTTTTGTGTGAACTTAGCAGGAGGATTAATGGGTCCCATAAAATCTAAACCCCATTTTTGAAATGGTCCCAAAGCCAACACTGGTTGCAATGGCATCCGATCAGCCCCCAAAGGTCTTCCATCTCTTTGGCACACCAAACATTGCCTGCAATAATGATAACAATCCCTGAAGACAGTCGGCCACCACAATCCAGCTTGCAAAACTTTTCTAGCAGTCAATTCTGAAGAAAAATGTCCTCCAGCATTCCCCAAATGAGCTTCTGCAATAACTGCAGCTGTTTCATGATTCTGTACACATCTCCGAAGTATCTGATCAATCCCTTGTTTATACAACTCTCCTGCAATAACTGTGAATGGTCTGCTTCTTAACACAAGTTTTTGCCTTCTTTCAGAACTCATCTCTTCTAGAAATAACCCTTCAGTTAAAAACTGCAGCATATTATCATACCAGTCCACGGTCAGGAAGCCAACCGTCGCCTGAAACAGTCCTGCATCTGGAAACTCATCAATTTTAGTCGTCAACTCTCCATTTTCAATTCTGCTCAGATAATCAGCAATGGCATGTTCTTTTCCCAGTGTATGCACCACACTGTAATCAAATTCTTAAAGTAAAAGAATCCATCTCGCAAGTCTGCCCGACAACTGCGGTTTCTTCACCGAGTAAATCAAAGCTTGATGATCCACATGAAACATAACTTTGTTTGCAAGCAAATAATGGCGAAACTTCTTGAGAGCATAGACCATGCCCAAGCCTTCTCTTTCTGTAACTGCATAATTCCGTTCCGCATCTGACAGCACCCTGCTGGCATAATACACATGTCTAAACCAACCTTTTTTGGATTCCTGCATCAATACTGCTCCAATAGCAATATGACTTGCATCCACAAAAATATGAAAAGGCTTCTCCCAATCAGGAGATATCAAAATTGGAGCAAACACTAACATCTTCTTCAACAATTCAAAAGCTCTCTGTTGATCAGGACCCCAACTGAATACTGCATCCTTCCTTGTTAATTGTGTAAGAGGAACACACACATAAGACAAATACCTGAGAAATCGGTTGTGCCACTTGACTTGCCCCAAGAATCTCATTAACTGCTTCAAATTTTTAGGAACTGGTGCCTTCAGGATAACTTCCACCTTCCTGGGATCAATTGCTATCCCTTCTTTTGAAACAATGTGTCCCAAAAGAATTCCAGAACCAACAGCAAATGCACATTTCTCAGGGTTAAGAGAAAGACGAGCTTCTCTACATTTCTCCAAACAAAGCCTCAAATTCTTCAAATGATCCTCTTTTTTACCAAAAACACTGAAATCATCCAGAAATACCTTCATAAAAGTTGTCAGGAAGGGTGCAAATACAGCCTGGACCCACTTCTGAAAGCTAGGTGGAGCATTCTTCAAACCAAACCCCATCACATTATAAGAAAAAACTCCCCATTCAGTAATAAATATTGTCTTGTCCCTGTCTTCAGGCGCCATACGGATCTGATTGTAGCCACTGAAGCCATCCAAAAAACTATACATCTCATGTCCAGCCACTGAATCCAACATTGTATCGCAGTAAGGTAACGGAAAAGGATCTGTAATTGTTGCAGCATTCAATTTTCTCCAATCTACACAAACTCTGATCTTGCCATTCTTTTTCGGGACAACCACAATAGGAGATAACCATGTCACTTTGTCAACTGGATATATGAATCCCACAGCAAGTAGCTTATCTATCTCCTCCTTCACTTGTTTCGCATAAGTTGGATTCAAACGATACTGCTGCTGAATAATGGGTACTGGATCAGCCTTGAGATTGATTTTATGCTCACAAAATGCTGGATCAACTCCCTTCAGATCACTGTAATGCCATGCAAAAACATCCTTGTATTCCGCCAATAAAACTTGCAGTTGACTGCGGAACTCCTGATCCAAATTCACACTCTGACTATTTTTGGATCCATTTCTGTACCAAGATTCATGTCTTCCAAATCATCTTGCTTTACCCTTGAACTTTGGGACAAATAATGTTCAAAATCCTTTTCAGCTTTCATTTCTGCATGTTTTTTCTCCTCTTCCAGCTTCAGGGCAGTATCCACCTTCTGACTGCTATTTGATTTCTTTCTGATTTTAACCTGTGGATCCCTGACATACTGCTCTGCAATATGCTGCACATCCACCTCAAAGATTGGAATAACTGATGCATTAATCCTCAAAAACTCCTGCTCTTCATCTTCCTCCACTTCAATTGCCATATTAATACTCTCTGCATGTAACGGTCTGCAATTAGGTGGTAAAAATTCACTAGCCACCATCTTCATTCGAACTTTCTTCTTTCCTTGCTTTAACACAATACTATCAGCTCCCCAATGTTGCTTCACTTTGGCCGCCCTTAGCCAAGGCCGTCCTAGAATCATAGGATAGCTTTGAGTCGATTCCTCCAACCTGAGCACCACAAAATTAACAGGGAATTGAAGACCTCCTATCTCAATTCGTTTATTTCGAACAATTCCTAATGGCTGAATTCTCTGCTGATCTACCATCTTGACTTGAAAAGGAGCCGGGTCCCATTTCACAATTCCAAGTTGCTTGCAAGTAGCTTCAGGTAGCACATTTACTCTTGATCCTCCATCAACAAGTACTCCAGACATAAAACATTGCTCCATAGTCACACCAATCACTGGCACTTTATAATCCACATCAGCAGGTTCATTAGAGATAACTTCAGCCTCTTGACTCAAAATTTCTTCTCCCCAAGCTTTCTTCTGCTCCACAGAGAATCCATACTCTTGAGCTAGCCTTTGCATAAACTGATGGGCAAAATTGGGAACCAAGCTTAATATTTGCCTCAAACTTAGTTGATTTGGAGCATCCATTAAAGTTTCAAAGAATTCATATGTCAAAGTAATCGTCACCTTTGCAGGTACAGATTGGCTTTGTTCAGGAGCTTGACAGGAACCTGAATGTTGTCCAATAACATCTGTTTTCTGAACCGTGTCCGCTTGCTTCTGGACCTTGGGACCGCCTTGTTTTTGCTGTACCCTGTTAATTTCTTTCATCACTCCTTTTCTTACTTGATCCTGTTCTCCCCAATTAATAGGGTATTTTTCCTTTCCTTTCTCACTCTGATTTGTTGTGTCTCCTTTTACTCCCGATCTTGTCATCACCACCATTGACTCAGGTGCTTTATCCTTTTGGTCTGTATTATTTGCATTCACACACTTTGTACAGTCACATTGAAAATGATGAACATCATATATCTGACCTTCCCGTGGAATTTCTGCTTGCAGATTGCTATCAGAACTCCATTCATGTATTTCTTCGTTCATCCATTTCTTTGATGTCCCCACATCCATTTCCTCCAAAATCACTGCATTCAGTTGCCCAGGAGGTTGTTGTGAAGGCTCCACTTTATTGGGGTATCGAATAATTGGAATACCTCTTTCGGTACGATGTTTGCACCACAAAGAGCAATCAGGACCCTGTCTGTGCCCTGAAACTCCACAATAAGTACATGGGGAATTTGCATCAGTTGCCTGAAAATTCTGATTTCCCTGATTCATCCAACCGCCTTGGTTTCTAAATCTTTGGTTTTGTCCTCTATTATTCCAATTCCTGAAATTAACCGGCCTTGGTTGATTGCCACCTGTGCCCACTTCATTCACTGCTGGTGCTTGCATTTTTTGCTTCAGATGCTCGGGTATCCGTCCTCTAAAATTAGGGTTATACCAACACCTATCATCCGAATGTCCAAATATCTGACAAATTGTACAATAAGGCCTTTCTTGCATCCCCAACTTTGTCAAACCCATAGTTTTCAATTGGGCAGAAATCTGTCGATCAATTTCATCTTGTTCAGCATCAACTTTGTCCTTTCCTTTTCTTTTCTTTGCTTTATCTTTCTCCTTCTTGGAGTCCTTCTTCTTCTTTTTCTTCTTTGGCTCTGACCAATCATTGTCCTCATCATCAGAGGAGTCATCAGTCTCATCCTCTTCCTGATCACTGTCTGAATCTGAATCATCCTTCTTGGATGTCTTCTTTTTCTTATCTAGACTTCCGTATCTCCGCTCTGCTCGAGTAGCTGCTTCTACCAACTCATTAAAGTCATCTGCCGTTGCAATTACTCCTCGTCCTGCCACCGAACTCCTTAGTTCAGAATTCAGTCCACGACAGAAATAATCACCCATCTGTTCCCAAGATGGTCTCTGAGCAGGAAGAAGTCGATTGTTTAGATTTCTGAATTTCTAGCATAGTCTTCCACTAATAATTTTTTCTGCTTCATCTTTCTGATCTTAATCAGGACATCTTCAGGTGTCTTCTCGGTTCTAAATCATGTCAAGAACCTGTTCTGCAGATTTGCATAATCCGCAAATGCATTGATTCCATACTGCATAAACCACGTCATGGCCTTCCCTTCAAGGGTAGCAGCAAAATGATCTTTTTTGGTATCATCATTGTGAAGTACCTCATACCCACTTGCTCTCCATCTCTGCTCAAACTGTCCAACATGGCTGTTAGAATCCTGCTTGGATTTTCCGTTGAATTTAGCCGCCCCAATTCTTGGGTGTTGTGGTGGTTGAGCCATTGGGATCTGTGTCGGTACTTGTAGTTGATTAATTCATCGCAATGGATCAAATGGTAACAAAGTTCCTCCTTCGGGGAATAATTGCCTTCTCGGTCGTAGTGCTTGACTGAAAGCCAATGCCCCAACAAATCGATGTAAAGGTGCTAAATCAGAGACCTCCTCTGGAATTTCATCAAGGTCCTCGATGCCTCCTGAAGGTGTACTAACCAGGCTGTCAGGGGTGGGTATTTCCTCTTCCTCCTGATCTTCACCTGTGTCTTCTTCTTCAGCGGCTTCCCTAGCCTGACTATTTTGTCTTCGCGAACGTGTCCAATACGAATATTCTGGGGGCGTTGGACTGCTTTCTTTACTAGTCATCCATCAATTGCTTCTTAACACTTTTTCAGTCGCCTGATAACAATCTTCTCCCGAATCTCATGATATTCTTTCACCAACTGTGGGTCTAAATAACTCCAACGTAATGGCATTCTGCAGCCTCCAAAAGGTACCAGAAACTCAAGATAACGCTGAACTTTCAAACGAATAACCTGCTGCAATTCTGTCGGCAGTTTCTTGTTATATTCCTGCAGGAAGACATTGTTGTACTCCTCCTGTTCATCCTCTGACGTACGCCAGTTTCGAAAGTGATGCAGCAAGTCGCCCTGTTCGCTCTCTGACATGCCTCAGCGTCCCATTTGTGCACCACGGACAAGGTTTAACCGGCGCTTCTTGCAGAAACATTGTTTGGGTACAATGCTTCAATGCAAGGTTTTGCAGGATCGCCAAGTGTTATAGGGGTTATCTAAAAGAATTACAATTACATTCTTCACCCACAACATCCATGAAACATGAAGATAACCTCCATAACAATGTTCAAAACGCTTTCAGACTCAGTCAGAATGTAAACAGAAATACAGGTAACACACAAGAAACATTCAGGGCATTAACCAACATCCTGGTTCATCTTCATCATCATTCCCGTGTTACAGAACAACATTTCGCCCCAACAAG
The DNA here is from genome assembly GCF_014529385.1 of Adiantum capillus-veneris. Classification (NCBI taxonomy): domain Eukaryota; kingdom Viridiplantae; phylum Streptophyta; class Polypodiopsida; order Polypodiales; family Pteridaceae; genus Adiantum; species Adiantum capillus-veneris. The sequence continues at coordinate 119,273,578 of NC_140959.1, read as the reverse complement.
GCGTCCAAAAATGAGGGTAGTTACAAGCCAAAAGTCACATCCCTTAAAACATGCCTTTTAAATTTTTAGACATCAATCAGAACTCTGATTAGTCCATCAGTTCCCTGAATGCATCCTGATCACTACCTGACAGTTTACTGATTGCCCATTACATAAATATCCCTCTTTACTAACTTAACTAGGTAACTTGTGGTCAAGGTCCCCCCTTTTACAATGTGGTAAAGCTTTTGTAGGACACTTGTTGAGTACATAAGTAGTATACCTCAAGCCAAAATGAATGTGGTAAAGATTTTGTAGGACACCTGTTGAGTACATAAGTAGCACACATGATGACCTCAAGCCAAAATGAATGTGGTAAAGCTTTTGTAGGACACCTCTTGAGTACATAAGTAGCACACATAATGACCTCAAGCCAAAACGAATGTGGTAAAGCTTGACTTTTGACCATACATCGTGCCACCTCCATAAGCGACCTTTTTTTCCTTTCAGAAACACCATTTGATGAGGTGTATATGGCACTATACATTGGTGTTTTATCCCATGACTAGCTAGAAATGCATTAAACTCATGAGACATATACTCCCCCCCTCAAGTTGAATGGAGGGTGCCCATAGTACATTAAGAGACATTTTTAACCATGACCAAAAATTGTTTAAAGCACATAAATAGTTTCTACTTAGCTTTAAACAAATACACCCATGCATGCATAGACTCATCATCAATGAAAGTCCTGAAGTATAGGTAATTGACCAAGGATGAAGTTTGCATGGGCCCACAAACATCACTATGCACAAGATGCAACCTACATGTAGCCCTAACTGAACCGTCCTTTGGAAACTTCGAACGATGCATCTTACCCAAAATACAATCTTCACAAACATGTTTCACAGGTGCTTCAAGAGGCGACAAAGAAAGAATCATATCAAATTTTTGCAAATGCAGCAAACTGGCAAAATTCAGATGCCCAAAATGTGCATGCCAAAGTTTTGCATTGGAAGCATCCTTTGAATCCACAACTGTATTTGCAAAATTTTGCCCACACTTGTCATACAAAGTGGGGTTATATAGCCCATGGCACAAAATGCAAGATGCAACAATTTCATCACGAAAACTGAGATCATGAACTGCACATCTGTCATCCACAAATTTCACACAAGACCAATTCTAGCAAGTGCAGATACAAGCAAAAGATTCTTCTTGATTCCAGGTACATAAAGTGCATCAACGAGTTTGAAAAAAGTGCCATTAGTAGCAGTCAGCACAATCTTTCCAGCTCCCTTGACCGTATTCCCATGAAGGACATCCTCGAGAGAGGTAAACAAGTCACATTGAGAGGTAATGTGCTTTGTAGCACCACCATCAAAGTACCACACATGAGAATCTGCAGCAACTGACATACATGCATCATGGGCAGAAGGACCATAAGTGCACTATGCACTAAATGCCCACTCTGATCTACATTAGCATCACAATCTCCTTTCATAGAAGACTCAACAATAGCTGCACTTGTAGTGGAACCAGCTTCTTTCTGCTTGGGTGGAACCAGCCTCTTTCTTCTTGGCCTCTTTTGCTTTCAATTTAGGACAATACTTGCTCAAGTGATTATTAGCTTTGCAATAATGGCAACACATCTTCTTTTTTCCCTGTTCAATACAATTCCCAGATGAGGTGTCGCTAGTAGAAGCATTAGGAACAAGTGATTTTCCACTCGCTAAAGAACCATGAGAAGTGGCTACATTGATGCTAGCACTTTTTCTTTGAGCTGCAGTAAAATCATGTTCAACTACACGTTATTTAGGTCCCCCTTTTTTTTAAAATGATTCTTGCAACAACAATGTGCATAATGTACTAGCAAAAGTCTGATACGAATCTGGCAATGCATAAAGAAAAAATTGTACAAGGGAACTATCTGAAATGACTTTGCCTGCAGAAATACGTTGCTCATTAATATCATTGATACCAATAAGGAAAGTGTCCATGTCATTTTCCTCATGCATAATCTTTGATTCTAGATCTTTATGCAGCAATGCAATTTTAGCCTCATTGTGACTTGCATAAAGACTAGCCAGAATATCCCAAGCCTATTTAGCTGATTTAGTTGAGCGAATGTGAGGAATACTAGTGCACTTCATAGATAATGCAATTAATGCATGAGCTTGCACGTCTCTAACATTCCAAAATAAGCTTGCTCAATCGTTGTTGTTGGCTCCATTGGCTTGTCCTTGTACAACAATGTATGCCATCCACACTTCTACCCAAGCCTCCACATGTTGTTCGAAGGATGCACACTCATGTGGGGTGCAAAAACCATGTCCCCCCCCCCCCCCCCCCCCCCCCAAATCATGTTTGCACCATTCATTAAGGAGTGAGAGGATTAATGCCTGATTGTACTTAGCCATAGACATAAGCTTAAGCCTATACTTATTTCTTCAAGAAGACTAGCCAATCTTGTAGCAATCCTTGTAATATCAATTATAATCAAAGAAGGACTTGGATTTGGTGCATCCTTGCTTCTTGAGGAAAACTAGCCAATCTTGTAAGCAAACCTTGTAAGATCAATTCTAATCAAAGAAGGACTTGGATTTGGTGCATCATTCAAGGCTAGAAGTCTTCCCTCTCCTCCTCTCTCCATCAAATTGGCGAATAAATCTTGAAGGGTTATCAAACAAGGTGTGTTTTGATTTGTGATTTTTTTGGTTTTTTGATGTTTTGCTTTTCATCTCTAGCCCAGCCCTTACCTCTATCTCTATTTCCAAATATATTCCTAACCTAGCTATTATCCACTTTAATTTCACATCCACACTTATCTCTATCCCTACATCTATATCTATCTCTATTTCCAAATCTATTCCTAACCTAGCTATTATCCACTTCTAATTCTACACGCACAATTATCTATATCTCTACATCTACATCTACATCTATCTCTAACCCTATCTCCATATCTCTTGTGTCCTAATTACTGAACGCATTCAAGCTACAACACTCCGCCAAAGCTATGATCAACCTTCTTGGAGAGTTATACTAATGCACAAGGTGAGTAGCCATATCTTTACACTCTCACAAATCTGTTTCACTCTTAGAAGATCATTCTCTCTACAAACTCTAGGTTCTCCTTGTTAAAGTACATCTCTCCCCATAGTATCTTTATTGCCTACGGGCAAGAATAAGGCTTGGGAGGAAAAATTCTCTTGTCTTCACTTCTCTCATATCTATATTTTTTTGTGCGATCTATTACAATTAACGTATGGATTAGCCGTAAAATACATTTCCAACAATGTATAGTGTTTCTCTTTGGCCCAAAAAGGCTCAATAAAATACTTCTTTCATCGGATCCCATCATACTACCCCTTCTAAACTATAAATTTTCTTTTCATATAAGTCTAGTTATTTTGCTATGAACCAAGAACATTTGTACACACAATTAATCCCAATCACTAGACAAAACATATAGATCATAGTAAGCACAAAAATATAGTTCCAAAGAACAATTTGTAGCTTGTTTGGTTGGCAAAGGTTGAATGCCATTAACTCTTCTATTAACCCTTTCATCCTACCTATGATAAGATATGACAAAAGCCTTGACGTTTTCATATTTGTGTTGTTTTGATTTTCTCTTTTGTGTTCTTTCTTTGTGTGTGTGTGTGAGTGCAAGAGAGAGAGAGAATGGGGCTTCTTTGATTGCACTCTCTACCAAACTCTATACTTCATGGCATAACTCCTTCACACATGGCAAAGTGGATAAACCTAGATCTGTTTCCCAAATATCCAATTCTCACACAAACTAAAATCAAATAGTTAAATACAAGGATTTAGCCAAAATGACCAAGCCGGCTATGCCACAACCCAGTAGAAGACAGCTTGGCTACATACATAGAATTTTTTTTTCATAGAAGAGATATACAAGGAATATAATGAGCTAGACTTTTGGCCTTTGACACACATGGCAAAGTGGATAAACCTAGATCTGTTTCCCAAATATCCAATTCTCACACAAACTAAAATCAAAATAGTTAAATACAAGGATTTAGCCAAAATGACCAAGCCGGCTATGCCACAACCCAGTAGAAGACAGCTTGGCTACATACATAGAATTTTTTTTCATAGAAGAGATATACAAGGAATATAATGAGCTAGACTTTTGGCCTTTGAGCACGAACAAGTTACCTTTTATGATAATCTAGGAACCATTGCCTAACATTGTAGTGTATGAAGATAATCAAGCTGTCCTACATTAGTCAAGAGCTAACAACACCTTTGGATTGAAATCAAAAGTAAAGGCAAGTACATTTGACGACTGGGGCACATCAAGGACAACATCAACAGGTGGAGACTCGACGACACTGAGCTCCTTGCTCTTCACACTGCTCTTAGGAGGTGCAAATTTTACAACAATGACTTTACCCTTTTCTCTTTGCAACAAACAAAAATCCTTTTTCATGTGTCCTTTCTTGTGAAAATGGTAGCATTCAATGCTCCTTGTGTCACATCCACGGCTCTTGCTACGTGTTTTCTTGTGATCTTGAGAAGGACCACAAGTGCGACTATGACCTCTCTTACTTTCATTGTTCCTTTGGCTACTTCCATTTGTCATATATGCATCACCGTGCCCAATTGTGTTAGCAGACTGGCGTTGAATCTCTTTCGTGAGCAAAGCACTAGTAGCATCACAAAAAAAGAGTTATCCCTTAGGGGTGGAGTTAATAATGCCAGTGTTAAATGTATCCCATGATGCATGCAAAGAAGATATTATGAAAATGGATTTCATTTTATCATCAAAATTAAGCCTTTTTTATGTCAATTAAGTAAACACGCTGTGTCATAAAATCTAATATCTAACCAACCCAAATGGTTTTTTCATATTAGACTGATCATTTAATGTGGGAGAATAAACATGAACAAGGGTTAGAATATAGACATGTGCTTATGGATCTATCTCAACACGGGACCAAGGTTAAAGGGGTCCAAATGAGAAGTGGTCTATCAAAGAGCAAGGCTAGCTAATGGAGCTCAAAGACCTTAGGGTTAGATTCATTAAAGAACTCCAAAGGTTAGTGTTAAAAGTCCTTTGACCTTAGGCAAGCTAGGGCTGTGATTGAGGTGGGAACTTGTCCCAAGCTTAAGGTGCTTGTCGTGCATGCTGACTAAGGTGCTTGAGGTGCTTGTCATGCTTGCTCACTAAGGTGCTTGAGGTGCTTAATGACTAAGGTGCTAAGGTTCTCCAGGACTAAGGTGCTTGAGGGGCTTGAGGTGTTCCACAAAGTCAAAGCACAACACTACACAAGGGGGGGAGGGCAAGCCCTCATTGTAGGAGCTAGAGAGAGAACACACACACCCTCTCACACAAGCCAAGCCTTGCCTAATGAAGCAACAAGGACACATGTCAAGTCCCTTTCCATGTTGCCCTCATAAGGTGCCTAAAGTCTACTGGTTGGCCTCTCAAGGGATCCAGTTACAATTTAGCTAATTTAATTGATTGTGTAAGCATTTATCAAGTCCTCTCTCCCAAAGGGGAAAGGGAGACACTTGTCCCAAGGCTAGCATGTATGCTTGATACGCACTCTGCATGTGATTGGTGAGCTTGTAGGGGTCCAATGAGCTTCCATCTTGAGCTAGAAGAGGGGGTCGACCAAAACAAGGAGGGGGATAGCTTGGGGGGGTATTCTCTCTCTCTCTCTCTCTCTCTCTCTCTCTCTCTCTCTCTCTCTCATTGTGTGAAGTCCAAAGTGCAAGAGCTCCATCTCCTTCTCCAAGCTTGTTAAGAAGTTGAGAGCCTACACCAACTCTCTTGGTTATGGAATGCAAATCCAACCAAGAGACCTGATTCAATGCTTAAGCTTGCCATCTTCATTACTATGCTATTATGCTATGCTAAGCAGAAAGAGTGATGATAAGTGAGGAACTATTTCTTTCTCCTATGAATGCTTCTTCTTCCTCTACCCTACCCTCATTCACCGCTAGCTCTCTCCACCTTTGCAGATGCTTGAGGCCTTGGGACTGAGGCCATGAATGGTTAATTCTTTTTGCAAAGATTATGTTATGCTCATGATGCATGAAGTTTTCCATCATTGCATCACCTAGGTCACAAGGAACACAAAACTTGTATTGTACCAAGTCTCTCTTGACGGGAGAATCTATAATACAAAAGCCTATTGGAGAGGGGCCGGCTCCACATAAATCCGGTCCTCAATTGTTGTCAAGTTCTCTAACTCTCTCTCTCTCTCTCTCGCTAAAGTATTGTTCATGCCAAGTTAATTAATTAAGTTCACCCTCTATGTTCTTAAAGTAGTCTCACAAAAATTCTCACTCTATTCTCTTAATTTTTCTATTCTCAAAGTTCATAGGCCATTTTTGTTACGTTGGTATCAGAGCTATTGGTTTCTGTTTTCTTGCTTAAGAAGAGAGGTCCTTAAGTTGTCCATGAAAGCTTGGGTCTGTTCATTGCAATAAGGTAAGTGGGACAGGGATCTATTATCTTGGTTGAGAAGGACTTAGTTTGAGGTATACCATTGGAAACTAAAGTCTTAATAATGGAGCCTCTCGGGGCTTGCCTTTGGCTTAACCATTATTGAGCTATGAGCAAGATCAACAGGAACCATAATCAACCGAGCAATGTTAGACCCTCTCCACTAGTCTTTGCAATCAACAATGTCTAAACCACGGGTGTGGCTGCTTGAGAACTTATTTTCAAAGGTAGAGAAGAGTAGCGCCTAAGGTTTTTGAGGGTACCAAAGCACAAAGTAACCTATACATAAGTTTAATTAGCATGGCTGACAATAATTACGAGAGTAGAATGAACATTCATAACTTTGATTTTTCACATGAAGGTGCTAATGATGATGCCCCCATGTTTGTTAATTATCTTGTTACTAGGTCGCATTAAGCTATGGACAACCCTACTTTGCAAGCCATGGTTACCCAACAACTTCGTGCTTATGGGATTTCCCTTCCTCTCCAAAAGAGAGAGAGCTTAGGAGTCCTCTTGATGAGACTCCCAAAAGAAGACTCTCTCCCATATGAGAAGAGGAATCCAAAGAACAAGAAAGAAGCAAATCCCTAAGTTCCTCTGAAGATGTGACTCCACAAAGACGACGGTCTAGATGATTGCCAACTCCTCCCAAGAGGAAACGATCAACCCATAGTCCTTCTCCTCGTCACTCCGAAAGGGAAGAGAGGAAAAAAAGGAAGAAAAGGGCAAGACAGAGGTCACCCTCTTCTCCTTCTTCATCACCTTCCTCCTCTTTTGACAAAAGCAGTAGCTATTCTCCTAGAGAATACAAGAGGAGAGGATATCGCAAATATTATCTTGCATGGTGAAGGTCCCAAAATCTCAAGAAGTTCAAAGAGGGAGGAAACAGTATCTCTTTTCTCACCTATGATGGCACCTTATGTGCTATTGACAAAGTATTGGCCTTCACACATCAATTTGATGCGGCCTTTGGAGACGAGGGAGGAAACGATATCTCTTTTCTCACCTATGATGGCACCTTTGGTGCTATCGACAAAGTATTGGCCTTCATCCATCAATTTGATGCGGCCTTTGGAGACGAGGGCTTCACAAAATCCTCTAAGCTACACCATGTAGCTATGCACTTCCAGAAGTCCGCTCATCAATGGTGGGCTAGCCTTCGTGGCAATGGCGAGGCCCCAAAGACATGGAAAACTCTACGAGTTTTCCATCATGAAGCAATTCCTTGCAAGCGATGCAAAAACAAAGTGCTTACAAAATGGTGGAAGTTGAAGTTGCTCTCCAGCGAGTCTATCCATAAATATGTGGACAAGTTTTGGGATTTATATCTTAAAACTATTGTCTTTTAAAAGACAGACTTTGCGGAGAAAAACAAACAACTTTGTGCATGATTACCTGAAGAGATGGCCGAGTACGTCAATTCCCAACGGGCTGGTTCTATCACCGAAGTAATCCACCACACCGTGGTTGATTTGCACATCAATTCCCACCAAGGGGCTAGAAGGAATGACAAGTCCATGAAAAACAAAGACAAAAGTGATGCAAAGAGGAAAACCAATGCCCAAAATTCTTCCCAATGCAATTCCAACAACAACAATCGGTCCAAGGAGAAGGGAGTTTACAAAGGTAAAAATAAACTCTCTCTTGAGGATCTTGAAGCTTTTCGCAAGGACCACAAATGTTTGCAAGGACATGGCTATCGTTCTTGCCCCAAGAGAAATTCCCGCAATGAGACTCCTAGAGCTTCCAGTTTAAAGGCTTTAAAAGAGGATGCTCATTGCAAAGGATTGCCTCTCTCCTATGCTTGGGGAAAGGTAAGGGAGCATGATGTCTTCATCTTGTTTGACCTTAGCTCTACTCACAACTTCATATCAATGGAGTTGGCCACTAAGTTGGGCATTCAAGCTTTCAAGATGGGAGATATTGTAACTTCCAATGGAGCTTTCAGGGGACAACAAGCCTCCGTTACTCCCTTGATTAGGAAGTTGAGGCTTCGTGTCCAAAGCTATGTCAAAAAAGAAGATTTCAAGGAGCTTTCAAGGGACAACAAGCCTCCGTTACTCCCTTGATTAGGAAGTTGAGGCTTCGTGTCCAAAGCTATGTCAACAAAGAATATTTTTTCATCTCTCCTCTCCAACATGAGGATGATATCCTAGAGGCACCATGGTTCAACCGCATGGCTGCCAACATGAAGTTTCCTGAAAGGAGAATCTACTTCACCTACAAGGGAAAGAGCATGTATATAGATGCTAGTGAGTCTGGTCATACTATACCACTTGTAAATCCTCTTGCTTTTGATAAATCAATGAAAAGCTCATTTTTTGCGTACATGATTTTTGTCAAAGAGTTCCTAAAAGGTCCTAATGTTTCATCAAATGTAAATGGTAGGAATCAAGAAGAGTTAGACTTGTCTAATTTTCTAAATGGAGTCCAAGATATATTCATCGATGATATCCCTATGGACTTACCTCCAAAACGAGGAAATGATGACCATCGAATTGAGCTCCTACCAGGAAGCTCACTGCCTAACAAGCCTTCTTATCGAGTTTCTCAAGCTCAACAAGAAGAGATCATGAGGCAAGTACAAGAATTGGTAGACAAAGGGATGGTGAGGCCTAGCTCCTCTCCCTTTTGTTCACCAGTCCTTTTAGTGCAAAAGAAAGATGGTACATATTGCATGTGTGTGGACTATCGAGCACTAAACCATATCGCTATCAAAAACAGATTTCTCGTACCGCAGGTAGAAGATCTGTTTGATAAGCTACAAGGCTCTACCTACTTCAGTAATTGACCTTAAAATTGGCTATCATCAAATAAGGATAGTGAATGAAGATATTCTAAAGACCGCGTTCCGTACAATGTTTGGTCTTTATGAATATCTAGTCATGCCTTCTGGCTTGATTAATGCACCAATCATGTTCTATTGTTTAATGGAAAAAATCTTTAGACCCTACCACAAATTCACTGGAGTGTTCTTTGATGATATCATCATCTACTCCAATTCCTTGGCGGAACACAAGCAACATCTCCAGGTGAATTTTCAAGCTTTGAGGGAGAACAAGCTTTTTATCAATCAAAAGAAGAGTGAATTTTTCCTTCAAGAGATTCAATACTTAGGTCATATTCTCTCTCAAGATGTTATCCGTATGGATCTTCAAAGTTGGAGGTAATAAAAGCATGGCCTAACCCAAGGAATCTACATGAGCTAAGAAGCTTCATTGTTATGTGTGCATACTATAGACGCTTCATAGCAAAATTCTCTCAAATAGCAGGGACATTACATGACTTAACAAAGAAGAATGTTAAGTACTCATGGACTACTAAAGAGAAAAGTGATTTTGACAAGCTCAAAGAGAAGCTTACCTCCCAACTAGTCCTTATGCTTATGGATCTCTCAAAGAAATTTGAGGTCCGATGTGATGCTTGTGGTGAATGCCTTGGAGCAGTCTTGCTTCAAGAAGGGTATTTTGCGCATGGACCACCAAAGTCTCAAGTACTTCATGGCACAAACTAAGATTTCCCCGGTACACAAATGAGGTGGGCAAATTCACAATTTTATTTTTGCTCACATTGCTAGTGAGCACAATCAAGTAGCCGATGCACTTTCATGACGACCAAAAGTTAATGCGGTGTCTATACCAACTCACAATGATCTATCTTCTATGATAGATGAGTATGCTACTGACCCCGAATTTAAAGACATAATATCAGCCCTTGCATTGGGGAAGAAAGAAGATCTATTCACCTTGCAGGATGGTTATCTTTTCCATGGAAATAGGCTATGTGTTACCCACTCCCTTCGTGAGAAATTTATGTATGAATCCCATGCTCCTCCCTATGAGGGGCATAGAGGCATTCAACCTACTCTTCGAGGAGTAGAGACATACTTCTATTGGCCTACCATGAAAGTGGACATACAAGAGTATGTTTCAAAATGTGTAAGATGATGGAGGGGAGCAACCTCGATTACTCCTTCCATTGCCAATCCCTAATTCACCATGGGAGAGTATATCCATGGATTTTATCTTTGGATTACACAAGTGTATCCATGGGAATATGGGAATATGGACAATAGTTGACAGGTTTAGCAAGCAAGCACATTTTATTCCTGTCAAAAAGACTATTAAGGGGCACCAAATGGAAACTCTCTTCATATCTCAGATTTTCAAACACCATGGATTGCCGACATCCATCATGTCATATAGAGATCCTAAAATGACCAGTAATTTTTGGAAATGTCTCTTTGAAAATCTAGGTACAAGATTGAATTTCTCTTTGGCCTATCACCCACAAATGGATGGCCAAAGTGAGATAGCCAAGCTTACGGTTCTTGATCTACTAAAGACTTATGTTATTGAAGTAGAGCAAGCCTCACAATGGGAGAAGGACCTACCCCTTGTAGAGTATGTGTACAATGATACTGTCCATACTTCTATAGGAAAAGCACCTTTTGAAATCATAGAGGGAAGACCTAAAAGTCCCTTGCTACTTAAAATACATGGGAAGATCTTCTTTTGTTGATGAGTATAGCCGTGACCTACAAAAATATTTTCAAAATATTAAGGAGGATATATTCATTTCTCAACAAAGGCAAACAGCTGCTGCTGACAAGCACAGAAGGGCCTTAACATTCAAAAAAAATGATTGGGTCTTACTTAAGTTTCCCAAGGCTGGATTGAGGCAAACAACGGGCAAAAATCCTGTGGGCCATCAAAAGTATTATCTAAACTAGCAAAAAAATACTATGGTCCTTTTCAAATCTTGAATCCAATCAATGAGATGGCTTATCAATTCAAGCTGCCTAACCATTGGCTCATACACAATGCTTTCCATGTGAACCTACTTAAGCCCTACAAAGGAGAGCCCCCAAGTGAGCCAATTATTGAAGACCCTCTAGAAAGCGAAGACCAAGAAGAGGTGCGACAACCCGAAGCTATCCTTCCGCATGAAGACAAGGTACTACGACATGGTAAGATTATCGGAGGGTATCTTATTAAGTTCAAAAATTATCCTTTTGAAGATGCTAGATGGATGCAAGGAATACAGCCTAAGGATAGTATAAACCTTGTCAATGCTTACAATGCTACATTAGAGTAAGCAAATGTACATGTTTCTTCTAAATGATAAATGTTTTTGCCTTATAAGACTAATTCTCTTTTTATTGTGCACAAAATTTAAATAGTATGCATGCTTAGAATCATGTTTGTGATGATGACAACGTCTCTCAAACACCAAGTAGAATTTGTCACTCTACTTGGGAGAATGAAATGGACTAAAGAACAGACATGCTTGTGGCAACGACGTCTCCCAAGCACCAAATAGATTAGTCATTCATCTTGGAATGATGTCAAAGGGTAAAAAGGGATCCTCTACGCACTAAGAAACATCAACCAATGACTAAGTCTTTATCTCTTACACCTCATAGTCGAGGACGACTATGATTTCAAGAGAGAGATAATGTCATAAAATCTAATATCTAACCAACCCAAATAATTTTCTCTTATTAAACTAATCATTTAATGTGGGAGAATAAACGGGAACAAGGGTTAGAATATAGACGTGCTTATGGATCTATCTCAACATGAGGCCAAGGTTAAAGGGTTCCAAATGAGAGATGATTTGTCAAAGAGCAAGGCTGGCTAATTGAGCTTAAAGACCTTAGGGTCAGCTTCATTAAAGACGTCCAAAGGTTAGTGTTAAAAAGTCCTTTGACCTTAGGCAAGCTAGAGTTGTGCTTGAGGTGGAAACCCGGCCCAAGCTTAAGGTGCTTGGCGTGCTTGCTAACTAAGGTGCTTGAGGTGCTTGTTGTGCTTGCTGACTAAGGTGCTTGAGGTGCTTGTCGTGCTTGCTGACTAAGGTGCTTGAGGTGCTTAATGAAAAAGGTGCTAAGGTGCTCCATGACTAAGGTGCTTGAGGGGCATGAGGTGTTCCACAAAGTCAAAGCACATCCCTACACAAGGGGAGGCGAGCCTTCATTGTAGGAGCTAGAGAGAGAACACACACACCCTCACACAAGTCAAGCCTTGCCTAATGAAGCAACAAGGACACATGTCAAGATCCTCTCCATGTTGCCCTCATAAGGTGCCTAAAGCCTATTGGTCAGCCTCTCAAGGGGTCCAATGATAATTTAGCTAATTTAATTAATTGTGTATGCATTTATCAAGTCCTCTCTCTCAAAGGGAAAAAACGGACACTTGTCTCAAGGCTAGCATTCTTGCTTGATATGCACTCTGCATGTGATTGGTCAGGCTTGCAGGGGTTCAATGAGCTTCCATCTTGATCTAGAAGAGGGGGTCGACCAAAGCAAGGAGGGGGCTAGCTTGGGGGTATACTCACCCCCCCCCCCCCCCCCCCCCCCCCACACACACACACAGAGGTCTTGATATAGCATGTTTCTATTTCTTTGGTATATTTTGCTGGGACTATTGGCCTGGGGTACCTTTGATGAATAACAAGCTTGAATTCACTAGGTTAAAAAAAAAAGGTGGTTCCTTAATGGTACCTAAGCATTTGTTGTTAAAAGGGTTATGGGCAGGTTAGCCGGCTCTATAAATGTTGTCTTCTATTGCTTAATAACGAGGTGGCTCCCTCCTGGCGGGTCTGCAATTCAACACTCTAAGTGCTCTCTCTCTCTCTCTCTCTCTCTCCTCCCCCCCCTCTCTCTGTACAAGGTGGTGCTGCTGCACCATCCCCCTCTTGAAGACGGGCCTGCCATAGGGCTGTGAACAAAGGTGACCACCTATTCCAAACCCTATAAAAAGGTGAGCTTTACATGCTCACTTAGCATTGGTGGTGTGTGTGTGTACTTGTGAGAACTTGTGTGTACATTAGTATTGTGAGAGTTTTATCTGCAAAGGGGTAGTGTTAAGTGTCGGATCTATGGCAGAGGGCAAGGATAAGCAGGATGTTGTGGAGCTGGCTGCTCTGACTCAATCTCAGGTGATTTATGGCTTTGAAATGAACTGTTCACTTATTGGTATGGTAATGCATATATCGATAGAGGTACATAAAGGGAAACTTTTGCTGAACCGTTTTGTACTTATGACACATGACCAAATTTGAATCTATACGCCGCTACATCAAAATTGATGCGAACAGGGAGTTGTCTCGACACGACTACACGTAGAGTAGGCAAGGTGGGGGCAAAAACTGCAATAAAAATAATCAAGGAGGCACAATGAGCTCAAACTTGCAATTTTCTGGAGTTTGGTTGAACTTTTTTAAGTTTGTACATCAGTTTAAGTTATATACAAGTCTCCCTTCAAAAAACTCACTCATGTTACAGTAGCCCAACAACTACCACTAGACTAGCGTGCATGTACATGTGCTTGCTAAAGAAAGCTTAAAACCCCACAAAAATAAAGCCCACACACACTTTTGACATCGTGCGTCATGTCCATGTGTACAAATTTACAAAAAACGGGGTTCTTTTTTTACTCAACTTGCGTGTTAGGAATTTCTTTTAAAATGACTTATCTTAAGCATGTGTGTATGAGCACCCTTTCGGTGTCTGTGGCTTTGGTTTATAATTCCCTTTTAAGTTTAGGGATAGCTGTCAAATGCATATATATGGTTTTTCATAGGCATGTAAAGAAACATTAAAAGGTTGTATCTTCTTTTTGTGACCTTGAAAGTCGGTTATAAAAAACGGGGGGGGGGGAAGGCAATGATAGAAGTTCTTCTTAAATTCCGGGTGAATAACCCTATATAGTGGGGTTGACCTACTTGTGGGGTGTAAGGCAAGCGGCCTGTATTCTTTGATAATGCTGCATTTACCCACAACTACTTCGTGCTTATGGGATTTCCCTTCCTCTCTAAGAGGAGAGAGAGCTTGGGAGGCTTCTTGATGAGATTCCCAAAAGAAGACTCTCTCCCATAAGAGAGGAGGAATCCAAACAATGAGAAAGAAGAAAATCCCTAAGTTCCTGTGAAGATGTGGCTCCACAAAGACGGCGGTCTAGACGATTGCCAACTCCTCCCAAGAGGAAACGGTCAACTTACAGTCCTTCTCCTCATCACTCCGAAAGGGAAGAGAGGAAACAAAGGAAGAAAAGGGCAAGAAAGAGGCACTCTCTTCTCCTTCTTCTTCACCTTCCTCCTCTTTCAACAAAAGCAATAGGTATTCTCCTAGAGAATACAAGAGGAGATGACATCGCAAATCTTACCCTAGATGGCGAAGGTCCCAAAAGCTCAAGAAGTTCAAAGAGGGAGGAAAGAGTATCTCTTTTCTCACCTATGATGGCACCTTTGGTTCTATCGACAAAGTATTGGCCTTCATCCAGCAATTTGATGTGGCCTTTTGGAGACAAGGGCTTCATAGAATCCTCTAAGCTACATCATGTAGCTATGCACTTCCAGAAGTCTTCTCGTCAATGGTGGGCTAGCCTTTGTGGAAACGGCGAGGCCCCAAAGACATGGAAAACTCTATGAGTTCCCATCATGAAGCAATTCCTTGCAAGTGATCCAGCCATACCGACAAGAGTTTACTTGCAAGAGAGTAATTCTAAGAACTTATGGAATTTTTTTTGCAAAAATGTGAATAGAGTTCAGAGATCAAAATGTCAACTAGAAACTAAACAAAATCACTAAAATTTTGATGCAAAAGAGTGTTGTAAGTAAACTAGAGGACCTATACCCATCTATACATGTCCTATGGAGAGGTCACAAATGGGGATCTCTAGCAACCTGATCCACTTCACTCTAGGTAACCTACATCCGAGTGTTTGTCTTGAAAAAACCATATGCGATGACCCTCACAAAAGGTTTAGTAGACTTGACTAGCTAGAGTCTCAAAAATGGCTCTTTTGGACCGAGTCTTAGAAACGGCCATGATTGCTAAAACAAGCCAAAATAGGCTCTACAACAAGGTACAATGGCGGTATTTGCAACACAATGTACATCCACAACGTGAAACTATCACTACAGAACCGCAGGAGGACATGCACTCAAATAGGCGCCAATGAGATGCAAGCAAAAAACTAAACTCAATTGAGCTCCCTGCAGGGAGTAAAAACTACTCTCAACAAAGCTCAAGCACGCTCAAGGTGCTAATCACGCGAAGAGGAATCTTTGAACCCCTGCGCATTGATGTCGGAGGAGAAGCCGATGCCGCAAGCTAGGAAAAAGGGTGTCAATTCCAAATTTCATCACCAAATGAAAGTGTCTCGCCTACTCAAATATGTCAGAGTTGTTGAAGCCAAAAATTGGTGTGTGTGTGTGTGTGTGCGTGTGCATGCATGCATGTGCGTGTGTGCGTGTGGGTGTGTGTGCATGTGCGTGTGTAGCTGTTTAACTTAAATAAATAACACACCAATGAACAGGCTGTTCAAAACGACGACTGGCTAAAGATATCTAGGCAAAGATAAGTACATAAACAACTCAATTTTTGAGTCATAACTGTATAACATAATAAGAATGAAGTATCATTCCAAATGAATTTGTACAAAGGTATCAAAACTATCCCAATTGAATCATTAAATGTTTCCAAAGTTGGACTGCAGCAAGTTAAACCTCTTTAAGCCAAGATAGAATTCTCACCTGCATCCATATAGTCAAGACAACAGATATGTTAGATTTGGCTATGTATGGCACGCTTCATAGAATCTATCAGTTGTTATCCATGTCAAACTTAAAAAAATTTAGACTAGCTACTGTAGAGTTATTCATATATTTAGCTTCTCTTTTAATATATAATATCCATTAATGTAAAAAATGTCGACTAATCCATATCATCGTATGTAAAAATCTTGCATGCAATGCTTAGTTAAGTAATTTTATCCTTAAAATGTGTTCCGATGTCGAGCCCTTCAAAGCTGAAACAACTAGGATTATCATTTGACCAAGCTAGCCCTATCCAGAGACCAGGTAAAAACCAAAAGAATGTATTGTAGACCAGATCACTTAGCCCGCCAGAACTTAGCAGAATCTGTAATAGGCCCGTTTACCCAACAGCATATACTTAAGTATCAAAACAAAATATTCATCAGTAGCAGATGGGTTAATCCTCCAAGTTTTCCCAGCACTATCATATTTCAATAAGTAATCATTCAATATGATGCTATCCTGAGAAGTAATCTATCAAAGCAAAACAAGCTAGGACCAAACAACTATCATTACCAGTCGAGAGCAGCTATATAACTGCTATCTTGAGTCATTTACCAAAGTAACTCGGTTAACTTGGTGTTGGTTTATGAAAATAATCCACTAGAATGTGACCCATAACATTTTGGTAGCATAACTAGTAATGCCACCAAGCTTTCAACATCAGATTAACTAGGGTTATCATTCAGCCGAACATAAACCTGATGTCACTGAGTCATTCAATAATATGTAGCAGGTTATGCACTTTTTTCCCAAGATATATTCCTATAACGAGTTTCCTTTGAGACTACAATAAAAGCTGAACCATCAGTTCAGAAAAGTATCAACCAAAGCCAGAGAAGTATCAGCCAGAGCCACAATAACATTATACCCATACTGGTCAGAATCATAGCTTATGCGAAAACCCAAGTGAGGTTTTTAAGGCAGTATCATCACCAAGAACTAGATGGTGTATATATGAAAAAGACCAGAACTAAGCCAGGCATCCAGGCAATAAGCAAAAGGTTTTTATTTATTGTAAGTCAAGGCAAATAGTAACCAGAATATATTTTACGGTAGTATCATCACTAGATGTATTGTAATAAACCAGTTTTAAGCCAGATATCCAAGCAAGGTTAGATATTCTGTAAGTCAGCACCAAAGCCAGATCTGGCTAATTCCAACCATACCTAAGATCAAGAGAGTAAGATTTGTTTAGAAAAATACCAAAATTATGCCGGAAATCCAAGACAAATAAAAACCAGCTGGTGGCCAGTAAACAGGCAGTAGATTTTACCAGATAGTGGCCAGTAGATTGCATAGAATTTAACAAATTTCTAAATTCAGTGAGCAGGACTGGAAGCCAGCAAAAAATCATCATTCTCTTTCACTATGCCAAAGTAAGAAAAACCTGTCATCATCCTCAACAGAGCAAAAAAAAATTGACCACCTGAAATATTGAAGGAAATATGAAACTAGTGAGCAGAAGTACACTCACAATAATCTCCCAGGAGCCAAGGGAAAGACGGGTATAAAATCCAATGACAGCTTGTTCTCCCATTATTAGTATGACCAATGTTGCCTATGTCAAGTTGTTTGCACGGGGCACTATGTAACAGGATTTCAATATCATACTTACCATAAGTATCAAGTAAATGCAAAAAGCCCCAATTTCTCATAAGTTTCCATGGTAAGACATTACTTTAGAGAGTAAAAATGAGCCGGATAGAGGCGCTCACATAAAACCAGTGTTCAGCAGATAATCCATCCCAGTAGAAGTAATAAGCCAGAACATAATTATGGTATCATTTGTGCCATGTAAGTATTTATAACCAGAACACGTAATTTTACCATTTGAGAGATGTTACCCCTAATCTTCCAATACCAAAATATCAACCATTCAAAATCAACCATCTTTTATACATTAACAGTAAAAGGTCCTATCATGGAATAGTGGTAAAAAGACAATGTGGTAAAACTGCAAAGTATACACTAAAGATAGTGAATAGAAAACCTTGAAGTAGAAGCCCTCCAACAATCAGCACAATAGCAGCAAAAAAAAATGTTACTACAGAGCCAAGCATCAACTTTTCGTGCAGACTCTCCTACACCAAGAAAGTTTACACCAAGACCAAGTCTAAGTGAAGGGAAGAGCCAAAAATGACTCAAGTAAAAAATGACTCAAGTCAAAAAATACACTCACAAAAACTTGTTTCTGCTAATTTTCCACATTGTGGGTTGAATAACCACAACAAAATAGTCCCAAATCGACGCAAAATGAGTTCCTAAATGATGAGCTAAACATAAGCTAAAGATCTCAGCTCCACAATCCCATACATGGTTGCACATTTCTTGCTCCAAATCCTATTGTAAGCACATACCAATGCACTCCAATGTTTGTGCAATCAAAGGAAAACATTTTGATTGAATACTCTCCTCTGTATGCACTCAAGAATAATTGCACATTAGCTCCAATTAGTGCACAAATCACTCACAACAATGAAGCTCTCTCATCGGCAACCAATCAGCTCTAATACCACTCATGAAGAGTGCATGCACGGATGCGTGCATGCTCGGTGTGTTGTGCAAGGAAGGAGAACATAGAGAGGTGGAGCTCAAAGTGAGAATTAACACCTCACCTCTCCCTAATTGCTCTAATAATCAAAAGAATAGATAAAGTCAGTATGATCAATGTGATGGGTGTCTGCCCAATTGAAATGAATCCTAACACAATGTTCTCTTCAAAAATATACGTCCATGTGTCCATATTATTGGAAATAGGGTTGCTGGGAAATAGACATAGCTTGAAGAAGACAAAGAAGTTCAAGGCATGCAACACATTGTCGTAGTGCTTAGTGCACAATGGAAAGATAAGTGTATATACAATGCATGGGGGAAAATACCTCCTAGTGAGGGAAAAGATGCCCGACGGTCCTAAGTGTGTTCACACATATCACTACCAAATATATATGATAACAAATTCCCCCTGGGAGTGATGCGGTGAATGAGAGCTAGCACATAGAGTGCCATGCCCTAAGGACATGATCAGTCCACAAAGGGGAGTAAGCCCAGAGCTTTGCAGAAAGCTTCAAACTTCTCACGAGACAATGCCTTTGTGAAAAGATATGCAAGGTTGTCCTGTGTTGGCACATAAGCCAAGCTAATCTCTCCTGTTGAGAGTATCTCTATGACATAGTGGTAATGCACCTCAATGTGCTTTGTGTGAGCATGAAAAATTGGGTTTCTCACAATTTCCAAAGCACCATGAATTTCAGTGTAGATGATGTTGGTAGTGTCCTATCCAACACCCAAATCAACCATAAGGTGTCTGAGACATACACACTCAATTGTAGATGTGCAGGCTACCTTATACGCAACCTCACATCTGGAAGTGGCCACGTTAGGTTTCTTCTTGCTCAACCATGATATGCATGAGCTATCGAGCATGAAACAAAAACCACTCGTGGACACTTGCATGTCGTTATTACAACCAGCCCACCAAAAAGCATGTAAATTTGGCGGCAATGATACCCCCTTGGGATAACAAAAGCCAAGATGGAAAGTGCCATTCAAGTAGCAAAGAATACTCTTGAGAGCCTGCCAATGCTTGGACCTTGGGATATGCATAAATCTGCTACCTGTGAGATTGCAAACTGAATATTCGATCTCGTATTGCATATATAAATAAGGCATCTAGCAGTTTGGTAAAGAGTGACATTGACTGGATCACCAGCATCATGAAGACTCAACTTCAAACTTGTTTCCATGGGAGTGGCAATATGCTTACACTCCTCATGTCCAAACTTACATAGCAATGTCTCTATGTGACACTGCTTAAACTATATACCAAGTAATGATGCAACAACCCCAAATCTTTCATCTTGAAAGTAGCATTCAAATCAACCTTAAATTCATCAATATATGTCTCATTTGGACTAGTGATTAGCAAATCATTCAAATATAGAACAATGATGGGAAGTACATCAACCTCATGCTTTACATACAAAGTGCTTTCTGTTGGACTGTTACAAAAGCCTTGTTTAACCAAATGAGTGTCAACTTTGTCATACCAATTACAAGGGGACTGCTGCAACCCATACAAATCTTTGATACATTTGCACATTTTATTTTCTTGTCCATTCTTGACCAAACCACGAGGTTGTGTTACATAAAATTCCTCAAATACTTCACCATTCAAGAAAGAAGTAACAATGTCTAATTGATGTACATCCCATCCAAAATGCACATAGAAAATGTATAGTAGTCACACGACAAGTGGGAGAAAAAGTCTCTTCATAATCTATGCCTTTCTATTGTGCATAAACTTTTGCAACAAGTCGAGCATCATAGCGATCAATCTCACCATCCGGCTTACGTTTCTACTTATAAACTCACTTAGTGTCAAGGGCCTTTTTTCGAAGAGGCAAATCACATAAATTCCATGTGTCTTTTTTATAAGTGCATCATCTTTTAATTCCATGGTGGACATCCATTTTTTTTTAAATTTTGTGCTTCATCAAAAGAAAGAGGTTCTTCTACATCACACAAGCTAGAAATAGCCAAAGTATAACAATCTCATGCATAAGATGCATGGCGAGAACCTAAATGAGTATGACTAGATAAAGGTGCATCCAATTTACTGTCATGCAAAGTATGCACGAGCCATTTTGGCATACCTTACCATGCTCATTCTTAGCCCTCTCCACATCAAATACATCATGTACATCTACATCAAAAATAGGCTGATCCGTAGCATTTTTAGAAACCCCCATAGGCTGCACATTTGCCGCGTTGGAATTTACATTTAAGTTTCCACCATTAAAAAGAGGCAACACACTGTCATAAATGTCTTGTGAGCTTACATTATTGTCTCTAGTACATGATAGCAAAGGTTGAAGGGGGATCTCTACAATGCAAGAATGTGGATCTGAGGTTTGCCTCCTTTCATGCTCTCTTCTTCTCGCCCTTGTCTCTGCCGTAAGATTCAAATGGGTCGCCATAAGTTTTCTCAATGGCTGCTACAATAAAGGCTAATATGGTTTCTTTCCATTCCCAAAATGGCTCTTTTCAACATTAAGTCCAACAAAACCTGGTTGCATACCGAAATTCTCAACAAAGTTCACTATGACAACATCATCCTCACAAACTCCTCATAGTTGACTTGTCCATCACCATCAACATCAACTTCACATATCATTTCATCCACCTCCTCATCAGTCAGTTTCTCCCAAAGATTTGGAGAGATTGAGAGACACAGAGAGCTGAAATGGATTTTGGTGTGACAAAAAAGGAGTTTCAAGACTTATGGATCACCTTGAGAAAGCAATTGGACGTGACTGCAAAGTTGTGAGACATAGTATGGCGCCTCTCTCTCTCTCTCTCTCTCTCTCTCTCTCTCTCTCTCTCTCTCTCTCTCTCTCTCTCTAGTAACCAAGTCTCTAGGTAGAAAAACTCATCTTTAGTTTGTTGTATGCAAGAGGTGTCTACTGATGAGACGATGATATTACAAGGGAACTTTCTGTGTCAGAACCTTACTCGTGGGGCACTGGGAAAAAAATTCACACTCTTGGGACACTAGTATGTGGCCCACCTACTCCTTGTCCTCATTTTGCAAGGCCATATTGGGTGGATATCAAATACCTCATGACATTGATTGGTCAGAGAGAGAGAGAGAGAGAGAGAGAGATTCCATTATCATCCTTGGAGGTCAAATATGACCTACGGGAACAAGAAAACATACATAGCTAGACCTCTTACTAGAGGTGTACATGGAGAATCATGACTAATGTGGATACAACAAAATTGTGACATATGTCTTTGGAGGGAAAGGTGGCTTTGGAGTTTTTGGAGCCCAAATTCCTCATGATGGCTCATTTACCGGCTACTCATGCTTCTTGAACCTTTTGGAGTTCTTAATTCTTGAATTTGAGTGGGGGGGTGCTCACTTATCCATACTTTGGTGCCCTTGAGAAGTCGTGCTTGTTGTAGAAGTGCTATATGTGCCTCTTTATTCTTGAAGACCAAGATGCCTTGGTTGGTGCGGTTGTCATGGTGAACCTTCTTGATGGTGTCGGGGTTGAACTTGATAAGGTGAATGGCTTGGTTGAGCTTGACTAGTGTCGAGGTGTAGTTGTCGTCCTCTCCCGACCAAGAGGAGGGCAAGCCACCGATGCAGGCAGAGAGTGCTAGTCCTTCTTGTTGGTGACGTTGTTGCATTCACTCTTCTACGTTGGAGGAGACAACGATGATTGCTTCGTGAACTTGAGTGGTAAGGTTGGCCACGCTTGTGGTGAGGGTGTGCTCAACTTCCTTTTCCTTGGCGAGAAGGTGGTTGTTATCAACTTGCTTTTGATACTCCAAGGAGGAGAGATGCATCTCAAGGGCTTCAAGATGTGCCCTGAGTTCCACGTTCTCATCCTTCAGCTCTCAAACTTGAGCATGGAAATGATCCATTGGATCCACTTGTGGGTTGGATACAAAGAGCCGTGTCTGCTTAATCAGGGAGAGAGAGCCGCCACATTGCATCACAACTTGGAGAAGCCCAAGGAATGCCTTGGTACTTTCTAGGTTGAGAGAACTGACCGCTTGCTTGCTTGAGGGTGGGCCGAACTCAAAACCTCTAGCTGATTTAAGCTCAAAGCTAAATTGAGGCACACTTTTCCCAAACACAAGAAGGGGGACGAGAGAGCGAGAGAGAGAGAGAGAGAGAGAGAGAGAGAGAGAGAGAGAGAGAGAGAGAGAGAGAGAGAGAGAGAGAGAGAGAGAGAGAGAGAGAGAGAGAGAGAGAGAGAGAGAGAGAGAGAGAGAGAGATGAAATGATATATTAACATCTTCAAAAGGCAAAATTGACCAATGAGACAAAAGAGTTTACAAATGGTGAATCTGATACACTATCAGTGTATCAATCTGAGCTAAAGCAAAACGGAACAAAAAGGAATGGGATGAAATGAAAGGCCGAGATGTTGGAATCAAGATCCTATCTTATGATATCGAGCATCGATCATGTGGCAAAGCTCATCAATGTCCTCCTCAGTCAGTACTCTCACTGGACGTCTCCCATGTTTGGCTAGAATAGTCCAGACCCTCTGATGCAGCTTCCATCGATGTCTCAATGACCCTCGCAATCATGGGCATCTCGATCTCCCAAGTTCAATGGCCCTATCATCCAATGTACCTCTAGTACAGGTGGACTCTGAAGTCTACTGTGATGCCTGCTCATTTGCATGTCGTGCATGTAGTCTGAAAAAATCAATGATCTCCCTCTCTGAGTCTCTCCAACATCTGGTCTCCTAAAGAGGCTCTCCCTATGTTTGTGCAGCTCCAATAAAAATAGCCCAACACATCTCTGATCTTGATATCTCATAACTTTGGCCAGTGGTCCAAACCCCTCTCTGAATAGGCAGTGGAAATAGCCTCATATCTCAGAATAGACTACTGGCCAGTGATAGATGTGATGTAGTTTTATCTCTAGCTCTATATGGCATAATTGACAAATCTTGGCCTTTGCTGGTACTCTTCTAAATCTACCACATCTCAATCACTGATGTGATGATGTGAGCATATGTCCAATAGCACATCATAATCCATGGGATAGATGAGTGTCCATGTAGGTGCGTCTGATCAGAAACTGTCCTCCGTAAGCTCAAGGAGATGCTCTCTGTAGAAATCTATCTTTGTGCCAAGCACACCCATTGGCTGTATCCATGTCCTCCTAGTGTCTAACCAAATCAAGTCCTGTCTGACGAGCCGAGTGATCTCGGTCCATGTGAGAGACAAGGAGAGTGCGTCCAACAAATACTAGAAAGGGGGTAGTCTATCCATGTCAAAACCATGCAACTTGAACCAAGCTTTCATCTGTGCATAGCAACAAGAGGTGTCTCCCTATAAGGCAAGCTATCGAGAAGACTCCAAATCTAGACGGGCATATATGTCTCTAGGGAGATCCCAGATATTGTGCATGAAAGAAATGGATCTGGTGAGTGCCTCGATGATCATTGGTGGAGTAGCGAGCACTACGCGTGTGCACACACACACACACACATAGAGAGAGAGAGAGAGAGAGAGAGAGAGAGAGAGAGAGAGAGAGAGAGAGAGAGAGAGAGAGAGAGAGAGAGAGAGAGAGAGAGAGAGAGAGAGAGAGACTCTTCACTCAGGCATCATGGCACATTTATGGCATTTTGTGGGGTGGCATGGATGGCTATTCAGACACTTGACGACGAGTCCTTTGGGACATAGTCATTTTGCCTAGAGAGGAGGGAGCATTGGGGGATTATTAATCTAGAGATGCAGAGCAAGGCACTGCTTGTGAAGCTCATAGTACCCAAATTTTTTCCAGGGGCAAAGCCTTGAAAATAGTTTTTGCATCATGCTTTGTCACACACTCCTCCTCATTTTGGATATCTAGATGTTGTCGATGTCTTGTGCCTGACCATCAGATTCATCTTCACAGATGCACCCTTGGAGAGACAAACTACTTTACCCTCCCATCAAGGATGGTGTGTGTACTTTGATCCCATCTCAAGAGACTCGATTATTGCTCAGTAGGGGACCCTAGTCTTTAGCATCTTCGAGACTGGCCATCATGGATGTCACATCATATTGGACGTTCAAGGTGAGGTTTCACCTTATTAGAGGTTGGCTGGCCATTGGCAGCCTGTTAGAGTGGTTAGCTATTTCCAAAGGAGATCATGTCTTGAGCCTATTTTCACTATTGAGGAGGCCCCACTTTGCATCCTATGGATTTGGCAAGGCAAGCCTCTTGTTCAGTTGGACTGGGATCATGGAGAGTGGCACTAGCCTTCGTTGAGCGATGATGGTGCCCCTCTATCCTTTTTTGATTACATAGTATCCATTGGGAGGCTTGCAAACCTGGCATCCACCTCATCGTCCACGCTATTCAGAGGTATGATAGGATCAGTGCATACTCCTAGCTTTCCAATGATAGTTTTGGTCCTACATGTGGACCCTTCGGATCAGCCACATGATATGTTTTTTCACGTGGATAATAACACATGTTGATTGCCTGTACGCACTTGGTTGAAAGATATTGGTTTTGATTTGACTTGTGAGAGATGTACTCTGGAGCCTGAGTCTTTAAGTCATTATTTTTGGGTTTGTCCATATGCGCGGCCAGTGTGGATGGCAGTTTGTTGTTTGTTGGTTACAATGGGCATCCATGATGGGTTTGTGACATGGGGGGAAATCGCATGGATTTTGCAATTTCTAGGGTCACACATCTTTTTTAAGGGCTTGCCAACACATCCGATCTTCTTGCTTAATCCCTTACGATATAGACTAGGCACTCTACAGATGATACCGGATGCAGGTCATGAGTTGGATTTTAGAGAGAGAGAGAGAGGGCTAAAATTCACGTTCACAAGCATGCGGAGTTTCAAGTCAAATTTTGATTTCAATTGTTGCCATAGCTTCTTCGTGCAAGGAGTATTTCCATTAGGTATCCTTGGGGTTTACCCCCCTTTTGAAATCGTTTGTGCTCTCAAAATCTCCTTTTGAGCGGCACAACAAAATGTAGTTTTCAACCAATGTTATTGACATCAAATTTGACTTTGGTTCTCAGCTTACATCATCCATTCAATTTTTTCAACAATCAATCTCCTTACATCCCATTGATCATTGATCAATCAACCATTAATGTCCTCGCCATTGGCTATCTACCTCTGACAATTATCATATGACATCTACATCACACTTGAAAGTATTCTTTTTATCGACACCCCTATGCTCTATTTTTGACATACACACATGCTCTTTGACATCGGTGAGATAGTGCCTAGGTGTGTTTCAGGGATACTATGCTGTATTCTTGTTGTGGGAGTGTACCTTTTGCTCACACAAAACCTCTTGAGAGAATGTTTTCTCAAGAACATGTTTTGATGAATCTCACATTCAGTTTGTTGATCAGAGGAGGATGCCTGTCCTTTAGGTATTCGTTGATTCTCACTCTCGAAGGCATAGCATCATTTTTCATGTCTCTGAGGGGAGTAGAAAACCCTAGTGGTGGATGATTTGTCATGGTTAAGGCTCACTCAAGATTCTCACAATAGTCTTTGACAAGCCCACTTTGGACTTTGTGACTTTTTGGTCTTTGGAAATTGGTCTAAAAGTTTAGAATTAGGAAACCTAGAAAAATTCAACCCTAAAAACAAAACTTTCTATTGCCTGCAAGCTTTGTGCTTGGCTATACCTGACTCAATTTGGAGTTTTCTATCAAAAGTTAGAGAAATTTTAGTGAATTGCACTTGAAACAACACTCAAAACAGTTCCAGGACCAGAACACAGGAACTTTGGCTTGTATCTTGGTATCCAGAAGGTATTTTTAGCTCAAACTTGAGATTTGAGATGTACTCAAGTATGTCTACAAGATCATCAAGTCAGATACCCCCACTAGGATGAGGTACATGGATCACGATCCATGTTCCTCTATCAAAAAATTTTCTCCAAATTTCCCAAACTTTGATCGTATGTAGACAAGGTCAAAAGCAGGCTCTGTACCAATTTTCATCAAATTCTGAGGTTGAGGTGCATGGATCATGATCCATGTTCAAACACATCTGGACTTGATCTCTTGGCCACAAGCTAAATCTCAAATCTTTTTGGATTTGGACTTGGTTTGATAGGTCAAATAGCCAACACTAGGTCTGCGCAACAATTTTCTGTCTGTCACCTATTTTGCACCTTTTTGACCCAAAATTTTGTTGGTTTCACTCTATGTCCACAAGCTAAATCTCAAATCTTTTTGGATTTGGACTTGGTTTGATAGGTCAAATAGCCAACACTAGGTCTGCACAATGGTTTTCTGTCTGTCACCTATTTTGCACCTTTTTGACCCAAAATTTTGTTGGTTTTTTTCCAAAATTGGACTTGGGAATATGTTTTCTTGTGTATGCACTATTGATCTGGAAAGTTTCAAGCCAAGTTGTCAGTATGGTTACATGGATTGCGATCCATGTTTGGAGCCCAAATTGACTTTTCTTGCTACCATTAGAATCAACATGAATACTAGATGCTATGGTATCAATTTTTTTTGAAAATGGAACTCTGGATTGGAAATTAGGTCAATTCTGACACTTTGTCAGAGTACTTGGCAGTTCTGGGCTTTTGGTCTAGTATTTTGTATCCAAATTAAGTTTTGAAAAGACCACTAGACTCCTTGTGATGTCCTCTAGCTAGGTACAAGTTTGGTCTCAGTCTATGTTGACAAGGGAACATGGATCACGATACATGTACCTTTGTGTTAGATGGTAAAAAAACTTAGCACACAGCTTCCCCTTGGTCCATTGATCCCTGCTATAAGGTTTTTATGTTATTTGGATCACTTTAGGTCAAGAAAAAGTCAATTCACACGTCTGTTTTAGGGTTTTCACCTTAAACTATTTTTGTCTCTTTTCACCCACTTTCTGAACTTTTTTGACAAAAATTGTTTGGGGCCTTTTGTTCACAATTGTCTCTGCTACATGCTAGAAAAGTTTCTGTCCAAAAATTTCTCAGGGGGTACATGGATCGCGATCCATGTTCCACCACTTTTGGACTTGATCTTTGGTGTACTGGTAGCTTGTGATGTTTGTAGCTTTCTCCACAAAGAATTTTTGGATTTGGATCAGTTTTGCCCTACCAACACTCACTTCGACAGTCTGCGGTGATAGTTTTGACAATGAACTGTTTTTGGCTCTTTTGACCACTTTTTGTAACTTTTTTCATATAGTTCTTTTGGGAAAGTTGTTCCAAATGATACCAGCTACCTACTGCTCAAATCTTAGCCAAAATGTTTTGATGAGGTACATGGATCGCGATCCACGTTCCATTAGATCTGAACACCAAATTTGGCCCGTTGATTACTCGCAGTATTAGTAATCTACTCCACCATTTCTTTTTAAATTTGGACAACTTTTTCCTAGTCAAAAGTGAGTTTCTCTGTCTACCCTCCGATTTTTGACTAGTTTCTGTATTTGGCTATTTTGACCAACTTTTTTTTCACTTTTACACATTGTGCCTTTTGGGAAAGTTGTCCCAAATGGTATCAGGGATGTACTTGTCAAATATCAGCCCCAAATATCAAAAGGTACATGGATCGTGATCCATGTTTGGTAGCATTTTTTCATGAATTTTGTTCTACAGGTTCTCTATTCCTTGTAGAAGCCAAATCTCACCTCTTTTGGAATTTGGATCCCAAAAAGTTAAAAAATCCCAAATTTACATTGTATGTTTTGTTGTTTTTGCTTTGACAGCCAATTTTGATGTGATTTTTGAGTTTTTATTTCAAGTAGACTTGATCAGAGCAATGTCCCACTGATGCACAATTTCAATGATCACTTTTCCCCAAATATGGTCTCTAGGGTAGATGGATCGCGATCCATGTTCCTCCATAGAATCTAACCAAACTTTCTAGATTGCTTCTAAAGAGTATGCCAATGCCTTTGCTCCACAAATTTTTGAATTTGGATCACTTTTGAGGTCTCTACCATCAAATTTCAGAATTTCATAGTTATGGTTATTTCAACCAAAATATGGTTTTCAACTTTTTCTCTCAATCTTTTAGCCCAAATTTGATGGTGGTAGTTTCTACTTACCCTACTCCTAAGTACTGGAATGAAACATGAAACAAAAACAAACAAAAAGGTACAAAATAAAGTCGTAATGAAAAACGAAACAACACTCTGAAAGTAATGAAAAAATTGAAGAATGAAGTGCTTTTGCCTATCTCACTCACAACTCTCTTTACCTATCAAAAATAGATCTAGCAAGTCCTTGAATTCTAGACTCTACCAATCACTAAACCCTGTGTCTAGCTGCTTCACTGCTAAAGTGTAAATGGAATGGAAGGCAAGTCTTAAAAAAAGAACACTCTAAATACGTACTAGGTCACTCACCATCTAAGGATCATATCCCCAGCAGCAGCGCGGGTCGCCGCGACGGACGTCTGTAGCATAGCGATCGGGCACTAACGTAATGTCAATACTCAAGGAAGTGAGTCGGATGGGGCACGGAGACTCTTTAAGATCGTCAAACTCAAGAAGTGAACTTTAACAAGCAAACACACCAACTCAACAAGCAAACCAACACTCAATGATAAGGGAAATTTGCCTATGTCCTTTCTCACAACTCTAGCTCATCATGATATTTCTGTTGGAATTATGGTTGCAGGAAAATACACACAGCTTGGAGAAGACAAAGGAAGCTCAAGGCACACAACAGAGAGTGTATTACTTAGTGTGCAATGAAAAGATAGATAGCCCTAGAGTGATGGGCGTATATTCAATGCACGGGGAAAAAACCTCCTAAAGAGGGAAAAAATGCCCCGACAGTCCTAGTGTGTTCACACACATCACTACCACATGTATATGATAACAAATACCCCCTGGAGTGATGTGGTGAACGAGAGCTGGCACATGAGTAAAGGGAAGTGCCATGCCGTGAGGACATGATCATCCCATAAAGGGGAGTAAGCCCAAAGCTTTGTGGAAAGCTTTGAGCTTCTCACAAGATAATGCCTTTGTGAAAAGATCTGCAAGGTTTTCCTGTGTTGGCACATAAGCCAAGATGATCTCTCCTGCTAAGAGCCTCCCTGACATAGTGGTAATGCACCTCAATGTGCTTTGTGCGAGCATGAAAAACTGGGTTCCTCGCAATTTCCAATGCGCTCTGACTCTCAATGTAGATAGTGTTGGTAGTGTCCTGTCCAATACCCAAATCAGCCATAAGGCGTCTAAGCCATACGCACTCAATTGTAGCTGTGAGAAGATTGCCATGTACTCAGCCTCACAACTAGAAGTGGCCATAGTAGGTTGCTTCTTGCTCAACCATGATATACATGAACTGCCAAGCATAAAACAAAAACCACTTGTGGACACTCGCGTGTCAAGACAACCAGCCCAATCTGAGTCCAAAAAAGAATGTAAGTCTGGCGGCAACGATCCCCCCTTGGGATAAAACAAGCCAAGATGTAAAGTGCCACTAAGTTAGCAAAAAATCCTCTTGACAGCCTACCAATGCTTAGACCCTAGGCTATGCAATAAATCTGCTGACCTTGATACTGCAAACTAAATACCGGCCTCGTGTTGCATGCATAAATGAGGCATCCAACAGCAGTTTGGTAAAGAGTGACATCTGTAGGATCACCATCATCATGAAGACTCATTTTTTCAAACCTGTTTCCATGGGAGTGGCAATAGGTTTGCAATCCTTAAGTCCAAACTTACATAGCAATGTCTCTAGGTAACTTTTTTGACACAAGGCAATACCATCATCACACTGCTTAAACTGTATACCCAAGTAATGATGCAGCACTCCCAAATTTTTCATTGTCAAAGTAGCATTCAAATCAGCCTTAAATTCAACAATATATCTCTCATTTGGTCCAGTGATCAACAAATCATCTACATAAAGAACCACAATGAGAAGTACATCACCCCCACTTTACATACAATGTGCTTCCTGTTGGACTCTTACGAAAGCCTTGTTTGACCAAATGAGTGTCAGCTTTCTTATACCAAGCATGAGGAGATTTCTTCAACCCATACAAAGCTTTCTTACATCTACACACTTTGTCCTCTTGTCCTTTCTTCAAATATGTCACCATTGAAGAAAGCAGTAACAATGTCTGATTGATGTACATCCCAACCAAAATGAGCTGCCAACTCACAGTAGTCATATGATAGGTGGGAGAAAAAGTCTCTTCATAATCTATGCCTTTTTTATGTGCATAACCCTTTGCCAACAAGTCGAGCCTTTTGGCGATCGATCTCACCATCCGGCTTGTGTTTCAAACCCACTTCGTACCAGTGGCCTTTTTGCCAGTAGGCAAATCACATAAAGTCCTTGTGTCATTTTCTATAAGTGCATCATATTCTGATTGCATGGCAGTCATCCAATTTTTTGAATTCTTTGCTTAATCAAAAGATAGAGATTCTGCAACATCATGTAAGCTAGACATAGCCAAAGCATAACAATCTGATGCATAAGATGCATGGTGAGAGCGTGAACGAGTACGACTAGACAAAGGTGCATCCAATTTATTGTCACACAATGTATGTACCAACATTTTGGCATACCTTTAGCCTTCTCATTTTCAGCCCTTTCCTCATCAAGTACATCATGTACATCTGCATCAGTAATAGGCTGATCTGTAACATTTTTGGAAACCCCAATAGGCTGTACATTTGCCTCAGTGGAATTTACATTCGAACTTCCACCACTAAAAAGAGGCAACAAAGTGTCATAAATGTTCTGTGAGCTTACATTACTGTCTCTAGTACATGACAACAAGGGCTAAACAGAATCTTCCACAAACACTACATTTAGTGAAACCAGAATAAGATTTGTTTGCGGATGATACAACCTGTAACCTTTGCTTTCAGCACTATAACCAACAAAAATACATTTGATAGCCTTATCATCCAATTTTTTGCGGCGCTGTATTTGTGGCACCAAAGCATATGCTAAACAGCAAAAAACACACATGTGCTCAATAGAAGGCTTTCTATCATGCCATGCTTCATATGGAGTAATAGACTGCAAAGCTTTTGTAGGACACCTGTTAAGTACATAAGTGGCACACATGATAGCCTCAAGCCAAAAAGAATGCGACAAAGCTTGACTTTTGACCATACATTGTGCCATTTCCGTAAGTGACCTGTTTTTCCTCTCAGCAACACCATTTTGTTGAGGCGTATAAGGCACTGTACATTGGTGTTTTATCCCATGACTAGCCACAAATGCATTAAATTCATGAGACATAAACTCCCCCCCTCGATCGGAACGGAGGGTGTCCATAGTACATTTCGAGACATTTTCAGCCATAGCCAGAAATTGTTTGAAGCACATAAAAACTTTGGACTTCGCTTTAAGCGAAAATACCCATGCATGCCTAGAGTAATCATCAATGAAAGTCACGATGTAAAGTTAATTGCCCAAGGATGGAGTTTGCATGGGCCCACAAACATCACTATACACAAGTTGCAACCTGCATGTGGCCCTAACTAAGCCATCCTTTGGAAACTTCAAACGCTGCATCTTACCCAAAATACAACCTTCACAAACATGTTTGACAGGTGCTTCAAGAGGCGACAAAGAAGTAACCATATCAGATTTTTGCAACTGCAACAAACTGGCAAAATTCAGATGATCATTAGCTTTACAATAATGGCAATGCATCTTCTTTTTACCCTTATCACCAAAATTTACTGATGAATTGCTGCTAGCAGAAGCATTAGGAACATCTTATTTTCCACTCACAGAATAATCGTAAGAAGTTGCTGCATTGCGTTTACCACCCTTTCTTTGAGAAGAAATAAAAGCCTGTTCAACTGCGCGCTGTCTAGTCCTGTTTTTCTTGAGAGTGACTCTTGCAACAGCAATGTGCACAATGCATCAAACTTGACAACTTTAGAATTTCGTTAGGTCATAAGTCTCCAAGTACTAGCAAAAGTCTGGTAAGAATCTGGTAAGGCATCAAGAATAGTCTACACAAGGGAACTGTCTGAAATGACTTCACCTACATAATTTTTTTGCTCATTTATATCCTTGACACCAGCAAGGAAAAGTGTCCATATCATCTTCCTCATGCATAATCTTCGACTCCAACTCTTTACGCAACAATGTAATTTTTGCCTCATTACGGCTTGCATATAGACCAGCAAGAATATCCCAAGCCTGTTTTGCAGATTTTGTTGAACGAATGTGAGGAGTAAAGGTGCACTTCATAGACAACGCAATCAATGCATGAGCTTGTGCATCCTTTACATCTAAACGAGCTTGTTCTGCCGTAGGCAAAACAACTCTAATAGCAGCAATCCTTGCAGCAAGACCTGCCACATCCTCAACATCACCTACATCCTCGGAACCAGGACATACATCAATGCCTTGCACAATATTCCAAATGCCCTTTGACACAAGCACATGTTGCATCATGTAAGTCCACATAGGGTAATTGTCCCCATCCAATCTGTCCTCAACAACAAACATCTTGAACACATATGTGTTGTTGTCAGCCATGGAAAATACTTGCACCTGATGTGAAAACTACCCAAAATGGGGAGAAACTGAGTGAGACCAGCACGTGCTATATAGCACAACCCGCACTAGACTATATGGGAATTGTTATGCAGTATTTGGTAGGCCTGGCTATAGTGGAAACGGAGGCTGACATGAATCCGAATCAAAAATTTGAACAGACTAAGCTCTACGAGATTTGCCAAAAATTTTGTCGAGCTTCGAATGCTCGCCAAAGCTCACTAAAATCGGAGAAAATGAGTAGGCATGTGCTAGAGCTCCTGGCGACTAAGCCCGGGAGGACGCAACCTGGATTGATACCAATTCTTGGAATTAGGGTTGCAAGAAAGCACACACAGCTTGGAGAAGATGAAAGAAGCTCAAGGCACACAACAGAGAGTGTATTACTTAGTGTGCAATGAAAAGATAGATAGCCCTAGAGTGATGGGTGTATATACAATGCACGGGAGAAAAACCTCCTAAAGAGGGAAAAAATGCCCTGGTGGTCCTAGTGTGTTCACACATATATCTACCACGTGTATATGGTAACAATTTTGTCACTTGAGCGGAGTCAAAATGCAACAAAACTTTAGGAGGAGGTCTAGGACACCTAGGGGCTCTATCCTACCAAATCTGGTTGCAATCCAGCAAGGTATCAAAATCACAATCCATCATGAAAAAGGTCCTGAAAACTGCAATAGATCAATCCAAAAATGTCGCCCTATGGTCTAAGAACACTCTCATATGGTCAAAATGACTAAAAACAATGATTTAAGCACTCAAATCTGTAGATTAGACTCACAAACACGTAGTCACGAACCTCAACAAAACTGACAATGCTTGCACTTAATTGAAAGAGCGAAGAAAGACGAACACAATGCAAGTTTCATTATTGAAAACGGATTACTCAATCATCAGTTGCGATGGTTAGAAGTTGGAGGAGCTTTGTAGCTTGAGCACACGTACAACATAGCTCCTTCGTCTTTAAAGATAAGCCTCTTTTCACATTAAATTTATTGACATTTATACCTAGGGTATTCTAAATGGCCAGTGGCCGGTTCACATTTGGACCTTTACAATTTTCATGACAGAATTACAACTCAAAGAATTGACCTGCTACTCTCAAGTCAAGATTTACACAGAGTATCACTACACTAGCTCGACACAATAATAGACTACAAATGTAGTGTCCGGCTACGTGTCAGGCCAGGTGGATGCCCATTTGATCAATCCTTAAACACTACTTCTACATTGTTCATTTTTCATAATCCTAGCTAGGCGTTCATCACATTAACCTTCCCATTTTTATTTGCAAAAAGGGTAGGCATCACTAAGGCCTCACCCCTTTGGGGTAGGCCAAAAATGCTCGCACATAAAAAATAGAGCGATGTCTATTGCTTGGTGGGTCGAGAGCAATGAACCAGCCCCCTGTTCGCACACCTCTGCAGCATCATGGAATTGCGTGTGGAGCAAATGATTTTCCATGGGTAATTTTTAACTCCTCTCTCTGTCTCTCTCATATACTAGGTTGATACCTCCCACCACTCGTGGTGTAGAGCCTGTGTTTTTGCAGGTTCAATTGTTGTAGATGCTACTGATCGTGAAGCCTTGCCTCCTTAAGCCTCTATCCCCTGTATTCACTGGTTTCCCTGCATACATTGAGCTCATGAGCTTATTCAATCCCTATGCACCTCTACACCAGCGTGGAGTCGTATGTGAAGCAAATGTTTACTTGGTGAGCCGAGG
Organism: Adiantum capillus-veneris; assembly: GCF_014529385.1. NCBI lineage: Eukaryota > Viridiplantae > Streptophyta > Polypodiopsida > Polypodiales > Pteridaceae > Adiantum > Adiantum capillus-veneris. The sequence goes on along the minus strand of NC_140959.1, from coordinate 119,238,777 downwards.
GTCTTTCTTTGGCTCCTTGAGTTCACAAACGGCCACCGGGTATCAACAAATTTTATATATATATATATATATATATATATATATATATATATATATATATATATATATATATATATATATATATATATATATATATATAAATGTAACAAACATCAGCACAAGCGAATAAAAGCAACACGTTTAAAAGCAATCCACAGATGCTTTGCCAAAAAGATGAAGGGTTGTAGTGAAGGTAGCAGAGAGTGAAGAGGCTCAAAGGAGCAAGAGCAATCAGCTCTGCAGTCGAGGAAAACATCACTACTCTAACTAAAAAAAACTCCACGTGAAAAGCTACCAAGTGAATAAAATAAAAAAAGCACTCTTTGCTCAATTGCTCTCAGAAACAGTTCAATCTTCTCTACAAACAGGTCGTAGGTTCCCCAAAAGCAGCTCGGAGTTTTGTGTGCAAGTAATTTGTCTATGGCCACTCTTTGCGAGAGAGAGAGAGAGAGAGAGAGAGAGAGAGAGAGAGAGAGAGAGAGAGAGAGAGAGAGAGAGAGAGAGAGAGAGAGAGAGAGAGAGAGAGAGAGAGAGAGAGAGAGAGAGAGAGAGAGAAAGAGAGAGAGAGAGAGAGAGAGAGAGAGAGAGAAGGCTATGACGCTAGTAGGCAATGATGGCTTTGCTTGCGCATGAGCTTTAATGGAACCATCAAACGCGGACCCTACTGCCTTCTCATCCTCTGATCTATGATGTTGGAAGTGGCAACGTCCATCTATGGTGTTGGAAGTGGCAATGCCCATCTAGTTGTATTGGCACCTTATACCCGTTCACATGAAAGCAAAGACCCATGAAGAAAATCCTACCTTGTCGACAAGATGGGAGCATTCTTTAGTAACATAGAGGATGTAGGCCAAGCTCCTCCCTATTCATTCCAGCAGTACAAGGTCAACAATGTCACTGTTTGCCCCATTGGCATATTGGAATCGGCCTTCTTTTGCAGTGAAGCCTCAATACCTAGTTATAAGCCTACCTACACCTTCCCCTGTAGCGATCATAGCAGATTTGTGTGCAACAAGTCCTAGTGGCTAGCTGAACAGTTTGTCCAGCTTTAACTACCTTACTCAGTTTGTTTCTATAGGTGCAACTAGTTATGGCCAGCATTATGCCGCTCCAAGTATAGCTCACGCAGATTCAACAACCATGTGCCCTCGACTTTCAATGTTCATGGAAATGATATTCAGCAGGTCCCCATGCCTAATTTTCAATATTCACACCAATTCTTTTTCCTGCAGTTTGCCCTTGCAATAGCAAGGCGAGAAAAATTAGATTAAAGAAGTATCGGAGACCTTCAAACCCTGGTTATAATATTTTGCAGACCATCAATCTAGAGGGTACTTCGGATGCTTGTCGACATGATGAGCACTCTCAACCTATGGTAGAGGTTTGTTCTTGTGTTACCGAAACAGAAGATATCAAATTTTGATCAATGATTAGTTGGCCTAATCTAGAGTCGAATCACCAAAACGCATTGCTGCTGCTATCATGCTGTTGGTGGAGCAGACGGCAGAGGCCGAAGGAATGGAAAGAGTAAACATCAAAGTGGACATGAGGGAAGAAAAGCTTAGCAGGATCAATCACATCAAAGCTTATGACGGTTATCCACAAGTAATTAATTAGCCAACGACTTTAGTGCTAGTTGCTTGCGCTTTTAGCAGAGAGTGTAAGGGATTAATGGCAAACAACTCAATGTTGAGGGAAAGGCATTGAGGAATATTGCCACTAGTGCAAGTCATGGTCTGATGAGCTGTTGGCCTCAGTTGCACTCCTTGTCCAACTGCGGGCAGTGAAAATCTATTCACACCTTCTCAAAGGTCTTTTATGCAGCAGGCGGTCGCGGTAGAAACTCCATATAGCAGCTATAGTATGCCAAACGGCTCGATTGAAATTATTACCAACATCGACTTAACATTCCATAGAGGAGGGCTCGATTGAAATTATTACCAACATTGACTTAACATTCCATAGCACAGGGCATGCTGTTGTTAATATATTGTCTGAGTGCAGAACCAATTTCAGCATAAAGAAGATAGAGTTTGTTTACTGTTGAATGCATTTTGCAACCTCAAGATTCAATAATTATTTTATTTAGTTATACACTCAATTTATCATATATGTTGGGTGCCAAGCGCCTCTTGTGAAAATACATTCCTCATGATGGTGCATCTTATCTTGGTCAGCTTTCTTTGCATCTCTTACTAGCTTAGCATATAAGATCCATGACATCGGCAAAAATTTGAGGAGGGTTGTCTGGATAATGGGGTTGGCTGGGGTGCTGCAGATGGAGGTCCGCCAGGGTTAGTGGCGATGACATCAATTGGAATGAACATATGGAATCTGCTTGTATGCAAAAATGGGCTAGATTTCTCGTAGGCTTCATGTCGCCATCTCAATTCCATCATTAACATAACTACTAATACCTTTGTCATAAGCACTGGTTTCTGCATCTTTTGGAGGGATCGCACCTTGACAGCCTTCAAGTTGCATCTTCGACTAGAGATATTAGTTTATAATGGATGGCTATTGTGCCCCCTGCACATGAAAAGTGGTTATTAGAGGCCCAAAATTGATGGATATTTAGAGTTGTTTTTTGCTCATTACTGCTCAAAGCACGGGACTCACAAACATTCAGAAGTAGACGCTCAATGCAAAAAACAAATCTATTGCTCTTGAAAGTGAGATCATTAACAAACGCATCAATAGATCTTTTGCAGTTGTTGCTGACGAGCTTGAATGTACCGTCTCTATAGCCACAAAAACACACTCATTACACCCTCACCTTTGGGCGGTGTTGAAGAGAATTTCTACTTGATTGAGATCCTAATCAAAATCCCTTGGAAATCACATACGTCAAATGGATTGACCAATTCGGTGTCATGTTGTCTTGAACTGTAGGTTGATGTGTTGAGAAGTATAATGTGGGGCATTTACAAGTTCTAGTTGGTCATAGCTTGCCACAATGTACAGTAGGTAGTTGAATGCAAGGTAGTATGGGCTTCATAACTACTAATTATGACAACGTCCATGCCACTTTTTGGCTCTGTTTTAAAGGTGAATGATATCAAGCGAAACGCCACCCGTACTAATTCCCATGAGCGTCACGTAATAGTAGTTTGCAAGATGCACGTTTGAATTATTGATGAGCAGACTGAATAGTGCCTTTTGCCACAAGGACATCAATCTCAAGATGCCTATTATCATGTGTAGTTAGGAAGCATGATATATAACGCGGGATAGTCAACAAGGAGGCGAGAAAACATAATTGGTGACCAAAGCAACTTACAACACACACACACACACACTCTCACACACACACACAAAGAGAGAGAGAGAGAGAGAGAGAGAGAGAGAGAGAGAGAGAGAGAGAGAGAGAGAGAGAGAGAGAGAGAGAGAGAGAGAGAGAGAGAGAGAGAGAGAGAGAGAGAGAGAGAGAGAAGGTAATAGTGATCAGAGAACATAGAACATAAAGTTACATTTGCGTGTTTTGTGTATGGCAGGAAGGACATATATTCACAACACTGCACATTCCAATTACAAAAGAGCGACTCCAGCTTGACAACATTGCAAGGTCCATTATCTGCATTCAATTTACCATGCGCATGCGTTTGCTTGGTGCAACACATAAACGCTACGGGGCAGGGCACGACTTTCGTTTCTTATAATTTTTTGGAGAGACCACATTGCCAGCTCTGCACCATACTTTTGTATGGCACCTCTGTATGATGTGCATTGTATACTTTGCACTTTCAATCTATGACGTTTCATTGCAAGATGTTATGTTTAACTATTCACATTGCTTTTTTGTAGCTTCACTCAAATAACGATCTATAGATTGGACAATCGAAAAGCAGTAGTGCAACATTGCAGGTCAATAAAGCACCTTATTTATTGTTGCAGTCCATTCATGCTTTAGCTCTAAATATTAATACCATACTAGGTGTCTAAATAATTGATCACATACTATATATGTCCTCGTTTCTCCCGAGCTAGGTGCCAATATGAAGTTCTCAATAAGCTAGGGAGCAAACTACAACCAACTTGAAACTAGATTATCGTCCATATGCTAGGTCATGGTTTGAAATTACTGCATTGTATAAAGATTGGAGAATGCAATGTGACATCTTTGCTCACAATCTAGAAACGTCCTTCACAACAGAATACCTCACATATATAGCGATAGACAAGATCGACAGACAAATGAAAGACACTTTTACAGCCCTCACTTTTGTATTATTGTTGGGCGCTTTGCCATCGGAGCAACAGCAACAAGACTTACCACCATTGCATATACAATCCATTACCACTTCAAGATACCAACCACGAATCAACAGTAGCCCCTCTCTATTCATGAGACCGATGATCGATATTTGGACATAAAAGAGACAAATATTATAATTATAGACGAGCTATCCATGTTAACCCAAATGACTTTTGACCTTATCGTAAGAAAAAATGTCAATGTAACAAGCAGTACATTGGCAGATCCCTTTAGCAACAAATGGGTTATCTTGCTCATCGATCTTGCCCAACTACCCCCAGTTTGTAGCCACAAACGGGAGCTTTGTAGCACTATGCTATATCACAAGTTCGATCCACTAGCTTCATGCAACTTTGTACAAGATGCTCTATAAGACATGCAAGGGACCCTAAATTGCTTGAGTTCTTGACCATTATTTGTGAAAGAAAACCAGCCTTAGATGAGATCAATTGTACCTTGGGTTCATGTATTATAGATAAAGCGCATGTGCACAACTACATCAATAATTCTACTACGATAATTAATCTGTACTCACAGATGAAACATCCAACACTATAACAACCTTGCCTTGAATAAGTTGTACAATCAAATTGACATTACAAAAGTGGAAATGAAGACAAACGTGGGTAACATAAATGTTCTTCAATAGTGGCTTCTATAATCTAGACCATAAGTTCAATAAGCTGGATTCAATCGCAACTGGCGTGTGTTGCATGGTTATTATATAGATGTTATATAGCAAGGCCCACCAAGCAAGACTAGTTTTCCCAACATGGCTATGGAAAAAAAACTTTGGGTTGTTTTCAACTATTGTGTATGGAATCCCTCTCTCAAGATGAAAACACCTATGCATGCACCTTGAAGGCACGTGGACTTATGCAAGACCTTCACATGGGTGAGAGACTTCATGATGAGATTGCTACTCAGGACTATTGAAAAAACACATTTTCCTTGTAGTAATGTAGGTTGATGTGTAGCCCTCTCAAAACCACATAAAGTTCTTGATGAGATTTCTGTGCAAAATGGTGTCTCTTGGAATGACATGTATGTGGCAAAGAAGCTTTGGCTATTTTAACTAGAAGTGTTGCGTGGCAGGTCGAGAAGATTCCTTTTCTAGCTACAGCTCCAATGAATAGGCCACTACCCATGTACCTCTGCACACCAACATGGAGTTTCCTAGAAGCAAATGATTATTGTTTGAGCACCTCCACACGTGCATGGAGTTGCATAGCAAGTAGATGATTTGGCCAGCATGGCTATGGCAAGTTTTTTTCAATAGCTGCGTAGGAAAGCCCCCTCTCAAGATGCAATCACTTATGCATGTACCTTGAAGGCATGTGACCTTATGCAAGACCTTCATCTAGGTGAGATACTTCACTATGAGATTGCTAGTTTGGATTGTTAGTGAAATACTTTGGTCTACATGTATGTCATATGTGGTTCCCTTTTTGTAAAAGCACATAAAGTTTTTGATGAGCTTTCCTTGCCGTAATCCATGGATAATCTTGGCACCTTTGTCCTTGTGTTTCAATCATGTTTGACATGCCTTATCCATGTAGCCTACTTACACACTTGCACTTGGACTATCTATAGGACCTTTGCTTAGTCCCAAGACCCTAACCATTTAGGGATCTCATAGATTCACTTTCATTGCTTGTCACCCTATAAATATGCCCTAGTTTACTTGAAGCTGCTGGGAAACAAGCAAATTGGAACACCTCTATAGCGATGTCACCTAAGAGCGTTGAAAGAGCACTACAAGAACACCAAAATATTTGGGAAAATTCTTTGAAACAACACTAATCCAACAAGAGTAGTCCCCTTGGGAATTTATTGGCCGTCACACACCTGAGAGACTATGTCACATAGGAGCAAAACGCTGTCAAAGCACGGATTTACAGCACACTCCGATCTATGCACATGAAGACAAGGGCCTCCCCTTTCACAATTGAACATCACAAACCCACAAATTCAACGTCAATTCCACAATTCATAGATACATGCCCTCCAAATCTGTCTGCACACAATTTGCCACTAGGCCGCCATAGCCATAACCCTGCAGAGAACTAGTGGTAACTTGAAGAGCACAAATCCAATTAGGGCACTTTAAAGACTCAGAGAGATCTTGAAAAATGACTGGAAAGAAAGCTGAAGATGACCAAAATTGAATCTACACGCCGCTACATGAAAAATTGACGTGAACAGAGAGCTGTCCCGACACAACTACACGTAGAGTAGGCAAGGAGAGGGCAAAAACTGCAACAGAAACCATCAACGAGGCACAACGAGCTCAAACCTGTAATTTTTTGGAGTTTGGCTGAATATTTTTAAGTTTGTACATGAGTTTTAGTTATATACAAGTCCCACTTCAAAAAACTCACTCACGGGCACTTACAATAGCCCGACAGTTGTCACTAGACTAGCGACTTGCAGTGCATGTACATGTTCTTGCAAAAGAAATCATAAAATCCCAAAAGAACATGTCCAAATACTCTAATAAAAGTCTATCTCAAGCCCATATGTACAATTTTTACCAAACACGGGGTTCTCAAAATGCGCCCAACATAGTTTGCTAAACCCCCAGTCTGCTAGAGCATTCATGCTCAACAGTAGCATAAATATGTTATCCACCTGGATCAAAAAGCCATAAGCACAATATGCATGAAGAAACATCAGTCATATTAATTCTCTCACTCCCAATATCAAAGCATAAACCATATGTAGAATCCAAATCCTCGTTAAGCATAAAGTACTCTCAATAGATACCACATAGAGACACCCTTTCATTACTATAGCATGCACAGAATCCTTTAACATTTCATACAAAATGTGTTCAACTTTTAACTCAGCCATTTTCATATCCTCTTTAATATTCATCTCATTATCCCCATGCTTGACTAAGCATCCATCCACCAATTCAACCACACCATGCTTGATAGGTAAGCCGCCCTTCATACATAACTTAGGCTCCTTAATAAGAGGATCAAGAAAGGTAGCATTAACCATATTCACATGAGGCATAGAATGAACATCTCCATCATTTTCCATATCCTCTAAAACCTCAACATTCTGTTTATCAATCAAGGGATGGCCACATACATCACTACAAATGCAATCACAAGAGTCCTCATGGGCAGTCTCCTCATTAATAAGGTCCACAACATGCTCAACAACATCATCATTTAGTGAAAAAGACTCAACAATAGCCTGCATTTGAGAGATCTCTTCATTCACATCATTCACTTCTATATAAGTATCCTCATTGACTTGCAAATCATTCTCAACTACTTCACATAAAGGAGAGGGATACCCAACATCCACTGTCACATCACCCACATGCTCATCTTTCACCTTGAACACATCAACAATGGCATCTACAACTTGATTCCCATCATGATGATTCTTTAAGACTTCACTAATTGCATCCTTTTCCTTCTCATAAACTTTCACATTGGTAGAAACATCACCTTTGGCATGTAGTGTTGGGGTATAAATCCCAATGTGGTCGCCCAAGTAAGTGGGCGGGCCGCCAGGTATGTACACATATTCTTTTGTAAAAACCTAATAAGAACTCACTATGCTCTACACATTACAGTAGAGCGAGTTCACCATATCGTCGTGCTCTTCTTCTCGCACTCTCTCTCGCGTTGCACTTCCGCTCGTACTCCTTCAACTGGTATCAGAGCTCAGATCGAGGCTCGGGGCAGCACTGCAGGAGGCTAGAGTCACCAACTCAGATTGGAGTGAAATTCGACAGGCGAAGACACGGCCTCAAATCTCGGGGGAGAACCCGAAGGGCTTGGTGAAGTCAGAATTTCATTCTGAGGTCATCTCGGCCACCGTTCGGCTTCGACAAAGAACTGCGCAGGCCATTTTCGACTACGTGGTCTCAGCGGGTGCAGATTCCGACTCTGCAAATTTGGGGTTTTCGGCCTACGACTGCAGGTGCTGAGGATATCGACACTCCCAGAGTGTTGATTTGTGGCTGTCTACACATCGAAGGACGGCTCACAGTTCTTGGAGGCGTGTCACATACGACACGGGCGCATCTACACACAGACTATAGGCGACATCCACTAGTTCATCAGGTAGCTTGTGTTTGTTGCTTGATATTCCAGATTTCATCCTGACATTGCAGGTACTTCCACATGGGATGTATTGTCAGAGATGATGTATGTCTGTTGAGGGTTTGCTGGCTGTGAGTCACGCAGCAAACAACCGCCGCAGCGGTTACAGCATACAGTGGGAAATTTGTGGATGTATGACTTTGTGGGAAGTCTATGTACTGTCAGATTTACTGCAGCCTTTGTTGAGGTCGAGTGAGGTTTTATTGAGCTGGGGGATTCTCGAATATTGAGATCCTTTCGGTGATACAGGTCTTGGAGCGATCCCTCGAGCACCCTTAGATAGGTAGCTAGGATGTATTGACTGTGAGTTAGACAGTTGGGATTGCATCTTTGCTTTATTGCCGTTGAGGCATTGTCGCAGTCTATGCTTACAGGACATTGACAGGACAGTCAGAGACAGTATAGGTGCAGGACAGGTTTACCCGCAGCTTACAATGTCAGAGAGACAGTGTTTTTTGACCTGTTTTTTGGTCTATTTTTAGTACACCAGAGCCATTTTACAAAGGAGACTCTGCCGAAATTTATGCAGAATCTGAAGCTTTCTTGGTTCATTTGACAGGTTGATATTGGTTCAGAGGTCAGTTTACAGGGGAAACTCTGCCGAATTTTTCCCAGGAAAGTAAACCACTGTGAAGCATAGCTACGGCTGGATCACAGGACACTGCTCTTTACAATATCAAGAAGCTGGATGGAACCAATTTCCCATTGTGGAAGAAGCAGATTTGGCACGTGTTGGTACAAAAGAAGCAGATAAAACCTATAAAGCTCAAGGGGATAAAACCAAAAGATATGGACGAAGATGAATGGAGCGAAATGGATGAATTGGCACTTTCTACCATTATGCTGACTTTGGCAGAAAGCGTTTACTTCAATGTAGCAGGCGAGATGTCGGCTTATCAAGCATGGTTAAAGCTGAGTGATCTTTATGAGAAGCAGAGTGCAGCTTCACAGGTATACTGGCTTAAGAAGCTTGTTGACTTGAAGATGAAAGAAGGGACACCTATGTCCAATCATCTGAATGAATTCAACACCATCTACAGTCAGTTGTCAGCTCAAGGTGTCAAGTTTGATGAACCTGTTAGAGCTATGTTCCTGTTGATCACATTGCCGGAAAGTTGGGACACTTTTCGCACAGCTTTGAGTAATTCTGCACCTCTAGATGGTTTGAACATAGCAGGTGTAGAAGGAAGTCTGCTTACTAAAGAAACCAATAGAAAGACAATGGACAAAGGCAAAGGAACAACCTTAGTTGTCAGGGGAAGGACCAAAGAAAAGTACAAAGGTGGAAAGAGGAATCAGTCTCGTAGCAAGTCCCGCAGTGCTAAAGGCAAGAGTGACATAGAATGCTACCATTGTGGCAAGAAAGGTCACATGAAAAGAGACTGCAGAGAATGGAAAGCAGAAAAAGGCAAAGAGAAAGATGAAGACCATGGTGAGAAGAACAAGTCCTCAGTGAAGATTCAAGAAATAAATGTGACAAACACTGTTGCAGAGGATGACAGTCTAGTGTCAGGAGACATCTACTTCTTGAAGAATACAATGGACTCGGCTCTTCTTACAGCATCTGATGGAAATGCTCTGAGTGACTGGATTATAGACTCAGGGGCATCACTTCATGTGTCTCCAAACAAGGAGTGGTTTACCTCTTATGTGACCACTAAAGATCATGTTCGGCTAGGCAATGGGCAGACATGTGAGATCTTAGGTGTTGGAGATGTTCAATTGAAGTTTCAGAATGGCTCTTCTTTCACGCTGAAGAATGTGAGACATGTTCCCGCAATTACAAAGAGCTTGATCAGCACAGGTTTACTTGATGATGCTGGCTACGTCACCACTTTTGGACAGAACATGTGGAAGATATCCAAGGGTTCTATGACAATAGCACATGGAGTAAAGTCTGGAGGACTTTACATGATTTATGTATCAAATGTCTCTAAAAATGTAATCAATGTAACCGAGCAGCCGAACGTTTCTTTGTGGCATAGCCGGTTAGGACATATGTCCAAGAAGGGAATGGAAATCTTGTCTCGTTCTGGTTATTTGCCTGGATTTTCATTTAATGATTTTGAATTCTGTGAACATTGTCTGTATGGTAAGCAAATACAACAGCCACATAAGCATAGAAGCAGTAGAAGAGATACACAGTTGGCACTTGTTCATAGTGATTTGTGTGGACCTATGCCTAACCTATCTCTAGGGGGAGATTCTTACTTTATGACATTTATAGATGATTACTCGAGGAAAGTATGGGTTTACTTTCTCAAGCACAAGGATGAAGCGTTTAGTGTTTTCAAAACGTTTGTGACACTTGTGGAGAATCAGAGTGGCAAGAAGCTTAAATGCTTACGCACTGACAATGGTGGAGAGTATGTTTCAAAGGCCTTTCAAGACTTTTGTGAGTCAAAAGGTATAAAACATGAACTTACTGCTCCTTACAATCCTCCTCAAAATGGTGTTGCTGAGAGGATGAATAGGACCATACAAGAGAAGGTCAGAAGTATGTTGTCTAATGCATAACTGCCAAATGGGTTTTGGGCTGAACCTGTATCAATAGCTGTTCATCTTGTAAATAGATCTCCTAGCAAGGTTTTGCAGAAGGATTCAGTGCCAGAGATGGTATGGTCAGGCAAAATTCCCTCATACAAGCATCTCAGAGTCTTTGGCTGTGAGGCATATACTCACGTTCCAAACGAATTTAGGAACAAACTTGAGCCAAAGAGTAGAAAGTGCATCTTTCTAGTCTATGGTAATTCTGGTGAGATGGGCTAGAGACTTTGGGATCCCGAATCCAGAAAGGTTGTCCGCAGCAATGATGTTCACTTTAATGAATCCAAATATCATTCTAAACCAGAGAGGGTTGAGGAGATTAGAAGAGTTGTCTTCCAAGAAGATGGACCTGCACGTGCAAGACAAAATGTCAGGGCTCAAGAGGAGCAAGGATAGGATAGAGTGGAACCACAGGTTGTGGCTGAGCCTGAGCCACCTATTGTGCGTAGATCTGGACGTGTCACGCGACCTCCTTATAGGTTTGTTCCATCTATGAACTATGTCATGTTGACTGATTGCAATGAGCCTTCATGTTACAAGGAAGTAATGCAAATGAAGGACTCCGGGAATTGGCAATTGGCCATGCAGTCAGAGATGACAGCTCTGCATAAAAACAAGACATGGAAGCTAGTTAAATTACCACAGGGCAAAAAGGCTCTACCTTGTAAATGGGTTTACAGGTATAAGATCACCGCTCATGATAGTCAGCCAAAGTACAAAGCAAGGCTTGTTGCCAAGGGCTTTAAGCAAGAACAAGGCATTGACTTTGATGAAGTCTTCTCTCCGGTGGTCAAGATGACTACATTGAGATGCTTTCTTGCATTGGTTGCCATATTAGATTTGGTGTTGCACCAAATGGATGTCAAGACAACGTTCTTGCATGGTGATTTAGATGTGGAAATTTACATGTAGCAGCCAGAAGGGTTTGTTGAGAAAGGCAAGGAAGATTGGGTATGCCAGTTGTTAAAGAGTCTTTATGGATTAAAACAATCACCGAGGGCATGGTACCATAAATTCCACAAGTTTATGCTTTCTCAAGGCTACAAACGTAGTGATTCGATCACTGTCTATATACAAAGAAGGCTAAGGATGGTAGTTGGCTGATCCTTATTTTGTATGTGGATGACATGTTGATTGCTGGCAAGCACTTGGAAGAAATTTCAGCTTTGAAGTCAAAGATGGCAAAATTTTTTGACATGAAAGACATGGGTGAGGCAAGTCATATACTTGGTATGCGCATTGAGAGAGACAGATCAAAGAAGTTGATTTGGTTATCTGAAACAGAGTATATTGACAAGGTTTTGCAACGTTTCAATATGATGAAGGGAAAGGCACCGAGTGTTCCATTGCCACCATATGTGAAACTTAGCAAACAAGACTGTCCTGTGTCTGAGGAAGAAAAGGCTGAAATGGATAAGATTCCATATGCGTCTGCAGTGGGTAGTTTGATGTATGCAATGATTGCTACTCGCCCAGACATTGCATTTGCAGTGGGAGTAGTAAGTCGATACATGTCAAACCCAGGCAAGAAACATTGGGAGGCAGTGAAAGGAATATTGAGATACCTGAAAGCTACAAAGAGTATGCGTATATGCTATGGAAGTGTAAAGGGTTTTACAGACTCAGATTATGCAGGTGACTTAGACAACCGAAGGTCTACGTCAGGGTATGTCTTTACATTGGCTGGTGGAGCAGTATCATGGCGTTCTAGATTACAAGATTGTGTTACTCAGTTTACTACAGAGGCTGAATATGTTGCAGCATCAGAGGCATGCAAAGAATCAATTTGGCTTAATCGACTAGTAACAGATTTGGGAATCAAAGAAGAGATGCCTGTGTTATATTGTGATAGTCAAAGTGCTATACAATTGGCTCGCAATCCAGTTTATCACTCAAAGACAAAGCATGTGGATGTGAAGTATCACTTCATCAGGGAAATGCTCGAGGATAAGCAACTTCAGTTTGTCAAAGTTCACACCACAGAAAATCCTGCTGATCTACTTACAAAAGGACTTCCCTCAGAGAGCTTTGTGCATTTTCGCAAGCAGTTAGGTGTAGTGTAGTACATCACTTCTCTACATCTCTTGTATATTAGCTTCTCTCACACTTAAAGTACCACATTGGACTTTAAGTGGGAGGTTGTTGGGGTATAAAGCCCAATGTGGTCGCCCAGGTAAGTGGGCGGGCCGCCAGGTATGTACACATATTCTTTTGTAAAAACCTAATAAGAACTCACTATGCTCTACACATTACAGTAGAGCGAGTTCACCATATCGTCGTGCTCTTCTTCTGGCACTCTCTCTCGCGTCGCACTTCCGCTCGTACTCCTTCATGTAGAGCACCATTAAGTGGCATAAACAACAAGGATGGCATAATGAGAGCATTCTTCTTAGACTCTTTCTCCTTAGCACATGCTTGATTCTTTTTCTCAAGAGAACCATCATGATATAATACTGCACTAGAGGCACCCTTTTTACCTACATCAATGCATAGAGAAACCTTTGGCTCCACATCACCTTGTAATCCAAGCTCTTGCATTCTCTCTAACTTCCATTCCTTATGCTTTGCAATCGTACTGCATCCTCAAATGTAAGTGGCCTTTTAAGCTCAACCTTTAACTTCAAATAAGCCATCAAAATTTGCATAAACATATACTTCTTAAGCATAAGAGGAGGAACATCATTGCCCAAAGCAACACACCATCTTCTCCACAAAGCATTGAACTCCTTGACAAAGGCATCTACACGTTGACCATCACCCTGTGCAAGTTCTTCAATGGAGTGCCATACATCCGTTGGGTCGTCTACCTTATTGAACCTCTCAAGAAAATCCTACTTGACCTCATGATAAGTCATCACTTATGAATTTTGAGATGATTTCAACCAAGACTCATATTCATCATACCATGTCCTTGCATCGTGTTTCAAGCAAAAGGAAAAAATCTTGAGCATAATTATTGGATCTTTCTTATTTGCAACCAAACAAGCAAACTCCATATTTTTAATGAATGAATCAAAAACCTCACCTACATGACCATACAACCTTGGAAACTCTATCATCATAGACATCAAAGCTGTCAATTGAAGGTCACTTGAAGAAGATCCTCGGTGGGGTGCACCAAAACACTGTTGGGAAACAAGAAAACTGGAACACCTCTATAGCGATGTCACCCAAGAGAGTTGAAAGATCACTACAATAAAACCAAAATCTTTGGGAAACTTCTTTGAAACACCACTAATCCAACAAGAGTAGTCCCCTTGGGAATTTATTGGCAGTCGCCCACCCAAGAGACTATGTCACATAGGAGCAAAACCCTGTCAAAGCACGTATTTACAACACACGCTGACCTATGAATATGAATACAAGGGCCTCCCCTTTCATAACAAACCCACAAATTCAACATCAATTTCACAATTCATAGATACATGCCCTCCCAATTTGTCTGCACACAATTTGCCACTAGGCTGCCATAGCCATAACACTGCAGAGAACTAGTCGTAACCTGAAGAGCACAAATCCAATTGGGGCACTTTAAAGCTTGAGAGAAAGCTTGAAAAATGACTGGCAAGAAAGCTGAATATGGTCAAAATTTAATCTACACGCCGCTACATGCAAAATTGACGTGAACAGAGAGCTGTCCCGACACGACTACACGTAGAGTAGGCAAGGCGAGGGCAAAAACTGCAACAGAAACCATGAAGGAGGCACAACGAGCTCAAACCTGCAATTTTATGGAGTTTGGTTCAACTTTTTTAAGTTTGTACATGAGTTTTAATTATATACAAGTCCCACTTCAAAAAACTCACTCGTGGGCACTTACAGTAGCCCGACAATTGTCACTAGACTAGCGACTTGCAATGCATGTACATGTGCTTGCAAAATAAATCATAAAAGCCCAAAAGAACATGTCCAAATACTCTAATGAAATTCTATCTCAAGCCCATATGTACATTTTTTACCAAAAATGGGGTTCTCAAAATGCGCCCAGCAACGCCTAACATTCTCACCCCTTTAACCTAGATCATTGTCCTTATGAGCATTTGGAAGGGTGGACTTAGTCAAACTAGGTAATAATTTGTTATGGACAACTTACCATTTTCTAGTTCAATGGCTTTTCCAAACTTGGAACTCATATTTCCCCTTGCAATATCTACAAACTATATAGCTACACAAAGGACACTAACAAACTAGTATTGAATTGAGTAACCCCATCTCAGATAATAAATTCTTCTATATGAAGTTTTTTTTGAATGATTGTAATGGTCTTGATATCTAGAGCACTTGTTAATCTATGACTTTCTATGGATTCAAAAGTCAACTACTATTTTCTCCACTCCTTCAAAAAATGCATTGGCCTCAATTATAGCCAAAGCTTAAGCTCATATTCAAGCATAAATATACTTGACAAATGTGTCCCATACCACGCTATAAGGAAATCCCCTAGGCAAAGTGAACTCAACTCTCAAAGATTCTAGTTTGGTTCACTAAAACAAGGAAAATAATAATTCAAATGAAATTCCTATTCGGCTACATAGATACTTGTTGATAGATGTGTCACATACCACATTGTAAAGAATTTGGGGAAGTGAACTCCTTTTCAATAATATTGTTCTGCTTACTGAAAACAAAGATATCGTGTATCTTGAGAATCACAATGACCTATTTACTATTTTGAACTCATAGTCCTTTACATTCCTTAGACAACTCATCTATTGTGGTCTAGATGTGGCAGAGTCTCCTCTGTACAAAGATCAAAATCTCAACCAAAACTCAACAAATCAACACATAAAATGTAAAAGAGTGTTGGCAGGGCATCAACTAGCATATATTGCTCAAAAGCACTATCAAAAGATTTCCAACTTGGCATCAAAGCACGTATGCCCTTCTATACACTATCCTATGATGAGGCCACATGTGGGGATCTAGAACAACCTAATCCATCTTACACTGGGTAACCCGGCCCCAATGCTTGGCTTCACAAAACCTCATGCAACAACCCTCACAAAAGATTATGTTGACATGACTAACCATAGTCTCACAAAGGGCTCTTTCAAACTGAGTCTCAAAAACGATTCGGACTACCAAAACAAGCCAAAATTGGCTCCACATCGGCATACAATGGTAGTATCTGCACCACAACATACATGAACCATGACAAGAACTAGTAAGTGCAAGGTATGCACTCAAACAGACACCAACAAGTGTGCAAGCAAAGATCAAAGAACTCAGTTCCTTGTGGAGAGTGCATATGGAAATCCAAAACTTCTCTCCAAACGCATGGAGAGCACAATACACTTGTGTATGCAAAAAGTAGTTGTCCCTTACAAGTAAAATCCACCTGTAAAGTCATCATTGAAATCTACACCTTGAATGGAATGGAGACCTCATTCAGAACTCTAAAGCTAGAACCACCTATGTGCCGATGCAAAAAACTCCTTCTTCAAGCAATGAAGCGATAAGAGTTCTAATAGATTACGCTCATTAGGGCTCATATAGGTTCACATACAGGGAGCCATATACCTTCTATCAATGTGTAGAACCCAATGCTGGAGAGTTGAAATTCCGTAAGAACCTATATGCATTCACGTATACAGATGCTCACAGAGTGCAAGTTTTGACGGTAGATAAGTATGGACGTGAGTACACACTTGTTTATCCAATTGACCTAGAGAGGTATACATACAAGGGTACTCTGATCTCTACTTAATTTCAAACAAAAATGATGCCAAAGTACACTTCAGAGATGATTCCACCGGGATTTCTCCAAGACGAGAGGAGAGAGCGAGAGACATATTTCCAAGAGACTACAAATTGGTTAGATTGGTGACTAGACCACAATGATTAAGACCATATCAAGTGGCTCAATGTGTTAAAACAAAATACAATGGGTCAAGTGTCTACTGAAGAGAGGATTTTGGTTTTGGGCATGTTTTGGACTCCCCAATTAGCTTTGACAACTTGCTGTTTTGGTGTTGCTGGTGCAGTGTGGAGCATATACAAATGTTCTTGAAGGGTTAATGATCATACCTGTCAGATCTTGTGGAGCAAGGGCTACTGTAGTGGTCACAGCAGGCAAAAACACGACAAGATTCTCTAAGATTCTCTGGCTCTCTCTCTCTCTCTCTCTCTCTCTCTCTCTCTCTCTCTCTCTCTCTCTCTCTCTCTCTCTCTCTCTCTCTCTCTCTCTCTCTCTCTCTCTCTCTCTCTCTCAGCGAATGCAAATGAGATTATCTTGCCCCATTTTGACTATATGTTCCCTACGTACTCGGAATGCCCCATTCATACTTACCTCCATTGCTCATATATTCCTATTCATATCACCTATGGTTTGAACTGTTCTTCACTCGGATATTCGATCAACCAATGGCCTTTAATATGAAGTTTGATCCTTCAGAAGTTGGCTCAAAATTCGCCCTGTGCCAAACCTTTTCATATTTTCCATGTTTGAAGCCCTTGCTTTGAAGATTCGGCGTTTGCTCTCAAAAGTCAATTTCGACTTTCCTAGCTTGACTTATTAATTTTTGTTGTTTATTTATGTTTTTTTAGTTTTTTAGCATTTTAAAAATAAAAGAAAATTAATCATAAATATTATTAATTGGCCAAAATTTTGCCAAAACTATTGTAATTACTCACATATACATATTCTTAGCCTGGAATCTTATTTTTCGTGAATGGTATCAATATGGCTCATGATTATGCCTGTTAAGGGCTAAAAAGCTCTAAAGAACTGATAAAAGAAAAGAAAAAGAAAATAATATATACAAGATGATGATTATCTTACTGCTAGTTTTCCCCCTTCCCATAGTGAGTCGTCTCGGACGAACATGTGTCAAAGTGCATGGGTACGAAGTAAGTGTCTTATGCATAGCCGTATATTGTGGCGTTAGGATGCGAATGGAAGATATGCATTGGGAAACAAACTGCGGTGCAAGATCTGGGTTTTGAACCATATGTTTAGGGGTTGTTGATGATGAGGTTAGTTTGAAGGTGCATGGTCCAAACAAAAGACGTTGAAGAAGATGCGCTCTGTCTTTGACCGTGGCACCTCGTAGGTTTGACACTGCATTGTCTTTTGATTGAGGGCTTGTGTGCATTTGTCGCACGTGTTAAAGCAAGGGACTTGCTGTACACTATGTGCGAGCCACAAATGGCTACAAGAACACAACAAGACTAATCTAGCAAGCTCAAGAGAGCAAGGGTGTGTCAGTCACCGCCCTATGCTCGCCTTCATGGAGGATTCCTCGCCGTGAAGAAGAAGGAGCTACCGTCGTGCCATGCTCAACCGCCTCGCTGCCACTGTGTCATCGTTGCAATCCTCAATCCCTCTCTCTCTCTCTCTCACGCATACACACACACACACACACACACACACACACACACACACACACACACACACACACAAGGAGATGAAGAAGAAGATGGAGATGGAGCAAGAGCACTCTTCAATTGCACAAATGAGAGAATAAGTGATTTTTAGGTTTAGGTGACTTTTATATGAGCTCGCTCATTCACACTTGGGCACCCATGCTTAACCAACTAACCCTTGAATGTTCTAGTTAGAGTGCGTCTCTCATTGGCGATCACTCTTACCCTTTTCCTATTGGACCGACAAGCCCGGTCCTTGACTCAAAACAATGTAATGTCCGTGGATGTTTACTGGGCCGATGCCCATTTGCCAAGGTCAATACCAAGCGAAAGGTGGCGTTGGGCAGTCCCCAAGCCTCATATTCGCCCGGTGTTGACTTCACTGTCGCATGTCATGTCTTTGACACCAAGGTCAACACCAAGCGATAGGGAGCTTTGGGCAATCCTCAAGCCTCCTATTCGCCTAGCATTGACTCAACTGCCTCTTGTAATGACTTTAACGCCAAGGTCAACACCAAGCGATAGGTAGCATTGGGCAGTCCCCAAGCCTCCTATTCACCCAGTGTTGACTCCACTGTCTGACTTGTCGGTTAACATGCCCCCCTTCCTGATGTAGATTTCATCCTCGGAATATATTGTGTTGAAGCTTGTTCATCAACGTGGAAGAGCATTTGAGATGAATGTCCTTAGCTTTCTTCAGTCATTGCAAAATCAAAGAAAGTTGGCATAGTAATTGCATTTTTATATACAATTAAAAAGCATATGCAGTTGTAGATAGACAAACTGATTGGTATTAGACTTTTAAACCATTTGTCAACAATAAATGTTAAATTGTATTATAATCAAACGCATAAACAATTGTAAAGGTAAAAAACTAAATAAGTATGGGGTCGCTAATTTAACGATCGAGAGGCACTAGAGATCAACTATTAATACCATGGGCAAGCTTCTCAATTTTCTCTGGTCAAATAGTTGTTTAATTGTGAAAACCAAGTATTCCATGTCCGAGGGCTGACTAGAGGCTATACCTAGAAGACCTTGTAGTTAAGCTACGATAAAAGGAATTTCTCATGAAATCATCGCCTGACTGATCCCTTTTCTTTGAACCCCCAAAGTCTTTTCTCATTGATTTACTTTTGATGTGTGTGCTTATTTATATGCCTTGGGTTTTTTGCTTTTCAAGGAAAAGCGCCCACACTAGGAACCTCTAAGGCTCTAGTACCATAGGTGATACATGTGAGTGAAGTATCAAATCAAGCTGAGATTTCTCTTCCCACTTAAGATTTTACATTATGACACTTTGATTTTTTATTTTTATTTTTTTTCTCATTTTTAGCATTTTAATTTTGTAACTTTGGGGGTCATATAACACTGTTACCCTCCCTAGTCTCATCACATTAGTAAACTCCCTTTATAATACTTAAGCTAAAGGTCAATAGGGACTAAGCCCACTAGAAAGCCCTAGTACATTGCACACAATGTTGCCTAAATTGGATTAAGAACCTAAGTAACCATTGATTATTAGGAAGGCATTCCCCATGGTATTAAGAGAAGATCTCTAACGCCTAGCTTGCTCAAACTAGCTTAGTCGGATTGCTTGATTTTTAAACGTAGACAAGTGATTATGACAAAAAATTACATCAAAATTTAATGTTTGATACTAAGCAAACGTGTTGAATTTTATGCTACCAATCACAATTAAAGCAAACAAACATGGATGCAAAAATGATAAGGGGCAATGCTAATGAACAAGAAACACCTATTTGTGTTGATGCTACGCTTGATTTGAAGAGTGAATGAGAGAAAGATTCCATGAAGGTCCAAATCTTAACAACAGCAACACGTTCCTGTACACACTAGGAAACACAAAGAATACCTCTAGGAGGCACATCAGTGGGAAGAGGTACCAACCCTTATTGCACACAATTAAACAACATAAGGAACCCTAACCTAATTATTTGCACTTTCTCTAGAGAGTCAAGGGAATATGATATTGTAGAGATTGGAGGAGAACCCTCAGGCTAAAGCCCTATCCTCATCGTCGAGAAAAACAAAGTCATCATCCGTGAGACCATATGTGCCATCCGTGTAATCATGTAAATCGTCTTCATCACATTAGAGGCACCAATGTTTACTAAGAAGGTCAATAGATGCCTATAGTCATCTTGGTCAAGATGGTAGTCTTGTGCAATCGCGGTGACGTCCTCTACTAAGTATGGATCAGTTGTGGTCAAGAGACGTTCTAATTTCTTGAAATCCCTCTCACATGCTAGCGTACCTACCAAATCCCATTCACAGGCAAGCACCGGAAAGACCATGTGAAACACTTGTGAAAAGTAACGAGGGTACCTCTCACCCAAGGCAGGAGTGGATGACTCTAGCGTACTAGGCATATCTGTACACACAAATAGATGATGGTTAGAGTGCAAATATTACAAGGTTCGTGTCAAAGGTCGTGTCCTTGTGCATAATGTGTTTTTATGATTTTGTGCTATGTATAGAACTTGCAAGTTTCCAGATTATTGTTTGGTGGCTCTTGCTCTTTTACTTTTCTACTTTTGTTTTTTATAAGTATAAGGCTTTATATATACATTTCCTAAGATTGGGAGATTGAGAGGCCAGGGAGGAAGGTTGAGAGGGAAGCAAGTGAATGATGGATGTCAGCAACACTCCCCCCTTCCTTGGGTAGATCATACCTTTTGGAATGGTGTCGTCACCTTTTGAAACCAATTGTTCCAAGTTGTTATGGGTGAAGGCTTCAACCAATAGTTTTCGACCGCCCTATGCGTTTCATCTAGTCGCAAGGGTGGTAAGGTACTCTCCCATGATTTTATTTGCAACGTTGTTGTAGGTGGTGAACTTACAACGGGAGGTGCAAACTCTTTCTTGTTTGTATGGATATGTACAATGGTAGGTGGAGGTTGTGTTGAAGCTTCTATTTCCGTATAGGAAGTACATGAAGAGCAAGAAGCTTCATTTGACTTCCTTGTTCCTAAGCTAGGTGGAACAAATCGTTCTTTCTTCGGTACCCAAACTAACTCTGGAACAGGTGCGTAGCATTCTGTGATTTTTTTCCTTTCCGCGATCTTCAATTCGTTTTGGGGCTACGGTTATGGGCTCACATGGGTCAGGTGACAAGTAGGAGCACAATTTACGTTTTAGCACCCAGATTTGATCATTTCATTTATAGTAGCATTGGGCTTCCAATAGTTTTTTAGAAATCCAATGCAACGTTTCTTTACATTTCTTGGGGCAAGCGGGACGTCTCTTACCAGGGTCCTGTCTTTTAGCACTAGCTATGGTCGCTAAAGAAGCTTTAGGGAACCACTTGTATGTTTTCTTTGCTATATTAGGATGGGTCTTGTGTGTTTGAAGCTTTATTTCAACTACAGCAGTTGAAGCTCTAGAGATTTGGGCTATGGGGACATATGGTTCAACCTCTTGTACATGCAATGTTTTGGGTTTTATTTCCTTAAGAGGCAATATCTCAGGGACTATGGCTTGAGTGGCAGGGCTAAGAGTTGGTTTTTGTGTTGTGACACCCCCAGTTCCCTAATCAATAGTGCATCTGGTGGCTATCATCCACATGCATCCTAGGTTTATATTACCTTCCATAGTTCTAGCAGGCATGACCAAAAAGTCTTGAGCTACAACCCCATTGTCATAATTGACAGAAGTGTGCTAAATTCCAAAAATCGCAATTTTTTCTTGCTGACACCCTTGACTTGGATAATACTCTCAGATAGAGGCGGCTTTCTCAACTGACACCACACCCCATATGATAGCAGATTATACTTAGTACCCGTGTCTAATAAGGCGTTATATAGCACTTTTCCATAGGCACTATTTAGCTCAATAGGGTATCGTAGAGGTGTGTCAGAGTCCAACCGATAATTCTTTGTTTCAACGTGGAATGCATGTGTAACTCCAAGGTTGGCCTCTTGTTGGAGTCTTATGCGTTGTTGTCGCTCTTTAGCCTCAGCTTGAGCTTGTATCTTCTTCAATTCTGTTTGTGCCTTGGCTGCCTTTTTTTTAATGGATGGCACGTAGCTCCTCTTGGCTTAAAGGATCATAATATCTTTTAAATTTTCTCCCATTGAGGAATCCAACGGTTTCAACTCCATCAAGAGTCTCCACACAAATGGTACCTTGTGGGGTGATTTCACATACTCTATATGGTTCTTTTCCCGCATATTTCAACTTTTTCTTTTCATTACACACTCCATACATAAGGACTTTATCACCAACATTGATATCTTTGTTCCTTAGGTGACGATCAAACCATTTCTTCCTCCTATCTTTCTCCACAAGTGCGTTTTGCATAGCCAATTGTCTCTCTTCATCTAACCTCTCAAGGATATATAATCACTCAACTAAGGGCTTACCATCCCAACCTTCTTGAGAAGCTACTCGAAGACTAGGAACAACAAACTCCCATGGCATAACCGCTTCTTGGCCATACACCATCTTAAACGGTGTGCAGTTAATGGCAACTTTGTATACAGTACGATAAGCCCATAGAGCTGATGTAAGCTTTAAATCTGAATCTATACGATGAGCCTCAACTGTCTTTGTGAAAATGGAGATCAAAGTTTTGTTGGTACTCTCAACTTGGCCATTTGCTTGTGGATAATAAGGTGTGGACTTATGGTGAGCTATCATGAAGTTGGTAGTGAGTTCTTTTATCACTCCATTTATAAAATGAGTACCATTGTCACTTACAATCTCAAATGGACAAGCAAATCTTGTAATAATGTTCTCAAAGAGAAACTTGGCAGTTGACCTTGGATCAGCCTTAAGTGTTGCCCTAGCTTCCGTCCACTTTATTATATGGTCAGTGGCAACGATAATATATCGAGATTGAGTGCTACAAGCTGCTGGACTAATTGAGCCTACAAAGTCTAAACCCCATTTTTCAAATGGTTGAGTCACTTTAATAGGATGTAAGGGCATCTTATCCTTTCATTGTGTGATCTTGTAACATTGGCATTCATCACATCCTTTTGCAAAAAGTCATGCATACTTGAATAAGGTAGGCCACCAATAGCTTGATTGCAACACCTTTCTAGTTGTTAGTTCCCCTGTGAAGTGTCCTCCAGCTATACCCAGGTGGGATTCTTGCAGTATGTATAAATACTCATCCTCACGGGCACAATCACTAAGAATATCTTCCTTCCCTAGCCTGTAGAGAGTTCCTGCAATGAGAGAATAAAATTCACATTCTTTTAACAGTTTTCAAGCTATGTCCTTACGAAGCTCTTTGGGTGAAAAACCGTTAACTAAAAAGTTCACAATCTTATCACTCCATTCAGGTATGATCTCGACTAGGAATAGAGAAGTATCAGTCAATTCATCATCGAATCCAGTAGGGGCTTCACCATTAGGTATGCGAGACAAATGATCCGCCATAACATGTATTTTACCAGGTCTCACCACAACGGTAAAATCAAACTCAAGGAGAATTAACAACCATTGTGTAATTGTTCCCGTGGAACAAGGTTTATTTACTAGATACAATAAGGCTTGATGATCCACATAGAAAAAAAACTTGTTGGCAAGAAGGTAGTAGCAGAATTTCTTTATTGCATAAATCATAGCTAAACCTTCTCGCTCTGTAGTGGTGTAGTTTCTCTCGGCATCATTCAATTGATGACTTGCAAAGCTAATGGGGTAGTTCAGTTTATGTTCTCCTGGTTGAGCTAGAACACACCCAATAGCAAAGTTCAATGCATCAATATGCACATAGAAATTAGATTCCAATCGGCCACTCGTAGAATAGGAGCGCTAGTCAAGGTCTTTTTCAATGACTCATAGGCATGGTCACACTCCGCGGTCCAGTGAACTCAATAAAAAGTTTGTACATTGGACGAGCTATCTCGGCAAAGTTCAAAATAAACGATCGATAATAACCAACATGGCCCATGAACCTTTGAACTCCTTTATAGTTTATAGGTGGTTGCAATTCAGCAATGGCTTTAATTTTGCTCTCATTTGTGGAAATCCCATTTTTGGACACTATATGCACCAAAATGACTCTATGTTTAACCCAAAATTGGCATTAGAAAGGGTTTAAGGAGATGCGATACAATCTGCACTTCTCAAACAATTTTTGTAAGCATGATAGATGTTCTTTCGAAGAGGAATAAACACAAAGGTTGTCTAAGAAAGCTTCGCAAAATTCCCTCAAATATTCTCCAAAAGCAATGTTTATTAATCTTTGAAAGGTAGCATGGACATTGGTTAAGCCAAAACCCATAACACAAAATGCGAACACTCCAAATTCGGTTATAAAGGCTGTTTTAGCTTCGTCCTCTAGCGCAATTGTGATTTGATTGTAGCCAGAGCACCCATCTCAAAAGCTATAAGCTTCCTTCCCTGCAACTTTTTCAAGCACACGTTCTGAATATGGCAAGGGGTAATGGTCCCTCCTAGTGGCGGCATTAACCTTCTTGAGATCCATGCACACTCTGAGTTTCCCATTCTTTTTCGGAAAATCACTATTGGAGACACTCATTCTGAGTGCTTAATAGGGTATATGAATCCACATTTCACAAGTTTTTCAATCTCTTCTTGAACGATCTTTGCATATTTAGGATTCATTGGGTAGGGTCGTTGTTGAACTGGTTTAGCCATGCTATTCATGGGGATTGTGTGTTGCACCAAGAAAGGTGGAACACCTTTCATATCATGATATGTCCAAGAAAATATATCCCTAAATTCCTTGAGAAGTTCTTTAAGTACACACGCCTCGGTCTTTGTCAGATCTTGGGCAATGAAAACAGATTTGGACTCTTCTCTTGGGTCTGCTAACTCTATTTCCTTAACTATGACTAGACCATCATAGACTCCTTTGCTTCCATCGATAGGTTTTCTTTTAGCCTTGGTATACACAACCTTATATTCCTCTATGGTGTAGGATTTGAATTGTTCAGGTGCACGGTGTAAGTCTGTGGGGTCTTGTTGTTCATGGACTGTGATTTCACCTCCGATTCCTTTTGTTGTTGAGCTAACTTTGGATTTTGTCGTCTCCTTATGGTACGGCTCAACTTTGGCTTCTCTGTAGCCTCTAGCTGTGTGATGTCAATGGGTTGTGGACTACACCACATAACGCTTTGAAGGTATGCACCCTGTTATCTACCAACTTTTGATGAGCATCACTGCCCCTATATAATTAAGCCATTCTGCGGTAGATTTCTTTTCATTTATTCTAGCACGCACATTTGCTCAATATCATCGCCTCTTATATCTCTTACTCTTCTTGTCTAATTTTTTATTACGACCAACCTCTAGTGAAGAGTCACTAGATGAATCGCTACTTGTGTCTTTTGCTCCCTTGGATAGATTGTCATCTAGGGTACCATTGTGCCCTGAACGGTTTGTCCCCACATCTGCATTAAGACTTAACTTAGATTCTTCATTGTCAAAGTCAATTTCAATTGATGATTCCGACCCCAAACCGTGTGGGCTATAGTTTTGTGAGACGCTACTGGTTCCAATGCCAGTCGAACCTTCATCTTGTAGGTCATCAAAAGCTATATGCATTGCTTCTAGCATATTTAAGGGTACGAGTGGTGGCATTTCATCCCCTCAGGTGCTACCCACGCCGTCCCCCTATTTTCCCAAGTGTCTATGGTTGATGCTAAGTGGACCCAATCTACATTGTCGGACTCAGTCGTCCCGGGTAGTACATCCATATAAGGAGAATCTTCCCCAACATCAGTGTCCACTTTACATGTGTAACAATACTACAATGGGGCCGAGTGAACTGTGGTGTCAGATCTATGATCAATGATAAACCTGTTTCCTAAGGATGTGCTCGACTAGTTACAAGATCCACTCGAATGACAGAATCTTGGAACTGCAAGTAGACATGGTTTTAGACCAGTCATGCACCATTTTTGCCTCATGAAAGGACGTCCTAAGATCATCTCAGATGCCATAGTGTGCTTGGAGAAATCCATAACAATGAAGGTATTTCTTATTTTATGTCCAAAGATCTTGATTTTGAGATCTTCTAGAACCCCAATAGGTTTAACAATAGACCCATTGACTATGGTTGTGGTCCCAAGGTGAGGTCTTCCCATGATTTCCCATCAATTTTTAGTTATAATGCTAACCTCGACGCCACCATCAAGGATTCCCTTCACAGTTATTGTTATGGTCGCATTGGATTCATCACCCTTAAAGTATTGTCCTAACTTGTTAACATGTATTTCTACAACAAGGTTCTCATCTAGGTTGGATTGTGGATCTAAGTGTTCCTCCTCTATTGGCATCTCCCTAGCTCCATCCATGTTTGCAAATTGTGGTAGCCCAACCTTCAGTTCTCCATTGAGGAATGCTCAAAGAGCTAAGAATAGCTCAAGGTCTCCATATAGTTTGGACATTATGGTGGTTCTAACTTCTGAATCCATGAAATCCATCAATTTTGCAATATTTAACGGCATCTTTTGGGCTTCACTCTGTTTGGTGGATACAGGCGTATATAGGCATATGCACACCAGACCCTATAACACTGCTCGATTTTTCAAAGAAAGCCATGTAATTCATTCTATGATGATTTGGAATTATGATGTAATTAGGCAATACCCTCTCTACCTCTCTGAGTCTACACCCTTGTAAGAGGTCAGATGGCCATGGGAAAGGTCCCTTAACTTTTCAAAGTCAAGACCCTTATTTTGGAGAAGAAAATTATCATTAGCTTGAAAGATTTGAAACGTGCACTGTGGGAGCCTCTTACTGCTACAAATTGTAATCTTCTTTTCTCCTGGACTGGTAATCAGAATTCGTTTTCGAATAGCACATTGCATTCCTTGTCTCTTGCTCTACAGTCTAAGTGTAATCGTTTTCAATTCTACTGTGGTTCATGACGCATTGTTTTGAGCTAAATGCATTGATTTGGAGGTTAAAATGGTTATTTTTTGATGTTTTGACCATGGATAAGTGTTTCTATGCTTAAGGAGGACCTTTCCGAGTACTTCTGTTTCAGTTTTTTTGCAGATTTTTTGTGATGGATTGTGGTTTATGTACCTTCCTAGATGGTGACAAAACTTGGTAGGATTAAGCCCTTAAGTGCTGTGATACCTCTCCTTAAATTTCGTTGCATTCCAGATCCGTTTGGATGCCGAAAAGGCATGATGACCTAGAGCGATGAGATTGGACGCATACTGATTATCTGACTAGGAAGTGGTTAATTTGTTTTTGTTGTAGAATGAGCCCTCTAAGTTCACTTTGATGAGATTGACACTTTCATTTAGTCTCCGTGCCCCATCCCGAGTCACTTCCTTGCATATTGACATTATGTTAGCACAAAAGAGCTATGCTGTAGACGTCCGTCGCGGGGACTCGCTAACATTGGCGCCACTGCCGTGGAAACCGATCCTTAGGTGGTGAGTGACTCAGTGTACAAAAACAAAAATCTCCCTTCAAAGCTTTTGACACCCATTCCGCTTACACGGAGATAGTGAAGCAGCTAGACGTAGGTTTAGTGCTTGGTAGAGACTGGAGTTCGAAACTAGCCAGTGCTATTCCTTAAGAGCAAAGAAAGTTGTGAGTGAAGTACACGATAGTATTTCGTTCTTTGATTTTCACATGCTTGGAAAGGGCTGTTCCACCACACACTTTGTTGTTATTTTTGTACTGTTAAGTTTATTTATGTTTGCAGATTCATTTCAGTTTATAGGAGTAGGTTAGGAACAAATTACACCATCATTTGGGGCGAAAAGGATAGAGGGAAAAACTGTCACAAACCTTATTTTGGTGTTGAAGACCATAACTCTGAAAAGTTGAAGAAGTGATGGTCAGAGCTTCAAAACTAGACCAAACCTAGCAAAACCTTCAAGAAGGGGATAAAAACACTTGTTGAAAAAGACTGTGTAAAAAACTTTCAAATTGCATATCCAACATGGATCGCGATCCATGTACCTTTTTGGCAAAATGTGCTAAAACTATTTCCTTTGCATAGAACAGGCTCTCAGGCATCATAACCTTGAGTTTGGTAAGAAATAGAGTGCTAGAAGATCATAAAAATCAAAAGATTGGGTTGAGTAGAGCAAAACCTTGAAAAAAGGGGAAAATAGGGAAAAACTTAACTTTTACTTGTCCAAATTCAAAAAAGGATGAGAATTGGGATCAACTAGAAGCAAGGAATCAACAGAACCAAATTTCATGTCCAGATGCTTCCCAACATGGATTGCAATCCATGTTCCAGGTAGACATTTGACAGTAACATTTAATCAGTGTACTCCTAATTACTAGTTGAACAACTTTTCCAAAAGGAGCCAT
Source organism: Adiantum capillus-veneris (assembly GCF_014529385.1). Lineage (NCBI taxonomy): Eukaryota > Viridiplantae > Streptophyta > Polypodiopsida > Polypodiales > Pteridaceae > Adiantum > Adiantum capillus-veneris. Next base: position 119,210,160 of record NC_140959.1, on the reverse strand, counting down.
AGACAAAAAGTGGAAAAATCTGATCACTGGGAAAAAACTGATGAAATCCAAAAAGACTTGGGGAATAGCATCACCATACCTTGTGTGATCAGCTCACAAAGTGTCAGTCCAAAATCTTGCCAAACATGGATCGCAATCCATGTACCTTTTTGGAATTTTAAGCTACTAATAGGCAAGCAGAGAAGTGATAACAATTGGAACACTTTCTCCCAAATGACCCTTATCAGAAAAGTTCAAAAAGAGGGCAAAAGGGGGCAAAAATCAGATCAAGGGAGAAACCGCTGAAACAAACCCTAAAATTGACTTTTGTCTGTCCTAAAAAGCTTTCAAACATTCAAAAACCATATAGCCAACATCACTAGGCAATTTATGTCCAATTTCAATTTTGAAAGAACCACCAGGTTACTGTGGACTAGCTCTTTGTGTGGTAAATTTTTGTCTCTGTTCTGACTCAAAGGTACATGGATCGCGATCCATGTTGGGAAGCCAATTGAACTTTTGTTGCTACCATCAATTTTAACATGATTAAGAGGTCTTATGGTATCAATTTTTTTAGGAATGAACCTCTGGATTGGAGGCTAAGTTGATTCTGTCAGTTTGCTTGAGCTTTTGTCAGTTTTGGGATTTTGGGATGTTTTTTTGCACCCAAATTCAACTCTAGAAGGACCACTAGACTCTCTGTGATGCCCTCTAGCTATGGTGCTAGTTTGGTGTCAAACTGTGTCAGGAATTGTGTGCTACTGAAAAACCTAGCTAAGTTTTGTCGATTAAAAGCAAGAACTAACAAGAACGGCTGTAAGCTCACAGCTATCGAGAAAATTCTTGACTGGTTGCAGGTACTAGAGGATACTACCCAGCAAGCAAGATCAAACGGGAGATTCAAACTATTTAATGAGGCTCGGTTTGGATTTTGTATTACCAATTCTTCATGAACTTGGGATCATGAAGATTGTACCAGAATAGGAATCCCAATATCTTTGATCAGGGGAGTAATCACTCGACGGAAGAAAGTGTGAATCAGAGACCACTAGCATCTTTAGAACCCATTTTAGAGAAGAGATTCTCTGACACTTTGTCAGAGAGATCATACAGCCTCATGGTTTAAGATTCTAACAAGTCAAACCCTAAGGGAACAGCTTCAATGGGTGCAGGTCCTTCTCAGCCTACATCTAATGTAAAATTGTTGTATTTGAAGTTTAAATTTGAAAATGTACTTAAGGCCAAAATCTATAAGGATGGAATGGACCGCTACTGTGATAAGTTGGAAAATAAGCAGAGCGAGTTCAAAGACCTTGTAGATGTTGATGATGACGGGGATAGATATTTCGATCGAGAGGGAATAATGTACCTGGTGGTTCATAACCCTTTTATTGTGGATAAATGGGGAATGAGCGGCACCAAGGATAAGGTAGATAATGAGCTGGCCGATGAACCACCAAAATGGAGAAACAAAACGCGGTACTTAGATGCACCAATGAAACAGAGCGCCTTAACACAGACAACACGTATGTCGGCCTTTATAAGTTCAATAATGGAGAACAAACACTCTATTACAGATGTGAAGAGCCCCGTATCAAGGAATTGATGGACCGAAAAACTTGTATGTTTACACGTATACGGAGGGGAGAAGTATTCAGGTGTTCATAATAGACAAGAATGGCCAAAAGTACTCTCCAATGTATTATAAGGAATTAGAGAGATATATATATTTTGGAGGACCACTCCACCAATACTATGTAAATCCGGAAGAGGTAAAAACCACGATTACTCACACTAGACTTGAGACTGTACCTGTGAGCCCCTTGAGAAACAGGGTGGAGGATTCTTATGGACATGAACAAGTCCCAAAAACAAGACCTTTAGGATCGACGGCGTCTAGGGCTTCCATGAAGACACATAGGGCTAGTACTATTCTTGACATCACTTACACCACTAGAATCCCTCTGACTTGATGAAGGTATAGCGGATAGGATACCACTGGTAGTACCAAGAGAAATTATGAACTTAGATAAGTCACACCAAGTGGACCAGGTGTTGTTAGAATGGTTGCAAAGGCTAGACGTATGTGACCATCTCAGGTGGCAAAATGCGTACCCAAAAAGTATAATGGATCTAGAGATCCGTATGCCCATGTGTCAATCTTCAAACAAGTGCTGAGAGCGGAACATGTAACTGATTTCCACACTCAATATGAAGGTTTTGGGTTGACATTAGAAGGTACTGCCTTGACTTGGTTCCAACCATTAAACAGCTTGGAATTCCCAAGTATTGAGCAACTTCTCCGAGATTAGCTAAGGAATTCTCAAAAAGGGGGATCAAGCATAACACTGTCTCCCAGATCTATGCATTTAGGCAAAAGGAAAAAGAGAAAGTGAACGAAGCATCGCTTTGTTTCAAACAATACATAGAAAGATGCCCTGCTTGGGAACTACCTCAGGATGAAAGACTATCAGTCTTTTCATAGAAGGATTGAAAAATTGACACGCTCAAAAAGGACTTGCACTTGAAGGCACGTGTAACTTTTGAGCAAGTTACAAAAGAGGCGTTGTATCTAGTAGATAATTGCAAGGCATATGGGGAGGTTAGTGAAGACACAGATCAGAGGACGAGTAGCACCTCTTCAACCACTAGTGAGTCCGCAACAAGATTGGGAGGGCAAAACCCAACTGTGCCGGACGTTGATCAAATGATCGAGGAAGCGATTAGGAGGATAAACAAGGAAACAAGACAAACCCAAACACACGACAACCGTCCACCCGAAAATGCGACACTTGTGGAGGAGATCATCCAACCTAGTGGTGCAACCTTCAACAAAGGCCAAGAGTAAATTCACAGTGAATACTGAAGTGGTGTGCTACCGAACAAAAATGGACAAACCATGAAACTCACGAATGTTTCTATAATCGGAACTATGTTAGAGAGAGGCAATACGGACCACATGGAGGACAACAACTTCCGCCCCCTCCAAGGTACCAAGTAGGACCAAATAACACAATCTTGGGGCAGCAAAAAGCTCAATCTGTGTTGGGACATCAACCTCCCTTACCCCAGGAAAATAGGATTGTGGTAAGGATTTCTCAACACATAGAACCACCTTCTAATGAAAGTATGGTCCAAGTAGTCTCATACTAAGAATATTTAGACAATACTTATGAGAGGGGATTTGATGGAATGCATATGCTCCAGAGGGACATAATCCATGGATAATTCCTGAAGAGATGTCCGAACCCTCATACATAGCACAGCCAACTAAAAACCATTACTTGGTCGATGAGAATATGCTCATGTTCATGGCAAATCAGGGCTACAAACCTAGGGGCTACCCTCCTAGAGTAGGAAAACCAATGGGGGCTTCACAAGCTTCTCCACCACCTGTAGGACCATGCTATGAATGTGGTGGTGATCATTGGGCAAGGGTTTGTCCAAACAAAGGAGAACGGGTGAAAATTTTTGGATTCTATGACGGTTGCATGACCGACCATCTCATTCCACACTATCCAAAAAACCCTAAAAACAAAGGAAAAGTAACCATGAACAAAATGAGGATTGTGCCAAGCTCAAGTGGATCAAAAACAAAACCGAACATTCCAATAAATGCGGACACTAGAGCTCAAGCACATGAGACAGCAAGGAACGTCCCAGCCAGCCAAACAGAGATAGAAAACTTGTCTGTCTGAACCCCTAGGAAATCTTGGAAAGCAAAACAAGACAAGATGAAAGCCAAAAGAGAAAAGGAAAAAACAGCATTGGAAACCAAATTACTGAAAACAAAGGAACAACTTCAAAGGGAAAGAGACCTTAAGGAAACATCAAGATAAAAAAAACCATCGGATCTACCATCAGGAGGGTCGATCTTGGTAGACAAGGTGTTTGAACCTTTGGACGCAATTTAAAAACATTACGAGGCAAGGCTAAAGCCTAGCCAAAGCCAAGAGGATAGGTGGTTAATGTACCCTCATCCAGGCTATGAGAAAGAGAGGCTAAAGATGTCCAAGGAGCTCATCCAAGCCGCTCAAGCGCTTATGGAACCATCAGTTCCTACGGCTCCAAAAACTAAGGTACTAATCCCTATTATGAATTTTGATGAGAGCAGAAATTTCGACATCATATTGGGCAGACCATTCATGTGTCAGCTCAAAAAGGTGCAAGATTGGGGTTACAACTATATCTATCTAAGGAACAAGGATGTCACTACGAAAATTAGTGTCACAGATGATAGCTATAGAGATGTAGAAAGAACCCCAGGAGAAGACTTGCATTCCACATCTGACCAGGAAGGAGGAATATCGGCTTGGCTACAGAACAAAGCTCACCAGTGGGTAGGAGAAGCTTCAGAATGTGGAAGTCTCAAAAGGAAAAAATTGCATTCTTGATAGGACTGCACAAGACGAGGTATATATACCAGAGCCTTTTCCAAAAGAGACGCTCGAACCTTTTGGATGGCAAATACTAGCCACTCTTGATGTTTGTGTAAATGAGGTGACCCTCACCAAATTTTTGATGAGGAAGGGTATGATATCATTCCATTCCAGATGATGGGTGTCAGCCTAACTCCGAAGCCAAAGGGGGAAGTCCCTGGCAAGGACGGGGTTGCCGAGTGCCGATGCATAGTGGATGAAATCTCTGTAAGAGACCTTGACCAAACGAATGAAGAAGATTTCCAAGACTCACCTGATAAGATGCTAGAGGATAATGCAAACGACGAGCTGTATAGTAGCTCAAGTCAGAGCATCAAACGGAAGGATCGACGGGTGATCTACTGTGATTTTCCAAACCAAAATCCTCGAAGACAATGTAGATATCGAGATAAACGAAGAAACAACTGAGACAAGCACAACAAGGACTCAATACCTCTGTTAACTGACAAAACGTAGTATTTAAGTTTAGTAGAAGCGAATGACTGCCTCAAGGACAGGACATCAAAGAGATACATGAAACCCGACTCAACCAAAACAAAATCGAAGAAGGCAAACACACAAAAACCAGAAAAAAAGAGCAATTTAAAAAAATCGATTAAGTTCTCCAAAGTGAAGCATAAAATCAAATACAATGAATTGAAGCAAGCCTTGAAGGAAGTTTGGACAACAGAAATGGAAACTGATGAGGAATCAAATTATGATAAACTCGATGCACCTTCCCACTATAAGGAGTATACCATTCAGGATAGGAAAATCGTGGTGCAAAAACCCAAACGAGATCCCAAGGAGCCAGGAACTTCATATGATGGGCCTGAAAATGCCAAATGCATCAACTTAGTAGAACCAGGCAAGGAGCCTAAACCGGCATACATTGCCATGGACCTTATTGACGAGGAAGAGCAACTTCTAGTCGATACACTCAGACGATACAAAGATGTCTTTGCATGGTCATACAAAGATCTAAAGGGGATAGATCCTGAGATCTGTCAGCACACGATTCCCCTTAAGAGTGATGCCAGACCACACTGACAACGTTCTTACACGTACAATGAAACTTTTGCCAAAAAAATTAAGGAGGAGATAGACAAACTGAAGGACGCTTAGTTTATCTATGAGATTGAACACACCAATTGGGTGTCCACGATTGTGGTGGTACCCAAAAAGAATGGCAAACTGCGTGTCTGTGTAAACCTCAAACAGGTAAATGCAGCCACCATCAGGGAAAACTATCCACTGCCAATAACAGATCATGTTATTGAGAGGGTAGCAGAGAAAGAGGCCTATAGTTTGTTGGATGTATTCTCAGGCTACAACCAGTTTACGATTAAAGCGGAAGATCAAAATAAGACAGCTTTTGTGACAGAGTGGGGTGTATTTTCCTACAGGGTAATGCCTTTCGGTCTGACTAATGCCCCTACATTTCAAAGACTAATGAGCCACGCATTCAAAGAATATCTCAGAAAATTTCTAGAGATCTACATGGATGATCTTTGTGTTCATTCTCATCGATGACGTGACCACATCACTCATATGGGAAAAGTCTTTGAAAATACAGAACGTATCATATCTGCTTAAACCTGAAAAAATGCGTCTTCATGGTAAGACAAGGTAAAATTTTGGGCCACATTGTGTCCAAAAATGGAATTTCAATTGATCAAGAAAAGGTACAAATAATTGTTGCACTACCGAGACCAACGAAGATGAAAGAAGTACAATCATTTATGAGGCATTGCGGGTACTACAAATGTTTCATATATATGTATGCTGTAATAGCTAAGTCGTTATATGCCCTCATTGCTAAGTCCGAATGGAAGGAGGAATATGAGCAGGCTTTCCAAAAATTGAAGCAACAATTAATTTCGGCTCCAATTTTGCAAGCACCTGACTGGAGCAAAATCTTTCATGTCCATGTGGATGCATCAGTCTATGATATCGGGTGCATATTAGCCTAGCCAGGAGAGAAGAAAATGGATTTTCCCATTTGCTACTCAGTCGGCAACTAAACAACGTAGAGAGAAATTATACCACCACGGAAAGAGAAGGTCTGGGAATGATCTATGCTGGCAAGAAATTTAGATACTACCTTTTAGCAAACAAGTTTGTCTTCTTCATGGATCACCAAGTATTGCTATATCTAGTAAACAAACCTTGCAACACTGGAAGAATTGTTCGTTGGTTTATACTACTGCTTGAGTTTGACTTCATGGTAGTCGTAAAAAAGGGGACCACACACAAAAGAGCAAATCGTCTTTCACGACTATTTCATGGGGAAGCACCTGAGGGTGTCGATGATGACCTTCCTGATTCATATCTGTTTAACATGAAAATGGTGCCGAGATGGAGCAAAGAGGTCATTCCTCTACTTACAATTGGCTCATTGCAGATAGAAAGACAACCATCAATTATCCATCAAACACAAAATCTCCAGCTTTTAGTAGGACGACTGTACAAACACGGTAAGAATGAGATATTAAGACTATGTGTACAGCCCGAAGATACCACCTCCTACCTCAAACAGGCTCATATACAAAATACAGAATTTCACAATGGTGAAACATAGACAGGCCAATGGCTACAGAGCAACAGCTCAACACAGACGTCATGCACAGGACATTCGGGATCAAGCACAACAGGAAGCCAAACTCATAATATTAAAACGCAAAGAGCAAGCAAACTTCTACAGGAAAGCACAACAAAAAGTTGCTATTTAGAGTGCTCCGATAGCATCCATACAAATGACAGCTACATGGTTAGGAGGAATGGATCTACGCATTCATTTACAACTTGCCGACGGCACCACTGAGCGAGCCTTAGTGGACACAGGGGCCAGAGCTAATGTGGTTAACTACTCCACTTTCAGAAAAATCACGCGAGAACCTCTAATGCCAAACACTATGGGGTTTAAAGTAGCAAACAAAGGCACTATGGACAGTCTAGGCCAAATAAATTTACCAATCACCATTGCTGGAACAGTTTATCCGCATCAATTTTATTATCGACGATCAGAATCTTAACAAAGCACTTATTCTAGGAGTGCCTTGGATGCGCACTTATCAAGCCACACAAATTGGCAGGATAATACCTTACTCCTCAAACACAAGGACCAATCCTTTGCCATGCCATTCGTATAAACAGACCATGTACGGAAACCTCTACCATTTCCACATAAACAAGCTCAACGATATTCCACAACAGTGGTCAAGAAAATATGGGTTAAAAAATCCATCATGAAAACCAATCCTAAGCAATTGTGGATATCAAAACGACAAACCAATACAAGTCAGTCTACATTGCCTACACAGAAATCAAACCCGCACAAATTGGCTACCGCTGTTGTCACACGACCTAAGCCAATGGACCACTACCTTTTACAACCAAACACTGTCAGGTGGGTATGGCAACCAAAACAAACTCGCTCACAAGATGCCTCTTCTAGTGAATCCAAACCCAAGCAATTACAGTGGCGACCAAAACAAAGCCAAAAAAGCAACACAACCATTAGCATCAAAACTTTTGCAGGTCACTGCCAAACACAGAGCACGTCTTCTCCAATTACTATTGTTCGGACCATGCAACTTCAAGCCAATCTCGCCACAAATAGCCACTGAACATATTGTTCAACACCTCTCTCTTGCACAGCATTTTGTTTCCCGGCTATGCATAGACACCCGCTTTGTTCCCATGCACTCTAACACATGTTCGTCGAGGACGACTCATTCCAGGAAGGGGAGAAAATGCGGCAGGATTATCATTTGTATTATTATTATCATCTTACGTCTTTTCTTTTCCTTTCCTTTCGTTTTCTTTTTCTTTAAAAACAAGTTTTTTAGAGCCTTACAAACTCTTAGTTGGCACAATCATGAGCCATACCATCACCATCTAATACCAAAATAAGAGTATGTATATAAGGGAGGCGGCACCAATTTTGGCTAATTTTTGGCCGACTAATAATCATTGTAAATAAATTTCGTTTACAAAAAAGCAAAAAACGATAGATAATCAACAAAAAATTGATAAGTCGAGCCAGAAAAGTCGGAAGTGACTTTTGAAAGCAAACGCTGAAACTTCAGAGCAAGGACTTCGAACATGGCAAATATGGAAAGATTCGACACAAGATGAATTTTGAGCCAACTTTTGAAGGATCAAAATTGCAGATCGAACTTCGTTTGTAAACCGAGTGTCAGAATGACGAACGGTTCGAACTACAGGTGATATGAACAACAAGATATGATCAATGGAGGTAAGTATAAATGGGGCATTCCGGGTAGACTAGGAACATATAGTCAAATTGGGCAACATAAGCTCATTTGCATTGAGAGAGAGAGAGAGAGAGAGAGAGAGAGAGAGAGAGCCACATGAGCATAGAGTTTCCAGAGTTGTTTATGCCTGCTGTGACCACCTCGGTGGATCTTACTACACCAGATTTGACAGGTATGATCATTAACCTTGCAAGAGCATGTGTGTATGTCCCATAAGCATCAACAGTGCCAAAACAACAGATCAAAGAACTACAACATCACAAAATCGGCAAACTAACAGGGCCTATGGGAAAGTCCAAAACCCATCAAAAACCAAAAATATTTCACTAGTAGACCCCAATTAGCTGATAGAATCAGGCAGGGTAAAAACAACAGAAAAAAGTGGTGGAACATGGATCACGATCCACGTTTCCCAAACCCTAAAGTCATAGAAATTTCTATAGGAGCAACAATAGAGGGCCAGGAACATACTCCTATGACTAGTTTTTCAAAATGCATCCCAACATGGATCGGGATCCATGTTCCTTTTGGCCAAAATCAGGGTAAAAGTGGCTCACTAGCTGGACAATGTACAAATAGTACCGGTGTTGCAAAATGATCACAACAAGTGCTCTTAAGATCATCAAATCCTCTTGGATTGCTACTTTCAGTCTGCAAACGGTCTTTTGGTCATTTGAAAAAAAAAAAGAGTGGGATCCCAGAGAAAAACTCATCAGAGGTCAAATGCTGGGATGCCAGCAAGACTTATAAAGAAAGGCTAAAGACAGAGTCCTGACAAGTTTTCAAATTACTGCTAAAGTCAATTGGAGACTTCACACTCTCCTCGGAGCCTATCAACAAGCAAATGTAACCTAAGGATGGTGGTAGGATTAAAACTAAGCAAAGGTTTACTTGCAAAATGGTGAAAATTGCAGGTTTCAATTTGTCTTCTCAAATGGATTCAATGTCTGGTAGAATTTGCCAGGGAGCCAGGAAAAGCTATGAACTACAGACCTAAATCATCAAAAATCAAAACAATGATAGATCTCAGGCAAAACGTGAGTCCAAAAATGGTTGCCAAAAACAGATATGGCCATAACAAAAAAACATGGCCATAAACTGAAAAATGGGGCAAACTAAGGAAAAACATGTCCAAAGTAGAAAATATTTCACCAGTGTACTAGGAAAACCTATCGGAACAAATGTGCACAAGAACTGTATCAAAATTGTGTCCAACATGGATCGTGATCCATGTACCTTTTTGCCCAATATAAGTAAAAACCATGCCATCTGATTCAATATGTTCAATAAAGCCAACCCATGGAGTTTCAAGCCATTTGAATCCCAAAATCTACTTCAAAATGCCAAAAACCTCTAAATCTGCAAATGGTTTCCAAAATTTAGCCCAAGTGTCAAACCATTGATCCAAATCCCAAAATTTGTGGACCAAGGCATCATCTAGATGAACCCTACCAGATGATATCATCAGATTTTCAAAATGTTGTCCAACATGGATCGCGATCCATGTACCTCCAACCCTAAATCCAGAGAAAATTGCTCAGTAGCATCCCCATATGCCCAGGAATAACTTTCCAAAGTTAAAATTTCAAAATTCTTCCCAACATGGATTGCAATCCATGTTCCTTTTTGCCAAAATTCATCTGTTACATTACATCCTTGTGCCTATAGTAATCCTAGATGCACTGGTGAAATTTGGTCAAATTTGGAGTAGTTTTGACAAAGTTATGCTCATTTTTCATTCTATGGTCAAGTTTACACTTTTCGACAATTCTGATCAATGGCTAAAACCTATTTTCAATGCTAAAATTGACAATAGGATGCCTCAAAGGAAAGCACAAAGGGAGTGGCATGCGGCACCCTATGAGATAACCGATATCTCATCAAATGAGAAAGCTCACATCATCGAACAGGTACTTGAAGCAATTCCAGTGAACATCTTCATCGAAAGGTTTCAAGCAGTAGAGGGAGAAATAGTAAAGGCCACAATCTTTCCACAAGAAATGTGGACTTTGCACCAAAAGCCAGAAGTGCAAGTAGGGGGCAGGTGCCTATAGCTAGACAACTTCTTACGAATGCCTCCTTGGGGAACAAACTTCAGACGATCTCACGAGCTCATAAGTTCAATTCAGTACAATGGGGAAGCAACTCTAACGAACAAGGATGGGGCAGTCGTCAAGGTGAAGATCACAGCAGAAATTATCAATGAAGCCCTCCACCTGCCGTAAGGGACGCACAATCTCTTGCAAAAAATGAAGGCAATAGAGAATGATAAAGCCTTCTTGAAGCAACGAGGCCACAAGCTGACATATCAAGACCTGATATACTAAGAAACTGAAATGCCATTGCACCTTATATCGCAACATTTCAAGGTACAGAAGCCGCCCAGATATACCGAACCTTTGTTGCACATGGCCGTGGTAATGGCAATGGGCTTGGCTGAAGGCAGGGTGGTCAGTTGCGATTTTGGCAACTATCTTCTTGACAATATTGTGTAAGCAAACCTGAAAGGGAGTCAAAGAAGTAAAGCTTACATGAACGGGGGACCAATGCTAACCTGTATTGCCTATCAAGCACTGGGAATGATCGAGGATCTACCACCTGCCGAAGCGCAGATAGATCTGATCCACAGATCTAAAAGAGTTGTAAGACAAGTGGCAGGACCTTCTACAAGGCCAAAACCAAAAGTCAAATAGACGAGGCAAAGCGCACCGTTAGAGAATTTGACAGCGAGAAGACCGAATTAGATGCTCGGAGTAGCTAGGAAGAAGGTTCCCAACCAAGAGACACTCCTTCGGAGTACTAGTCTTTGGAGGAGGAGCAGGACAATCCATACACACTTGGATATACCCAATTGAGGAAAAAAGCTGTGCACGTGGTAGAGGCTATCCCCATTACTCATGCCAGGAGGACAATGGAAGAAGCTCAGACATTGAGGGAAAGGCTCCACCACCAAAAGCAAGATAAAAAACAAACCCAAGGAAGAGAAGTGGATGATGAGAAAGAAGAGGATGAAGCCAAAAATATTCCACTGCTATGCAGGCAAACAACGGCTTTAGAAAAGATCAAGCAATAGAAGAGGCAGGAAGCTGAAGAAAAACGGGAGATTTCCAGTGTGTGCACGTCTGTCGCACGTGTCAATGCAAAGGAACTTGTCGATACATTGTGTGCAAGCCACAAATGGCTCCAAGCATGCAACTAGCATAAATTAGTAAGCTCAAAGATGAAAATGGTGTGCCACTCACCGCTCTACGCTTGCTGTGGTGGAGGATTCCTCACCACGAAGAACTGGGAGACGACGCTACGCCACGCTTAACCGCCTTGCCGCCGTCGTGCCACCGTTGCAATGCTCAATCACACACACACACTCTCTCTCTCTCACGCATACACACACACAAGGAGATGAAGAAGAAGAAGATGGAGATGGAGCAAGAGCACTCTTCAATTGCACAAATGAAAGAATGAGTGAGTTTTAGGTTTAGTTGACTTTTATATGAGCTCTCCCCATTCACACTTGGGCGTCCATGCTTAGCCAACTAATCCCTTGAATGTTCTAGTTAGAGTGCGCCTCTCATCGGCGATCACTCTTACCCTTTTCCTATTGAACCGACAAGCCTGGTACTTGACTCTACCAAATAAATAATATGGCATCCGTCTTAGGTGATAGGAATGTGCATGAGGGTTAACATTAGATTCCGTCCTCGAAAGCTATTGAGTTGAAGCTCGTTTGTCGAGGTGGAAGAGCATTTGAGATGAATGTCCTTAGCCTTCTTCAATCACTGCAAAATCAAACAACATTGGCACAGTAATTGCATTCTCATATACAATTAAAAAGCATATGCAGTTGTAGGCAGACAATTTGATTGGTAACAGAATTTTAAACCATTTGTCAGCAATAAACATTAAATTGCAATATAATCAAACACATAAACAGTTGTAAAGGTAAAAAATTAAACAAGTCTGGGGGTCGCTAATTTAACGATCGAAAGGCACTAAAGATCAACTATTAATACCATAGGAAAGTTTCTCAATTTTCTTTGGTCAATTAAGTTGTTTAATCGTGAGAGCCAAGTATTTCATGTCCAAGGGCTGAATAGAGGCTATACCTAGAAGACCTTGTAGTTAAGCTACAATAAAAGGAATTTCTCATGAAATCATTGCCTGATTTATTTGCTTTTCTTTGACCCCCCAAAGTATTTTCACAGTGATTCAATTTTGATGTGTGTGCTTATTTCGTATGCCTTGGGTTTTTTGCTTTTCAAGGAAAAGTGCCCACATTGGGAACCTCTAGGGCTCTAGTACCATAGGCGATACATGTGAGTGAAGTACCAAATCAAGCTGATATTTCTCTTCCAGCTTAAGATTTTACATTGTGGCAGTTTGATTTTTTTGTTTTGTTCGTTTTTAGGATTTTAATTTTGTAACTTTGGGGGGTCATGTAATACTGTTACCCTCCCCAGGCTCATCAAATTTGTAGACTCCCTTTATAATACTTAAGCTAAAGGTCAATAGGGACTAAGCCCACTAGAAATCCCTAGTACATCGCACACAATGCTGCCTAAATTGGATTAAGAACCTAAGTAACCATTGATTATTAGGAAGGCATTCCCCATGGTATTAAGAGAAGATCTATAACATCTAGCTTGGTCAAACTAGTGTAGCCGGACTGCTTGATTTTTAAACCTAAACAATTGATTATGACAAAAAATTACATTGAATTTAATGTTTGATACTAAGCAAATGAGCTGAATATTATGCTACCAATCATAATTAAAGCAGACAAACATGGATGCAAAAAGATAAGGGGCAATGCTAATGAACAAGAAACATGTGTTTGTGTTGACGGTCGCGCTTGATTTGAAGTTTGAACGAGAGAAAGATTCCATGAAGGTCCAAATCCTAACAACAGCAACATGTTCCTGTACACACTAGGAAACACAAAGAATACCTCTAGGAGGCACATCAGTGGGAAAATGTACCAACAATTATTGAACACAATTAAAGAACATAAGGAACCCTAACCTAATTATTTGCACTCCCCCTAGAGGAGTTAAGGTAATATGATATTGTAGAGATTAGGGGGGAACCCTAAGGATAAATCCCTATCCTCGTCGCGTCAAGAAAAACAAAGTCATCATCCGTGAGACCATACGTGCCATCCGTATAATCATGTAAATCTTCTTCATCATTAGAAGAACCAATGTTTACTAAGAAGGTCACTAGACGCCTATAGTCATCTTGGTCAAAAGGATAGGCTTGTGCAATGGGAGAGACACTCTCTACTAAGTATGGATCAGTCGTGGTCAAGAGACGTATCAGCCATTCTAACTCCTCAAAATTCCTCTCACATACTAGCGTACCTACCAAATCCCATTCATAGGCAAGCACCGGAAAGACCATGTGAAACACTTATGAAATGTAACGAGGGTACCTCTCACCCAAGGCAGGAGTGGATGACTCTAGCGTACTAGCCATATCTGTACACGCAAATAGATGATGGTTAGAGTGAAAATATAACAAGGATCGTGTTCTTGTGCATAATGTGTTTTTATGGTTTTGTGTTGGCTCTTGCTCTTTTACTTTTTTATCTTGTTTTTGTGAGTATAAAGCTTTATATATACATTCCCTAAGATTGGAGATTGAGAGGTCAGGGAGGAAGGTTGAGAGGGAAGTAAGTGAATGATGGATGTCAGAAAACACTGCCCCCTTCCTTGGGTAGATCATACCTTTTGGAATGATGTCGTCACCATTTGAAACCAATTGTTCCAAGTTGTTATGGGTGAAGGATTTAACCAATAGTTTCAACCACCCTATGTGTTTCATCTAGTTGCAAGGGTGGTAAGGTACTCTCCCATGATTTTATTTGCAACGTTGTTGTAGGTGGTGAACTTACAACGGGAGGTGAAAACTCTTTCTTGCTTGTATGGATATGTACAATGGTAGGTGGAGGTTGTGTCAAAGCTTCTATTTCCATATAGGAACTACATGAAGAGCAAGAAGCTTCATTTGATTTCCTCGTTCCTGAGCTAGGTGGAACAAATCGTTCTTTCTTCAGTACCCAAACTAGCTCTGGATCGGGAGTGTAGCATTCCGTGATTTTTTTCCTTTCCGAGATCTTCAATTTGTTTTGGAGCCACAAGATTGAGCTCACATGGGCTCGGTGACAAGTGAGAACACAATCTACGTTTTGGCACCCAGATTTGATCATTTCCTTGATAGTAGCCCTGGTCTTCCAATAGTCGTTTAGGAATCCAACACCACGTTTCCTTACATTTTCTTGGAGAGAGTGGGACGTCTCTTACCAGGCTCCTGTCTTTTAGCACTAGCTATGGTCACTAAAGAAGATTTAGGGACCCACTTGTATGTTTTCTTTGTTATATTGGGATGGGTCTTGTGTGTCTCAAGCTTTATTTCAACTACATCAGTTGAAGCTCTAGAGAGTTGGGCTATAGGGACATATGGTTCAACCTCTTGGACATGCAATGTTTTGGGTTTTATTTCCTTAAGAGGCAATATCTTAGGGACTATGGCTTGAGTGGCAGGGCTAAGAGTTGGTTTCTATGTTGTGACACCCCTTGTCTCCCAATCGATAGTGCATTTGGTCGCTATCATCCACGTGCAACCTAGGTTTATATTACCCTCCATAGTTCCAACAGGCATGACCAAAAAGTCTTGAGCTACAACCCCATTGTCATAACTGACAGAAGTGTGCCAGATTCCAAAAACCGTAGTTTTTTTCTTGTTGACACCCTTGACTTGGATAATACTCTCAGATAGAGTTGCTTCCCTAACCGACGCCACACCCCATATGATAGCAGATTATATTTAGCACCTGTGTCCAATAAGACGTTATATAGCACTTTTCCATAGGCACTGTTTAACTCAATAGGGTATCATAGAGGTGTGTCACAGTCCAACCAATCCTCGTCGGTTTCAACATGGAATGCGTGTGTAACTCCAAGGTAGGTATACTTAGAGAGATTAGAGTAAGAGAAAACATACACACACATCTTTTCTAAAGTTAATTGAATCTTACTATCCATTAGAAAGATTAGAGTAAAAGATAGCACACACACACACACACATATCCTTCTTAAAGCTAATTGAATCTTACTAATCTATTAGAAGATTAGAGTAAAAGATAGCACACATACACACATATCCTTCTTAAAAGATAGCACACACACACACACATATCCTTCTTAAAGCTAATTGAATCTTACTAATCTATTAGAAGATTAGAGTAAAAGATAGCACACACACACACACACACACATATCTTTCTTAAAAGATAGCACACACACACACACACATATCCTTCTTAAAGTTAATTGAATCTTACTAATCTATTAGAAGATTAGAGTAAAAGATAGCACACACACATACACACACACACATCCTTCTTAAAAGATAGCACACACACACACACACACACACACACACACACACATATCCTTCTTAAAGCTAATTGAATCTTACTAATCTATTAGAAGATTAGAGTAATAGATAGCACATACACACACATAACTAATTGAATCTTACTAATCCATTAGAAATTAGAGTAAGAGATAGCACACATACACAGCTAATTGAATCATACTAACCTATTAGAGAGATTAGAGTAAGAGATAGCACACATACATCATTCCTAAAGTTAATTGAATGCTTAATTAATACGCACCTTATTAGTCCACTAGAGTTTTTGCTCTCTTAGTGGTTTGTGGACGCCTTCTCTCTAAGAGAAGTGGCAGCACTTCGTGAGCGTTATAGAGGCAATCTCTATGTCTAAAGTGTGAGCATGGATGCTCTATTTATAGCACAAAAGAAAACATCCAACTTTTTTTTCACAAAAAATATTTTTTTTATTTTTTTCCCAAAAATCATACCCGCGTTTTTGGTACCCTTGTGGTACCCATGAGCTTGACAACTTTGTCATTATCATTAAAAGATAAGGCCACACAAGCCCCCCCTCATTAAAATTAGTCAAGAGTAGCCTCTCCTTTTTCATGTGACAGTGTGTCCCACTTTGTCCCCTCCTACGTGATCCATGTGCCTTCATTTGTCATCCCTGTGTATTCTTTTGTCTTTATAATTATTTTATTTATTTCCTTAATGATAATTTACTTTACATTTTTAAGTTAAACTTTACAGTCTTATATTAACTTTACAGTAGTAAAAAAAAATTCTACAATTAGTAAATAAGTCTTGCAATAAGTTAGTTAGTGATTCATATAGCTAAACATGTCAGAATTTTGTAGCGTAAATTTTAATTTCTAGGTTTTCTCAACCTACGATTCATAATTTGAACTCGAATATCTTAAATAAGGAGTGATGGTTCAAAAAAATACAAATGCGTAATAGAACTTGTGTGCAATTTGAAAGTAGAGACCTTAGAGTGTAGGCTATAGTCTTGTGAAACGCTATTGGTTCCAATGCCAGTCAAACCTTCATATTGTAAGTCATCAGAAGCTATATGCATTGCTTCTAGCATATTTAAGGGTACGAATGGTGGCATTTCATCCCCCTCAGGTGTTACCCAGGTCGTACGCCTATTTCCCCAAGTGTCTATTGTTGCTACTAGGTGGACCCAATCCACATTGTCCGACTCAGTCATCCTAGGTAGTACATCCCCAACATCAGTGTCCGCTTTACACGTGTAACAATACTGCAATGGAGCTGAGTGAACTGTGGTGTCAGATTTATGATCAATTATAAACCTGTTTCCTAGGGGATGTGCTTGACCTATTACAAGATCCACTCGAATGACAGAATCTTGGAACTGCGGGTAGACATGGTTTTTAGACCAGTCATGCACCATTTTTGCTTCCCTCATAAAAGGACGTCCTAAGATCATCTCTGATGCCATAGTGTGCTTGGAGGAATCCATAACAATGAAGGTAATTCTTCTTTTATGTCCAAAGACATTGATCTTGAGATCTTCTAACATCCCAATAGGTTTAACAATAGACCCATTGGCCATCTTCACTACTATGGCTGTGGTCGCAAGGTGAGGTCTTCCCATAGTTTCCCAACAATTTTTAGTCACAATGCTAACCCCAACGCCACCATCAAGGATTCCCTTCACAGTTAATCTCTTAGTAGTGATTGGTATGGTCGCATTGGATTCATCACCCTCGAAGTATTGTCCCAACTTGTTAACATGTATTTCTATAACAAGGTTCTCATCTAGGTGGGGTTGTGGATCTAAGTGTTCCTCCTCTATTGGCATCTTCCCAGCTCCATCCATCTGTGCAAATTGTGGCAGCCCAAACATTAGTTCTCCATTGAGGAAGGCTCAAAGAGCTGAGACTAGCTCAGGGTCTTTATATAGTTTGGACATGATGGTGGTTCTAACTTTTGAAGACATGAAATCCATCAATTTGGCAATGTTTAACGGCACCTTTTGGGCTTCAGTCCCTTGATGTGGGGAAGATGGGATCTCCATTTCTTTGATAGGATCAGGTAGTCCCTCTGTAAAAATTCTTTCCATCAAGAAGTGAGTACGCCCACTTTTCCATGACTTTGAGTCACTTTCTTCTTAGATGACACTAGGTATGGCTAAGGGTCTATGGACTTGGTGAGGTTGTTGTTGCGTAGAGAACACGGTATCTGTAATCTGGATCTGCATAGGTGCTGGTTCTAGATCCCTTTGGGTATCTTCTACAAAACTCCTTAATTGATTGACTCGCTTGATCTCCTCTGTAGGGTTTGGATAAGTTCCTATCTTCTTCATGGATCCTGGCCATTGTGGCTCATGAAGATCTTCCTTCTTGGTTTCCATCTTAGTGGTTGTTTTGGTCTCCATGGTTTCACCTGAATCAGAATCCTCTCCAACGTCGTTCATATATACGGGCTCGTCACCTATCCCTATGTTGGTCTTTGAACTTGGGCTGACTTCACTGCCTTTTGCGATCTCTTCCTTCGTGTTTTCTTCTTTTTTTGATATTGGGAAATTGATGTCGTGTCTCTTTCCTCAAGAATATAATTTTGTTTTTGGAGAATATAATTTTGTTTTTGGAGCATCGATCAAGTTAAATGGCGTGATCTTCTGTGCATTTGGATTATTTGGACATTGGGTAATCAAATGATCTATGCCACATAAATTACACATGAGTATCAGCATTGTAGACGTGCTCGTTTGAATGGTTTGCATTAGTGTGGATTTCTTTTGTAGCCTAATAGGACACTCGGCCACACGATGTGGACCTCCACACTCATAGCATTGAAGAGGTGGTCTCTTAGCAGTGTAATTGATATTTTGGCCTCTTGTAGCAAGAGCATCTACTTGATAGACAGGTTTACTTGTCCCCAATAGTCCTCCATGTAGTATTGTGGACTTTCTTCAAGCACATCCATCCCATAGGCAATATTGGGATCTATATGTTCCTCACAGCCTTCCAAACAAACAATAGATGACTCACAACCCACTTGATTCACAGAAGTGATTCTCGGATGTGGTGGTTGTGGTCCTAACACTGGAGGTGGTAAGGGTGTTGTTTGAACAACATTTTGAGCCCTAGGGACCATGTGTTGTGCTGTTTGTTCAAGAGGTGGGGCAGTCATCAATGCAGGTACTCGAGGTGTGTCTATCCATGCTAAGGTTGGTATATTGGCCATCACGTGCTTAAATACTATGCAATCCTTAGCTTGATGACCATACCTCCCACAGGCATTGCAATTCCCATTGAATTTTACTGTAAAAGTAGGGCATTCACTGGTGCTATGCGGTCCATAGTATACTAAGCACCATTGTTGCTGCCTTCTTGGATACATATGATTGTTTTGCGGAGCACAATTATCTCTAAGAATCTCTTTATTGGCCCTTGTGAGATCTGCTAAACTCATCTTAGATATCTTTGGCTCCTTAGCAATAGGATTTAGGGTCATTGGTTGATGCCTCGATGCTTGCAAGCTAGTAGATATAGGCTCAACGACACTCTTTCTCCTTGAATCATTAAATTATCCTCCACTTGGATCGCATTGGTGGTGACTGCTTCCCAAGTGGTGATACCTCTAATGACTAGGCCATTGTAGATAATCTCATGTCGTAATCCCCTAATGAATCTATCAAGCAATTGATTATTATTGAAGTGCTCATTTGGATTACAACAAGAATTCAAATGCTTCAAGCAACTAATAAAGTCTCTCACTGACTCTCCTTCCTCTCATTGGGCTTTTTGGAGCTGAGAGGCTACACCCGAAAGCACTCTCTCTCGTATGTATTCTTTTAAGAACAGTCTCCTAAGAGTAGGGTAAATCATTTTTTCTTCTATCCTTAGGGTTCTATACCAATCCCCAACCTTCCTAGTTAAGATTAGGCTTAAAGCATTACTCTTATGCAGGTCATTGTGTTCTCCTAGAGAATCACATATTTATTCAAACACTTCGATATGCTTTCTAACATCCCCATCTCCACTAAATTTTGGTGTGAGCTTGGCTATTTGTACTACCTTACTTCTATGCTCTCTATTAGGCATGTTACGCATATTCTCAGCAACAGATCGACCGATAGCTTGAGCAAACGTTGCCAAGTCACCTAAGTGAGCAGGCACCGTGGGTGAAGGCGCTCCAGAGACTACATGTGGAGTAGGTATTGGCATTGGTCTTGGCGTGCATAGGAAGCCCTTTGGTTCCATGTTTGGTACGGTGTTATGCCATGTGGCGGCCCAAAGTTCATATGTGTGGCCCTAGGCATAGCAGACGTGGGATGTGACATGCTAATGCTAGCCGGTATGGTCCCATGGAAATAAGAACTTGGGTGTTGTGGTTGTGGAGCATAAGTAGTTGAAACAATGGGAGGGGTAGGGACTACAGGAGTACGAGGATCCATAGGTGCATACGATTGGTACACACTTGTAGGTACTGTTGCAGGCATTGAGCTACCATGTAGTGGTGCTTTACTAACAAATGAGGTCCATGGCATGTTTCTTGGCATGCCCATCATTGGAGTAGGCATGATAGCCATGGTGTCATCAAGAGAAAGATGGGCTAGACTTGGAAAAGTAAAGCTATCACTGATTGCACTAAGACCCCTGGCGAAACAACATATGGGGGATCCATCGGACTTACTGAGGAAGTCTCCATTGCGATAAGGTCGGTTGTTTAGCCTTCCCTGTATCCAAGAACCTCATGAGACCCGTTGAAGGCATGTGGATCCCCTTGTTCTATCTGTCTAGCTCAATGACTCTATGGATGACCTCACAAACTCTTTGTTGTTGATCCTCCACACTAGTAGCACCCGTTGTGGATTGTAGGACATCTAACCAACCGACATGATAGGTGTGACCTATGTATAGGTTGGTTAGAGTTTCCATTTGTAGTTCGTATTCCTAGTTCTCATTTAAGAACGCTCCATCTAGGATTGAGGTGCTAGGGGTGTCCTTTGAACTAGATGCAATGTGGCTCTATATGGGTTGACCCTTAGGGGTCGCTAATTCAAGAGCACTCAATTTCTCTCCTAGCAAAGATATTGACATAGGGGCTTTCTCTTTGAATTGTCTTCGTTGCTCCACCTTGCATAAGCTCTCAATTTCCTTTCCCCTAGCCGCAATGATATACCGCTCAACTTCTTGCACTTTGGCAAGGCTTCTACCATCAGGTAATATAACCTCGGAGGGAAATAACTCTGAAGAGTCAGGGGGTGCAGTGAATGGAGTATTCACGTGCACACTCTCTAAGAGCATAGGGTCTATGTTGGTCATGAATGGCGAATTTACTTCTCCGCCCCCCTCATTTACATCGTTAGCTCCATGTTCGGAGCGAGTGCCTCAACTAAAGGTTTCCTTCAAGCGGCTAAGCACGCTCGGCCCGGACCGTGGACCCATGTCATGCACGTCTTGGCTTCAGCTATCAGGATTAGGCATTGGGAAACCCTCCATGACGTCGTAGTCAGAGGAAGAGTCACTAGCCGCTATGTTTGGGTCTTGGTTTCTACTACCTTGGGTCCCCGCCGAGGGCCTGAAACCTAAGGTAGGTGGATATTTGAGAACTCTCGTAAGTCAAAATGCTCTCTAGTTGCTTGGCCTCTAGCACATGACTAGAGCGCAGATGCATGTGCCTTTGGCACCCTACAAGCGTTGGCAAATAACCTCGAAGGTTAACCGCTTGCTTTTTAAGGCAATTTGCACCCCGTTTTCACTCATTTTTTATGTTTTTTAATGTTTTTTACTGATCATTTTTTTGATTAAAGTGTGTGATAGCTCAAAATGAGCGTATCACTCAGAGGGTCATGGTGTGCTTTACAACACAACGTTCGGTTATTTGAAGCTCCATTGGTCCTCAAAAAGGTCAATTTTTAGCTACGTGTGACGCTAAAATACGTAATTTTAAAGGGCAACTGAGGCCTGAGCTTGGGCTTGGGTCTGGGAGATATTCCCGATCCCAGTCCTACCTTTAATTTTTTTTTTTGGATAAGGTCATCGTGGCCGCGCTAGGCGCGCGAGCACACACACACCTAACCTACCTACTAATACAGCTATTGTTACACACTAACACACTACTACAATAACTCATTAGCTATAACAAATCTACTCACTACTTATTGTACTTTACATAAACTAGTATTATGGATCTACTACCTGAATCCTAACACCTTATCACAAAAAAAACACAGTACCTTTCAATTCCTTATTAACAAAACAATACACAGCAGCAAAACAAACTCCTTCTCAACACACACACCTTCCTTCTCTACCTTTCCTACAATTGAAATTGCACCACAAAGAAGCACAGAGTACCATTCAAGCTTAGTGTATGGAATTTCCCCGGCAACGGTGCCAAAAATGTACGCGTCTGTCGCACGTGTCAATGCAAAGGAACTTGCCGATACATTGTGTGCGACCCACAAATGGCTCCAAACATGCAACTAGCCTAAACTAGTAAGCTCAAAGATGACGATGGTGTGTCATTCACCGCTCTACACTTGCTGTCGTGGAGGATTCCTCACCGTGAAGAAGAGGGAGATGTTGCTACGCCGCGCTCAACCGCCTCGCCGCTGTCGCAATGCTCGATCACACACACACTCTCTCTCTCTCTCTCTATCCTCATGCATACACACACACACAAGGAGATGATGAAGAAGAAGATAGAGATGGAGCAAGAGCACTCTTCAATTTCACAAATGAAAGAATGAGTGAATTTTAGGTTTAGTTGACTTTTATATGATCTTGCCCCATTCACACTTGGGCGCCCATGCTTAGCCAACTAATCCCTTGAATGTTCCAGTTAGAGTGCACCTCTCATCGGAGATCACTCTTACCCTTTTCCTATTGGACTGACAAGCTCGATACCTGACTCTACCAAATAAATAATACAACGTCCGTCTCAGGTGATAGGAATGTGCGTGAGGGTTAACACAGTGCCATGCGGCAGCGAATTCACAATGAACTCAAGCAAAAGATGGAGCAAAGGCAAAAATAAGAATCAAAGAAGCCACGCATCGATGATCTTGAATCATCTGACGAATCTAATCAAAGCAAAAAAGTGGAAAGTCACTTGCAAGGGGAGGAACAACAAGACACATAGGACCAGCAAGGTCAAGACCTTGGTTCTCCCAAGGACGCTGAGGCACCTCCAGAGACTTCGAAAAAAGTGAAGGAAAAAATTGAAGGCTTGCCAGAACAAGGAGCGGAGGAAAAGCAGACAGAACACAAAACAAATCAAGAAACGGAGTCCGCACAAACAAAGCCTACCACAACCTCTACTGCTCTAGAAGATTTGAAACAAAGAGAAAAGCAAACTGAGGCGACTGAACAATCGGATGAGGGCCAACAAGGCCAACAAAGGTCAAGATCGCCATGCTCACAAGCGGCTCACAGGAGGCAAGGGAAGGTTTTTGATTGGTTGTTGATGGGCTAATCATCTTAATTTGTCATTGAATTTGCTGATGAGGTTTGATTTTGCTGCAGCATCGTCATTGGTCCGAATATGTCTGATGTGAGAGATGATGTTGCATTTTTTCATTGTAATAGCATAATGATGGGGCTGATGTTTATTTATGAAAAGTATGTACAAGGGAAGTAGAATGATGAGATCGTAAATTAGGGTCTAATACCTGAATGACCAAAGGGAAAAAACCTAGTGGAAAAAAGTATCTTTGGAATACGTGCATTATTGGAGTACTTATTAGCATGGAGAATATTAATAAAGTACTCAAGGGATTATTTGCTGATAGATATGGAATTAAAAAGGCAGCAAATATGAAAGGGTAGCATGATGGAACATTGGTTTGCCTGTTGTAGTCCACTCAAGGTGCACGGGTGGAAGCAAAAAAGAGTGTCTAATGCATATGTCCAATGATGGGACATCCTATTTATGCATACACAGAAATGCATGGGAAAAAATATGCTGCGTAAGAAGGATTTTGAGGGGTTATTCAAAAAGACGGTGTAGCTATAAAAGCATATGACATGGCTTTGCAAGCTGGCACCCCTTTAAGAATGGTTTTCGTTGACGAGGATATGTGCTCTCATCTTATTGTGCACTGTGTGTGAGTGTTGGAATCTACAACACTCCACCAATTGTAAGTTAATAGACTTTGACTCTTATGCTCATCTCATCCAGCATGAGCAACATGACTTTAGATATGCTCAACTCTTCCAGCTTGAGCATAAGCCTAATAACTATGACTCTTAGCACATAATTGATTGACTTGAAGCCTTGGGACTAATGCTTTGCTCATTTCATGGCTCAGCAACCCAGCTCTAACTATGCCAAAGAGTGTTTTTTGCACCTTGGCGACTTGACCTTTTACATTCTTGTGCTTACTAAAATTATTTCTTCAGGTAAAAGTAAGCTTGAATCCTCAAAAAGAGGATTAGTGAAGGACCAAGCTGGCATTGAAGGTTTCTTTTTCCATACCTGTTTTATCATCTTCTTTGAATCTGCATTCGCGTTGGTTGGGTTGTCCTTCTTTGATTGTGAAGACTCCATAATCTGTTTGATTCTCCAATTGGGCCTGTTGATAGGAGTCTTTGATGTCGTTGTAGGCCTCTGTTGGCTGTCGGAATTTGGCTTTTGACTAGGAGCATTGGAATATTTAGGAATCCAAATCTCATTAGGACCTTTGTATCTCCATTGTTGACTTTGCTTTGCACTAGGTCTTGTTGAGTTCTTGAGATCTTCATGTAGGTCTGGTATAGTTGCAGTTGGCTTGTGGTTGATTGGTAGCCAAATCTTTGTATACCCTATGTAGAATCCCTGTTTAAGAGGAAGATTCTTTGAGATCTGTCTTTGTTCTGTATCATCTTGAGAGTTATGGTAGACTTTAGCATCTTCCAATGTTGCTTTGTTGTATACGTGCTTCTTAGGTATCATAGGATATTGTCGAGGTTGATACCTTGTGGGCCTTCTATCTTGGGAGGGACTTGACTTCACTTCATATGCTCTAACCTGCGGTTTTGGCACCCATATCTGTCTGTTACCTTCATAGTACTCCTGTTCTTTTAAGCTCCATTGTGATGCTATCCATCCCATGTGTTTGTCTTTCTATTTTCATTTCTTATCTTTAATCCAAACCTGATCATCGACTTTGACTAAATTGCTTGAAGCAAACACTTGCTTGACTATCTTTTGCTTTCTTGAGTACTTTGGTTGAAATATCTTTGCTTTTCTGGGTGACTCCTTAAACGTTTTAGTTGGGTCAGAAATTGACTTGAAGTTTTGAAACCTTGAGTTGCTAGAAGCATTTGATCCATGAGGGTTCTTTGATGTAGAGGCATATGTTGTCACATCTTCTTTGCTAATCGATGGAGGGTCCACTTTAGCTTTACCTTTGTCTGCAAGATTTTTCTTCGATCCTTGTGACTTCTGCAACTCTGAATCTAGAATTTTTGGTTCTATTGAAGATCTTTGTCCAGCTTTTGCCATGGTCTCATCTTGATCTAATTGTGTCTCGTTGGAGGGTAGCTTGAGACTATGATTTCCAATCTGACTTTCATCAGCTGATTTAGCTAGCAATTAGTGATTGATCTTTGGACTTTCTATTTCTTCCTGATTGTTTCCAACCTCATTCTTTGTAACTTTTGGCTTTGGTGGCATTCTCTGCTCAATAGCTTCCGTGGTTGCTCTTTGCTCTGTTTGATCTGCACTTGCTGTTGCCTGATTTTCTTTAAGCTCTTCTAAAGTTTTGACCGATGGAGATGAATCATCTTCAATAAGATTTTCTTTAATATCAGTCTCCATTTTAACTATGCTTGAGGACTTTGTGTTGTCATCCGCGGGTGACCAGTCTTGGTCTTCATTATTTGTTGTCTGTGATGACTTCATCCTGTTTGAATTCTGTATCTCTAATATTTTCTGGGCCATCAACATTCCCATTATGATGTTGTCTGGCATATCTTTTGCTGTGATCAAATGAAATTGAGCTATTATGATCTGTGAACTTACTTCAATGGTGGTGGAAATGATTCCCCAGCATTCTGCTCGTTTGTTATGATCACAAATTCAGAAGCATCTTCCAGCTGTGGTTGACCACATCTTTTACAAGTGCGAAAAGACATGAGGTTCTTGTGTAACTAAAAATCTAGCTTTGCTTCTCTTGACAACTTTTCTTCGTGTTCACCAATGATGTTGCACTTGATCGTCTCAGGATTTGTTTCTGATTTGACTTCTTTTGCTATGGCAACATCCTTTGGTTGGACTTTATCTGCATTTTCTTTGCTTTGACCACCTGCTTCCGCTGATGTTGACTCATATGACTGTGATACTGCACTTTTTTGCAATTGTTGAGCATTGTCCTCCTGCATCTGGGTAACCTTTGATCTTAGAAGATCCATTGTACTGTCTGGAAAAATCTATCTCTTTGGAGGAGATTTCTAGCAAAATCTATCTCTTTGGAGGAGATTTTGGTGGTGACCTTTGTGTAGCCTTCTAAACTTTAGCTCCCATTGACTTTGACTTTACTGTCACCTGTTCTGGCAGCTTGAGGCTTTGCATCATCTTTAGATAGTCTTTGACTTCAGTCTTGACTTCAGCCAAGCCATCCATAGGGGTTTGTACAAGGTCATGAACCTGTTGGTATTCATTACCATGTGCATCTTGATATGCATATGTGAGCTTGATCACATGTAACTGTTTGAACACTATGGGCTTTGTTGGATTTTGACTCTGACTTGTAGAGATCAATTGAAACTTTTGTCCTTGATAATCTTCATAAAGGCATTTATCTGTAGACTCTGATGGAATCTGGGTCAATTGGAAACTTCCAACAACCATATGATCTTTCAATGGTTTCTGCTTTGAAGGGGTCTGTTGGCTAGAAGCCCTAGGGCTTCTAACTCGTGTAGCATTTCCCAATAAAAGAGATGAGCTTGATGGATTTAAAGCTCCCCCTTCCTAGGGTGATCACTATAGCGTGCTTCAGTGTAAGAGTTCAAAATTGTTTGGCTCTGGTTTAGTCTCACCTTTTGGGACTGTGAAGGTACACTTTGGGTAGCACTGTTGACATTTGGTATCTGTAAACCTTCTACATAGTTTCCTGTGTATCTCCTTGAAACATGACAAATTATTCCCCAAGTCAAACTATAGATGGCATTATCTTTGCCCTGATATTGTCTATCCCATGGGTCTCCTATGATATGAGCTTTTGTGGTTTCAGGACCCAAGGCATCATAGATGCTAGACTCTCATCTATATCTACGACTGTTTTGGTCAAAGTATATGTTCGTTTGGTCACAACATCGAAGCTTGATTTCCGATGGAGGAGGGTTTGGCTCTGAACAGATTTTTGGGTTCACTTGGGTAATATCCTTCAGCTCTAGAGAGGATGGGCTATAATAGATTCTTTCCTTTGAAATGAACCATCCTTTTTGATCTATCACTAGACGTACTTCTATGAGCTGGTATGTGGACCGTTCAAACACAGGTTGATCCTTTTTGTACATTTTTCTTTTTTGGTCTACATAGTGTGCATATGAATTATGGGTGCCATACAAAGCTAACATCATTCTATTTGATGTGTCCCTTAAACTCGTGAATGATTGCACACTTGTGGCAGTGGATGCAAAATCATTTGCAAACCTAACAGTCTTTTCAACCTTTGGTGATATCTCGACACCTTGACTAAATTCATGCAAGAATTTGTTGTTCAAAGAATCAGTTTTAAGCTTTTCAGGTGCCTGTGCATCTTTATGCTGGTTTTTAACTTGCAATGCTTTTACTGGTGCTTCTAAGGGTAATGCAGAATCATCTGATTGCATGAAAAGTGATGAGTTAGATGCACTTACATCGAGATTCGCATTTCCAATTTGCTTTGTACCTTGCTTGGAAATTGATGTATCCCTGTTGTTAGGATTTCTTGGACAATCTTCAGAAAAATGTCCACCTTTTCGTCCACAATCTGAGCAATATGCCATGACTGGTGGTATTTCATCTGGCTCAATCATGTCAAGCTCTAGCTGAGAAGTTTCAACTTCTGTGCTTTTCAAGTTGTCGGTATCTTCTTTCAAAACACCGAGCATCAAGCTGTAGACTGCTCCATCTTGACCTTTATACCGTCTTTGGCTCGGTTCTCCAATTAGACTGGCTTCAATTGGTTGATCTGTTGGATCTTGCAATTCTGGCTCTCGACTATAGATCTGACCATTATAATCCATATACAATGATCCTGATTGCATATGCACCAAATGGATGCTTTGTGGACTTGTGCAAATTTCTAGATAACCACTTGGGTTGATTTTTTGTACTTCTATCTGCACCTCATCTCTAAGATTGCAATACCTGGCTCCACTGAAGTCTGTGAACATTTGGGAGTTCTCTAAATCTGGCTTTACTCTGATCAATAGGATCTTGGCTCCTGTGTTGCTTTTACTGCTCATAAGATACCTATGACCTTCTGTATCTGTGTACAAAACCTTATCCCCATTGTAGCCATAGAGCTGCAAAATTTTCATTGTTGCAGTTGTGCATGTGTTGCCACTGCTACTAGCTTGCTCGGTTGTACTTGAACTCTCGGCTTGATTTAAGTCCATGTTGGATGGTTTTGTAAAAACTGTCTGCTAGCAGATTTTGGTATTGATTAGCAGAATTTCTCCTCCTCGTACTAGCCTAATCTGCAATCATATGCGAGTTGTGCTCTTGTTTGTCCAATTATAAGGTAATTTTCAATGCAATTGCTTGCACTTGCCAATTTATAGCATGCAAAATTTTGAAAATTTGAATGTCGCTTAATCAGCTGTGAGTTGGTCGATTTCTTGCTTTTTTCGACTGTTTGCTTGATTTTTTCCAGGCCACTCTTCTCGATTTGTGCTCGCTTTTCGGTGCACTTCTTTGGCTTTGCTTTTCAGCTTTTGATTTGCTCGTTTTGGTGTTGTTTGGTGGACGTGTATTTTTTTTGCTTTTCTGGGTTTTCTGGCACTTCCAGCGAGTTCCTTTTTATTTTTCCCTAATTATTTATGAAAAATTTAAAATTTTATAAATTTTGTGATTTTTTACGCTTTTTGGAGAAAGTTTTGATTTTTTTTTTTAACGGTAATTTTTAAAATTTTTGTGATTTTTTGAAGATTTTATAATTTTTTTAATCAATTTTTGCTTTTTTAAATAATTTTTCGTGACTTTTTGAGTTTTTATTAATTTTTCGGCTTTATTTGTGAATTTTTTATTTTTTTAGAGTTTTATGTGTTTTTTATGAGTTTTTTACAGTGTTCGTGAGTTTTCTATGGAATTTTTGAAATTTTTACAAATTTTATAAGAGTTTTGTTTTTTTGTGAATTTTTCTATGTGTTTTCTTTTTTTAAATCAATGTTGATTTTTTATGAGGTTTTTATTTTTTATTGGATTTTTAAAAATCCTTTTATTTTTATTTTTAATGAATTTTTTAAACTCTTTTTTATTTTTTATTTTTTATGAGATTTTTGATTTTATAATCCTCTTTTTAATTTTTCGTTTTGATTTGATTTTTTATTTTTTATTTTTTTGAAATTTTCTGATATTTTTTATGAATTTTCAAAGAGGTTTTTATTTTTATGAGGGTTTTCTCTTTTTTTTGTATTTTAATTTTTTGGTTTTTTAAATGGCCCTTGTTTTTTTTTTAATTATGGGATTTTTAAATTGAAATTAACACAAGGAAAGAAACTTACCATGCTTACCTCACTTAGAGCATGGTCACGCGAGGCTTAGTTAGAACTAAGCCCCGACAGCCTCTGACAGGTGCTCAACGTGGCCACCGTCGGCAGCAGGTAGAGAGAGGAACAGCAAGTCGCAAGCAGAAGAGAGAGACCTGGCGCTGACCGGCAGTGGGTGGGTAAGTTTGTGTGACTATGCCTTTTTAGGCATAGTTAGCTTACGAAGCCGGTGAATACCTGAGAAAAGCTGACTCGCGTCAGACATTGCCGGCTCAGCTTACGGAAAACTAAGCTTCGCGTGACCATAGCCTTACCTGCAAGTTGGCAGCCGGAAACGTTGACGAGGTGAGGTGGCAGCGAGCGCACGTGCGGGGCAGGGTGAGTCGGGCTGGCCCCTTTGCAGGCGTCGAAGGCGCGTGGACAGTGAGGTTGACCAATGGGGCGGCGCGTTCGCAGAGAAGTAAAGGTGAGGGCCTGGCGGGACAGTGACGAGAGAGAGAGAGAGAGAGAGAGAGAGAGAGAGAGAGAGAGAGAGAGAGAGAGAGAGAGAGAGAGAGAGAGAGAGAGAGAGAGAGAGAGAGAGAGAGAGAGAGAGAGAGAGAGAGAAGCTTAGTGTGTGTGTGTGTGTGTGTGTGTGGGTGACTCCAAAAAGAGGGGAAGGTGCACGCGCGTGGGTGGGGCAGCGGGGGAAAGAGAGAGGAGAGAGAGAAAGTGAGTGAGTTAATGAAAGAGAGAGAAAAAGAGGGAGAAGAGAGAGACAGAGAGAAGGACAAAGAGAAATAAGAGGGGGAGACAGAGAGGGTTAGTAAGAGAAAAAGGGAGAGAGTGGAGAGAGAGAATAAGAGTGTGTGTGTGTGTGAGAGATGCCATTCACGCGCCAACCAAAGCAAACTCGAATTTCTTCCTGTTTTTTGGTCAAAATTTGAAGCTTTTGTCGATAATTAGACTAAAACTTGTGAAAATTTCTTGGTTTTCTTGAAGGCAAGCTCAAAATCTAACTGGGATTTTAGGATTTCAGCCGGTTAAAATACATTGGACCCGAGGAACAGAGAATAAGGGGGAGAGAGAGAGAGAGAGAGAGAGAGAGAGAGAGAGAGAGAGAGAGAGAGAGAGAGAGAGAGAGAGAGAGTGAGTGGATGGGTTTACGCAGACGGAAAGAAGAGGAAGAGAATTTTGAAGCCGACAAGCAATCGTATGGATCTAGTCGACGAAGATGTTTTCTGCGCCGCAAGGCATGGTGTCGAGCTCGAAACCGGCCTTCTCTTATTTATTTTTTTTTTCAAATTTCCAAGAAGCGCCAAAAATGGCCGAAAATTCGGCAAAAATCACCAGAAAATCCTAAAATTTGCCAAAAAATTCCCGGAAAATTCTAAAAACCTTAAAAAATCATCGTAATTCACAATCAAGCATTTTCGACACGCAAAAGCACACCGAAAATAGCAGATTTTATCAAAAACACGATTTGCGACACAATCGTCAACCCGACCCCCGGAAATAGCAAAACGTTTAAAACTCAGCCACGAAGGGCACAAATGCAAACAAAATGATGCCATAAATACGCACACACAAAATAGCTCGTATAGATCATCCAAAAATTAGCAAAAAATTGCCAAAAATTATCCAAAAAATACCCAAAAAAATTCTACAAATTCTCCACACATTGGAAAATAGTGCAGTCAATTATCAATAAAATCAAAACTAGGCAATTAAATCGGCAAAATTATAGACAAAATTAGGTCAAAAATTGACGCAATTAGAGTGTGTAAATCCCTGTTTTGAGCACAAAAATGCATAATTTAATCATTACACACATCATTTTTATGCAATCAAAACATTGAATTAACCATGCAAATTAAACACTTTTTTAGGCACACACATACACTAAAAAATTGGTAGTTTTTACCAATCTTTAGGTGCGCACACAAAAGGGTTAAACTCGTCGGATTTGCAATGTGACTTCACAAATCAATAGATAGGCATGAGCACAACACAAATCAACCATTACACTTGAAAAATCATAATGCACACATTGATTTCTAGGTGCTCAAACATGGGAAAAATAGTGCACACACACCTAAAATTAGTATACACACACTCAATTAGAATGCACACACACTTGATTTTAGTGCACACACACACCTAAAATTAACCATCCAAGCATGCAATTAACTCAATTAGGCACCCAATAAGCGACACACATTCATCAATTAGCAATTGAAACTTATCAAATTCATGCCCCGCCAATTCTTAAAAATTTTGGCATTACGCGACGATGTGAAAACGAAAAATCGTAAAATTTTCAATCCACATTGCATTACATTACATTGCATCAACATAACATAGCATTACATTGCATCACATTACATTGCATCATGGTGGGATATCTACACAATTCTACACATCTCTAGATTCTAGGGAGGTTGAGGATACCACGTTAATTACCTTTCCGTTGAAGATCAATTGAATGGTCGAATGCTCCAATCCTTCATAGCACATTAGTAAGTTAGAAAAATTAGTCAAATTAGCAAGGGGTTAGTGAGAAAGTTAGTGAGAAATTAGAGTGTGTAAACACACAATTGGCAAGATATGGTCACACATTAGGGAATTATGAACACACAAGTGAAATTAGTAGTGAAAGTAGTGAGGGAACGCATTCGTTTATGCCACAATTACACTAGTGTAGGCCATCGTCCCGGGCAACGGCGCCAAATGCTAGGAGTTTCATCGTTGCAATAGCTCCAATGACCAACAAAATTATCAATCCGGAGGGATGAGCTATCCAGCTAGGGCATGGAAACACTCACACGGTTAGTGAGCTAATCGTGGCAACACAAATGGTTAACTCTATGAGGTGAGCTTCTCGGCCTATGGAGGAGCAAAGCCGCAATGAAGGGCAATCTCCATATCCACTTCTCTTCACCTCTAATCAACCCAATCACACACACTACGATTGCAAGACACACACAACACTAATCCTATCATGCGACACACTAATCGCAAGCACACACACATAGATCTATCGAACACCACACTCCAATCAAACTTACATGCACACACAAGCAAAAGAGGGCAATCACACAAGATTAGAGCGGGATTAACCACTAATTAGTTAAGATCTAGTTAATCTAAGCATCATCTGCAATCATGAGAAGTAAGAGAGAGGCATAGTGAGAGAGAATGAATCATTGATTAGTGTTAATCAAGTCTCATGAGCAAGGAGAAGCTCAAGGACTCCATAGCCACACACCTCAAGAGCTCTCACCAAAGATTGCTCTCAACAAATGACTTGAGAACCCTAATTTCTTTTACACACTGCCTTATATACCTAGGTTAAAAATATGCAATGTCCGGGCGCCCAAGGCCTTTAGGGCTCACCACTTACTGAATCTACTACCTAGGCACAGTAAGTGACCTATTCTTTACAACTTGGAACTCCCATTGAGCCCGTAATACATTAAAATATTACAATGGCTTGAAATAAATCGGAAATTTACAATACATGACCATTTTGGAAAAACGTGAAAAATGTGTAACTCTAATATTTACGGCTTCTTTGCATTCATCCTTGATGTGCATTCGTACGTCTTCGGTCTTTAGCAGCTTCTGTTAACTGACGTTGACTCAGTTAACAGTTAAACAGCAATGCTACCTAATGGAGCTTAAAGACCTTAGGTTTAGCTTCATTAAAGACCTCCAAAAGTTAGTGTTAAAAGGTCCTTTGACCTTATGGAAGCTATGGCTGACCTTGAGGTGAAAACCCTATCCAAGCATGAGGTGCTTGTCGGCTTGCTAACTAAAGTGCTTAAATGTTTGTGGGAACCTTGCCCAAAGCTTGAAGCGATTTTTATGCTTAAAATGACTAAGGTCCTTCAAGTGTTCAATTCAAAGATAAACTCTCAAGAGGCATCAACGATTTCTATGCTTGATTGACTAAGTGCTTGAAGTATTCGATTCAAACAAAATGACTTAAGAACCATAAAAGACACATGTTCAAATGATCTTCCACATGTGGCCCTCATGATGTGCTTTAATTCTATTGGATAGGTTTTAAAGGGGTTCAATGAGAATTTAGATGCATAAAAATAAATAACTAAGTTCTTTCTCTCAAAGAGGAAAAAGAGGACACGTGTCCAAATGAAATAATTAAATAATACAAGTGAGAGAGCGAGAGAGAGGTGGACCAAGCATGAGATGGGAGGTATACTCTCTCTCCACACACACACACACACACACACACACACACACACACACATTCTCTCATTGTGTGGAGTGCAAAGTGCAAGAGCTTCATCTCCTTCTCTAAGCTTGTTGAGAAGTGGAGAGCCTACACCAACACTCTTGGCTTTGGAATGCAAATCCAACCAAGAGCCATGCTTCAATGCTTAAGCTTGCCATCTTCTTCATCTTCATTACTATGCTATTATTCTATGCTAAGCAAGAAGAGTAATGATAAGTGAGGAACTATTTCTTTTTCCTATGGATGATTCTTCTTCCTCTTTTCTACCCTCATTCCCCGCTAGCTCTCTCCACCTTCAAAGGTGTTTGAAGCCTTGGGCTTGAGGCTTGGGATAGTTAATGATTTTTGCAAAGTTTATGGTATGCTTGTGATTCATGAATCTTTCCATCTTCATTGCATCATGTAGGTCACAAGGAACATAAAGATTGTATTGTATCAAGTCTCTCTTGATGGAAGAATCTATAATACAA
The DNA here is from genome assembly GCF_014529385.1 of Adiantum capillus-veneris. Classification (NCBI taxonomy): domain Eukaryota; kingdom Viridiplantae; phylum Streptophyta; class Polypodiopsida; order Polypodiales; family Pteridaceae; genus Adiantum; species Adiantum capillus-veneris. Next base: position 119,175,720 of record NC_140959.1, on the reverse strand, counting down.
ACGCCTTTTGGAGGGGGACCACGGCTCCAAGTAAATCCGGTCATCAACTATTGTCATGTTCTCTAATACTCTCTCTCTTGCAAAAGTATTGTTCATGCCAAGTTAATTAAGTACTATGTTTATGTTGCTATCATCAATTAAGTTCACCCTCTATGTTCTCAAAGTAATCTCACAAAAATGCTCACTCTAATTCCATTATTCTCAGAGTTCATAGGCCATTTCCATTACATTGGTATCACAGCATTTTGTTAGGAAATATGACGTAGCTAAGTGGATAATTGTGTAGATTACTTAATGGAGGGAGATAATTTTCACACAGAAGAGATTATAGAGTAGAGAGAGAGAGTACACACGATATACGTGATTCGCCCAATGTGGGCTATGTCCACGGGAAAGCAGCCACTCAATGGCTTTAGTACGTCAAAACAAGAAGTAGATTACAAAGGGATTATACCCTTTTGGAGCTCCCACCTTGCTCCACTCTCACCACCTCACATCAACTTCACAATGCACCACAATGCTTCACAATCCGTGTTTGTGTGTAGAAGAGGCCTCCTTTTATAGGCCAAAAGGGTTGCCCTCTCTCATGAGAGGCAGCCATTTGTAGCCGCCCTTGTGTAGATAAGTCCAAATCGGACCCTCCAATCCGCCCATGTGTGGACGCCCTTGAGAAGAAAAGTCCTCCTTTGAAATCGGCCACCGGCCAGTCGTTTTTCGACCACTTTTTGACCGTCGTCCGGCCATAATATTCTGGCAAAAAGGAATATTCCAGCTAAAATTTTGGTTTTCGGTGAGTGATTTTTCTTCACGCATGATGGCTTCTCCTCATAACGGGGGCCTTACAAATGTGCATTTTTAATACAAAAAATTACAAGGGGTAAATCAAGCTCCATACTTAACAATCTCCCACTTGGAGACTGATCTCCACACCAAACCTATGACTCCTTTCCATCCTGCCTTCTTATTCTTGAAAACCAATTGAAGATAAGAAAAAGCTTAACTTTTCCTAGTTGACCACCTTTGTAAACATGTCTGCAGGATTTTCACTTGTATGCACCTTTCCTAACTTTAGTTGTCCCTCTTCCAAAAGAGTGTGTATGAAGTGATATCTCACCTCAATGTGCTTTGTCCTTGAATGAAAGGCTGAATTCTTCGCAAGATGGGTAGCGCTTTGGCTATCACTGTGCAAGACACAATTGTCTTGTTTGAATCCAAGCTCTTCTAAGAATCTGTGAAGCCACAGAATTCCTTTGCTTACCTCTATCATTGCTATATACTTTGCTTCCATGGTAGAAAGTCAGACCACTTTCTGCAACTTTGAAGCCCAGTTGCCTCCAATCGTGAAGACATAGCCAGTAGTGATCCTTTGAGTATCTTTGTCACCTGCCATATCTCCATCAGCATACCCTTCCAGAAAAATATCATTTCCTCCAAAATACAAAGTATTTTTTGTTGTCCCTTTTAGATACCTAAGTATCCACTTCACAGCTTGTCAGTGCTCTTTACCTGGGTTGTCCATGAACCTACTTACAACTCCCATTGCATGTGCAATGTCTGTCCTTGTCCAGACCATAGCATACATAAGAGAACCTATCGTTGCAGCATATGGAACTTTAGACATATATGCTATCTCCTCTTGTGTCTTTGGACACATTTACTTAGTTAGTTTAAAATGACGAGCCAAAGGTGTAGAAACCGATTTTGCATCTTGCATTGCAAACCTTTCTAGTACCTTCTTGATGTAATCCTCTTGAGATAGATTTATCGTTTGCTTCATCCTATCCCTTGATATCTTCATACCAAGTATCTTCTTTGCAGTACCTAAATCTTTCATTGAAAAAGATTTAAACAGTTCTTCTTTTAGGTCTTTGATGTCCTACAGGTTAGCACTTGCAATCAGCATGTCATCAACATACTACATTAGGATTTTGAACTTCCCATCTCCCAAATTCTTTGTGTAGACTCAATGATCTGAGTTGCACCTTCTGAATCCATGATCAAGCATCCATCAATCGAAATTCAAGTACCATTGTCTTGATGCTTGCTTTAAACCATACAAGCTCTTATTTAATCTGCAAACCATTTTCTCCTTACCGTTTACTTCATACCCCTTTGGTTGAAGCATGTAAATTTCCTCCTCTAAGTCACAGTGAGGGAATGCCGTATTTACATCCATTTGCTCAAGATTTGGACCATGAGCAACCACAAGGCTTAAGACAAGCCTAATTGAGTTCATTTTTACAGCAGGAGAAAATATTTCATTGAATTCAATGCCTTTCTTTTGAGAAAACCCTTTTACCACAAGCCTGGACTTGTACCTTTTCTCCACCTTCTTCTTCCTTCAGCTTATACACCCATTTGTTTTGCAATGCTCGCTTATCTTTAGGCAGCTCAACCAAATCCCATGTTTGGTTGCAATGTAGTGAGTCCATCTCCACTTGCATGCTCTTCATCCATTCTTCTTTGGATTCATGATGCATAGCTTCTCCGCATGATTCTGGATCTCCTGAATTTGAGAGATCAAGAGATGGTTGAAGGAAGGAACATACCTCTCTGGAGGTCTACTTGCTCTTGTGGATCTTCGGGGAATAGGTTGAGGCTCCTCATTTTGTTGACATTGTTGCACGTTATCACTGTTTGCACTCCTTGAGTCTTCACTATCCTCAAGCTCCATGTACTCATCACCTGTTTCTTTTGCTTGTTTTCTTTCCAAGTAATCTTTGTACATATTTTGTTCGTTGAAAATTACATCCCTACTTCTAAAGATATTACCACCTTCAGGATTCCATAGGCGATACCCAAAGTCGCCTTCTCCATAGCCAATGAAGAAATACTTTTTGGACTTTGCATCTAGCTTTGACCTTAGGCTTCTATCTATGTGCATGAAAGTCTCACACCCAAACACTTTGAGAAATGCATAATTCACTGGTTTAATTGTCCATGCCTCTTTTGGAACTCCCCCATCCAATGTCGTTGAGGGTGACCGATTGATTAAGTACATAGACGTACTTACAGCTTGTGCCCAAAGCTCAATTGGTAAGTCTGCATGTAGCCGCATGCTTCGGGCTCACTTCATGATTATCTTGTTCATCCTTTCAAAAATCCCATTTTGTTGAGGTGTCCTTGGAGTTGTCCTTTGCCTTCAAATGCCATTGCTAGCACAAAAGCTTTCAAAAGCTTGGTTGCAATATGCACCTCCATTGTCGAATCTGACACCTTAGTACCTGTTTCATTCTCCACAAAGGCTTTCCACCTTTGAAATATGAAAAACACATCGGATTTATTCTTCATTACATAAACCCATGTTTTCCTAGTCACATCATCTATGAATGTTACATAGTACAATGAGCCACCAAGTGATGGTGTACTTGCAGGACCCCAAACATCAGAATGAACCAGCTCAAGTTTTTTATTTTTTCTTTCATTTCCTGATCTTTAAAATTTTACTCTCTTTTTCTACCATAAACACAATCTTCAGAGAACTCTAAGTCCACTTCTTTCAAACCTAGTAGAAGCTTCTTTGTTTGAAGGATTTGCATTCCTTCGGCAATCATATACCCAAGCCGGTAGTGCCACATGACACTGTCGACTTCTGTAGTTGCTACACAAGCTGAAGATTGTGAGCTGACAATACACAAGTAAAGTGTACCAACCTTTTCTCCTTTGGCAACCATCAAAGATCCCTTTGAGATCTTCCACCGTTTGTTTCCGTATGCAATGTTGTGACCTTCATCATCCAATTACTGTAGATATCAAATTCTTGTGAAGAGAAAGAACATGCCTAACATCTTTAAGCTTCCGTTCATTTTTATTAGCAGTTTTGACACAAACTGTACCTTTGCCGAAAATTTCACAAGCTTCATCATCTCCCAAGTATACATACCCAAAATTACCTTTGGTGTAATCTTGGAAATGTTGCTTGTGTAGTGTCGCACGGAATGAAGCCCTGGAATCTACTATCCAGGAATTAGACACATTGTCTAATGATGAATTAGAGAATCTTGCTCTACTTTACCTGCCACATTGGCCATCGATGTTGGCTTGTTGTCTTGGGACTCCGACTCATTCTTCTTCTTGGACCAGCAATCCTTCTTGACGTGGCCCTTCTTGCCGCAATTCCAACATTCAAGAACTGACTTTGTGTGTGACTTGCTCCGCCTTGAGCGATCGCGACCCTTTTGGTTTTTGAACCTCTCCTTAGGCCTTCCTCTTGTTTCCACTGACAGTGCAGTACTTGATGATTCTCCTGTGCTTCTCCTTTGCATTTTCTCGCTTAGGAGAACACCCACAACATCATCAAACTTAAGAGTATTTGTGCCAGAGATAGAATTACTTACAGCCATCACAAAATTGTCCCAACTATCCGGTAGAGAAGATAGAATAAGGAGAGCTCGCACTTCATCATCAAAATTGATTTTCACCGATCGAAGTTGACTTATGTTGGTGTTAAAATCATTTAGGTGTTCTACAATTGCACCATTCTCTACCATCTTTAGATTGAACAAGCGCTTCATGAGAAATACCTTATTGGATGTCAATGGTTTCTTGTAGAGATCGTCAAGTGACTTCATCAAGTCCTCCGTGGTCTTTATCTCTGAAACTTTGACGGCCACCGTTGATGCCAAGCTTAACCGCATTGCTCCCAGTGCCTTTCGATCAAGGATAATAAATGCTTCATCTGCCATTGTTGTGGGCTTCTGTGCAAGGCTGCCAAGTGGAAAATAAAAGTCCTTCTGGTAGAGATAGTCTTCAATCTGCATTTTCTAGTGTTGGTAGTTCTTGTTGTTGAACTTCTCGATCTTGAGCTTCCCTTCCTCCACCTTTACTCCCACTCAATTCAAGGAATCCTTTCCTTGAGATACTTTAGCTACCAGCAAACCTTGCTCTAATACCAGTTGTTAGGAAATATGACATAGCTAAGTAGATAATTGAGTAGGTTACTTAATGGAAGGAGATAATTTTCACACACAAGAGATTATAGAGTAGAGAGAGAGAGAGAGATAGAGAGAGAGAGTAAACACGATATATGTGGTTCACTCAATGTGAGCTACGTCCACGAGAAAGTAGCCACTCAATGGCTCTAGTACTTCAAAACAAGAAGTAGATTACTACCCTTTTGGAGCTCTCACCTTGCTTCACTCTCACCACCTTACATCAACTTCACAATGCTTCACAATCCCATTTTGTGTGTAGAAGAGGCCTCCTTTTATAGGCCAAAAGGGTTGCCCTCTCTCATGAGAGGTAGCCATGTGTAGCCGCCCTTGTGTAGATAAGTCCAAATCGGACTCCTCCAATCCGCCCATGTGTGGCTGCCCTTGAGAAGAAAAGTCCTCCTTTGAAATTGTCCACCGGACATTGACTTCCAACCACCGGCCATCGGTCATTGACTACCGACCAACCGGCCAACCGGCTAGTCGTTTTCCGACCACTTTCCGACCGTTGTCCCCGACCATAATATTCCAACAAAAAGGAATAGTCTGGTTAAAATTTTGGTTTCTTGCGAGTGATTTTTCTTCATGCACAATGGCTTCTCCTCAGAACGGGGCCCCTACAAATGTGCATCTTTTATACAAAAAATTACAAGGTTGGTAAATCAGGCTCCATACTTAACACATTTGGTTTCTATTTTCTTGCTTAAGAAGAGAGGTCCTTAAGTAGCCTATTAATGGTTTCTTTTGTTAATTATATTAGGGTAAGTGGGTCTAGGATCTACTAATTGTTTTGTTGAGCCCACTATGTGGGACATGGTGCACACCTCAGGAGCTTTGGTCTTAATAATGGGGTCTTTTGAGACTTGCCTACGGTTTTACCATTATTGAACCATAAGAAGTCCAAAAGGAGCTATTCCTCGGCAATTTTGCTATGTTAGACCCACCCTACTACTCTCTATAATTAACCAATTTAAGTCGTGGGTGGATGTAGATACTTAAGTGCTTATTTTCAAAGGCTAAGAGGAGTAGCAACTAAGATTTTGAATTGCCAAAAAATACACTAAGTAAACACATAAATATATTTAGCACGGCTAACAATAACCAAGACAGTAGAATGAACATTGACACCTTTGATTTTTCACATGAAGGTGCTAATGATGATGCCCCCATTTTTATCAATTATATTGTTATTAAGTTGCATGAAGCTATGGGCAACCCTACTTTGCAAGCCAAAGTTACTCAACAACTTCGTGCTTATGGGATTTCCCTTGCTCTCCAAGAGGAGAGAGAGAGCTTAGGAGGCCTCTTGATGAGACCCCCAAAAGAAGACTCTCTCCCATACGAGAGGAGGAATACAAAGAGCAAGAAAGCAATGAATCCCTAAGTTCCTCTGAAGATGTGGCTCCACGAAGACGGCGGTCTAGATGATTGCCAACTCCTCCCATGAGGAAACGGTCAATGCACACTCCTTCTCCTTGTCACTATGATAGGGAAGAGAGGAAACAAAGGAAGAAAAGGTCAAGAAAGAGGTCACCCTATTCTCCTTCTTCTTCACCTTACTCCTCTCCCGATGAAAGCTATGGCTATTCTCCTAGAGAGTACAAGAGGGGAGGACATTGCAAATCATACCCTGCATGGCGAAGATCAGAAAAGCTCAAGAAGTTTAAAGAGGGAGAAAAGAGTATCTCTTTTCTCACCTATGATGGCACCTTTGGTGCCACCAACAAAGTATTGGCATTCATCCAAAAATTTGATGCGGCCTTTGGAGACGAGGGCTTCACAGAGTCCTCCAAGCTATGCCATGTAGCTATGCACTTCTAGAAATTGGCTCGTCAATGGTGGACTAGCCTTCATGGCAATGGGTGAAGCCCCAAAGAAATGGAAAACTCTAGAAGTTTCCATCATGAAGCAATTCCTTGCAAAGGACAAATTTGGTCTTTATGAATATCTAGTCATGCCTTTTGGCTTGACCAATTCACCTACCACATTCAATCATTTGATGGAGAAAATATTTAGACCCTACCGCAAGTTCACTGGAGTGTTCTTTGATGATATCATCATCTACTCCAAGTCCCTGAAGGAACACGAGCAACATCTCCAAGTGATTTTTCAAGTATTGAGGGAGAACAAGCTTTTTCTCAACCAAAAGAAAAGAAATGTTTTCCTTCAAGAGATTCAATACTTAGGTCATATTATTTCTCAAGATGCTATCCGTATGAATCCATCAAAGTTAAAGGTAATAAAAGCATGGCCTAATCCAAGGAATTTACATAAACTAAGAAGCTTTATTGGTTTGTGTGCATACTATAGACGCTTCATAGCAAAATTTTCTCAAATAGCAGGGCCATTACATGACTTAACAAAGAAGAACATTAAGTACTCATGCACTGCTAAGGAGCAAAATGCTTTTGACAAGCTCAAAGAGAAGCTTACCTCTCAATGAGTCCTCATGCTTCCAGATCTCTCAAATCCATTTGAGGTCCAATGTGATGCTTGTGGTGACTGCCTTGGAGCAGTCTTGCTTCAAGAAGGGCATGACATAGCATATGAGAGCCGAAGGCTCAATACGGATGAACGGGTCTTGGGGATTTACGAGAAAGAGCTTTTAGCTATTCTACATGCCCTAGACACATGGAAGCACTATTTATTGGGGACTCCATTCATTTTACAAACGGACGACCAAAGTCTCAAGTACTGCATGACGCAAACCAAGCTTTTCGACAAACAAATGAGGTGGGCAACTTTTCTTTTGCAATTTTATTTTCATGTTGCTCACATTGCAGGTAAGCACAATCAAGTTGCCAATACACTTTCACAAAAACCAAAAGTCAATGCGGTGTCTATAGCAACTCATAATGATCTATCTTCTATGATAGATGAGTTTGCTACTGACCTTGACTTTAAAGATGTAATGTCAGCCCTTGCTTTGGGGAAGAAAGAGGAACCATCTTGCCTTCTCCATGGAAATAGGCCATGTGTTACCCACTCCCTTCATGAGAAAGTCATGTATGAATCCCATGCTCCTCCCTATGCGGGGCATAGAGTCGTTCAACCTACTCTTCAAGGAGTAGAGAGGTACTTCTATTGGCCTACCATGAAAGTGGACATAAAAGAGTATGTTTCAAAATGTGTGGCATGCCAAAATACTAAGTATGATAGAGGGAAGAAACCTGGATTACTCCAGCCATTGCCAACCCTTAATTCACCATGAGAGAGTATATCCATGGATTTTTATCTTTGGATTACCAAAGTCTATCCATGGGAATATGGGAATATAGACAATAGCTGACAGGTTTAGCAAGCAAGCACACTTTATTCCTGTCAAAAAGACTATTAAGGCACACCAAATGGCAGCCATCTTCATATCTCATATTTTCAAACACCATGGATTACAAACATCCATCATGTCAAATAGAGAACCTAGAATGACCAGTAATTTTTAGAAAGGTCTCTTTGGAAATTTAGGTACAAAATTGAATTTCTCTTTGGCCTATCACCCACAAATGGATGGCCAAAGTGAGATATCCAATCTTACGATACTCGCTCTAATAAAGACTTATGTTACAGAAGTAGATCAATGATCACAATGGGAGAAGTACTTACCCCTTGTAGAGTATGAGTACAATAATACTATCCATACTACTACGGGGAAAGCACCTTTTGAGATCATAGAGGGAAGACCTAAAAGTCCCTTGCTACTCAAAGTACATGGGAAGATCTTCGCTGCTAATGAGTATAGCCGTGACCTACAAGAATCTTTTCAAAACGTTAAGGAGGCTGTATCCATCTCTCAACAAAAGCAAAAGACTGTTGTTGACAAACACAAAAGGGCCTTAACATTCAAAGAAAATGATTGGGTCTTACTTAAGTTTCCCAAGGCTTGAATGAGGTAAACAATGGGCAAAAATCCTATAGGTCATCAAAAGTATTATGCTAAATTAGCAAAAGGATACTATGGTCCTTTCCAAATCTTGAAGCCAATCAATGACATGGTTTATCAACTCAAGTTTCCCAACCATTGGCTCATACAAAATTCTTTTCATGTGAGCCTACTTAAGCCCTACAAAGGAGAGAAACCAAGAGAACCAATTATTGAAGACCCTCCAAAAATTAAAGACCAAGAAGAGGTGCTACAACGTGAAGCTATCCTTGAGCATGAAGACAAGGTACTACGGAATGGTAAGATTATCTGACAGTATCTTATTAAGTTCAAAAACTATCCTTTTGAAGATGCTAGATGGATGCAAGGAATATAGCTTAAGGATAGTATGAACCTTATCAATGCTTACAATGATGCACTAGAGTAAGCAAATGTAAATGCTTTCTAAATGGACAATGTTTTTCTTATAAGACTAATCTTTTTTGTGCACAAATTTAAGTAGTATGCACGCTTAGAATCATGTTTGTGATGACGACGTCACTCAAACACCAAGTAGAATTTGGCACTCTACTTTGGGAGATTATATGGACTGAAGAGCAGACACGCTTGCGGTAGGTACGTCTTCCAAGCACCAAATGGACTGGTCATCCATTCTGGAATGATGTCGCGGGGTGAAAAGGGATCCTCTACCCGCTAAGAAACGTAGACTAATGACTAAGACTTTATCTCTTCTATCTCATAGTCGAGGACGACTATGATTTCAAGAGAGAGGTAATGTCATAAAATCTAATATCTAACCAACCCAAATGATTTTCTCATATTAAAATGGTCATTTAATGTGGGAAAATAAATGGGAACAAGGGTTAGAATATAGACATGTACTTATGCATTTGTCTCAACATGGAGCCAAGGTTAAACGGGTCCAAATGAGAGATGGTATGTTAAAGAGAAATGCTACCTAATGAAGCTTAAAGACCTTAGGGTTAACTTCATTAAATACCTCCAAAAGTTAGTGTTAAAAAATCCTTTGACCTTAGGCAAGCCTTGAGGTGGGAAACATATCCAAGCATGAGGTGCTTGTCGGCTTGCTAACTAAAGTGCTTAAAATGTTTGTGGGAACCTTTCCCAAAGCTTGAGGTGATTTTTATGCTTAAAATGACTAAGGTCCTTGAAGTGTTCAATCAAAGAGAGGCATTAACGGTTTCCATGCTTGATTGACTAAGTGCTTGAAGTATTCAACTCAAACAAAATGACTTGAGAAGCATAAAAGACACATGTTCAAATGATCCTCCATATGTGGCCCTCATGATGTGCTTGAATCCTATCGGATAGGTTTTGAAGGGGTCCCATGAGAATTTTAGATGCATAAAAATAAATAAATAATTTCTTTCTCTCAAAGAGGAAAAAGAGGACACATGTCCAAATGAAATAATTAAATAATACAAGTGAGAGAGAGAGAGAGAGAGAGAGAGAGAGAGAGAGAGAGAGAGAGAGAGAGAGAGGTGTGGACTAAGCATGAGAGGGGGGGTATACTCTCCCACACACACACACACACACACACACATTCTCTCATTGTGTGGAGGGCAAAGTGCAAGAGCTCCATCTCCTTCTCCAAGCTTGTTGAGAAGTGGAGAGCCTACGCCAACACTCTTGGTTATAGACTGCAACTCCAACCAAGAGCCATGCTTCAATGCTTAAGCTTGCCATCTTCTTCATCTTCATTGCTATGCTATTATGCTATGCTGATCAAGAAGAGTGATGATAAGTGAAGAACTATTTCTTTCTCCTATGGATGATTCTTCTTCCTCTTCCCTACCCTCATTCTCCGCTAGCTCTCTCCATCGTTGAAGGTGTTTGAGGCCTTAGGACTAAGGCTTGGGATAAAATTTAATATTTTTTGCAAAGTTTATGTATGCTTGTGATGCATGAAGCTTTCCATCTGCATTGCATCACCTAGGTCACAAGGAGCAAAATGATTGTATTGTGTCAAGTCTCTCTTGATGGGAGAATCTATAATACAAACGCCTTTTGGAGGGGGGACCGGCTCCAAGTAAATCCGGTCCTCAACTATTGTCAAGTTCTCCAATACTCTCTCTCTCTTTGAAAAATTATTGTTCATGACAAGTTAATTAAGTACTATGTTTATGTTGCTACCATCAATTAAGTTCACCCTCTATGTTCTCAAAGTAATCTCACAAAAATGCTCACTCTAATTCTCTTAATTCCACTATTCTCAAAGTTTATAGGCCATTCCATTACACCTATGGCCATGGGCATCCTGCAGTTCAAGGCTCTGGAATGTGAATAAGACTTTGAGAGAAAGAAGTTTTTATTTGGTGGCTAATTAATAAAATCTTCTCAAAATGCGGAGTGTAGCTTGCACCAGCCTCTCACTGTCTCCACTATCTCCAAGTCTTCCAGGTCCTCGTTGTTGTGCCCAGATGGGCAATACTTTTGCAAGGCCATGCAACCCATCCATAGCTGCAAGGATTTGTATCCACGTCGAGGGGAAGTCCATCCTTTTTTATGCAGTATATAGATAGATAAAGTTTTTATAAGAGAAAAGGGGCCACCAAATTATGTTTTTGGCCATTTATTTTGCAAAAAAATGGAAAAAATGCAATTTATACATATGCGATCAAATTTCAAAATAGTTGCAACCAAAGAACCTCTCAATAATTCAAAAAGACAAAAATAGAAAAACATGATGAGGGTAACTTATGAGGAGGACGAGCAAGTCTGAATGCATAATACAGCTTTCAGCCTCTTACCACCAAACTGTCATTGCTTTTCCCCTAGCACTTCATGCCCCCAGTCCTTGCTGTCTTTCTATTGTGGCTTTTCCCTTTCCCCCTTCTCTTTTGGCGAGAAGGGCGATGGAATTGCATGAGGCTCTGTGTGATGGAATCGTGCATAGGGGAGCTCTACCTCAATTGTTCTTGCCCTCACTTAGGCTTTGGAGGTAATGACCCTGTAAACTTTGTCCCTAGCCCCCTATTTTAGAATAGACCATTGATGCAGAATAAATCTCTTAATCTTGGAGGACCCTCACTTGCTAACCCACCATTCTATGTCATGAGTGGTGGACCTTCCTATTCATCAATGGTTGTTATGCCAACCTCTAGCACAGTTGCAAATGGAGGTTCTATTGGAGGCAATCATTTCTCACCGATTCAAAATGCCATGGGTCAAATATCTCTTGTCTATACAGATGGAAGACCTCAAAGTATGTACTTTGTCTTCTACCATTAACACTAGAGTGGTTAAGCTCATCCACAAGAGGGGAGAAAAGGAGGACCTAGGCAATTGGAGGCCCATTACCTGTCTGACTTCAATCTATAAGATCTTTGCCCTTTCTCTAGCTAGGAGAATTAGTCCCATAATGGACCAGGTTATTCTTCCTGAGAAAAAAGGCTTTATTAGAGGCAAATTCATTTTGGACTCCATCATTACTATTTGGGAAGTTGTTGAATTTTCTCAAGAGAGTGGTTAGGACTTTGTCTCCTTTTAAAATAGATTTTGATAAAGCTTATGATAGGATATAGTGGATTTCATTTTTCATTGATATGGGTTTTGGTAAGAAATTCATCAAATTTTTTCATGTCTTATTTGGTAATGCGAAATCCAAAATAGCTATCAATGGTGACCTCATAGATTTTTTCCCCTAACCAACTCAATTTGACAAGGTTGCCCCATTCCGTCCTTTTGTATGATATCTATTCAGATGCTCTTGGCTGGCTCATCCAAGATGCTATGCAAAGAGGAATATTAAAAGGCATTGCTATACCTAATGGCATTAAAGATCTATGTTTGCAACAGTATGTAGATGACACCAATGCCATGTTGAGATATGATCAATAATATATATCATCTTTTGGGGAATGTTCAGAAACTTTTTGTGTGGCCACTGGTTTATTCATAAACCACTCCAAAACTGGTTACAAGAGTTCAACAGAGGTTGTTCCTCATATAATTGTAGATGCAAATTTTATAGGTGTTTACATACTAGGGATCCCAATGGGATTTGAAGTCTCCTTATCCAAAGATGGGAGGTGATATTGGCTAAATTTAGACATAAGGTTCAAGTGGCAAAGCCATAGTCCCTCCCTAGCGTCTAGAGCTTTGTGCTTAGCCATTTTATCCTTCTAGGAGTGATCTACTTCCTCTCTTGTTGGCCCCAACTAAATATCAAATTCAGAAAGTTTATGCTCTGGGCAGCCATTTCTTGTGGGGAGGAAATGATAGTCACCACAAAGCACCCAAGGTCTCCTGGGCCACCTGCCAATTGCCTAAAGTTAAAGGAGGACTTGGCATTCTCAACCTAGACCTTATAGCTACTCGGATGCCAGCAAAATGGATTATGAGAGATTCTAGCTCTACTAATTATTAGGCACTCCTTATCAAGAGGGATTGTAATAAGTTTAGATTGCAAAGCTATAAATCTTGGACCAACATGGATTTATAGGAATATTATTATCTCTCCTCTCCATATTAAACATTATGGCTCGTCTGTTGTATGTAGGTTCTGGAGAGCTTGGAACACTGTCAAGGGCTCATGGTCTCCCTCTATTTTCTTTTTACAAATAACTATTTATGTCTCATGTTTCATTCCTCTTAGACAAGATATTTTTTTATTCATTTCAAACTACAGCTAGGAATTAGGGCACACAAGTGCTTTAAAGTAGGCATCAATTGCTGGGGAGATCTATTCCTCAATAATAGGATATAGAATGAAGATGAATTGTGTAGAAATTCAACATCATTATGACTAATTCTAGATGGTGTATGGACAGAACAAAGGAGAGTTTTTAAAGTTAAATTAACCCACAAGACCACCTTGAGGCACAAAACTTTGTAGTACATTAGCTCTGAGATATGCACACAGTCCAAGGTGGTGGGTGGTGTAGAGGATAGCATGAAGAAGAAGCTAAAAAGAAAATGGAAAGTCCAATGGAGTTGCAATCTAGGCATATAGGTTTGAATACATATGGGCCTACCCATTGACCAATAAACATAGTTATTTTCTCTAGCTTATCATACACCAAGGTGTATGGTGTGGTCAAAGAGCTCTACAGATTAAAGTCAGCAATGGAATTTGTAAGAGATGCAAAGCCACTATAGAAGATGATCATCACCTCTTATACTCCTACCTTTCTAACCAACCAATTATGGTTATGCTAAGGAAGATTCACATCCAAGTCTCTAGACCTAATAGTACAGGACTTGCTACTTGGCCAATATATTCCATTATGGAATATTTTGAGGGAAAGCATCCTGTGGTACATATGGCTCCAAGGAAATTGTATTCTCTTCAATGGTACTGTCTACTTCTAGGGACTTTCTATACCCCGTGTAGGAGCAGTGTAGAGCTACAAACACACAACCTAACAAATGCAAACAAGCTCTACATCTACAAGGCGTTGTGTCACTGACCTCCTACAGTGCTGCCGCAAGGAACTCCGTGTGCGTGCAAAAAAGAAGAATCCATCGTGTTGCCACTCGTCGTGCTTGTCGATGCTCAATCGCTTTCTCTCTCTCTCTCTCTCTCTCTCTCTCTCTCTCTCTCTCTCTCTCTCTCTCTCTCTCTCTCTCTCTCTCTCTCTCTCTCTCTCTCTCTCTCTCTCTCTCTCTCTCTCTCTCTCTCTCTCTCTCTCTCTTAGACAGGCAAGAAGAGGTGAAGCCATAGCAAAGCTTGTGTGTTAAGAATCTCTTGAAAACTCTAGTTTACAGCCTTATCTAGGGCTTGTCGTCCTTTTCACATACGGGCGCCCATATTTTGTCAGTCAGTGCTAAATGGGTATCGTGTGTCTTTCATCGGTGATCACCATCCTTTTACTATAAACCTCCTGGACCGACAATCCCGGCCCATGACTAAACATATGCACAAAACAATAATGGTAGCATCATGGGTTAACATGTCCCCCATTCCTTATCTTGATTCCATCCTCAGAAGCTAGTGAGGTGAAGCTCAATCTTTGAGGTGGTAGAGCATCTGGGATAGATTGTCTACACAACAAATTCACCCCGTGAAAGTATGCAAGCGGAACTATATGGCAATAAAGCATGAGGGAAATATAAATTACATGAGGACATGAGTAATTGCAAAGAATTATGAAATGCTACACTGCCATTAAGGACGAATAAATTACTCTTTGATGAAATTAATCAATAAAGAGTTTTGGGCTTATGGATGAATCTATCAATTAGGTAGGTATGGCTAAGGTTTAAACAACTACTCTCGATGAGTGAAGCTAGGAAGATTATCTAAATGCAAGATTCCCCAATTGTGCCTTTCAGCTTTGATTAGCCAACTAACTCTCACAACTTCAAACAAGAGCTTGATTTTTTCACTTTAACCTTAATGGAAGTCTTTTTCCATGTCTTTTTTATTCAAAATTATTTGTTGTGTGTGCTTATTTTGTATGTCCGGAGCTTTTTGATTTTCAAACAAAAGCACCCACACTAGGAACCTCGAGGGCTCTAGTATCATAGACAATACATGTGAGTGAGGTACCAAATCAAGCCTAGATTTTTCTTCCAGCTTAAGATTTTACCTTTGTAGTACTTTTTCTTTTTGCTTCCATGTCCTTTGTATTCTCAGTAGTGTCTTTCATTGTTGAAGTGAGCAAGCTTCTCTATGCCTAAAACACTCCTAAGGTCTCAAACACGCATAATTTTACCAACAAGGACTAGTGGTCAAGTAAATGAATTAACCTAAAGTCACGACCTCCTAACCTCAAGGCTCATCCATAAGACTAAACTCTAGTTCATCAACCTAAGCAAAGACAAATTTATATAGCTATAATGGCAGATAACAAAACATAACTAAATGCACTTAATCAAACCATGAAAAACCACAATCAACAATTATAAATATCAACCAGCATGAAGCATGGAAAGTAGTACACCTGGAGGTATGAAGTTTCTCATTTCATCAAAGCAGATGTCCTCAGCCATGTGGATGGAGATCCATATAAGTTCTACATGCATTATACCTCTAGGAGGCATGTCAATGTGAAAAGACCAAAACTCCTGGAAAACAAGCCAAAACAAAATCTAAACCCCTAACCGACCTATTTGTTATCACTTATGGAATCAAGGAAAGAGAAAATTATATAGACGAGGTGGCATCCCTAAGGCTAGGCCTCTATCCTCATCATCTAGATAAACAAAATCATTCTCAGTGAGGCCAGTCTTTCTCATATTATTCATCATCTTCATGTGCACATATGTTAATCAAGAACCTCTCTATGCCACTGGAGAAACATTCGTTACTGGGTACGGATTACTAGTAGTCCATAGACATATTAGCCCTTCTAACTCCTCAAAAATATTCTCACTCGAGTCTCTCTAACAAATCCCATTTACAAGAAAGTACAGGGTAGCATATGTGAAACACTTGAGAAAAATAAAAAGGGTACCTTTCATAAAAAGTAGAAGCATGTGCCTCTGATGAACTAGCCATCATCTCTGAAAACACAAATAGATTTGGTTAGGTCTCTAAAACATGAGGTTTGTTTCTTGTTCTGTTGATGTGACATGGTTCATTCGGACTATGTATTGGGTCCGATAGGGTGCACTCTCATTGCTAGTCGCTCTTGCTCATTTATAGTTTTCATCCTCTTTGTTGGTTTTTGAATTTGGTTTGCTTTAGTATAAGACTATATATATACATTCCCTAAGATTTGGAAGTTAAGGGGTCTGGGAGGAAGGTTAAGAGGGAAGCAATTGAATAACAATTGCTAGTAAGTACTCCCCCTTTCCTTGGGTAGATCATACCTTTTGAAAAGTTGTCATCCCCTTTTGAAACCAACCGTTCCAAGTTGTAATGGGTGAAGATTTTGACCAATGGGATTTTTCCATGAATTTGAACATTTTACAATCATTAACTTGGTGACCGTACCTACCACATGCATTGCAATTCCCATTGAATTTTACTCTAAATGTAGGGCATTCACTAGTGCTATGTGGACCAAAGAAAATTGAGCATGATTATGGCTACGGCTTTCTTGAATGGCCTTGGTGAGATCCACTAAAGTCATCTCATATATATTTGGCTCTTTAGCAATAGGCTTTATGATCATTGGATCATGCCCAAATGCTTACGAGCTAGTAGATTTAGGCTCAATAGACAATCTTTCTCCTTGAATCATTAAATTGTCCTCCAATTGGTAGTGACTGCTTCCTAAGTGGTGATACCCCTAATGACTAAGCCATTATAGATATGCTCATGTCGTAGTCCCCTAATGAATCTATTGAGAAATTGGTTATTATTGAAGAGCTCATTTGGATTACAACGAGAATTCAAATGCTTCAAGCAACTAATACTAAGTCTCTCACTGACTCCCTTTCCTCTCATTGGGCTTTCAGGATATGAAATGCTACAGCCCAAAGCACACCTTCTCGTATATACTCCTTTAGAAACAATCTTTGAAGAGTAGGGTATATCGTTTTCTCTTCCATCCTTAAGGTCATATACCAATCCCCATTTCCCACTCAAAGTCAGGCTTAAAGCATTGCTCTTATATAGTTTGTTGTGTTCTCCTAGGAAATTCCATATTTATTCAAATACTTCAATATGCTTTCTAGCATCCCCGTCCCCACTGTATTTTTGTGTGAGCTTGGCCACTTGTACTGCCTTACTTTTAGGCTCTCTATCGGGCGTGTTACACATATTTTCAGCAATAGATTGAGCGATAGCTTGAGAAAATGTTTCCAAGTCACCCAAGTGGGCAGGTATAGTGGGGACAGGTGCTCTCGGGACTGCATGTAAAATAGGGGTTGGCATTGGGTTAGGCATACGGGTGATCCTCGGGTCCCAAGCTGGGTACAATGATGTTGTGCCATGTGGTGGCCCAAAGTTCATATGTGTGGCCCTACGCATAGCAGACATAGGATATGGCATGTTAATTGTCATAATAACTAATATCTAATTCTTCTAAATGATTTTCTCATGTTAAATTGATCATTTAATATGGGGAAGTACCATGGGAGAAAAGGCTAGAATATTGGTTAGGCTGGCAGACCGGTCACAGTTGGGATCCAAAAGGAGTGAAAATAGGAATCCAAAGGGAGGCCATTTGCAAAAGAGCAATGTGCATCAATGGGCTTCAAAGACCCTAAGGTTCAGCCCATTAAGACTTCCAAAATGCTAAGGTTCCAAAATTAAATGAAATCTCCAATGATCAAACCTGATCAGGGAAAATTGGATGCTTGTGGGAAGACGCAAAAGTCTTCCCACATCCCTATTAAGGAGGGGGCGAGCCATTTTTGTAGGGGATGAGAGAGAAACCCGCACACACTCTTCCAAGCTCCCTTTACACAAAGGGCATAGTGGACACATGTCAGCTTCCTAGCCCAGTTGCCCCCAAGGTGCATTCAAATCCTATTGGATGGCCATAGAGGTGGACCAATGAGAATTAGGCTAGAGTAAATTTATTTTAATTCATTTAAAAAAACTTGATAAAAGAACCAATAGAACTTAAGCTCTCTAGACAACTATTGGACAATCTCCCAAGGGGTCCAATGAGCATTCAGCAGTCCAATGGCTTGCCTGATTCCTATTGACTAGAAGACTAAGAGGTTTGAATGAGAGTTTAATTGCATTATTTAAATAGCTAAAGCTCTCACAAAAGGGGAAAGGGGGACACATGACACAAGGCTATCACTTATGCTTCTTAATTGTCATTGGCTAAGCTTTGCAGGGGCCAATAAGATGCCATCATGAGAAAATAGCAAGAAGGGTCGACCAAGAGAGAGAGGGGGCTGATTTTTGCAGGATTATCACACACACACTCACATAAGCTCATGTGTAAAGAAAGAAGACTATCTCATTCCCAAGCTTAAGTGGAAAGCTCATCATCTACTCCAAGCTTGTGAGAAGGGAGGCCTACACCAACAACTCTTGGCTTTGTGATGCAAATCCAACCAAGAGCCAAGCTCCAATGCATGCTCATCTCCTCTACCATGGTAATTACTAAGCTATTAAGAGTGATTATGTGAGGAGAAACACTTCTTTCTCATAAGAATACTCCTTCTTCCTCTTGATCTACTCTCAAGAGTGATTATGTGAGGAGAAACACTTCTTTCTCGTAAGAATACTCCTTCTTCCTCTTGATCTACTCTCATACCCCGCTAGCTCTCACCATCTTCGAAGGTGTGTGAGGTCTTGGGTCTGAGACCGTGAGGGAATTGATGTTGTGTTTTCAAGTGTAAGCTTGGTGCTTGAAGATTCCATCTTCATTGCACCAGCAAGTTATTGAGGTAACACAAAAGTATTGTATTGTAAAATGTCTCCCTTGATGGGGAAACCTATAATACAAAGCCTTTTGGAGGGGGGACCGGATCCATGTAAATCCGATCCTCAACTATTGTTAATAGCTTAATTTCTCTCTCTTTTTGAAGTAATGTCCATGCCTATCTAACTAGGTGTTATGCTTTTGTTGCTCTCTCCATCCAAGTACTCTTGCTATGCTCATTAGGAATCTATTCTTAATGAAATGCTCACTATGTCTATGTTATTTTCCGCTACACACAAGTTACTAGACCATTATATTTTACATTGGTATCAAAGCACAAGGTTTCTCTTTTCTTGCTGAAGAAGAGAGGTCCTCTCATGAAAATAAGAGGGCATCACCGTCGAGAGCTATGGTCTTAATAGTGGAGTCCTACGGGGCTTGCCTATAGCTTAACTACTATTGAGCTATTAGAAGCTTAACAGGAGCCGGTGTTGTTTTGGTGGTGAAAGACTCTCTCTTCTATTCCTTGCAATTAATGATATTTGAGCCACAGGTACAGGAGCTTGAGTGCTTTTCTACAGGGGTTAAGAGGAGTAGCAACTAGGGCTTGATGTGCCAAAGTACACTTAAAAGTTTTACACCTAAAAGTTGTTAGAATGGCTGACGATAGTAAAGAGAGTGAAATTAATGTTGATAGCTTTTATTATGCTAATGCACAGGCTACTAATGATGTCCCTATGCTTGTTAATTACCTTGTTACTAGGCTTCAACAAGCCATGGGCAATCCATCCCTCCAAAGTGAAGCGCAATGGAAGCTACGTGCTCATGGGATTCTCCAAACTCCCCACCAAGAATATAGAGTACCTAGGAAGCCTCCTTGTGAGACTTCCAAAAGAGGCCTCTCTCCGATAAGGGAATAAGAAGAGGATCCATACAAAGGGCTCAAAAATCTACTACTTGACGATGCATCTCCTTCCCAAAGGAGAACTCAAGTTTCAATTTAGAGCCCCCACCAAAAGAATGAGAAATAAGTGAGTCTCCTGCCACCTCGACGGAGATGGCTCCACGAAGAGGGTGGGCAAAATGCTCTCCAACACCCCCTAAACGGAGAAGACCATCCCAGACTTCTCTACACCATAATTCAAAGAGGGACGACAGAAAATAAGAGAAGAAAAAGGCAAGAAAGAGGTCACCCTCTTCTCCATCTTCTTCATCCTCTTCCTCTTATGAAGAAAGTGATGGTGCAGACAAGGAGGAACAAGGGAAGAAAAAGGCAATAAATAGGTTACCCTCTTCTCCATACTCCTCAAATTCTTCCTCTTCTCAAGAAAGTGATGGTGCAGCTCTTAAACCACCTAAAAGAAGAAGCCATAGGAAATCCTATGCTGCATGGAAGAGGTCGTCCAAGCTCAAAAAGTTCAAAGAGGGAGGAAAGAACATCTCTATCCTTACCTACGATGGCACCTTTGGTGCTACAAACGAAGTCTTGGCCTTCATCCAACAATTCGATGCGGCGTTTGGAGATGAGGGCTTCACGGAGTCCTCTAAGCTACACCATGTAGCTATGCATTTTCAAAAGTCCACCAGGCAATGGTGGTCTAGCCTATGAGCAAACAATGAAGCTCCACAAACATGGAAAGCTTTAAGAGCTTCCATCATGAAGCAGCTTTTGGCTACCAATGCCAAAGACAAAGTACTCACCGAATGGCGAAGCTTGAAGCTCTCTCCCTATGAATCTATTCAAAAATGTGTAGACAAGTTTTGGGATTTACATCTCAAAGCCATTGTCTTCAAAAAGATGGATTTTGGAGAGCAAAAACAACAATTTTGTGCGGGTTTAACTGTAGATATGACGGAGTATGTCAACTCGCAAAGGCCACGCATCATATCTGCAGTCATAAACCGTACCATGGTGGCTTCACAAATCAATTTCCAACAAGGGGCTAAGACAAATCTTAAGGCCGTGGAGAACAAGGACTGTAATAGCAAGCCTAAGGGGAAGGACCATGTCCAAAAGTCTCCCAACAGCAACACCAACAACAACAAAGCTAAGGAGAAGGGAGTTTATAAAGGCAAAAATAAACTCTCTCCTTAAGAGCTTGAGCATTATCGTAAAGATAACCGTTGTTTCAAGTGCGGGGAGCAAGGGCATGCTTATCATGCTTGTCCCCACAAGAATACACAAAATGAGCCTCCTAGAGCTACCTTGGTCGAAATCCAAGAAGAGGATGCTCACCACAAAGGATCTCCTCTATGTCATGCTTGGGGAAAGGTAAGAGAACATGATGCTTTTATTCTCTTTGACCCTGGTTCTACTCACAATTTCATATCCATAGAGTTGGCCACCAAGCTAGGCATCCAAGCCTATGAGATGGGAGATGTCCTACCTACTAATGGTGCTTCAAGGGGCAAGAAGCCTCATTCACTCCCTTAATTGGGAAATTGAGGCTCCATGTCCAAAGCTATGTGGACAAGGAGGACTTCTTTATCTCTCCTCTCAAGCACGGGGATGTAATCCTAGGGGCATCATGGTTCGATCGCATGGCTACCAATGTTAAATTCCTTGAAAGGCAAATCTACTTTAAGTTCAAGGAAAAATATTTGTACATAGATGCTAAGGAGTTGGGTAACACCATACCTATTGTACATACGCAAGCTTTCAATAAGTCAATAAAGATCTCAATTTCCGTGTACATGATTTTTGTTAAAGATTATCAAAATGAACCTAATGCTTTAGCAAAAGATATAAACAATAACAAGGAATAAGAGTTATCCAATTTTCACAAGGGATTTCAAGATGTTTTTATTGACGACGTCCCTTGTGAACTACCTCCTAAACAAGGCAATGATGACCATGCAATTGAACTTCTTCCAGGAAGTTCACCGCCTAATAAACCTCCTTATAGAGTTTCCCAAGCTCAACAAGAGGAGATTATGCGGCAAGTGCATGAGTTAGTTGAGAATGGTATGGTTAGGCCTAGCTCATCTCCATTTTGTTCACCCGTGTTATTAGTGCAAAAGAAAGACGGCACATATCGTATGTGTGTCGACTAGAGAGCACTAAATAGGATCACTATCAACAATAGGTTTCCCGTTCCATGAATAGAAGACCTATTTGATAAGCTACAAGGGTTCAGTAGGATTGACCTAAAAAGTGGCTACCATCAAATTGTTGGAATTAGGGTTGCAGAGAAACGCACACAGCTTGGAGAAGACGAAGGAATCTCAAGGCACACAATAGAGAGTGTGTTACTTAGTGTGCAATGGAAAGATAGATAGCTCTAGAGTGATGGGCGTATATACAATGCTCGAGGGGAAAAACCTCCTAAAGAGGGAAAAAATGCCCCGGCGGCTCTAGTGTGTTCACACACATCACTAACACATGTATATGGTAACAAATCCCCCCTGGAGTGATGCGGTGAACGAGAGCTGGCACATGAGTAAAGGGAAGTGCCATGCCCTGAGGACATGATTAGTCCACAAAGGGGAATAAGCCCAAAGCTTTGCGGAAAGCTTCAAGATTCTCATGACACAATGCCTTTGTGAAAAGATCTGCAAGGTTGTCTTGTGTTGGCACATAAGCCAAGCTGATCTCTCCTGCTGAGAGCCTCTCCCTGACATAGTGGTAATGCACCTCAATGTGCTTTGTGCAAGCATGAAAAACTGGGTTTCTTGCAACTGCCAATGTGCTCTGACTATCAGTGTAGATAGTGTTGGCAGTGTCCTATCCAACACCCAAATCAGCCATATGGCGTCTGAGCCATACACACTCAATCGTAGCTATGAAGACTGCCCTGTACTCAGCCTCACAACTCGAAGTGGCCACAGTAGGTTGCTTCTTGCTCAACCATGATATACATGAACTGCCAAGCATGAAACAAAAACCACTTGTGGACACTTGTGTGTCAAAACAACCAGCCCAATCTGAGTCCGAAAAAGCATGTAAGTCTGGCGGCAATAATCCCCCCTTGGGATAAAACAAACCAAGATGTAAAGTGCCACTAAGGTAGCGGAAAATCCTCTTGACAGCCTACCAATGCTTAGAGCCTGGGCTATGCATAAATCTGCTGACCTGTGTGACTGCAAATTGAATATCTTGCCTCGTGTTACATATATAAATGAGGCAGCCAACAACAGTTTGGTAAAGAGTGACATCCGCAAGATCGCCAGCATCATGTAGACTCAACTTCAAACCTGTTTCCATGGGAGTGGCAATAGGTTTGCAATCCTCAAGTCCAAACTTACATAGCAATGTCTCTATGTAACTTTTCTGACACAAGGCAATACCACCATCACACTGCTTAAATTGTATACCCAAGTAATGATGCAACAGCCCCAAATCTTTCATCTTGAAAGTAGCATTCAAATCAGCCTTAAATTTAGCAATATGTCTCTCATTTGGTCCAGTGATCAGCAAATCATCAACATAAAGAACCACACTGAGAAGTACATCACCCTCACGCTTTACATACAATGTGCTTTCTGTTGGACTGTTACAAAAGCCTCGTTTAACCAAATGAGTGTCAGCTTTCTCATACCAAGCACGAGGAGATTGCTTCAACCCATACAAAGCCTTCTTACATCTGCACACTTTGTTCTCTTGTCCTTTTATGACAAAACTGCGAGGCTGCATTACATAAACTTCCTCAAATATGTCACCATTTAAGAAAGCAGTAACAATGTCTGATTGATGTACATCCCAACCAAAATGAGCTGCCAATGCACATAGAAAACGCACTGTAGTCATACGACAAGTGGGAGCAAAAGTCTCTTCATAATCTATGCCTTTTTGTTGTGTATAACCCTTTGCAAAAAGTCAAGCCTTATGGCGATCGATCTCACCATCCGGCTTGCGTTTCAACTTGTAAACCCACTTTGTACCAATGGCCTTTTTGCCAGGAGGCAAATCACATAAAGTCCATGCGTCATTTTCTATAAGTGCATCATATTTTGATTGCATGGCAGCCATCCAATTTTTTGAATTTTGTGCTTCATCAAAAGAGAGAGGTTCCTCACCATCATGTAAGCTAGACACAACCAAAGCATAACAATCTGATGCATAAGATGCATGGCGAGAGCTTGAATGAGTACGACTAGACAAAGGTGCATCCAATTTACTGTCATGCAAAGTGTGCACCAGCCATTTTGGCATACCTCTAGCCTGCTCATTTTCAACCCTTTCCTCATCAAGTACATCATGTACATCTGCATCAGTAATAGGCTGATCTGTAACATTTTCAAAAACCCCCATACGTTGTACATTTGCCTCATTGGAAGTTACATTCATATTTCCACCACTGAAAAGAGGCAACAGTGTCATAAATGTCCTGTGAGCTTACATTACTGTCTCTAGTGCATGACAGCAAGGGCTGAACAGAATCTTCCACAAACACTACATCTCGTGAAACCAGAATACACTTTGTTTGCAGAATCACTATAACCAACAAAAACACATTTGACAGCCTTATCATCCAATTTTTTGCGCTGTGTTTGTGGCACCAAAGCATATGCCAAACAGCCAAAAACACGCATGTGCTCAATAGAAGGCTTTCTATCATGCCATGCTTCATATGGAGTAATAGACTGCAAATCTTTCGTAGGACACCTGTTAAGTACATAAGTGGCACACATGATGGCCTCAAGCCAAAAAGAATGCGGCAAAGCTTAACTTTTGACCATACATTGTGCCATTTCCGTAAGTGACCTGTTTTTCCTCTCAGCAACACCATTTTGTTGATGTGTATAAGGCACTGTACATTGGTGTTTTATCCCACAACTAGCCATAAATGCATTAAATTCATGAGACATATACTTCCCCCCTCGATCGGAGCAGAGGGTGCCCATAGTACATTTTGAGACATTTTCAGCCATAGCCAGAAATTTTTTGAAGCACATAAAAACTTCGAACTTTGCTTTAAGCGGAAATACCCATGCATGCCTGGAGTAATCATCAATGAAAGTCACAAAGTACAGGTAATTGCCCAAGGACAGAGTTTGCATGGGCCCACAAACATCACTATGCACAACCTGCAACCTGCATGTGGCCCGAACTGAACCATCCTTTGGAGACTTAGAACGCTACATCTTACCTAAAATACAGCCTTCACAAACATGTTTTACAAGTGCTTCAAGAGGCGGCAAAGAAGCAACCATATCAAATTTCTACAAATGCAGCAAACTGGCAAAATTCAGATGACCAAAACGTGCATGCCAAAGTTTTGCATCTGAAATAGCCCTTAAATCTGCAACAACATTTGCAAAATTTTGTCCACACTTGTCATACAAAGTGAGCTTATACAACCCACAGCACAAAAGGCCAGATGCAACAATTTCATCACCAAAACTGAGATCATGAATTGTACATCTGTCATCCACAAATTTGACTACAAGTCCAAGTCTAGCAAGTGTGCATACAAACAAGAGATTCTTCTTGATCCTAGGTACATAAAGTGCATTAACAAGTGTGAAGGAACTGCCATTTGCAGCAGTAAGCACAATCTTTCAAACTCCCTGAACCCGATAAGACGCATTGTTGGCAGAAGTGTCTGAATTCCCATGAGGGACAGACTCAAGAGAGGTAAACAATTCACGATGTGAGGTAATGTGCTTTGTAGCACCACTGTCGAAATACCACACATGTGATGATTTGCAGTAATTGATAAGCATGCATCATGGACAGCATGATTGTAAGTGCACTCTGTGCTAAAGCCCATTCTACATCGACATCAGTATCACAGTCTCCTTTCACAGAAGACTCAACAATGGCTGCATTTGTAGTGGAACCAGCATTTGCACTGGAACCACCCTCTTTCTTCTTAGCCTCTTTGGCCTTCAAGTTAGGACACGACTTGATCAAGTGATTATTAGCTTTACAATAATGGCAACGCATCTTCTTTTTTCCCTTATCACCAGAATTTTCAAACGAATTGTTGCCAGCAGAAGCATTAGGAACATAAGTTTTGCCACTCGCAGCAGAACCATAAGAAGTGGCCGCATTGTTGTTAACACCCTTTCTTTGAGAAGCAATAAAAGCCTGTTAAACTGCACGCTACCTAGTCCTGTTTTTTCTGGAAAGTGACTCTTGCAACAGCAATGTGCATAATGCATCAAACTTGACAACTTCAGGATTTCCTTGGGTCATAAGTCTCCAAGTACTAGCAAAAGTCTGGTAAGAATCTGGTAAGGCATCAAGAACAGTCTGCACAAGGGAACTGTCAAAAATAACTTCACCTGCAGAAATAAGTTTCTCATTGATATCCTTGACACCATCAAGAAAAGTGTCCATATCATCTTCCTCATGCATAATCTTTGACTCCAGCTCTTTACGCAGCAAAGCAATTTTAGCCTCATTGCGGCTTGCATAAAGACCTGCTAGAATATCCCAAGCCTGGGGATTTTGCTGAACGAATGTGAGGAACAATGGTGCGCTTCACAGACAACACAATCAATGCATGATCCTGAGCATCCTTTACATCCCAACAAGCTTGTTCTACCGTAGGCAAAACAACTCTAATAGCAGCAATCCTTGCAGCAAGACCTGCAACATCCTCAACATCGCCTACATCCTCAGAACCAGGACGTACATCAATGCCCTACACAATGTTCCAGATGCCCTTTGACACAAGAACGTGTTGCATCATATAAGCCCACATAGGGTAGTTGTCCTCATCCAACCTGTCCTCAGCAACAAACATCTTGAACACATCTTTGTTGTCAGCCATGGTAAATGATGCACCTGATGTGAAAACTGCCCGAAAATAGGAGAAACGGAGCGGGAACAATATGTGCTATATAGCACAAACCGTAGAAGACTATGAGACACCTGTTATGCAGAAAATGGCACTGACAGAAATTCTCCACAAAATGACAAAATAGCCTGTGCAGTACTACCTGTAGTGGAAATGGAGGCCGAAATGAGCCCGAATCAAAAATCTGAGCTAGGTCGACTGTCCTTTGTTCGTGAGAGCCAAAAATTTTGTCGACCTACGAACGCTTGCCAAAGCTCACTGAAATCGGAGAAAGTGAGCAGGCGTGTGCTGGAGCAGCTGGCGACTAAGCCCGAGAGGATGCAACCTGCTCTGATACCAATTGTTGGAATTAGGGTTGCAGAGAAACGCACACAGCTTGGAGAAGACGAAGGAAGCTCAAGGCACACAATAGAGAGTGTGTTACTTAGTTTGCAATGGAAAGATAGATAGCCCTAGAGTGATGGGCGCATATACAATGCTCAGGGGAAAAACCTCCTAAAGAGGGAAAAAATGCCCCGGCGGTCCTAGTGTGTTCACACACATCACTACCACATGTATATGGTAACACAAATAAGAATAGTTGATCAAGACATTGTAAAGACCGCATGTCACACTACGTTAATACATTGTCATGCCTTTTGGCTTGACCAATGCACCAGCCACATTTAACCGCTTGATGGAGAAGCTATCCAGGCCTCACCAAACCTTTACTGCAATGTTCTTTGATGATATAATCATCTACTCTAATTCATTAGACGAACACAAGCAATACCTCCAGGTAATATTTCAAGTCTTACAAGAGAATAAACTTTTTATATTAATCAAAAGAAAAGTGAGATTTTCTTACAAGAGATTCAGTATTTAGTCACATTATCTCTCAAGATGGCATACAAATGGATCCATCAAAGCTGGAGGTAATAAAAGGATGGCCTAATCCAAGGAATCTACATGAACTAAGAAACTTTATAGGTATGTGTGCATACTATATATGCTTCATAGAAAAATTCTCACAAATTGCGGGACCATTACATGACCTAACAAAGAAAAATGTAAGGTATACATGGTCTGCCAAGGAGAACAATGATTTTGAAAAGCTTAAAGAAAAGCTTATCTCTCAATTTGTGCTTACACTGCCGGATCTCTCAAAGGCATTTGAGGTCCAATGTGACGCTTGTGGTGATTGCCTTGGAGCTGTTTTGCTCCAAGAAGGGCACGCCATAGCCTATGAAAGTCGGAGGCTCAACCCAGTTGAGCAAGCTCTAGGCATATATGAAAACAAACTCCTCGCAGTTCTACATGCCTTAGACTCATGGAAGCACTATTTATTAGGGACTCCTTTCATTCTGTAGACGGATCACCAAAGCCTTAAGTACTTCATGACGCAGACCAAACTCTCTGACAAACAAATGAATTGGGAAAACTTCCTTTCGCAATTTCATTTTCATATTGCTCACATTGTTGGCAAGCATAATCAAGTAGCCGTGCACTCTCAAGACGGTCGAGAGTGAATGCGGTTTCCATAGCAACTCACAATGATCTATCTTCTATGATATTTGAGTATGCTATTGATCCCAATTTTAGAGATGTGAGTTTAGCCGGTGTACTAGGGAAGAAAGAAGAACCATTTACCTTACATGATGTTTATCTTCTCTATGGCAATAGACTATGCGTTACTAACTCACTACATGAGAAATTAATGTATGAATCTCATGTTCCTCCTTATGCGGGGCATAGAGGGATGCAGTCTACCCTAAAAGGAATAGAAACATATTTCTATTGGCTTGCCATGAAAGCAAACATACAAGAGTATGTTTCTAAATGTGTGGTATGCCAAAAGACAAAGTTTGATAGAGGGAAGCAACCTAGATTGCTTCAACCTTTGCCAAAACCTAATTAACCATGGGAGAGCATATCCATGGATTTTATCTTTGGATTGCCTAAGTCTATCCATGGGAATCCGGAAATATGGACGATAGTAAACAGGTTCAGTAAACAAGCTCATTTTATACCTGTCAAGTACCATGGCTTGCCAATGTCCATAGTGTCGGATAGAGATCCTAGAATGACCAGTAGTTTCTGGAAGGGTGTCTTTGAGAATTTAGGGAGAAGGCTAAACTTCTCTTCGGCCTATCACCCACAAACGTATGGCCAAAGTGAAATAGCTAACCTAACAATTCTTGATCTACTAAAAGCCTATGTAACGGAAGTAGATCAAAGGTCTCAATGGGAGAAGTACCTACCGTTAGTGGAGTATGCCAACAATAACACTATACATACCTTCACCGGAAAAGCACCTTTTGAGGTAATTGAGGGAAGATCTAAAAGTCCCCTACTACTTAAGATACACGGGAAGATCTTCGCTACAGATGAGTATAGCCAAGATTTACAAGAATCTTTCCAAAAGATTAAGGATGCTATCTCTATCTCACAGCAAAGGCAAAAGGTTGCTACTGATAAGCACAAAAGAGCTCAAGCCTTTAAACAAAATGATTGGGTCTTACTTAAATTTTCCAAGGCTTGATTAAGGCACACAACATGCAAGAATCCTACGGGACACCAAAAGTACTATGTTAAATTAGCAAAAAGGTACTCTGGTCCCTTCCAAATTCTTAGACCAATCAATGAGATGGCCTATCAACTAAAGTTGCCCAGTCATTGGTTCATACACAATGCTTTCCATGTGAGCCTACTAAAGCCTTACAAAGGAGAACACCTCAAGAACCAACTATTGAAGAGCCACTAGAGATCAAGGACCAAGAAGAGGTGTTGCAGCCCGAGTCCATTCTCCGACATGAAGACAAGGTATTGAGAGGCGGTAAGATTATCCGACGGCATCTTATTAAGTTTAAGAACTATCCTTTGAAGCTGCTAGATGGATGCAAGGCATAAAATTAAAGGATAACCTAAACCTTGCCAATGCTTACAATGCTTCCCTAGAGTAAGCAAATGTAACAATGTTTAAATGAACAAATTTTTTGTCTTATAAGACTCTCTTTTGCTTTATTGTACACAAATGTTAAGAAGTATGCATGCTTAGGATCATGTTTGCGGAGACGACGTCTGCCCAACACCAAGTAGAGCTTGTCACTCTACTTTGGAATATTGATACGGACTAATGTGCAGACATGCTTGCGACAACTAACACTCTCAAGCACCGAATGGACTAGTCATCCATTCTGGGATGATGTCGTAGGGTCAAATAGGGATCCTCTACCCGCTAGCAAACGGACTAATGACTAGGCTTTATCTTCTCTACGTCATAGTCGAGGATGACTATGATTTCAAGAGAGAGGTAATGTCATAAGAACTAATATCTAATTCTCCTAAATGATTTTCTCATGTTAAATTGATCATTTCATATGGGAAAGTACCAGGGGGGAAAAGGCTAGAATATTGGTTAGGCTGGTAGACCGGTCACAATAGGGATCCAAAGGGGGACCATCTTCAAAAGATCAATGTTTATCAATGGGCTTCAAACACCCTAAGGTTCAGCCCATTAAGACTTCCAGAATGCTAAGCCCGGGGCAGTCACTTATCAAAAGACCCCTATATCACGTGCGTTCAAGAGGTAATTAATAATACCCCAATATACATACTATACTTACACTGTGAGCCTATTTAAAAAACCCCCACCCCCCTCTGTATGTATAAATTTTTATACATTTTGGTCTTTTAATAATCCTCTCCGGTTAACTCACGTGATATAATACACATTCTAAAAAGTGACCGCCCCGGGATGCTAAGGTTCCAAAATTAAATGACATCTCCAATGGTCAAACCTCAAGGAAAATTGGATGCTTGTCCGAATACTCAAAAGTCTTCCCATGTCCCTATTAAGGAGGGGGCGAGCCATTTTTGTAGGGGATGAGAGAGAAATCCACACACACTCTTCCAAGGTCCCGTTACACAAAGGGCATAGTGGACACATGTCAGCTTCCTAGCCCAGTTGACCCCAAGGTGCATTCAAATCCTATTGGATGGCCATAGAAGTGGACCAATGAGAATAAGGCTAGAGTAAATTTAGTTTAATTCATTTAAAAACACTTGATAAAAGAACCAATAAAACTTAAGATCTCTAGAAGACTATTGGATAGTCTCCCAAGGGGTCCAATGAGCATTCAGCAGCCCAATGGCTTGTCTGATTCCTATTGGACAAAAGACTAAGAGGTTCAAGGAGAGTTAATTGCATTATTTAAATACCTAAAGCTCTCACAAAAGGGGAAAGGGAAACACATGTCCAAGGCTATCACCTATGCTTCTTAATTGTCATTGGCTAAGCTTTGCAGAGGCCAATAGGATGCCAGCATGAGCAAATAGCAAGAGGGGTCGACCAAGAGAGATTGGGAGCTGATTTTTGCAACTATTATCACACACACACACACACACACACACACACACACACTCACACAATCTCATGTGTGAAGAAAAGAAGACTATCTCCTTCTCAAGCTTTAATGGAAATCTCATCATCTACTCCAAGCTTGTGAGAAGGGAGGCCAACTCTTGGCTTTGTGATGCAAATCCAACCAAGAACCAAGCTCCAATGCATGCTCATCTCCTCTACCATGCTAATTACTAAGCTATGCTAAGCTATTAAGAGTGATTATGTGAGGAGAAATACTTGTTTCTCATAAGAATACTCCTTCCTCTCTATCTACTCTCATAACCCGCTAGCTCTCACCATCTTCGAAGGTGTCTGAGGTCTTGGGTCTGAGACTGTGAGGAAATTGATGTTGTGTTTTCAAGTGTAAGCTTGGTGCTTGAAGCTTCCATCTCCATTGCACTAGCAAGTTATTGAAGGAACACAAAGTATTGTATTGTAAAATGTCTTCCTTGATGGGGGAAACCTATAATACAAAGCCTTTTAGAGGGGGAACCGGCTCCATGTAAATCCGGTCCTCAAATGTTGTCAATAGCTTAATTTCTCTCTCTTTTTTAAGTATTGTTCATGCCTATCTAACTAGGTGTTATTCTTTTGTTTCTCTCTCCATCCAAGTACTCTTGCTATGCTCATTAGGAATCTGTTCTTAAAAATGAAATGCTCACTATGTCTATGTTATTTTTTGCTACATACAAGTTACTAGACCATTATATGTTACATTAATACTAGCTAGTATGGCCCCACTAGAATGAGCACTTGGATAGGGTGGTAGTGAAGTGTAGGCTGTCGAAAAAATCGGGGGTGTGGGTGCTACATGTATATGAGGGCCCATATAGGTACATATGATTGATGTACAGTTGTAGGTATTGTTGTAGGCATTGTGCTATTATGTAGCGGTGCTTTACTTATGAATGAGGTCCATGCATAGTAGCCATAGATTCTTCAAGGGAAAGATGAGCTAAATTTGGGAATGTGAAACTATTGCTTGTGGGTTCAGAGGATATCGAGACTCCAAGCAAAACAACATATAAAGGATCAATGGGATTCACTGAGGGAGTCTCCATTTGTGATAGGGTTGGTTGTTTGATCTTTCTCGTAACCAAGAATCTCATAGGACCTGTCAAAGGTATGTTAATTCCCTGGTCTTCCCTCCCTAACTGGACGGCACCATGGATGATACTACAGGTCATCCGTTCTCTAAACTTGTGGCCCTAAACATGGATTGTACCACCTCTAACCACCCCACAGGGTATGTTCAGCCTATGTACAGGTCGATCAACATCTCAGTTTGTAGGTCGTACTCCCAAATTTTTGCAAGAAATGTCCACTCTAAGCTTGGCGTGCTGGAGGTTCCCCTTGAAGTGGAAGCATTATGGCTCCCCATCGCCTGACCCTCCGTGACTGCTATCTTGATTTCTTGATTGGCATGGTTGTTGTCATAGGGGTCTTCGCTTTCATGGCTCACCTTTGTTCTAGCATTCGTAGGTTCTCAAATTCCCTCTCCCGCGTTGCTTGCATATATCGTTCGACCTCTTGCACTTAGGCAAGAATCCTATCATCGGGTAGTAGAACCTCAGGGGGTGATGGCTCAGTACGGTCTTTAATGAACGAAGTAGGTAGGA
Source organism: Adiantum capillus-veneris (assembly GCF_014529385.1). Lineage (NCBI taxonomy): Eukaryota > Viridiplantae > Streptophyta > Polypodiopsida > Polypodiales > Pteridaceae > Adiantum > Adiantum capillus-veneris. The sequence continues at coordinate 119,142,920 of NC_140959.1, read as the reverse complement.
TGTCAACATGGGAACCCTTAGGGAATACAAGGTCTACATGAGAAGTGAAAGGCAAATCTACCTCCCCATTGCCCTTGTTCGCTTAGCTAGTTGTGGGCTCCGAACGGGTGGCTCGACTAAAGGTCTCTTTTAAGCGGCTAAACATGCTAGACCCGTGCCATGGGGCAAAGGCATGCATGTCTTGACTTGACATTTTAGGATTTTGTGTAGGATATCCCTCCATGATGTCATAGTCAGAGGAAGAGTCACAAGATGCGATATGAGGGTCTTGAGTTGCACTGCCTTGGGTTCCAGCCGAAGGCCAGGAACCTAACGTGGGTGGGTAATTGGTTTCTGTACAATTCAAGGCACTCTCTAATGGACTGGACTCTATCACTCGTCCAAAGCGTAAATACATGTGAGGCACGTATCCCAAAAGCGTTGAGTGACGAGAAATCTAAGAGGTCTCGCCATTAGAGATTTTGGTCGTTTTACTTGGTTTTGTTTGTTTTGTAATTTATTTTTTTAACCCCTTTTATGTGCGTGAGACAAAAAAGGGGCTTGTGATAGCTCCAAACGAGTGTATCATTTAGAGGAATTTGGCATGCTTTACAGCACACGGTTTGGCTACCAAAGACTCTCATGACCCCCAACATAGTCGAATTCTAGTTGGGCCTTTAGGCAAAAGGAGGAAAGTCCAAGGAAGCTAGTGGAAGGAAAGGGTGATGCCTAAATCCCACATGCTTCCTTTTGATCTCTAGACTTGGGGTGTATATATAGCATGAGGTACTCTATTCCTTCACTTGAGAGGAAGCTATGGCGGTTATATCAAAGATCAAGACCGAGGCCGAGGCTAGGGGAATGATCCCGATCTCGATCATTCTTTTATTGAACTTTTTTTTTGTAAAAACTCTCTGGACATTTGCCTTTCTTCCTTTTTCCTTTTTCTGTTTTGTTCTTTGATTCAAAGATTGCAAAAATTGTGGAATTTTAGAATAATTGAAATGCAAAATTACCGAACTGCAGATTTGCACAAATGCAACAGAAATTCAGATTTGTAGAAATATAATACCTAGGCACACAGATCTAGAGCAAAATAAATTTTGACACAAAGTTTTAAAAAAACAACACAAATCTACAAAAACAACCACACACACACACACTCTTCCCAACTTTTCTATGTAAACAAAAGGAAATATTAACCTCAGCAATGTAGTATGCAGGCTATATGTAGAGCTTGGCGTAGAGAATTTCCTCGACAGCAGCGCCAAAAATTTCTACTTCTAGGGACTTGCTATACGTTGTGTACAAGCTGTAGGGCTACAAGCACACAACCTTATAGATGCAAACAAGCTCTACGACTACATGGTGGTGTGTCACTCACCTCCTACAGTGTTGCCGCACCAAGGGACTCCATGTGTGCGCAAAAAAGAAGAAGTTGCCGCCTCACCGCTCTTCCTTCTCCGTGTCGCCATACTCGTTGATGCTCTCTCTCTCTCTCTCTCTCTCTCTCTCTCTCTCTCTCTCTCTCTCTCTCTCTCTCTCTCTCTCTCTCTCTCTCTCTCTCTCTCTCTCTCTCACACACACACACACACACACACACACACACACACGCGCGCGCGCGCGCACGCGCGCTCATGGTCATGCTCACAGACATGCAAGAAAAATTCCCTTGAAAACCCTAGTTTATAGCCTTATCTAGGTCCTTCCGTCCTTCTCACATACGGGCGCTCATATTTTGTCAGTCACTGCTAAATGGGTCTCGTGCGTCTTTCATCGACGATCACCAGCCTTTTACTATAAACCTCTTGGATGGACAATCCTCGTCCATGACTAAACATATGCACAAAAGAATAATGGCGGCATCCTGGGATAACCCCCCCCCCCCCCCCCCCCCCCCCCCCCCCCCCCCCCCCCCCCCCCCCCCCCCCAAACCATCTCTAGCCTCAAGCAAGACTTAGCGAGCAGCCACAAACTTGTGTAATTTGACTATTGAAACCCTTGAAGATGTAACCTTTACTGAGCTTCAAAAAGCCACAAGATGGCAAAGATGGAGATCCATACTGCCCAAGTACTATTTTGTATCGAGGTTTAGGATGAGAGACCTCATTTGACTTAGATTCCTTTTGTATGGGGCTTACCTACCCGCTTCCCGTGTATTTTTTCTTTCTTTACAGCTTAATCTAATTCAACCTTTCTATAAAAAAAATTTAAAAAGAACACTTTCTTGATAACTCAAAAAGGGGCACGCTTTGCAGCCAATGGAAAGTCTATAAGGCTCACACACATTTTTCTTAATAAATCAAAAAGAAAGGGGAACAAGAGATCCCCATTATGTGCATAGCCAAAGGGTGTGAATACACACACATACACACAAATCTCATATTGGCTTTAAAGCTTCTAACATAGCACAAATCTCCTATTCTTTGCACATAATCCACCCAAAGCTTACACCATAGCCAAAAGCTTTGATTTTTTGGTTTTCAAGTGTATGCTCATGCACTGTTCATGCTACTAACAAGAACTTTGGTGGTGCTGGCATAAATTGCACGAACGCCATCAATATTGACTTTTACGATGGAATTGCTCTCTCCAAGGAGAGCGGGATGACTATTTCCATCATTTTTTGTGAGAAATAATAAAAAATTATTAATTAAGAAGAAATAATCAAAAAATCCAAAAATTTTGAAAAATGGATGACCATACAAGGAAAGCATGGGACTATTTGATGAATCAATGCAGAGATTAATTTATGACAATTATGTGGCTCATAATTGTGCATATATGGAAAACATTACACTGGAAGTAGAACCCAGTTGTTTTGAAGATTATATTCAAGGTGATAAATGGTGGAAAGCTATGGATGAGGAGATGGCTGCTCTTGATGCAAATGGAACATGGAGTTGGTACCATTACTTGAGGGAAAGACGTCATTGGATGTAAGTGGATTTACAAGATAAAGCACAATGCTACGGGTAGTGTGAGTAGGTACAAAGCAAAGCTTGCAGCCAATGGTTATGCACAAATGTATGGGATTGATTATGAGGAGACAGTTAACCCCATATCCAAGATCAATGGTTCCCATTTGTGTGTTTATTGCATTGGCTGCTATGGGCATTGAAACAAATGGATGTAAAGGATGCTTTCTTGAATGGAGACTTGGAAGAAGTTGTGTATATGGTGCAGCCTATGTGAATATGAGGCCAAGTGACCTTGTATGTAGGCTAAAGAAAGGAATTATATGGGTTGAGCAAGTACCTAGAGCTTGGTATGAGAGGATTGTGACATTCCTCATCTCTTTGGGTTTTGAGATATTTGATGCAGATCATTCATTGTATGTGTGGAAAAATGAAGCAAGAATTGTGGTGATATGCATTTATGTGGATGACTTGATTGTTGGAGGTGATAACATGGCTAAAGTAGACAGTGTACAAGCTCTACTTATCTAGGAGTTTGAGATGAAAGATTTGGAAGACTTGTGATATTCTTGGGCATTGAAATTGTCCACAAAGAAGAAGATGTATGAGTTTCACAAAGGCAATATGCTTTGGACATGTTGAAAAATTATAGTAGGTTAATTGTAAGCCTATTGCAATGCCCTTAGATCAAAATTTGAACTTCAAAAAAGATGTAGGTTAAGTGATCTAAAATGCTACCATGTATAGGAAGAGTAGTTTAATCTACTTGACTATCTCTTGTCCAAACTTGAGGTACACAATTGAATTGGTGAGTTAGTTTATGTAGTTTCTTAGGAGGCCACACTTGGATGTAGTGAGGTGCACATTGCACTATGTGCGTGATACTTTGGATTATGCACTCTTTTATAGGGTTGATGTTGAGTTTCAAATCTATGGTTACACATATGTAGATAGGGCTGGTAGCACATATGATCGCATGTTTACTAGAAAATTATGTTTTCACTTGGGAGTGATGCTATCACATGGAGCATCAAGAAGCAACCTATAGTTTCTCTATCAAGTATAGAGGTGATGTAGAGGTGGAAAGAGCTAGCCATGGCCTCAATGTAATGCATCAATGCACAACCTTTTGAACTACTCATTAGTCAAGAAATTGATGCTACTAGAGACTCCTAGTGATCATGAGTGTACGATAGGGTTAGCAAATGGTTATTACAAGACAATGTGGAATGCAATGCCTCTAGCCATGCAAGATTATCATGCTAGTCTTGACTTTCAAGTCATGCACCTAGCTAGAGTAGACATATATTTGGGTAGGGAATGGCTATTTACTTTAGGTCCCTCTTTGACTTGTAGCTATTTGCACAATACCCTATAGTTTTAACATGAAGGAAAAGTCATCAAATTGTAAGAAGACCATTGTGTCCCTCCAACCCCATTGATCTCCTCGATTGAGTTGTGTCATGTGTTCAAAAGAGACGACATTCATAAAGTATATGCTAGTTACATTATCCCTGATTCACTTTTTGTAGATGAAACTTGTTTGAATAGTGTTTCCGTAGATGAAACAAAGGGTAAAAAGTGCCTTGAATGAACCTCGTTTTCTGAGAAATCCGTTTGGTATGCATGTGAATTAACAAGAAATAATTCAAGGAAAGAGATAGGAACAACATATTAAAGTATGAAAATGCTTTAAAGAACTTACTAAATGAGTTTTTGGGATGTATTTACTAACTACTTGCCACATGGTTTTCCACCAACATGTGAGGTGGACCATAGGATTGAGGTGCTACCAAGGTCCAAATTGATAAGAAAACATGCTTATCATTTGAACAACTCTGAAGCACAATAAGTGAAGCAACAATTGACTAATTTTATGAAGAAATTGTTTATACGACTGAGTTATTCACCATGGCATCACCCATTCTCCTCGTAAAGCAGAAAGATGGGTTCATGCGGATGTGTGTGGACTATAGAGCTCTTAACCAAGTGATTGTTAAGGATAAAAAACATATGCCTCGTATGGATGATTTGTTTGATCAAATTCATGATGCAATATACTTTACAAAAATTGACTTGCAATCAAAGTATCATCAAGCCAAGATTAGGGAACAGGATGTCCCCAAGACAGCATTTATAACTTCTTTTGGACATTATGCATTCTTAGTCATGCCATTTGGATTGACCAATGCACCCAAAACATTTATGAAACTTATGGATCATGTCTTACATCCATAAGTAGGAAAATTCATTGTAATTTTCCTACACAACATACTTGGGTATAGTAGGTTGTGTTGCAAAAACTAGATACATCTTTGTCTAGTGTTTGAGTTGCTATGTAGATACACATTCTTTGCAAAGGAAAGTAAATATGAATTCTTTCCTTTAAAAAATCACTATTTGGGCCATATTAATCCGCCAAGGGAACGGGGAGGGAACATAGATGGAGCCTGAGAAAGTTGCAAATGTTCACTACCAAACAACCTTGAAAATTTTTCTTGGTATGTCAGGTTTTTATTGAGAATATGTAAAGGACTATGCAATGTTTGTAGCCTTTTTTGTTGACCAATTACGATCGACATCAAAATACCAACAACAAATCTTAGCAAAACTCCAAAATGGAAGTAGCTTTGTTACCAGTTTTAATTATTTTGGATCCTAATGAGCCATTCAACCTTGAGAAAAATGCTATTGAAGAGGCTTGTTAGGTTTTGTGCCTAATCTTGCACCATGGAACTCCCCTCTTAGTACATTAGACCCCAGATTCATTGTATTTTCTCACTAGAATTGCCTACCACTTTTAGTAGATGCTTGCATCATCTTCCCATGATACACACACCCATGGAGAAGCATGAACGACCAAGAAGCTATTTGGATTGATCTATACTCACTCCATCATCCATGATGTCACCCAAAGCCCCCTCTACATGCCTATATAATGGCTCACTATGTACTTGATTTGCTAGGTGAATCATTCCATGTTGGGTCAATTTTGATAGTGTATTGAGTCTCCTAATTGTGCTTATCTTGGCTGCACATGATGGTCTCCCAACCATCATTAATGCAAGCTTATTCTACCCTCCTTAATCTCTTTATTTTAATTTTTTCTTATCTTGGTTGCACATGATTCTCTCCCTGCCATCATGATTACAAACTTAATCTACCCTCCTTAATCTCTTTACTTTACCTGTGGTATCAAAGCCTAAAGCTAGACTATTTCTTGTGATCTAGATTTGGATCTTGAAGGCTAATTGCATGTGCATACACACCCACCTATGCTAGGTCACCCAAGCTATCTCTTTCTTGCTTGGATGGTTGATATATTCATAGCTCTTGCATTGTATTTTAGGATTTCTTTGTGCATAAGAAGCCTTGGGTTGATTGGTGGATGTGTGAGCATTGAATCCTATTTTGTATCTCAATTTCAAGCCCACCATATACCCAACTCTATTAAAAAAATTGTGTGCAAATAATGCTTGACCATAGCTTTCAAGTGAGCCCCATTCATGCCCTATTTGGAGCTCAATTGAGCTCATGTTCTCTTGGCCCATGGCTACACAGAGTTCAAATTATGCAATCAACACCCCCTTCGACAAGGAGACGTCTTGGCACCATGGTTTAAGGGAAGCATCTCAAAGTAGGGGCACAAGGTACTAGGGTCAAATTGTGTTGCCTATTCTGGGATACTTGGATGAACTTCAATCCTCATCCAATTCAATGTAGTTCAGTGGGCGGGTTCGTGGAGCACGTTCATGTTGGCTTGATTATTTTGATGCTTAAGACGGCCCCCTATTAAGCATTGTTTCATCCTATTTCTCTCCTCCTGATCTCATGGCTTTGCACTACCTCTCTAGCAACCTTTCTCACTACCTGCAAACCTGCAGCACCTACGCCCAAGCGGGGGGGGGGGTTGCAGTCTTCAGTACCCCCTATGTAACATGCATACATGGAGTAATTAAAAAATACCTTATTTTAGCATGTATGAATGAGTAAAATGACCCTTATTTTAGGGAATTTTTTCAAATTTGAATATAAAACCCCTTATTTTAATGTATTACTGTTAAATTGACTAATTTATTTGCATTTTAAAACCCCCCTTGTTGAACTCACATGGTACATTAATATGATTACATCATAGTGCACCCCTCAAGGATCCAAGCTTGTCTAGACAAGAGCCTTCAAAGCCCTGATTTTGCAAAAGACCAACACTCAACCATTTTTTGGTCATTCAAGCTTACATTCTACAAAAGCCTATTTACTCTTGGAGCGTGGAAATCCACTCTTGAAATCTATGTGATCCTCCCATGGATTTAAATTTGATTGTACTATAAGTTAAACTAGAGATTACACACACTACCTAAATAAACTGGTAAGACCTTCTCCCACTGCACTTGGGGTATAGTATGGGAAAGGATAATCTGACTATCTTTGACGACCAAGGTTTCCACACCTGGTAGATCAAGAAAAAGGGTTATTTGGTGAAGAACCAATTATGGTTCACAGTCAAGCCATTGGGAGAGGAATCGAGGATCGAGACGAGGTAGTCTCAAGCACAAATCACAACACATGTTGAGCGAGCAATGAGCATTCTTCTCATAGTAGTAGGGGACAACTACATCCACTATCTCGATGAGTGCACTACTTCCTATAATGCATGGATCAAATTAGAGAGACACTTTGGAGCCATAGCCAAACACTCCAAAATATCTCACCATGGAACCAAGAGAAGATCTTCCTTCCTTGTGAATCAAATGAAGAGCATTTGCACCCAATTAGCATACATAAAGTGTCTAGAGGACAATGAAGACCAAGTAGCCATTATACTTAAAGTAGTGCATGGTGAAAACTACAATCAGATTCTCACCATACATAAAGAAACGGAGTCTATACCCAACATTGAGTATGTTGTCAACTTACTCCACGAGCACAAGAAGAAGATCAAAGACACAAAGACCTTCCAAGAAGCTTTTGTTTGCTACACCATCAAGGAGCCAACTATGAAGAGATGCAAATACACAACTGTATCAGCCATTCATCTTACAAAACGGTTCAAAAGAAATCCTTGTGTGCATTGTGGTAAAAATAACCATGGCTCTAATTGGTGTTTGTAAAAAGATAAAATAAAAGGCAAAGTCAACATAGCTAATAACCAAGTGATAAAGACAACGGAGCAATATGCTTTGTAGATGTACGTTGAGACACAGACTTAATTTTTTCCTACACCCTTTTTGCCTACTACTCTCAATGGGAGGATTTTTGTCTTACACACTTGTTGCCTACTACTCTCTAGGGGAGGAGTCTTTGGCCTACACCCTATTGTTGCCACTCTCTAGGAGAGGCATTCATTTTTTATACCTATCTACATGGAAAACTAAGGCCCCACTAGAAGAATTTTTAGCTTGCGGTGTTTTCAAGCACAAAAAAGGGGAAGATTGTTAGGTTTTGTGCTTAGTCCCACACCATGGAGCTCCCCTCTTAGCACACTTGACCATATTCATTGTACTTTCCTAGTAGACTTGCCTACCACTTTTATTGATGCTTGTATTGACTTCCCATGATACACACATCCATGGAGAAGCACGAACAACCAAGATGCTATTTGGGTTGATCTATACTCATTCCATTATCCATGATGTCACACAAAGCCTTCTCTACATGCCTATATAATGGCCTACTATGTACTTGCTTTGCTATCTCAATGATCAATCCATTTTGTGCCCATTTCCATTGCATATTGAGTCTCCTAATTGTGCTTAGCTTGGCTGCACATGATGCTCTCCCTATCATCATGAATGCAAGCTTAATCTTTACTTTACAAGGATATCGGGGAAATTTTATGCAAAGGGGATGCCCTATTGCATTTGGACTCTAGATTTATGCATTGCCCTTGTGTGCCCATTTACTATTGCATGCCTACATAGACCTTTTGCCATGGGCATACCACATTTGAAACCCTTTTTTGCCTGCAAATGCATAACTACCAAGCCCATTTTTCCATTACAATCACCTAGTTTTGTCATGTTTGGTGGGCTTCAACTTTATGCATAGACTTTGTATGTTTGATTACCATTGCCTTCCCATGTTACCACATGTAGTTCTCATGAATATCATAATAAATGTTTTGTCTCCAAGAATGCCTTACCACCAAGTCCACTTCAATAGACTAACCATTCATTTTTGTTGAGCTTGGTGGTGCTCAGCTTTTCTATTTCCTTTGTGTGACCATTGCATGCTCACAGTGACCTCATGAAGCATCTTATGGCTTCCTAATGTTGTGGATCATTTTTCTTGTTTCACAAATATTTATTCCAACAATCCCTATAAACTTCCTTATTATGCGTGTTCTTCTTCTTTAAAATTGGTGCCTATTACTGAATCACCACACGTATGTCTATATCGTAGCTATCTTGCACTAAACACCCTATGTCAATACTCAAAGAACCGACCGAATGGGTTAGAGTGACATATTGAGTTTTTCAAACCCAAGGGAGTTACTATGACTAGAGAATCATTAGAATGCAATCACAAAATGAACTCAGATAGTCTATGACTAGCACATGCTCAATCGTAGATCCTACCAGCAAATTGTTGATTTCCTTAGCCACACAAGCTTGAAATGCCACAAAACTCTAGGAGACTATAGGTAAGGACTAATAGAACCTATTTGGACCCTGTAAACTCATTTTTGAGAGGTACATACTCACAATTGATGGATTTATAGATGTGCAAAACACTATGCAAACACGAACAGAACTGGTCTCATAGCATCATATAGGTCCTAGGCCGAGTCTCCCATCAAAATTTGATATTAACACTTGATTATAGCATCACAATAGCAAGTTTATGCTCACACGGCTTAGTCTCACAAACTTAAACAAAACCAAAAATGCATATACTCAAATGAAAGAACAGAGGAGAGAAAAAAAATGCAATAGTCAAAGCTTGATTGTGATATGAATGAGATCTGTTGATTACAAGCTTGCACAAATTAGCCCTCTTTTCAAACAATGATATCTTCACAAAAGAACACGCCTTTTACTTTCACAAATTGTCCTTTACACCTATGGTTGTTCAAAAATGTATTTAGGTTCTATTCCCATGGGATACAACTTCACGAAATAAGAGTTGCTTTTCAAAATTACAAATAAAAAATGGCCATTTATATTTTGATAATACAATATGGCTATTACAAGTAGTATTAATTTAGAAGGGGTATCTATGGCTACATCTCCAAATAGTTTCCCCCTCCTAGACGATGCTCGCTCTTGACATTGTTGGATTGAGGTCTCAAATTTTGTAAAAATTGAGTGCATTGAGAGCTCTGTTATACCTTGCCGCCCTTGTTTTAGCTTCAACCACATGTGTGATATATTTCAAGGGGTTTGAAACCACTTAATTATGATAGCCTAGCTTGAAGATCCTTGGTTAATGGGTTTAAGATGGATGATTCAATTGTAGAGAACGTGGTGATGATGAAGCTTTGTTCCAATATTTGCAAGTAATAGCTGGGAAAAAACATCATCTAGTGTATAAGCCCACGCTAATATTTTTTGATGGTGTGTTGGCAAGGTCTCAACATATGCCTTTGCTACCTTTGACGAGAACGGTCCATGGATGACCCATTGCTTCCACATCTTTGAACACATTGATTGCACTCACCAACATTTTGGTACATGACATTTAGCAAGCTAATTTAGGCACATCCCTTAGCAATTCAAGTGTGGCCTTCAATGTATAGAGTTTTGAGGGTATAGTATTCAATGGAGGGCTTGCTCAAACTGGGTAGTTGAGTACTAGCTTCCTTCTCTCTTTCCATATGGTGAAGGCCTTTCACGTTCTTCTTCTAAGTATGCCAACAATAAGTAGGATCGATCCAAGTGTGTTGAGGGGAACCTTTATACCTAGTCTCATCCCTATTCTCTTTGTCAGCCACTTTGTTCTCCATAGAGGTTCATTGTCCAAGATTTTTTGGGCCTTTTCTTATGTGACCACTACACCTTCATAGGTACCTTGAGGGTTAGGCTCTAGGTTCGGTAGCATCATCTTTTGCCGAAGGTATACTTTGTGCTTAAGCAGTGGTAGGGGTAGAAACTCATGCCCAATACTCTTTACCTATTAATCTGATTTGAAGAATTGTAGGTCCCTTGATGAGAGGGCTTTTTGCTCCCACTTCGTGTATCCTTTGGTGCATCCCTCAAGCATATCTTCTATCCACTTGCCTAGCTCT